>NC_134837.1:67005910-67746211 GCF_004210375.1 Tachypleus tridentatus | reverse complement strand
GTTCTAGTTTGTGACATCAAAGCCAATATAAAACCATTAAGCTTGAAAATTGACACCTTTCTTGACAACACAGAAAACTAAGTTTGATACTTAATTTTGAAATGACAAACGGTATATAACGATATAATGCAACAATTAAAAACTATGTAATAAGAGATGCAGAAAACACACAAACAGACAGCTAAATATCAATAATTTTATTAACGTTAAAATAAAGATTAAACCCAAATTTTTCCGGCTATAATAGTTGAAACAACTTACTATAAAAATATTCTTTTTAACAATTTAAAAATTATTTTATATATATTTTCTCTATATTTTTAATTTATTATTTTTACTCTATATTAAATTTATTTTTTACATTTTTTTATATTTTTAATTCATTATTTTTATATTTCCTCTGTATTTTTAATTTATTCTGTTTAATATTAATAATATGTATTTTTACAGTTTTAATTTCTCTTTTTAAATCAATAAAATAATAAATTAAAAATATAAAGGAAATATGTAAAATAACAAATTAAAAATTATAAAGGAAACAGAAAAAATAATAAATTAAAAATATGAAAATAAGAAAAATAATAGATTAGAAATGTAAAAAATAATAAATTATAAAAAATATAAAGAAAATTTTACAAAATATATAAATCAAAAATATAAAAGTAAATTAAATATAAAATAACATAAAAATTACAAATTAAAAACATAAGAAAAAATTAAAAACTGAAAAATATAAAGAAAATAAATTAAAATTATAAAGAATATAGTACATTAAAAATAAAGCGAAAATATGAATAGTATAAAGAAAATACTAAATTAAAAATATAAAGGTAGTAATAAGTTAAAATTATCATAAAAATATGTTAACAAATATAATAGAAACAATAAGTTAAATATATAAAAAGTAATTTTTTAAAATAATAAATTAAAAATATAAAGAAAATAATTCAAATAATTATTTAACTAATATAAAGGAAATAAATTAAAATATTAAAAAATATACAAAAATAATATATTGAAAAATTTACAATAAAATATAAAAAATAAATTAAAAATATAAAAATATCAAGACAGTGAACTAAAAATATGAAGAAACTAATAAATTATAGATTAAATAAAATATAAAAAAATAATTAAAACATATGAAGTAAATATCAAAAACAATAAATTGAAATACGTACACAAAAAATAATAAATGAAAAAATACAAACGTAAAAAATTAAAAATAATGAAAATATATTAATTAATAAAGTATAAAATATAAAAATAATAAATTAAATGTATAAATAAAATATAAAATATAATAAAATAAAAAATTATAAAGAAGTTACAAGTATATGTATTATAAAATGTAAAAAATAAAACATGAGAAATATGGAGAAAATAATAAATTTAAAAATATAGGTAATATAAAAATAATAAAATTGAAATTAAAAAGAAATTTATATATTGTAAGACATAAAAAAAAATAATAGATTAAAATATAAAGAAACTGATAAATTTAAATACGTAAATAAAATATAAAAATTATAAAATAAAAATAAGAAATAAATTACAAATATATATTATAAAATATAATTAAAACATAAAAAATAATAAACTAGGAATAGAGTAATACAATAGATATAAAAATAAATTAAAAATAAGAAGTAAATATTTGGATAAAAATATAAAAATAAATAATAAATATAAAAAATAGTATATGAAAATACTAAATTAAAGATATGAAGATATCACGAAAATAATAATTTAAAAATTATAAAGAAAGTATAAAAATATATTATTCAATATAAAGAAAACAAATTTTAAAATATCAAAATACAGAAAATTAAAAATAGCAAAAAAAATATAAATAAAATAATACATTAAAATATGAAGAAAATAATAGATTATAAATATAAAAATACTAATATAAGAAATATAAAGAAAATAATAAATGAAAGAAAAATTAAATTAAAATTTATAAAAATAATAAGTTAAAATTAATGAATATAAAAATAATATGTTAAAAATACAAATAATTGTTTTTAATTTTTTGCAAAGCTAATTGAAGGTTATGTGTGCTAGCTGTCTAATTTTGCTGTTTAAGATTATAGGGAAGGCAACTCGTCATCACCACCCACAGCCAACTCTTAGTCTATTCTTTTACTAATGAATGGTGGGATTGATTATAACATTATAATGCGCCCAGGGCTGAAAGGGTAAGCAAGTTTGTCTGACAAGGATTAGAACATGTGAACCTAAGTTTATGAGTTGAGTACCTTCATCACCAGGTCATGCAGGTCAAAAATAACAAGAAAAAAAAATTAATAATATTAAAAAGTTATAAATTTGAAAATAAATTAAAAATAAAAATAAATTGATAAATTAAAAATACAAAGAGAATAATAAGTATAAAGGTCTGTTTGTGTGTTTTCTTATAGCAAAACCAGATGAAGCTATCTGCTTAGCCCTTTGAGGGGAATCAAACCCCTGATTTTAGTGTTGTAAATCCATAGACATTCCACTGTACAAGCAGGGGGCAAAGAGTAAAGGAAGTAATAAATTACAAATATAAAAAATTTAATGATATAAAAATGTAAAGAAAATATTAAAAATAAGAAATTACAAAATATAAGATAATATAAAAAATAAATTAAAAAACATGAATAAAATATAAAAATTAATGAACTGAAAATATAAATAAAATGGAAGAATGATAGATGAAAAATATAAGATACTATAAAATAATAATTAGAAAGCATAAAGAAAATATAAAAATAATAAATTAAAATATAAACAAAATTAAAAATATAAAGACAAAAATGAATTTAAAATATAAAAAATAATACAGTTACAATGAAGAGTAAATTATAAATTAAAAAATATAAAGAAAATAATAATTTAAATATATAAAGAAATTAAGTTACAAAATATAGATAAAGTATAAAAATAATAAATTTAAAAATATAAAAATAATACATTGAAAATATAAAAAAAAATAAATCATAAAAATGTATTATAAATATAATAAAATTAAAAATATAAAGAAAAAAAAAATTGAAAATCTAAAAGATAATAAATTAAAAATTAAAAAGTAATCACAAAATAAATATTATAAAATATAAAGAAAACAATACATGAAAAATCTAAAAATAATAATAAATTGAAAAATATAAAGAAAATATAAAAATAACAAATTAAAAGATAAAATGAAATTATAACAATTTATATTTTAAAATATAAAGCAAATGACAAGTTAAAAATAAAGTAATATAATAGGTAATAAATGAAAAGTATAAGATAATAAGAAAAGTAAATTAAAATATAAAGTAAATATTAAATTATAAAATATAAATGAGATATAAAAATTATAATAAATTAATTAAAAATATAAAGAAAATAATGAAGTAAAAAATAAAAGTAAAATAGGTGAGAAATATAAATAAAGTAGTATAGCAAATATATAAGAAAAATAATAAATTATAAAAATATAAAATGTACATTAAATATAATAAAATAAAAATAATAAATATAAATCAAATAATAAATTTAAAATATAAGAATGTATAGAAATAATAAATTTGAAAACATAAAGAAAATATAAGAAATACTAAATTGAAAATATAAAGAAAAGAATACATTAAAAATGTAAAGCATTAAAAGTGTAAAGGAAATAATAAATTAAAAGTATAAAGAAAATAATAAATTAAAATACAAAGAAAATAATAAATTAAAAATATAGAGACAATAATTAATTAAAAATATAAAAGAAATAATAAATGGATAAATATAAAGAAAATAATAAATTAAAAACATATTGTTGTTTGGAATTAAGCAAAAAGCTACACAAGGGGCTTCCTGTGTTCTGTCCACCATGGATATTGAAAGCCAGTTTTTAGCATTGTAAGTCTGCAGACATACCACTGAGCCACTAGGGGTTTTGAAAACATCAAGAATATACATTTAAAATATAAAGAAAATGTATAAAATAATACTTTAAAATATATAAAAGTTATCAAACAGAAAAAAATAATAAATTGCAAAATATAAAAAAATAGTAAACTAAAAATATAAAAGTAATAAATTAAAGAATATAAAGAAAATACAAAGAATATATTAAATTAAAGTCAGTCCTGAATGCGGACTCAAATATTGTATCTAAAGTTCTGTCTGCCTGTTTGAGATTTTTTACGCCAAACCTGCTCCTTGTCACTCAGACGTGTGCTGTGCAGGGTGGAAGCATCCAACAAAACCTGGTGCTTCTACGTGACTTGTTCCATTATGGACAGTAACATCTCTGCACTTTTTGTGTCGTTTCTTTGAGCAGGCTCTTAATATATGGATACTTGACAGTCACTTTAACATCTGTCAGGGTGCTCTTCAAGGATGTGAATTATCACCATCTCTCTACTCATTGGTGATAGACTGCCTGTTCTCTTATCTGTACCACTCGGTTTTAGTATGTGGCCTTCCTTTCCCAGGAGGGGTGTCAGTTAAGTATGTTAGCCAAGCAGATGATGTGAACCTATGTCTAGAGAACCAAACATCTTTTGGGTCACCACTAGCAATTGTCAACAAGTACTCTCAAGCCAGTGGAGTCCTACTCAACTACACGAAGTCTAGGATTCGATGGTTAGGCAAATAGGCCTCATCCAGACACTCCATTTGGTTTGGCATGGACTTCCTCTACCGTTAAATGTTTTGGGATTCACTTCTTTGCAAGTCCTCAAATTGCTTTGGGGAGATGGTGCAACGTGTCAGTTCGGCAGTTCAAAATTATCATTACAGCCCTGCTAACTTGTTTGGCAAGGCAGAGGTAGTAGGAGGATTCTCCCTTTGATATGGTATCTTGGCGCGATTCTTCCTCTGAATAACTGTAGTGCACGAGCTGTCGAGAAGCATGTCTGCACTTTCCTGTGGATTGGTAAAACTGAGATAGTGTCTTGTTTGTAATTAATTAAGGACTAGACATCCCCTGTGTTTAGACCAAGTGTCTTTCCCTTTTCCTGTAGTAGCCCAGCATGGCAAGGTGTGTTAAGGCGTTCAACTCGTAATCTGAGGGTCACGGGTTCGAATCCCCGTCGCACTAAACATGCTCGCCCTTTTAGCCGTGAGAGCATTATAATTTTACGGTCAATCCCACTATTTGTTAGTAAATGAGTAACCCAAGAATTGGCCATAAGGGATGATGACTAGCTGCCTTCCCTCTAGTCTTATACTGCTACATTAGGGATGGCTAGAACAGATAGCCATTGATTATCTTTGCACGAAATTCAAAAGCAAACCAAACTTTTCTTGTCAACAACTATCTGCTGTCTGTCTCAAAAGGATCATCGCTGCAGCCAACTTGTTCGTTTCTTGATCGGTACAGGGCTAAGACATTTTAGTGTTTCAATCATGTCTGAGTATACTGATATGTTTTGATCCTCCCAATTGGTATGCTGACGCTGTTGCAGCGATCAGACGTTGTCATGCCATGTCACGTAATATTCGTACAGACTCCAGCTCTCCCTACCGTCAGCTTACTCCGGACTGTACTCACAGGATAGAGCAACACCACCTTGCTCTTCCGTGCTATCAACCGGCACATCGTTCAAAACATCTTACCGGTATCAGAACTTTATATGTTTCAAATAACAGTGTTACCGAATCATGCCTATTGTGTCACTCTCGGGTAGGGTCTGTCCTACACATGTTAGTTCTCTGTCTGACGTCGGATGTGATATGGAAAAAGGTGGCTCGCCTTTTCTGTGTCCCTTGGATCTCGGCTAGGACCATATTGTATCATGTGCCAGCCCGCGTTCCTATTTACCTCACCATCACGTTCCACTACACTCTATCGGTGTTTAAGTATGTCATCTGACTTAACCGTAACCAATTAGTTTTTCAGCGGGCTCCAGTGTCGTACTTTAAGATAATGGCTAAGGCCAGATACAAACTGTTACTCTGCCTTGTGGCGGACCATCGGTTACTGAGTCCGAGGGAACTTTATCACCTTTGGCGCTCAAACGTCTCGTTGGTGTGCACGCTTGATTGTGTTTTGTATAATTATTGTTTATTTGTATTTTTTGAATCCTCTAAATTTTTGTATTTTCGTTTTCAGTATTTGTTTTTACATTCAACACTGGTACATATTGTATATTACATGTACCGTTCATTTATACTTTTGTTGTAACTAATTTAAATTACTCTATGAATTTTAATTTTTTTATTTTAAGTTTGTATATCGAATTTCCTTTTGTAATTATATTTATTCATTTGTAACTGGAAACTATAGTTTTATAATTTCATATTTGTAATTGTAGTTTGTATATAACTTGTATATTTGGGGATTTAATTACTAATGCATACCTGTATATGTTGTTATATTTTCATGTAAAGATTTATTTGTACTGTGTTGCTGTTTATGGTTGTTGTTATAAATTCAAAATTTGTGTTTATTAACCCTGTTTATGACAGATCTAGCTTTCACTGTTGGTATATATACTTACTGCGTTTTTAGTTTCTATTTTTATATATGTTTGTTGTATTTTCCATCTAAATTCTCAGTTTATGTTTCCAAAACTCAATGTTTTATTCACATAATTGTATATTTTGTATATATGCATATACGAGGTATGTTAAAAAAATACGCGGACTGTTTGAATTGCGCGGCTCCAGTTGGTTCCAGGGGAATCCGCTTGGTGTCGCTAGGTTTGCACAGATCAGCTGATTACGACGCCATTTCCCGATTGCAGATATCTTCGTTTGTGTATTAGCTACGCGGTTTTAAGTGAAGTGCGATTTTTTCGTTTGGCGGATTTCAGAATGAATGACCTGAAGGAGCAACGACTTGCTGTGAAATTTTGTGTTAAACTTAAAAAATCTGCGACTGAAACTTTTGCTATGCTTAACACGGCTTACGGTGATGTTGCTATGAAGCGTACGGCATGTTTCAAGTGGCATGAACGTTTTAAGGATGGTCGACAGTCCATTGAAGATGATGAGCGTCCTGGACGTCCTTCCACGTCAACTGACGACCCACACGTCGACAAAATCAACACCCTGGTGCGGGCAAATCGACGTCTGACTGTTAGGGAGCTTGCTGAAGAGTGTGGGATATCAGTTGGATCTTTTTACGAGATTTTGACCGCAGAATTGAAGATGCACCGCGTTGCTGCGAAATTTGTGTCTCAGAACTCGTGCGTTTTTGGCCAAACACTCGATCACTGTTCTTCCCCACACCCCTACTCACCTGACCTTGCTCCTTGCGATGTTTTCTTGTTCCCCAAACTCAAAAGACCCTTAAAAGGAAGAAGATTTGAGACGATTCCCGAGATTAAGGCAAATGCGACGAAGGAGCTGGAGAACATTACAAAAGAAGCGTACCAGGACTGTTTCAACAAGTGGAAACATCGTTGGGATAAGTGTGTGCGTTGGGGAGGAGAGTACCTTGAAGGGGTCCCAGACCTGTAACTTCTAAATAAAGTACATTTTGTTTTATGACGTCAGTCCGCGTATTTTTTGAACAGTCCTCGTACTAATAAATCGTATTACCACATGCACGTTGTGAGCGGTTGGCCAATACTGAACAGATTCAGGCTGTGGAAAGTCTATTTACATTCCCTAGGAAACTTGCCCAGGTTGGTCAATAATGACTAGTTTCAGTTTGTAGACACTATCTGTGTTTCTTAAGAAACTTCCCTGTTTGCAGGACAGTTTTCACGTATTGCTGTTCAACTTAAAGGTTGTCCTTACTAAAATGATTCAGAATTTTTTTTTAGCTCAACTCATCGTCATCGAACGTCTGTCCACATGTGGCCATATAACTCAAATTATTAAGTCCACATGCAGGTTTAACAAGCTCTTGAAAGTAATTGTATTTATAAAATAATTAATAATTTCGTACATGCTTAAATTCACTTTTGACAAAAATATGTGTTTTATAAGTAATTTCGTTTCACAAAACTAACTAGTGGTTTGTCTTGTGCCCACCACTGGTATCGAAACTTAGGTTTTGCCTTTATATTTATTTATATTTATTATATCTACTTTTACCTAAATGAATCACTTTCATTGAAATTGAGTCATATTTTGTTATGTTGAAAATATAAATAACAACTGGCTATAGCTGTTCTCCAAATCAGTTATGATGAGAGTCTTTTCGATTGTTCTAGATCCCAGACATAACAAAAGTAATGACAAAAATGCTCATTGTGTTAAATGAAATAATAATTCGATCTAAGTAAGTTTCTTCTTCCTGATTTGTAAAAAATTCTTACATAGAAAAAAAGGAAATCTTTATAGTTTAATCATGGAAGATCCATTATTATACCAACTTTTATGAAGTTTAAATTCATAGGCGTGCATCACTTGTTAGATAATTTAACAAGTTCAGTCCTAAGATTATATGGTTATATTGTTTTTTAAATGCTGTATGTAACAATTTCTTATCACCTAATTTAATTTCACTGACTTCTAACAATTTTTTACTTGTTTCTCTTCATATCTGGTTACAATTCTCACCTAATACAATACTGACTTTACTTGGAGCTAATGTTCTACTAGACTGGCTACAATAAATGAAAGAAAAGAGCTCTGTTGAGTAAAATCATTTGCTGTTGTTATACAGTTTACTTATAATAATGGTATCTGCTCTTCATGTTTACTGATCTGCCTTGTAACAATAGCTTATATTTCATCACTGTATCCCTATTTATGGAATCTAAGACTACTTATTAAAATATTATTTATATTACTATAATGCAACTACGTTCTTGGTACTACTACCTTTACTTACTGCTATAGGCTTAGTTAACACGACTTTATTGCTAATTACATTTAAAACTGTTGTGTATCTCATGCCCTGACCGCAGTCACATTACTAGCAATACACACACCCAGCTTCTACAAGTTCAATTAATATTTAACTAAAAGTTTTTTATTTTAATTTCTGTAATAACTTGACAGCTGTCAAGTATTCTAATTTCGAAGATCTTTCAAAATCTGTGGATTATACTGGAGTGATTTCGCCATTTTGACTATTTTGATAATAATTAAGGACAAACGACCTCTACCTTCCACATAAGTATAAAATATATCTTTAGCTAACCCAAATAAACAAAAGTATTTAAACAATATTTTAATATTTATGAGAAGTGTAAGGTTCGTTCTTTCCTAACTTATAAAATATTTAAGGTCTACTTTATAAGAAACCCCTGGTAGATGCTGTCTTGCCAACTCGTGTCTCTCTCTGGGAGTCATTTTGATGTGAATTTAATTTGTTAAATAGAACCAATTAATCACCAAGGAGATAGGGCAATTCTCATTCGCCCCATTCGTGGTTATAGGATGTGCGCCTGATTTGTTATTGGGGCAAACTAGATAAATTTACCGAGTTGATTGGGCTAATAGGTAAGTTAGTGAAGGAGATATTTACACAAATGAAAGGTTGAAGTTGGACCTACGATCTTTCAGGGCGGCGGAAGAATCTACAAATACTATGCCAAGAGTTGGTGTAGGGAGAAAGTATCCCGAGAAAACCCACTCTCATTGGTAGGGTGACAATATGTCAACAGTGCACGGATATAGAGAAGTACGTATGGGAGGCAAAATGAGGGATGGGGCTAGGGGTTAATTTGTGTTTTGTGGAGTCTGCGATTCTTCGGTTATTTGAGAGGAGTTCAGGCAGGATTTTCATGGCGTGCTTTATTTGGTATTTTGGTAGAAAAGGAAGAAGGGTTCGTTTGTAGTTTGCAGTAGCGTCGATAACGAGGGCATTGAACCAGCTAGTCGAGGAGAGGGCGGAAAGAGCTTCTGAGATGAAAAGCAGGAATGGTGCAAATTAGGCCAGTTTACTAGTTTGTTTGAAGACTCGACGGTTACGAGATGAGTTACTATGTGGGTCCGAGTATCTTTTTCCTTGTAGTTGTTTGAGTGGTCTATTTCTGTTTCTGATGTGGGAATAGTCTGTATTTTTTATCTCTTGTATTTGATTGGTTATCATTGTGGGTTTTGCAGTTTCGGTAAGCAGTGTGTATTGATCAAATGTTGTGAAGAATGGCCTTGAGAGATATACTGGTGAAGGTTGCATGTGTGAGAGGCTTCCGGTATGGTTCTTTCAATTTCGAAGTGGTAAAAAATCAAGAGAGCAGTCATGGCTGAGGAGGATGATGTTGGCACTGGGTAGAGGAGCCATGAAAACTTTGATGAAGAGTGAGGGTAAACCAGTTTTTTGGGTGTTATATGGTGAAAACCATGGATTGTTCGGTAAAGTTGGTAGCGTACAGTGGACAGAAGTCGAGGGTAGTTCGTCGATGATTACTGACGTGTTGGATAAAAGGACAGTTTACATGCCGGTAGGAAATATGGTATAATACGTCTTATTTGACTGTGACTGGTAATAGGAGCTGCTCGAGTGCACGATACACATGCAAAATTTCCCAAAATATACTACGTGTTATTTGTAGCGATTCATCATGACTAAACATGTCCTAAATATAACAAACCAATAAGATATCAATATTTTCACTACTTGGTTTGAACTTGATAAAAAAATTAAAACGAATTCATTGTAATTTGTGATAAAAAACACGTAAACTGCAGATGTTAGGTGTATCAGTTTCTTATGTTTATCCAGTTCTTGGTGTTTAAAGGGAAAGTATCAAAAAATAGTAGTACCCTCTCTTAACACGTTTAGTGACTCATAATTAAGTTTGTAGGCTTACGATGCTGAAGGGACCTGGTACAGTCAGGACCACCATGCCAAGCCAGGTGGACGTGTCATAGAAGGTTTTCGATAATAAGCTGCTTATGCTACAGCATGACCTGAAAGGATATTTTGTTATTATTTAATCCATACTCTTTTATAATTAATTTCCATAGTGATTTTAAACTTGTCAAAAGACCTGGAAATAATGCCAGATTAAAAATCACTGTCTTTAAAATAAAGTTCCTTTCTTTTCCTTGTAGACGAAAGAATCATCCAAAGTGTTCTATACAAATCTCGAGGATACTTATTATTCAGCCAAAACTATCAAAGAAATATCGGTTTTACAGTATTTTCTTCTGTCTCTGTTCTGTGGGATCTTATATTCTGATCAACTGTGTCAACAATATATCCTTTTTAAGTAGGTGGTATGCACCAATTAAAGTAGGCGGTGTGTACCAACTAAAGTAGGTGGTGTGTACCAATTAAAAGTAGGTGGTGTGTACCAGTTAAGATAGGTGGTATGCAGGTTGTTACAGCTCTCTGTGTTATTTCAATAAGTCCCTGATGTTCTCGACAAATGGTTTTGTTTTATATATTGATCAATAATTACTATAAAATATTTATAACAATAAAATAAGTGGCACACAAGGCTTCTGTAATTGGCTTGTACAGCTGAACAGGCAACTAAAAATGCAAGTGTTTTTTTTCGGTGTAACTTAAGTTTGTAGTCATTCATCATAAAATATTATATAATTATGTTTTGATGTTTTTCATCTGTAGATGATAAATCAGTTTTTCGAATGTTGCTTTTTATTTTTTACAATCGGTATAAATTATTCAATGATAGTTCGTTGGAATTTAGTCCTGATCATCTTTCTAAGTTGGTAATAACATTTTCCGAGGAATATCCTTCCTCATTTTTCAGGGTTTGTCCTTACAGTATTTCGAAGTAGATACTGGACATCTACATTTTAAGAAGCTTCCCTTCATTAAAACATATATTTAAATACAGTTCCTCTTAGTCTTTATTACAAGTAATAGGTACAAGTACTTCACCCAACTTGTACATTATTCTCAATTTAAGAGAGTATTTTGTTTGTTTTTTCGAAAACCTCTAAGAGATTATTACATTTGGCTTTCTACATACAAAATCATCGAATATTCAGTTATTGTATGGATCAGCTTTGTATTAGAATAGACCTTAAAATCTATAAGATCGCGAAATGTTATTGGTGAAGTGCTTTTTATTACGTAAATTTACTGCATACTAGGTGAGTCCTTGGACTCTATTTGCCCATAAACTGTTATTTTTCTTAACAATGTTTTTTTACAAAAACTTGAAAGTGCTAGTTGTAAGTATAATAGGAGGGTGTGACATCTCACAGCTGGAGAGGAACTTTCCAGCTCTAGGTGCATCTTGAGTGACACCTAGGTCTCTATAGAACAAAGACAAGGCAAATTCCAGTAACACTACAAAGTTGACAAAAAACATTGATAACTCGAGTAACAACCTCGCATAAGAAATAGTTGGTTCATCCATTGGTTCACATCATAAACGAGAAAAACGTTGGAAACGTTTCCATCATAAACGTTGGAAACAGTGATAAGTCCATTTGAACCTATCATGATCATCGAATAGCCATCCACAGAGACTGCAGCAACCAATCCGGATGCAGCTGAAAGTGAACCTACCATTAAAACCACCAAAAATGATCACAAATCAACCCATAGTAGAGCATGTTTCAGTGCACGAACGCCACTTTTAGAATTTTACAATTAAATTCAAACAGGCTTAGGCTAGACATAACCACATGAAGGGCCATTCCTCAGTCGCGATACAAGAAGGAGGTTCGACGCCTATGGAACAGCTTAGTTAAAACCTCGCAAAATTTGCTGAAAAAGAATTTAATTTATAGAAATATGTGCAATTGTAAAACGAAAAGATTAAATGTAATTTTAAAATTTACTTTGGATGTTTTCTTTTCCATATTCCATTTTGGTACATTTCAAAATTACCGAAACGTGTTAAACCAGTCTATCTGGATCAATCTGTAATTTTCTTCATTCAGTACAGAAACATGCTTGTAACTATAACTTTATACATTTCTTGTAAATATATGTTCAACTATGATATCTTTCACCTCAGTTTAAAAAATGTCCGTAAAATATTTTTAATGTAATTTTGATATCATATATCAAGTAAAAGCCATATTGGCAAGATTATAACTGTTTATTATCGTTAGAATACACAAGTTCGATACCATATCAAGCAATTCTTTACTATTGTTTAGCTTAAAATTACCAGCAAAGAACATAAATACAAAATGAAAACTTTATAAACCTGCAAATAGGAATGGTCACAAGTAAAGAAATAAGGCTGCAGATACCGTAAATATTATTTATTCAAACTACAAATCCCTATTTTGACTCCACCCAATATAATTATGTACTATTATTTATATTTGGATTAAATAATAACCACACGATAACAGAGACAACTATAACTCCATATACAATTAATATGCATGGTGTATCTTATTCACTCAATGTTTACTCATATATATCGTAGAATTTAGTGTTGTAAATGATATATATGTAGCATAGATAATTCAAAATCAAGATGGAGACTTGATCACTGGAACCTCATAGAGCTTCAATGCCGATCGATGTGTAAACAAAATTGTCAGGCTATAGAGATCGATATAAAGGACGACATTGGTCGGCTTTTCGTATTGGGCCAAAAAGGAACGGTTATAATGTTTTATCTTCACAAATTACGGATATTTGACCAGAGACGTTAATAGATATTAAACATTAAAAATCGTTTAACATCAACTCATTCACATCATATGTTATTACTTTCACGAGCACATTAAATAACTTCAGCGGTGAAAACTGGACATGCGACAAACGAAAAATGCAGATTAGCTAGCTCCCTCTTCAGTAAATTATACCTACACCAAATCAGAATTAATTCGCTCATCGTGAACCCTCGATAAGATATAAAGGAAGTTACAGACCAGAACTTTTCAAGAAATAAATGGCAAATGTAACTTCACGTAAACAACAATGTATTTGCTGTTGAAACTCCGTCGTTAAACAAATTTGTAATTCACAAACAACAAAGTTTCAGAAGGTGCTTCTTTAAATGGTACTTTGTGTTCATACATCCATTTCTGTACGTCCAGTGTTTCTACGGGTTGATAATCAAGATATTTTGTGCAGATATCCTATAAAGGTAAGAAACAAAAATGTTAATAACATACATTGTGGTAAATAGAACGAATTATTTTTGTTAACCATAATGTACACTATTCAACCACAAATGGTACATTGTTGTCATGGGTGAAATTTTACCGGTAATTTACGGTACTGAGGGCCGAAACTTATTTTTTAAGGCGGTATTAGTAACAGAAATTATTTGAGCAGTCTTGTCATTTTTTTACGTTTAGACAGATTTTTTCTTTTTCAAAAAACAGGTCTATTTGAACCCAACTGATTATTTTACTTCAAGATTCAGCTGTTTTAAAACTTTATTCTTATTATTATTTTACCACTTGTTTATAACTCTGTGGTCAAGAGATTTTTTTATATATCATTCTTTGGTTTCTGACTTGCTAACATAACAGCTCCTTTCTTTCATACACATGTAATGTGGTTCTGTCATGTAAGTCAGTATTAGATGATCTCTTTCTCTTACATAATTTTGTTCTGTCATGTAACTTAGTGATATAATATATCCTATACCGAAAGCTTGATTGTTAGTTTAATCAGTGAGATCTTTTGTCGTTGTACATGGCTGATCAAGAGTGAGGGAGTATATAATTATTGTTTGTTATCCTTTTTGGTAAACAAATGTTAATCTTCGAAGGAGTTGTAGGTCAAGAGTAGGAAACTGTTTAGTTACTATAGCTGATCGTAACCACTATACAACAGTGCAAGTATAAGAATCTGTTTAGTTACTATACTTAAACGTAACCACTAAACAACAATATCAAGTTAGGGAAACTGTTTACCTAATATAGTTGAACGTAGCCACGAAACAACAATGTGAAGTTAGAGAAACTGTTTAGTTACTACAGTTGAAAATAACCACTAAACAACAAGGTCAAGCATAGGAAAGGGTTTAGTTATTATAATTGAACGTAACTACTAAACAACAAGGTGAATTGGAGAATTCTCAAATTAATCCATAGAGGACAAACACTGAACAAACTACATATATATATGTTACACTGCACTTTCTCAAGTCTGACAGAGTAAACCCTGTGAAGTGTCCTATAATCTATAATTATCTATGTCAACTACTATTATAAATTATATATTAATGATCTAGAATATACTCAACTCATACCAACTTCTCCAAATATCTGTGCCATTCTTTCAGATGGGTTTCCTCCATTTCAGGGAATGGAACACACACACACAAGTTCAAATTGGTATAAGTATCTGTGAAATAGTAATATCCCATATATAACCTTCACCTAATTAACTTATTAGAACTTGTTTACAACCTTTTTAACATGTGCTATAAATAACATAGGGTGATGATTGTTTGGTTAGGTTTTAGCTAGGCAGATGACAATTGCTGATTGATAATTAGTTAATATATTGATACAAACGTTCGGATTATGTAACCGTTATTTTCCCTTTTCTTTATCAGTATTGTAGTACTTCACATTTTGTTACATTTTCACAGAACACAAAAACTTATTGTGCTTCACCCTTTCTTCTATTGTTTTTATTACACTGTACAGTTTTTATAAGAACTAAAATAAAAAGATGCTTTTCGTCTTTTCTTTTACATTTTCATCACACAAATATAAGCAGCTTTACCATACCAGTAGTCCAATGGATCACTCTTACTACAACCTATTGTTTACATTTTTTACTGACCAATTATAAACAGGTACAGTTTTTCTGCCTGACTTGAAGAATGAAGGTCCACCCTCCAAAAGCACTTACATTTTGGATGCTAACAGTGAATTATTTGAACTAAACATTCTTATTATCCATCTACGGATACCCACAACTTTGAACACCCAGTGTCGGAGAGGTATATGTTTAAGAATTACATGTTTATTTATTTCTTAAGAATTTGCGTGTACTACCTGTATCATTTTATTTGAGTTGATAACAAATACTCCACAAAATCCTTTCTCACGAGCTAATTTGAGAACGTGACGCTCCATCGAAAAAACTATTTCAACATTCTGAGCTGGAGTGCATGAGGGGTGTGTCCCAGCAATGCGGTTATGTAACCAGCTGCCTCCAAATTCTCTTAGTCGTGTTCTCCATTTTTCCTCCAGAGATTTCAACATCTCAAGAATTATTTTGAGATCACCTGTTGGTTCGACCTAATAAGAAATAATATTGACTAATAACTTAATAGTTATTTCTACTGTTTTCTATGTGTATAAAACTAAGTGACAGGTTCAAACTTAATATCAGAAATCAGAATTCCAACTATATTGGAGAAAGGATTTGAACACAATAAACAATTAAATTAATAAACGAGGTATGTCAAGAAACGTTTACTTAAATATACATTCTTGCTTCAAAATGTCATCAAGAGATGATTATATTATACTTCACAATGCTTATTATTCTACTGGTTAGCTTATAAATACCATTGTGAAGATTGTTATTTTGAATTATTTAGTACAACTTCACAATAACAAAAATTTCTTGTTATGTTGAGTTTCAAATTCTGTGATTGGCCTATCACCAACAGAAATAATCAACAGAATTAAAGAATATCTAACTTTGAATTCCTTTCACTTGACAATTTCTTACTTGCTTGCTGAAACACAAATAAAGTCACTACGAATTTTAGCAAAGAAATCAACTAATTATCCTGTTGATAAATTAGCGGCTAGTTAACCAGCATCACAGCAGTTTGTTTTTGGAGTCACACCATTAGAAACTGGGTTTCGATACCCGTGATGGACAGAACATAAATAGCTCATTGTGCAGCTTTGTATTTAGTTTCAAACAAACAAAAGCTACTTCCACTAAATAACAATACAGATTGTGTTGAAGAACAACATTATCCTACTAAGCTGTGTTGTACTGATAGAATAAAATTAGCATTCCTAAAAGTACTGGAACTGTCCAGTATCCACATTGAAATGTGTGTGAAGAATATAAAAGGTGTTCTTATGTTATGGGAAAAGAAGATCTAACACTACACATAATGCCAGGTACAGCTAGAGCTCGTAGATTATTATTTACCAAAGTTCATGAAGTAAATCACTCTGAATGTGGCCAGAAAGAGAAAGCCATTACATAAGTTATTGGTTGGTGAAGTTAATATTTACAGAAATTAACACACAGTTTAATGATAAGTGTATTAAAGCTTTTTCCTGATGGCTATTAGAAATTGTATAATTATTCAAAAGGACAATGGTATGGCATGTTTGAAACGATCCTCGTCACGGGCTTTCTGGTGTTGGAGAAATAGAAGGCAGAATCAAAGTTTTTCAGATTCTACACGAAATAAGCCAGCAAAGATGTGTAGCTAGAAAAAGGACTTTCTAAACTACAGCAACGGAAGGTGGTGAGTTTTTTGTCTAGATAAATGGGTCACCATCTTGTAGATTTCTGGAAGACAGTAGTCTCCTTGTGATAAGTCTTCGTTGGTCATTTCTGAGAGTGAAGACAAGAATGCAATACATTTCAATACTACTAAAATACCAACACACTCGTGAATTTACCAGAGGTCGTGTAGAATACACTTGGTCTGTGAACTGGATATCTGCATAACAATATGATAAGTTCATTACAGATTTCAGTAATTACCCCTGATGGCAATTGTCAACATAATGAAAAGGCGATGATCAGTTAAGTTTCAAAATACTCTAGTTATAGAATGTCAACTGTCACAAAAACAATTGGAAGAATAAAATATTTTCCTGAAATGAGTCCATCCTCTGGAATTCTGCAGAACTGTAGTCTTCCCCTGATGAATCACCAGCATACTTTTAAGGGAGTGTAGAAAAATAGGAAACAAAAACTCTCCTGTTTGCACAAAACAGTAAAACATGATTCTTTCGATGTCGTGTAGTGAACATCGATGACGAAAAACTGTGGTGGTTGAAAGAAAAACCATCTGCAACCACTGTTTGAACAAAGTTTTACAGTTTCATATCTATACATTTCAAGAAAATGGTATCACTAAGTACAGAGCAGAAATGGAAACATGTAAAGAGGTGAATGGTATAAAATTCATTTCTTGATTTTCACAGGTTCCTGATGTGAGCTACATGGAATACAAATGTAAGCAGATAGAAGACTTTATTGGAGGAAATACTGTATGACATGTTCCTGGGTTGCCGTTTATATAACAGGAGAGCTACAGATTAGTTTAACATAAACTGAATCTTTCGAAGTCTGAATTGTTCCGTCAACAGATGATTTTCCTGGTCATTCAGAGTGTGTGTGCAAACGCGTCTAACAATGAATATTTTTAAAACTGACCAACACGAAAGACCGTGTACGAGGTAAACTGACTTCTCTGCTGTGCTCTTACTATATTCTTTTGATAGAATCATTCTGTACTTGTAAACAAGCATTAGACAATTTTTATCAATAAATGAATAGTGTATTCTAGAAAATAAAAAAAAAATTCGTTTTTTGCTCATTATTCCAGCTTTATGAATTCATCAGGAGAATGTATTTTCTATAACGAAATATCTCATACAAATTAATACCACTTTACTCAACTAATAGATAAATGTACAAGAGTAATCTTGCACGTGGTCAAAGACTTTACTGATTAATAATATGTTTCCAGATATTCTTTGCACATTAATGTAGGTACTTTAATACATGACTAGAAGCATATGTTGTTTTGTTGTTACTAATCAGAAGCCTATCCATCAATTTGTTTCAATAATTTGATGTTTATAAAACTACGATCAGTGATAGACTTTTAACTCCAGATTATTTGCAGGAATGTGTCACATTGTTGAAATGATAAAGGCATCAGACCTTTGTTCATTTTCTAGTGAACTCGTTTAAAATTTCAATGTACTTTTTTGAAAACCATTACGTGAATAAATGTAATAAAAATCAAGATTGTTGTCAGTGCCATTAGAACTTCTCTACTATAACTTGAGGGTAAACATACAGAAAACACAAGATAACATTTTTTATTTCAAACATGATTTTGTCTTGAAAATAATTAATTTTTTACTGATAAAAAAGTCATTACGATTTTAATTCAGGTAAGACTAGAGATATATAATTGAGAAGCTATAGAATCCTGACAAATTCAAATGTTAAGTAGGTGTTAGAAGGGTTACGTGTTATACTGGAAAATGTAGTTTACTTAAACCAGTAAGAAATGTTATTCAAATGAAAAGTCCTCTAAGATAATTGCGAGAAAACACTTGATAAATGCACAGATTACGTGCTACAAAATAAGTAGAGAGTTTGTAAACAATTATTAATAAGCATAAGGAAGTATTCTATTGATGGCGATAAATACTAAATGTTTGAAGCGTACATTGGTTTCTATTCTATATAGATATATACAAGTAAAAATGGTTTCAAACGTACAAGATAAAGGCTGATCTTACAGAAACCTTGCAGCTCGACTATTGTGTAGGTATTAAAAAATCAAAGAAGCTGTATGTTAACTTTCATAGTTGAGTATGATAAACATGTACATGAACTTCCATTAAAAACAAATACCAA
Source organism: Tachypleus tridentatus (assembly GCF_004210375.1). Lineage (NCBI taxonomy): Eukaryota > Metazoa > Arthropoda > Merostomata > Xiphosura > Limulidae > Tachypleus > Tachypleus tridentatus. Next base: position 67,726,839 of record NC_134837.1, on the reverse strand, counting down.
ACGTATTCAACCGTTTTAATATTGTCTTTAATGGCTTTTGTAAAAAATACCTTAAACCTCTTACCTGAGGTTCGTTGAAGAAATCAAAATTGATCATAACTCCAACAGTGTGACATGTCTCGTTAACAGCAACAAAAGAGAGTTTCTGCTCGACCAAATTCTTCCATAAGAGCCTCAGGAACTCAATATATTCCTCAGCTGAAGTTTTTAAAATGAAATCTAAAGGGTCTTTCTTGGTAAATGATTGTGAAATTATATGCGCAACGTCATCAAAGTTTGTCATATTCGTTATGTCTTGAACTTTTAGTTGAGTTAACTTACTCTCACCTGACTGGAAGCTATCAATAGTTTGCAGAAGAGAATTTAACGACGGCGCTGTAAGAAATTCATCCATATCAACACTATACCCAAATTCATTTAGCTTACTGACAGTTTCGACTGCTGTTAAAGAACTTCCCCCATTTTGGAAAAAAGATTTATTAAGGTCCAGCATTGACTCGCTAACTGCAAGTATTGACGATATGATCTCCATAATGTCTTTGTTTGTGTTGACATGTCTCTCTACTTCCAATGACTCAGCTCCGACATGATTAATTTTTCTGTAAATCATTTTCTTTAATGTAGCTTTATCAATTTTGCCACTGACCAGGAGAGGCATCTTGTCTACTTTATATAATTTAGGGATCATAAACTTGGGAAGAACCTGTTCAAGTGTTTTTTGAACATCACTGATTTCTAAACCATGGCCTTCTTTTGGAGTGAAGAAAGCTAAAATATTTGGGTCCAAATCTTGTGGATTTTCACAGCAAACAACCACTTGTTTTATCTCTTGTATGTCTTCAATACATTTTCGGATTTCTTCCAAATTTACTCTCATTCCTCGAACTTTCACTTGCATGTCTTTTCGCCCAGTGAAATACAAAGTGTTATTTTTAATAAATCCTAGATCTCCTGTCTTATAAACGGTATCATATTTGTTCGAAAACGGATTCTGAAGAAAACTAGAGGAATATTTTCTTTTCATTCCGTGGTAGCCCTCGGCAACATTCAGTCCACTAACACATATTTCTCCTACAGTTCCTTCTGGTACAACTTGAAATAAATCGTTAGTTACATATATTTCAGTGTTAGAAAGAGGTTGACCTATTGGAACTATATCTTCAATGTGTTGATAACATTGTTCTTCTCCATCAAATAGAGCAAACGTTACATCACCAGTGGTTTCTGTAGATCCATAGAAGTTGGCAATTTTGCCAGAAGGAAAAGCTAGAAAGAATTCTGTTAGAAGTTTCTTTGTTAGTGTTTCTCCACAACATACCCACAGCTTTATGGTTAAGTCTTCTCGGAAGCTTGGCTCAATCTTCAGATACCAAATAATCATCTGTAACAAAGATGGTACAACGACTATCCTGGTGACTTGATGTTTCTGAAGATGTTGAAGTAGATTTTTAGGATTCTGGATTGTTATGTTTGGAAGGATAACATAAGGTCTACCAGCCATCAGTGGTGGAAATGTTTCAGTTAGGGAGTCTACAAAAGTAAGGTTTTTCATAGCAGAGCACGTTGTGTTATGGTCCATGGGGAAGTTCAGAAGTTGCCACTTGAACCTGTTGTTGAGGTTTCTGTAACCAAGACGGATTCCTTTTGGGTCCCCTGTGCTTCCTGATGTAAACATTATAACTGCAAGAGAAGGTTCTTTGTTAAGCCTCTCTTCATCTTCTTGAAACTCTGAAGAATTTGAGAACAGAACATCATCGACATTGATGACCGTAACAGTGTCACGTTTAAGTAACTTTATAATGTCTTCCTGACTTGATTCCGTAATGACACAAAATGGCTTGGTGCACTTTAAAATAAAACGAATTCGCTGAACTGGAAAACGTGGGTCTACTGGTACGAAGGCCGCCCCAAGCTTAAAAAACAGCAAGCTGTGCAATGAGGCTCTTGGAAGATGGGGTCATGCAGAGAGCTAATATAATCTCTTTCTCTCCAGACACCACTGAGTTGATGGCCGAAGTTAAACTACGAGCCAATCTATTGACATATACGTCTAACTCTTTATAGGTGAGTTTTTTTTCTGGGTCAATAACTGCTGTTTGAAGGGGAAATCGTGTTACGGTAGTTTTTATAGCATCAAGAAAATCAATACCACCTACTTGAGAACCTCCTGGTAGTATACTTTTCGTAGACATTCTGTAGGGAATAAGTATGATATCTTTGATTTGTTAATATAAACTTTCGTCTCATAAACAAACTAACCTAGGGTGTATAACGTCACACTTCATTTATCTAAACAGGAAGAGTCGTATAACTCAAAATGAGTTTATCTAGAGGGAATAGTTCAGTTACCACTTACCTACGATGTGCAACAGGTGATTATAAAATCAATAATAAGAGAGACAAAATACATTATATGATAACAATATCAGTAACTGGAAAGACAATGTAACTATATTATGACAAGACATATTAAAAGAGAGATAATGTCCTTCATACGACTTCAGTTCAGACTGTGGTAAGTCCTCTAAGAAATATTTTTAGTAAATGTGCTCTATGTAACCTTTACATTACATATAAAATTTCAAGGTAATCCTTCAAGAAAGATATAAAATATCCAATGGTGATTGAATTACTTCCTTCTTCACACCGAAAGTATGAAAACTATTTCATACAGTTTTTCCAAAGTGGTTCACTGATAGATCGTTACAATCTATATTATGCGTGAACTTTGGTCTGACAATAAGTCACATGTGCAAAGTTACTTTACACTAACCGCTAGAGGGCCCGGCATGGCCAAGTTTGTTAAGGAGTGTTAAGGCTTGCGACTCGTAATCTGAGGGTTGCGGGTTCGCATCCCCATCGCGCCAAATATGCTCGCCATTTCAGTCGTGGAGGCATTATAATGTGACTGTCAATCCCACTATTCTTTGGTAAAAGAGTAGCCCAAGATTTGGCGGTGGGTGGTGATGACTAGCTGCCTTCCCTCTAGTCTTACACTGCTAAATTAGGGACGCTAGCACAGAGAGCCCTCGAGTAGCTTTGTGCGAAATTCCAAAACAAACAAACAAACAAACAAACAAATTTAGTTTCATATTCTAACTACAAATTTACTTAGGAGTAAAAGTAAACTATATTTACTTTTTTGTCCTTTGGATTAAAGATGGCTGAGTTGCAAAAACGATAAAAATAAATAAACAGGCAATGGTTAAGCCAAGCATACTAAGTTAGTAGTTTCCAAATCTAGTTCTGAAAAGAATAAGAAAGGTGAAAATTTATTACTTATTAAACAGTTATTAGTTATTGTCAGTTATTATTGATTGACAGTTACTATTTATTGTGAGCTATTATTTATTGAACAGATACTATTTATTCTCAGTCGTTATTTATTGAACAGTTATTACTTATTGACATTTATTATTTATTTACAGCTATTCTTCATTATTTAACAGTTATTGTTTATTCACATTTATTATTTATTAAACAGTTATTATTTATTATTGAACAGGTCTTATATATCGACAGTTATTATTTATGGAACAGCTATTATTTATTGTCAGTTACTATTTACTGTCAGCTATTATTTATTGAGAGTTATTAGCTATTGTTATTTATTATTTAATGACAGTTATTGTTTATTGACAGTTTTTATTTATTGTCAGCTTTATATATTGACAGTTATTATTCTTAATAGTTATTATTTATTGTCATTTACTATTTATTGAAAAGTCATTATTTATTAACAGTTATTATATATTGCCAGTTATTATTTATTGATTGTTACTATTTATTGTCAGCAATTATTTATTGAACAGATATTATTTATTCTCACTCTTTATTTATTGAACAGTTGTTATTTATTGTCAGTTATTATTTATTGACAGTTTTTGTTTATTGTCAATTGTTATTTATTGAACAGTTATTATTTATTGTACAGTTATTATTTATTGTAAAGTTATCATTTATTGACATTTGTTATTCATTGAAGAGTTATTATTTATTGACAGTTATTATTTATTGTCAGCTAATATTTATTGAGAGTTATTATTTATTGACAGTTATTATTTATTACGAGGTTTAAGCATAAAATTTGCTAAATTTTATGAAGTTCTTGTGATTAAGTAGATTTAGCGTAATTTAATATTAGTTTAACCAGTTATTGCAAATAATGAAACTTTGATTCAGCTATAGCGATTGGAATTTGTGATGACAATAAACTGCCGATCTAGATTCCATTTTGTTACTATAAAGGAAATTATTAGCATTGCTTTAGGGAGCAAAAACTAGCAATATATGTTTTAAAGAATCTGGTTGGTTCTGTAACGTATAGGTCTCTTCCGTGTAAAAGGGTTGCTATTGTTCGTGACTATCAAGTGTCACTTTCTTACTTGCTGTGGTTTGTTGGTACGTATTGATAAAAAAGTCATAATACTAAACAAAAACAACATAAACAGACTGAGTTTGAGGCTTTAACGAAAGAAATCAAAATTGGTGACCACATTGGTAACTACTCTTCTAGCATTGATAAAAATGTTACAGCAAATATTTATTCTTTTGTTAGAAAGGTCGTGTTTTTTGTTTTTATTTCTGTTTGGGACATGATGACGGGTGACACAAAACATATGGTCTAACTAATTAATGAATGAATACTTGGTTTTAAAGTGCTGTCAGTGTTATAAGAGAAGCTACCAGTTTGGTCACCAAATGTAATTTATTTCTCTTATGTTCTTTCTTAAAATCCTTTCTTGGACGCATCTTTTCTCAAACCTAAGATATTTTTATTACATTTTCGAAACAATCACGGATAATGTTTATCGGTTTTAGTAAATAAAGAGATCACGGACCATTGGGCCTTTCAAGGTTGTCCACACACAGAAAACTCGAGAAAAGTAAAATTTTAAGTGTTTATTGAAATAATGTTACTACACTTTTTAATTCTTGAAACTCCCTGAGACACAAAATAAATAATTTTGTTCATAATCCAACCATTGTTTTACGACAAACGCAATTAATCATAGTTTTGTTTGTTTCTAGTTAACCACAAATCTGTTATCCTATAAAGCATAAGGATAATCATATCATATCTTTATGTTCTCAAGATAAAGTAAATTAATCTGGGTTATCCTATCAATAAAACATGACTCTTTTATACCCAATACCTGTTTTGTGAACCTTTTTAAATAAGTTATTATCCTTTTATAGAGCTGAAACCAAAACCATGCACAGAACTGCTAACAAGGCTTAAATAATGTATTGAAAATAGAGATAAATACCTTTTTTAACTTGTATTCAATATGTCTGTTAATAAACCATGTTTATGCTACCTTTGTTACTAGGAACAGAACAATGGTTCGATGGATCCAGTATCTTACTTATCCATCACTATGGTAACGTTCTTTTCATCAGTCATGCAATCGAGTGACTTACCCGTTTATATTACATTAATAGGAGAAGTTTAAAGCTTTGTTTTATATTATTAACACATTGAGACAATATTTTTCTATCTTTATTATTGCATATTATAATATGCACGTCGATTTAATAAATGATGTAAGTTCGTTTATGTCATTATTAATACATTGGTTTTGTAAATGATGTTAAAGCCTATGATTTTTATGCGATGATAACCACATCTATGTATACAGTATTCATGTACACATTATAAAACATGGATGATATCAACATACAGTGTTCATGAACACATTATAAAACATGGATGACATTAGGATACAGGATACGCGTAAACAGAAATGTATTAACACAAGTATTAAATACGTCCAAACAAACGTAACCATATTTTAATCTGTGTGTAACATACACAGAACTAAATATCGAAAAATTAAATTTAAAAAATATCAGTAAAATCAAACCTTATTAAAAAACAGAACACAAAAGACGTTAACTCTACCTTATTACCATAGTCAGGATTTCTGTTTAGAAAGTTTAGAAGAAAAACGGTCTGTTGTAACGTGAATAAATAAACTATCGTTAGAGTCGTTATCCTGACTTTCATTTACCCAGTCTCTGTCGTTTTGTTAGTCAGTTTTTCGAGTTATAACATAATTCTCATTACTGGTGTTTTTATTTCAAAGTCAGATAAATGCTGTCACTAAATAAACCAATAAACATATTAATAAAAATTGAAGTGATTTTAATAAGTGCAGAATAAATATCCACGTATTTCACATACCTTTAACTTCTCTCAGGCAACTGAATATAGATTAGCTTGTATCACTTCTGCTGTGAAGCTTGTTCACGAGGTGAAAAGTTAAGAGAAGAGAATGCATGTTGGGTATATATTAAATTGTTTAAATAGAAGTGTGCGGATAGAGGACGCCACTTAAAGTAGAAGGTACGCGTTTTATAAATATTCATATTAGGATAGGTTTGTTGTTTGTTTAGAATTAAGCACAAAGCTACTCAATGAGCTATCTGTGCTCTGCGAACCACGGGTATCAAAACCCGTTTTTTAGCGTGTAAGTCCGTAGACATACCACTGTGCTACTGGGGGCTATTAGGATAGGGAAATTTAAATTATTAACCCCTTTTTAAAATTTATCTTTTGTTTACGTTTTGTTGTTTACAAAGTAGCTTGATATTTTTATATTTATTTTAAAGTTATTTTAAGTCCTGGATGATTTAGAATGTAAGCTAGAAATACCTAATTACTACCTTATAACCACAATCTGACAGAAGTCCCCATCTAAATCTTGAATGATTTGGAATTCGAACTAGAAATACCTAATTAATAGTATACAACAAAAATTTGACAAAAGTATAGAACTAAATCCTGGATAATTTAAATTGAGAACAAGGGATATGTAATAACTGGTATATAACCACAATGTGATAGAAGTGTCAAACTAAGTCCTGAATGATTTACAAAGAGAACTAGAGATACGTAATTACTGATATAAAACGACGATCTCACAGAAGTGTCGAAATAAGTTCACGACTAGAGATACCTTATTACTAACATATACCACAATCTGACAGAATTGTCCAGTTATGTCCTGAATGATTTATAATTGGAATTAGAAATACGTAATTACTGATATGTAGCAATCAATTTGACAAAAGTGTCCATCTAAGTCCTGGATGAGTTAGTATGGGAAAGTAGAGATATCTAATTACTTATATACAATTACAACCTGACACAAGCGTTTAACTCTGTCCTGGATGATACAGAATGGGATCTAATAGCTGATATATAATCACAATCTGACAAACGTTATGAAACATCAGTGATCTGTGGAAATCAAGGTAGAAATAAAGTACCATTTCCCACTTCACATTGTTGTAATTTCGACTCCGTGTTTGGTGATATCAGCTTTAGAAATGTATGTGTGCAAAACTGTAAATTCTCGATAATCGTGATGCAACTGACAGTGTTTATACAACCATCAATGACAACAACGTCCGTTTCCCCTGGCCAAACACTCTAAATAAAAGTTGTTCATTACGACTACCAGGGCATAGTCACGTCTATTTTCTGCTTTAGAGATATCGTGGTCGCTGTTAAATTGACTATCTAAAATGTATCAATAAGCAAGATGACTATCACTTGGTAGTCATGGATATGAAATTGACTATTAGGTAGTAACGATGATCTATTACTAGTCAGTTTGACTGACTCTTAGTTAATTTAAACAATTAGTCTGTTTGACCACTTCCCAGTCACCTTGACTACTTAATAGCAGCACTGCTATGCTTGTCATAAGGACTACTTTGTGGTCAGGAAGACCAACATCATAGGCAGCATTAACTCATGAATTGACATTCTTGATGTTCCTTATAGCATTAAGGTGCAGTTCAATCAGATGACTGTATACATGTATTTTGTTCCATAAATGTAACAATTGAAATGTGACCAGGGCTAAACTTTGCAAGAATTTATTTATCTATTTATTTACTTTGGAGGGCGGGGGGGAATAAATTTCTTTCACAGAAAATAAATCCTACCTAAATAAGTCTTATTTATCGACCACTACTACTTCTTCACTGTTTTATTTGACAATTGTGTTTTTATATTGTTGTGTGCGTGTGTTGGAATATTCGAATATGAAATCCAATAGTCAATATATTTATTATTACAATCCACAACGATCTAAGTTATGACTAAAATAAGCTTTCCCCACGTGGTTAACACTCGCGCTGACACTACACGTCCGGAAATGCATCCTATTCGTCTAGTGGTTCGCAGCGAAAATCGAGTACAAATGGAAAGCAGCTACATTAGGCGCGAGCGAGACTATCTCTTTTCCAGAGGGGTGTACCAGGTCGAGTTTATCTGAAGGCGGGAGTTCCTTGTGTAAGGAGGGCTGTAGGTGTTATTTGTGGAGAGAGGTTGATCATTCCTCAAGGTGGTCGAGGGGGGATTTAGTGGCTCACATACAACAATACATACACAGGAGGGGGGTGAAGACGGCACGGTCCACCCCTTAGCGGCAGCCAATTGTAGGAATGACACTATAAGCTCAAAGGGGGCGGGGGGGGAGAAATCACACACAGCAATATTTTGTCGCACATTGGAGAATTACATATGACGTTTATAGAAATTATAATGACCGAAACTTGTACTGACATTGCATATTTGCCATGCAACCGTACAGATGACGGAAAGAAGAAATTCAGGTAAATATTAATTTTTTTATGTCTTATTTTGCTATACTATGTTTCAATAAAACAATATAAGAATACGAATATTTAACTTTCTAGATTACGTGAAGTGAATCCATCTGTATGTTTTTTCACTTTGTTATGTGTAAACAAAAATGGTTGCTCGTTACATTGTGTAGGTTTGTACTACTGTAGTCTAGTAGTAGTAGAGTAGGAATATTTATATTTAAGGTATGCTTTGAAGCAAGTATGAAATGGAAAACATTCCCCAGTCTTGACATCACAAATGCACATATTTGGTATCCTGAATGCATTTCCTGTGGTAGAATCAAAAACCTGCAATGATCGATGTTGCTGTTCTGTTAAATTTAGCGCCAACTACACCGCTGTTAAAAAGATTTGTTACGGCCATCGCTAAACAGATGAAAGTTGTATACTCATTAAGAGGAACCTCGTCTGTTATTATTTTATAGACCTTTGATAAGGAAAGATGACATATGATAATACGTAGATAATAAATCCTTATTTTTAATATATCAGCAGAGCTGCAAATGCTAAAGCGTACACACTTTATGCGACGTGTGCATTATGGCGGGATCCACTGACACAGTCAACAATGGAGTTGCAAATGGGGTTGGCAAGACAAATCATTTGAAAACAACGAAAAAAGTGAAACATATATTGTGTTTAATGTGTGTTTCTTTAATATAATATTACAAACTTTCTAAAAATCTCTTTAGGTACAAAATGTATTTAAATTTTTAAACTCTATACTTTGAAATTGAATGGTGCGAGATAGGAGCCAGTGCCAGGCCTTACACTATGAATAGAAGGCCTGTGATCATACAAAATATTCCCCAACCCCTCTCCCTTCTTTGCTCCCAGGGAACTTTCTCAGACTTTGGGTCCTTCCCATAATCTATACCACATCCATACCGGTGAGAGAAATGTGGGATCCAGGGTATGTTGCATCGAGTCATGAGCAACCGAGTTGTGTAGTTAAGATACTATAGATCACTCATCAGCATACATATGCGTCTGCAGAGATTTCCTTGTGTTCACTCTACAGTCCACAATTCCTTTGGGATTTCTGTACAATTGGGTGAATATGTTAGTTAGGTTGAGGTCTGGCCAATGAATGTTTTTGGCCACCGCCGGGGAGGTTGTGGCAAGATTTTGCATTTTGAAGTACGTTTTTATTCGCTAGATTGAGGGCTAGTCCGAGGATACACCGTCGGTTCGCGGGCGACCGACATTTGCTAGTTGTTATTGTTGAAATTTATCATTAAGTTTAGTTAAATAAATGATACAGTTTACGTTCCAGAATGAAAACCCGTGACATTTGGATGCGTGTCTTACATGATATTTATTAATTGACACTGTGTAGTTTGGTTAACTTTGGAGTTAAACATGGCAGAACAGTCGGACGTTTTCAATATTTTCTCTTGCATTAAATGTAATTATAAGGTTAGGCATTTTAGCAAGCTTCTTTCACATTTTTCTTTGGTTCATGAGCATGAGCCTGGATTTGTTGTCCCATGTGGGGTTAATGGATATGAAAGACCATTCAAAAGCATCAGATATTTGAAAAGATAAAAAATAAAAAGCATGGATGGTTTCCTACTACCAGTATGCGTGATAATGAAGCTGGTGGTGAATGTGCCGAGTACTTTATGGAACAGAGGTATAAAAACTCTGACAATGATGAAACAGTTGATGGTAATAAGGAGATGGTTGTCACAGTCAAGAAAAGAACCTTAACTTAAATAATTCTGCACATGCGTGAAATTGAAAAACATTACTTTCAAAACTACAAGTAATATTTAAATTGTCCTGTTCAATTATGGCTGCCAAAGATAAACATTTATTTCAAACTATAAAAAGAACATTGATCAGTGAGGGGGTTCATAGGAATAGTATAGTTATAGTGATGGAAGCTTGCAAGAATGAAAGTCTTGACTTTTATTCCATGATTGAAAATTTCACTGACCACAATAATTTCTAGTCTTACATTGAAGATAATTTAGCATTTGTAAAACCTGTTGAGTATGACCTTGGAATTGCTGGTGATGGGAAACACTACACAATGCAGCATGTTTCTTTATTAGATACTCTGAAGTGTTTGCTTAAACATGATGATATATTTAGCCAGGTTGTTTATCCTCGCCAGTCAGCTGATGATTGTCTTAAAGATGTCGTTGATGGTGAACATTTCAAAAACCATCCATTCTGGCAAGAAACTCCCCTTGCCATTCAAATCATTCTCTATTTTGATGAGTTTACAGCTGTGAACCAGGCTGGAATACGAGCTCTTGCTTACAAATATGCTGCTTTATACTATCAGTTAGGCAATATTGAACCTGCTTTGAGATTTCAACTTCATTGTATATTCTTAGCAATCTTGGTGAAAAGTCAAAATGTAAAAAAAAAAAAAAAAAAAAAAACATGGGCTCAATACAGTAATTAGACCTTTGATTGAAGAACTATCTGTTCTTGAAAACATTAGTATTGACATTGTCAAACCAGAGGAAACATTCAAATTCAGAGGTGCACCTTTTTGAATCTGGTTTGATGTTAAAAATTTTAGTTTTACTCATAGATCAGTATGTCTTGTCTGGATACTGCAGCCTTCAGTACCTTGCAGGCAGAGTGAAGGAACTGCTAAAATCAATAGGCCTGAGATTGTTATTTTGAGAGGGTCTGTACACATTAAGCACAAAGCTGTGCAAGTTTGGTGTCTCTTAAGGTTATTTTCTTTACTGGTAGGTGATGCAGTGCCAGCAGGCAACAACAGATGGGAAGTTCTGTTGGCTCTGCTGCATATGGTAGAATTGATAATGTGTCCATCAATGTCATATGCAAGCATTAAATGCTTAAATGATGTGACACAACAGTTCCATTCTCTTTATGAAAAAAGACTTTCCAAATAGTACTCTCAAGCCAAAGGGACATTTTACTTTGCATTACCCAGAGATGACCCGCAGATTTAGTTCACTGAGGAATGTGTGGACCATGAGATTTGAGGCCAAACATAGTTTTTTATTGATGTTGCAAGACGTACCAAAAACAGGAGGAATCTCACCAAACCAATGGCAATGAGACACCAGTATTCACATTTGGAAACCAATGGATTTCTTGGAATAGATGCCTTTGACCTGACTCATCCTATCAGATTGCCTGTGAATTCACTCGGTGAAGAGCGAAACCTTGTCAGTATATTTGTTGGGGAGGGCGATTTTGTCACTAAAGCATCAGGTTGTACAGTCAACTGCCTCGCATACAACACAGGGACAATGGTTGTCAGTTGCTATGAATTCGACAGTCTTCAATTTTCTTCAGTGATCTGTTACATTGTTCTTTGGGGGAAAACCTTTTTTTGTATTGTCAAAGATACGAAATTGTTGATTATCACAGGCACCTTCATGCTTACATTGTAGAGCCAACGAGAAGCTATGAACTCCTGAGCATTCCAGATCTTTATGATCATTACCCATTGCCTTGTTATGTGAACAAAGGTAAATATGATCATCCTACATCACTACATTCGTGGCGACTGAATGATGAGAAATGTTAAACAGAACTCGGTAATCAATGGAATATTTTAACCTATTTTATGTAATTCGGTGTGTACCTCCCAGTGACAAATTTCATCAAAAGATTTGACATATTTTATGTAGATATATTTCTGCCTTTTTGTGACACTTTTCATCACAATTTTCAAACAGAGAGAACTTGTGTCATATTAATATGTATCATGCATATTTGCACCAAAATAACCACTATCATCACCATCTATTGAGGTCAGACTACTTATATTTGCTTTCACCTTTTAAAGGCTACTATTTGTTAGGGAAAAATCAAATTACTTATTTAGCTGATTTATACCAGTCCTGCTGATGTTAAATTTATGGAAAGTTAATATATCTTTCTGGTGTTTTGTAGTTGTTTTTCAGTGACAACTTTTCTGTATGTGTATCTTTCATTTTTTAGCCCCCCGATAGTACAGCGGTATGTCTTCAGATTTATAACGCTAAAATCAGGGTTTTAGCAATCAATGGTTTTCTTGTTCTGACCACAATCAAAGTGATTTACTACATTATTTTGATAAATAATAAAAAATACGAGCTTCAACTGTACTTTTCATTTTATATAGTCGCAGATTTCCTGTTTCAACAGCATAACAACTCCATTTTTATTTTGCACAAACAATTCAGTATGGAAACTGCAGTTCGATTACTTTCAGGAATGCTAATTTTATTCCACCAATACAATATAGCTTAGTAGGATAATGTTGTTCTTTGATAGAATTTGTATTATTTAGTGGAAATAGGTTTAACATAACTTGAAGGACGTGGACTTCATGTCCAAATCTTTATCAATTATTTATTGAACAATTAGAGTCACGTACAAAAAACAGAATAAGTTAAACCACAATCATTTAATAATTCTTAGTAACTGTATTTGTGTTTGAACAAACAACTGGAAGTAATAAATTGTAAAGTAAGAGTAGTTTTTCTAAGATATAATTTATTTGGAAATGCATAGTGACCCTGTCGATCAACGTAAACCAAATGCGGTCAGGTCTTCCAATAATCTACCCAGTTGAGTTAGATGCATGGCTACTACAGTTTTGTTTGGTATATAAAACCTAGGGAACTAGTGGTTGATTTTTATTTTCACTCAAACTAGAAATCTGACCAACAATGTGGTGAAAGAATGAGAACACCTTGCAATGCTTGCTTTCTGATCACCTGATGTGTAGTGGTGTGTGTTGGCAGACGCTTATTCTGAAATACTGTTGGCATATAACTGAATTATATTTGTTGTGTTGTGTTTGGGAATGTTCTAACACAGCATGAGACACTAATACCGACTGTGTATTCTATTTCTCCTGTATATCTGATGCAACAGGCTATAACGATCTTTTAATAGCAGTAATACATGAAAACGTACACTTATTACTATGTTAACGTGATGAAGGTATTTTTTTTGCCATACCATGAATTAGATCATGTATATGCATATGTTATGCACAAGATATGATGGATAGATATTTACAGTACCATAGGCCATTTATGTCTACGTCTGTGAAATAGTTTGAGTTAGTTTTACACCCTACGCGACCCCAAAGATCTAACACGTTTGATCACTTGGAGAACATGAATTACTCTGTCGTCAATTAAAAAACCATGTCTAATAGCTGCTGATGGCGACATCATGTACTGGAATGATGTAACAAATGATACAGTATAAGAAAGTACAGAATTATTTTACTTTGTATCATTGAATATATATTGAGAGATGTATTTTATATGACAAGAAACACTCTCATTGTTAACCTGAAGATGACCTAAGAAAGTCAAAACATTGTTCTGTTCTTTATTTTGATTGAAGTCTTAATACCCATACCAGCCGTCTTGAGAACAAAACAACCTAGAGCACACTTTATGTATTATTAACAATAATATTCCACTTTTTGTAGCTCAGGCTGTGGTAACTACTGAAACAAATATTCTTAGTGGATCTGCTCTACGTAACCCTTACTTTACATACCAAATTTCAAGTAAGTCCATTAAGAAAGAGACGAGATATAAAATCTACAGTTTTGATTTAATTTCTCTTTTTTCTTTACAAAGAAATGGCAGGAAGTTTGTTTGATAGAAAAAAATGTTTTCATGGATTTTTTTAATGTTTTGCACACTGATAAATCTTCACAATCTACAATGAGGTGTCAAAATTGGCCTAAGTCACATGGAAGAAGTTATTTAACAAAAACGTTTACTTTTTACCAAAATACTTCTCCGGGCCCACTTGAACAACCGATCTGATATTTTTACTGCAGCCTCACATAAGCGTAAAATGAACCGTTTTAGTTTTTGTCATTTTGATTAAAGACGACAGGTTTGCAGCAGCAAGACTATAAAGTGAAAGTTTGTTCAAATACATTAGTGTTGGTTAGGCCAAAAAAAACTAAGTTAACAGTTTCTTACTGAAGTTTTCAAAAGAATCATACAGGTAGATGGTTAGTATTCATTATTTGTTGCCAATGTCTAAGCATAAATTTGCTAAATTTTATGAAATTTTGCCTAATTAAAAAGGTATAGTGTGACGTAATATTAACTTAGGCATTTACATAAATAATAATACTCCTTAGAGCTGTACCAAATGCATGTTGGTAATAGCAAGAAACTGTCAGTCTAGATTCCATGGCGTCACTATAAAGGAATAAGTTAACATTGTTTTAGAGAAAAAAACTACCATCAGTGAGAAAAAAAGTTTAACCAGCGAAAGAAATGTTCATATTGGGGCATGGTAGTGGATCAAACGAAATAAGCAGCATAGCTAACTAATGAAATAATATTTACAGTGAAATTATTAATATAGGTACTAGTGTGACTACCAGTTTGGCTGACATTTTTTATTTTATTTCCTTAAATCGCAAGTTCAGTCTTCTTTTGACGGTATCTTTTATTCACACTTAAAGCATTTTTATAAAACCTTTAATATATAAACATGTATATTAAAATTTTGTTTTGTAAACGCGAAACGTATTCGCATAGCCTTCATTGATAAACAAACGTGGCTTTTTCTGTCTTTATTAATTATCTAAAAAGTGAATACAGCTTGGAATATTCATGATCACGCTATTTATACTCTGCACAACATTTGGCGAGTTGCCTGTCTTTGTGCTTAAAAACAAACAAAACCTGGTGAGAAACGTGACACAGCCTCTGTTTTCACTGATGTAAGTGTAAGATTATCGTGTAGTTCCGGTTACGTTATTTTAATTTTGGATGTTGGTGATATATTTTCACTAAAAATGATAGTGTTGTTTGTTATTAAGCACAAAGGGCTGTCTGTGCTCGTCTACAATTTGTTTTAATATTAAATTATGACTTGTGTATGTGTTATAATTTTTTTTTTCAAAAGACAGGTTGAACCAACTCTTCAACATTACACTATTTACTCTCTGCTTAGAAGCAGTTGCTTTTTATTTCATTTATTGATGTAATTTGTTTGCTTGCCTTCTACCTTTTCCTCTTCACCCACTGAAGCCAGGTTCTTTATAACAGTAGAATCCGTTGACAATTTATTGACTGTTGCCAGTAGCTGCAAAGCTACCATCAATAGGGACAAATGTTTTTCTGGGAAGTCCATTCACAAGGAATAGCATAACACATGCGCTACATCAATATTCTAGTAACCTCTACCAATAAACGCTTTGGCCATGACCTGAATATTTGTGACAATTAACACTGTTTGGTTGTTTACATTGTCACCTATAATAGGTTTAGTTCAACTGAAGTTTATAGAAATATGAACTTTATGGATTGCTTAACACGCTGTTGCACTTACGAAGAAATACAGCTAAACCATCCCTAATGGTGATAAACTAAGACCAGGCACATTGGAGACACTGATTAGAATAAAGAAGTTATGTTCAACCATCCCTAAGAATTAAGAACTATAACCTATCACATCGGAAACACTAAATACTATAGTCAAGCTAAGCTGAACTATTCCTAAAGAATATAAAGGGTTACCTGACAACCTTACAAACTACAACCTTCCTAGTTTCATTAGAAAGACCCACTTTTCGAAAGTGCTCAAGTTATATGGATTTTATCGTTTTATGTTTAAAACTACAACCTAACATCATGGAAACTCTGGTTACTATAGACACGTTATGCTATAAATGCCTAACAGTTAAAAACAACAGTCTAACAGATCTAGAACACTGTCCCCGGGGTTATGTTATGCCCAACCATTCCTAAGAGTTAAAACCAATAACATACCTAACACATCAAATTACACTGGACAGCTTATCATGAACCACCCTTAAGAGCGAAAACCTACAATCCAACAAATCAGAAACACTGACCACTGGTGCAAAGTAATACCATGAATGAAGCATCATTCAGTGTTGACTTATCAATCTTTAATACAATAGCACCCACCATTGTAGACACCAGTGATGAGGAGGCAGGATCGGATAAAGATAGATGTACCATAGCCGATGACTTAAGGAAAACATGAATAGCAGTTATCTGAATTCTTCTACTGTTTATATTACTGAGTATATTATTTACATAACAGTGTACGTTAACTTACAGATGCCTAGATTTATTAAACATTGTGGTTATCTTTTGGATATTACAGGATCTCTTTGTGCTTCATATCTATTTACATATTACACTTCCTGAGAACAGAAGCTACACAGGAGTATTTTTTGTTTAATGATCACGTCCAGTCATAAGAACTAAACATATTTACTTACTCTTTGGTAACAACGTTGATACTTTTCCCACCTCAACCATATGCAACGAAATATGATCAATCCTTACATTAACTACCAAACTAGCTGTATAGCAAAAGCAGCAGATATTTGTTTGTTACAGCAGAGTCTGTTACTAACATTTTTGTCGTGATTTTCAAAGAGTATCTGCACAAAATGTCTTCACTACCAACACGTGACACGATAGATCTACACAGATGAACATATGAAAATAAACTATCATTTAAAGATACGTCACCAGGAACCTTTGGGTTTGCAAATTACAGATTTCTATAACAATGAAGTTTCAAGAATCAGTATGTTTTTGTTGAAATGAAGCTGCTAACCCTATCCTCTTTGTTTAGATTTTTTTCAGATTTTATCTTATAACAGATGAACACTGATATTATTTTGAAACGTGTTATAATAAGAATATTTTCTTGAACTTATTTCTTTTGTAGTTCGTGTTTCTAATATCATAGTGAGAAATCCCTTTTTCTGTAGTTGTATATAAATAGCTAACAACATAAAAGGATGATATTTTTTGTTATATAGCTAACAATATAAAAAGGCAACATTTTAGATCAAACTGGACAAAACACAACATGCTGTTGAAGGTAACATTACTGATATATCTGGATTAATCATAACAGATAGTTGAAAGCAACATTACAGATCTATCTGGACGGAGTACAACAGAGTGACGAACATTACTGATCTAACTACACAAAACACAACAGTCTGATGGAGGTTACAATAGATATCTAACTGGAAGGAATATAACAGATTGCTGGAAGTAGCATTAAAGATCTAACTCAACAAAACATAACAGATTGATGTAGGTAGCATTACATATCCAAAGTGTAGAAAACACAACACATTGTTTGAGGTAACATTACATATCAAACTGAACAAAACATAACAGATTGATGTAGGTAGCATTACTGATCTCACTGTATGGATCGCACTTGATTGCTATTAGCAACATTACAGATCTAATTGGACGAAACACAATAGACTGTGCAAGGTAACATTACAAATTTAACGAGACAGAACAGAATATATTATTGAAGGTAAAATTACAGATTTCACTGGACGGAACACATGAGAGTGATGAACGTAACATTAATGCTATAAGTGCACAAAACACAAAAGAATTTTGAAGGTAACATTACAGATCTAACTAAACGGAACAAAACAAACTGCTAGAGGTAACATTAAAGATCTGACTGTACGGAGCACAACAGCTTGTGAGAAGTGACATTACAGATCTAACTGGACAAAACAACAGATTGTTGAAGGTAGCATTAGAGATAGCGCTAGATGGGACACAACAGATTGTTCAAAATAGCATTGAAGATCTAACAGGACAAAACACAGAAGGTTACTAGACAATAGGAATTAAAACATAACGATATCTTTTTGTTGTTTTGTGTCATAACGTCACTGAAATTCCTTTCAAGTGTATCACTTAGTATGAAAAGTACATAGAACCCCTTTAAAAAGCTAAAAATGATCAATAACTATCCTAGAAGATAACTTTAGTTGATTCGATGTTAAAAACTTAACAGACTAGTTTGCGCATGTTGGAAAAAAAAAGAAGAAAACAAAATGCACCATTCTAAAGTTAAAACATGAATCAGTTTTTCAAAGAGACACGAGCTATTTCTCTCAAAACAATTCGAAATAAAATATCGAAAAGTTACTTTCAACTCTTGCAGTTTGTTTGACGGAAGGCAGCTAGATAGTTCACCACCCACCGCCAACTCAGATTACGAGTCGCACGCCTTAACACGCTTGGCCATGCCAGGCCAGCCCCGCAGAATTAAGAGAACACTTTCCCAAATGTAAAAAAATGTTTGATATGTGTTTTAACGTAACGTATGTCAACTATAACATCTATTTTGCGCTTTTTTAACGTAAGAGTGGAACAAACATGGCTGCTGATTTTCTGGTGACATTTTGTAATACTGCAGTTTGAACAAGCAAACGGGGCAACCTGGACGATCAACAAAAAGTCCTAACTGGAAGTTTTGTAAAAATATCCAAGTTTACTTGTGATTTTCCTGTTAATGAAAATAAAATGTCAAGTTCCAGCTCCTGTAAACACAAATACATTACTGGAAAGAGGTGTTTATCGTTTTCCATATCTGCACCATCATCATCTAGCCAAGAAATTTATTTTCATCCACTTCATCTAGTATTAAAACCCAGTTACCTTCACTGATTCATTCTTTTCATTTTATTTTTCACTTGTTGAAATGCATAAAATAATTCTCATATAAAGAAGAACAAAGAATGGTAGAAAGTTCGTATTACAGTTTTAGGATTTCGTGAATTAAACATCAGTTTTAAGGTAACGTTTGAGGACTATGTTCTAAATTTCAGTTCTTTTTCTTTTAATAAACAATATGCTTTCAAAAATTCATAAACAAATGGTACTAAATGAAATAACACTTAATTTCAAACATCTGTTCTTTTGTCGTGAGTGTATGGTCTTTGGCATTGTTCTGTTCAGATGTAGTAGAAACAACAGAGCCAGGTTTGCTGGAAGTTATGCACTTTAATACTGAACTTTCCATTTTTCAAACTCTAAATAAATAACAACGTATAACTTAATAATTTACAAAAGCCATTTATATGTTTCTCTTTTATACGTAAGTGCTTTATTACAAATAACCTGTTTCATTGCTCAAAAAAGAAAATTATCAACTGTCTATAGAGACACATAGCAATAAAAAATATTTGCTAACATATAAAAATGCACACGTCTAGAAGGAATGTTTGAAAGGTTCTAGTTTGTGACATTAAAAGCCAATATAAAAACCATTAAGCTTGAAAATTGACACCTTTCTTGACAACACAGAAAACTAAGTTTGATACTTAATTTTGAAATGACAAACGGTATATAACGATATAATGCAACAATTAAAAACTATGTAATAAGAGTTCCAGAAAACACACAAACAGACAGCTAAATATCAATAATTTTATTAACGTTAAAATAAAGATTAAACCCAAATTTTTCCGGCTATAATAGTTAAAACAACTTACTATAAAAATATTCTTTTTAATAATTTAAAAATTATTTTATATATATTTTCTCTATATTTTTAATTTATTATTTTTACTCTATATTAAATTTATTTTTTATATTTTTTTATATTTTTAATTCATTATTTTTATATTTCCTCTGTATTTTTAATTTATTCTTTTTAATATTTTTAATATATATTTTTACAGTTTTAATTTCTCTTTTTAAATCAATAAAATAATAAATTAAAAATATAAAGGAAATATGTAAAATAACAAATTAAAAATTATAAAGGAAACAGAAAAAATAATAAATTAAAAATATGAAAATAAGAAAAATAATAGATTAGAAATGTAAAAAATAATAAGTTATAAAAAATATAAAGAAAATTTTACAAGATATATAAATCAAAAATATAAAAATATAAAAGTAAATTAAATATAAAATAACATAAAAAATTACAAATTAAAAACATAAGAAAAAATTAAAAACTGAAAAATATAAAGAAAATAAATTAAAATCATAAAGAATATAGTACATTAAAAATAAAGCGAAAATATGAATAATATAAAGAAAATACTAAATTATAAATATAAAGGTAGTAATAAGTTAAAATTATCATAAAAATATGTTAACAAATATAATAGAAACAATAAGTTAAAAATATAAAAAGTAATTTTTTAAAATAATAAATTGAAAATATAAAGAAAATAATTCAAATAATTAATTAACTAATATAAAGGAAATAAATTAAAATATTAAGAAAATATACAAAAATAATATATTGAAAAATTTACAATAAAATATAAAAAATAAATTAAAAATATAAAAATATCAAGACAGTGAACTAAAAATATGAAGAAACTAATAAATTATAGATTAAATAAAATATAAAAAATAATTAAAACATATGAAGTAAATATCAAAAACAACAAATTGAAATACGTACACAAAAATAATAAATGAAAAATACAAAACGTAAAAAATTAAAAATAATGAAAATATATTAATTAATAAATTATAAAATATAAAAATAATAAATTAAATGTATAAATAAAATATAAAATATAATAAAATAAAAAATTATAAAGAAATTACAAGTATATGTATTATAAAATGTAAAAAATAAAACATGAGAAATATGGAGAAAATAATAAATTTAAAAATATAAGTAATATAAAAATAATAAAATTAAAATTAAAAAGAAATTTATATATTGTAAGACATCAAGAAAATAATAGATTAAAAATGTAAAGAAACTGATAAATTTAAATACGTAAATAAAATATAAAATTATAAAATAAAAATTAGAAATAATTTACAAATATATATATTATAAAATATAATTGAAACATAAAAAATAATAAACTAGGAATAGAGTAATACAATAGATATAAAAATAAATTAAAAATAATAAGTAAATATTTGGTTAAAAATATAAAAATAAATAATAAATATAAAAAATAGTATATGAAAATACTAAATTAAAGATATGAAGATATCACGAAAATAATAATTTAAAAATTATAAAGAAAGTATAAAAATATATTATTCAATATAAAGAAAACAAATTTTAAAATGTCAAAATACAGAAAATTAAAAATAGCAAAAAAAATATAAGTAAAATAATACATTAAAATATGAAGAAAATAATAGATTATAAATATAAAAATACTAATATAAGAAATATAAAGAAAATAATAAATGAAAGAAAAATTAAATTAAAATTTATAAAAATAATAAGTTAAAATTAATGAATATAAAAATAATATGTTAAAAATACAAATAATTGTTTTTTAATTTTTTGCAAAGCTAATTGAAGGTTATATGTGCTAGCTGTCTAATTTTGCTGTGTAAGATTATAGGGAAGGCAACTCGTCATCACCACCCACAGCCAACTCTTGGTCTATTCTTTTACTAATGAATGGTGGGATTGATTATAACATTATAATGCGCCCAGGGCTGAAAGGGTAAGCAAGTTTGTCTGACAAGGATTAGAACATGTGAACCTAAGTTTATGAGTTGAGTACCTTCATCACCAGGTCATGCAGGTCAAAAATAACAAGAAAAAATAAATTAATAATATTAAAAAGTTATAAATTTGAAAATAAATTAAAAATAAAAATAAATTGATAAATTAAAAATACAAAGAGAATAATAAGTATAAAGGTCTGTTTGTGTGTTTTCTTATAGCAAAACCAGATGAAGCTATCTGCTTAGCCCTTTGAGGGGAATCAAACCCCTGATTTTAGTGTTGTAAATCCATAGACATTCCACTGTACAAGCAGGGAGCAAAGAGTAAAGGAAGTAGTAAATTACAAATATAAAAAATTTAATGATATAAAAATGTAAAGAAAATATTAAAAATAAGAAATTACAAAATATAAGATAATATAAAAAATAAATTAAACATCATGAATAAAATATAAAAATTAATGAACTGAAAATATAAATAAAATGGAAGAATGATAGATGAAAAATATAAGATGCTATAAAATAATAATTACTTTGAAAGCATAAAGAAAATATAAAAATAATAAATTATAATATAAACAAAATTAAAAAATATAAAGAAAATAATAATTTAAATATATAAAGAAATTAAGTTACAAAATATAAATAAAGTATAAAAATAATAAATTTAAAAATATAAAAATAATGCATTGAAAATATAAAAAGAATAAATTATAAAAATGTATTATAAAAATAATAAAATTAAAAATATAAAGAAAATAATAAATTGAAAATCTAAAAGATAATAAATTAAAAAGTAATCACAAAATAAATATTATAAAATATAAAGAAAACAATGCATGAAAAATCTAAAAATAATAATAAATTGAAAAATATAAAGAAAATATAAAAATAACAAATTAAAAGTTAAAATGAAATTATAACAATTTATATTTTAAAATATAAAGCAAATGACAAGTTAAAAATAAAGTAATATAATAGGTAATAAATGAAAAGTATAAGATAATAAGAAAAGTAAATTAAAATATAAAGTAAATATTAAATTATAAAATATAAATGAGATATAAAAATTATAATAAATTAATTAAAAATATAAAGAAAATAATGAAGTAAAAAATAAAGTAAAATAGGTGAGAAATATAAATAAAGTAGTATAGCAAATATATAAGAAAAATAATAAATTATAAAAATATAAAATGTACATTAAATATAATAAAATAAAAATAATAAATATAAATCAAATAATAAATTTAAAATATAAGAATGTATAGAAATAATAAATTTGAAAACATAAAGAAAATATAAGAAATACTAAATTGAAAATATAAAGAAAAGAATACATTAAAAATGTAAAGCATTAAAAGTGTAAAGGAAATAATAAATTAAAAGTATAAAGAAAATAATAAATTAAAATACAAAGAAAATAATAAATTAAAAACATATTGTTGTTTGGAATTAAGGAAAAAGCTACACAAGGGGCTTCCTGTGTTCTGTCCACCATGGATATTGAAAGCCAGTTTTTAGCATTGTAAGTCTGCAGACATACCACTGAGCCACTAGGGGTTTTGAAAACATCAAGAATATACATTTAAAATATAAAGAAAATGTATAAAATAATACTTTAAAATATATAAAAGTTATCAAACAGAAAAAAATAATAAATTGCAAAATATAAAAAATAGTAAACTAAAAAATATAAAGAGTAATAAATTAAAGAATATAAAGAAAATACAAAGAATATATTAAATTAAAGTCAGTCCTGAATGCGGACTCAAATATTGTATCTAAAGTTCTGTCTGCCTGTTTGAGATTTTTTACGCCAAACCTGCTCCTTGTCACTCAGACGTGTGCTGTGCAGGGTGGAAGCATCCAACAAAACCTGGTGCTTCTACGTGACTTGTTCCATTATGGACAGTAACATCTCTGCACTTTTTGTGTCGTTTCTTTGAGCAGGCTCTTAATATATGGATACTTGACAGTCACTTTAACATCTGTCAGGGTGCTCTTCAAGGATGTGAATTATCACCATCTCTCTACTCATTGGTGATAAACTGCCTGCTCTCTTATCTGTACCACTCGGTTTTAGTATGTGGCCTTCCTTTCCCAGGAGGGGTGTCAGTTAAATATGTTAGCCAAGCAGATGATGTGAACCTATGTCTAGAGAACCAAACATCCTTTGGGTCACCACTAGCAATTGTCAACAAGTACTCTCAAGCCAGTGGAGTCCTACTCAACTACACGAAGTCTAGGATTCGATGGTTAGGCAAATAGGCCTCATCCAGACACTCCATTTGGTTTGGCATGGACTTCCTCTACCGTTAAATGTTTGGGGATTCACTTCTTTGCAAGTCCTCAAATTGCTTTGGGGAGATGGTGCAACGTGTCAGTTCGGCAGTTCAAAATTATCATTACAGCCCTGCTAACTTGTTTGGCAAGGCAGAGGTAGTAGGAGGATTCTCCTTTTGATATGATATCTTGGCGCGATTCTTCCTCTCAATAACTGCAGTGCACGAGCTGTCGAGCAGCATGTCTGCACTTTCCTGTGGATTGGTAAAACTGAGGTAGTGTCTTGGTTGTAATTAATTAAATACTAGACATCACCTGTGTTCAGACCAAGTGTCTTTCTCTTTTCCTGTTGTAGCCCAGCATGGCCAGGTGGGTTAAGGCGTTCAACTCGTAATCTGAGGGTCACGGGTTCGAATCCCCGTCGCACTAAACATGCTCGCCCTTTCAGCCGTGAGAGCATTATAATTTTACGGTCAATCCCACTATTTGTTAGTAAATGAGTAACCCAAGAATTGGCCATAAGTGATGATAACTAGCTGCCTTCCTTCTAGTCTTATACTGCTACATTAGGGATGGCTAGAACAGATAGCCATTGATTATCTTTGCACGAAATTCAAAAGCAAACCAAACTTTTCTTGTCAACAACTATCTGCTGTCTGTCTCAGAAGGATCATCGCTGCAGCCAACTTGTTCGTTTCTTGATTGGTACAGGGCTTAGGCATTTTAGTGTTTCAATCATGTCTGAGTAAACTGATGTGTTTTGATCCTCCCAATTGGTATGCTGACGCTGTTGCAGCGATCAGACGTTGTCATGCCATGTCACGTAATATTCGTACAGACTCCAGCTCTCCTTACCGTCAGCTTACCCTGGACTGTACTCACAGGATAGAGCAACACCACCTTGCTCTTCCGTGCTATCAACTGGCGCATCGTTCAAAACATCTTACCGGTAACAGAACATTATATGTCTCAAGTAGCAGTGTTACCGAATCATGCCTATTGTGTCACACTCGGGTAGGGTCTGTTCTACACATGTTAGTCCTCTGTCTGACGTCGGATGTGATATGGAAAAAGGTGGCTCGCCTTTTCTGTGTCCCTTCGATCTCGGCTAGGACCATATTGTATCATGTGCCGGCTCGCGTTCCTATTTACCTCACCATCACGTTCCACTACACTCTATCGGTGTTTAAGTACGTCATCTGACTTACCCGTAACCAATTAGTTTTTCAGCGGGCTCCAGTGTCGTACTTTAAGATAATGGCTAAGGCCAGATACAAACTGTTACTCTGCCTTGTGGCGGACCATCGGTTACTGAGTCCGAGGGAACTTTATCACCTTTGGCGCTCAAACGTCTCGTTGGTGTGCACGCTTGATTGTGTTTTGTATAATTATTGTTTATTTGTATTTTTTGAATCCTCTAAATTTTTGTATTTTCGTTTTCAGTATTTGTTTTTACATTCAACACTGGTACATATTGTATATTACATGTACCGTTCATTTATACTTTTGTTGTAACTAATTTAAATTACTCTATGAATTTTAATTTTTTTATTTTAAGTTTGTATATCGAATTTCCTTTTGTAATTATATTTATTCATTTGTAACTGGAAACTATAGTTTTATAATTTCATATTTGTAATTGTAGTTTGTATATAACTTGTATATTTGGGGATTTAATTACTAATGCATACCTGTATATGTTGTTATATTTTCATGTAAAGATTTATTTGTACTGTGTTGCTGTTTATGGTTGTTGTTATAAATTCAAAATTTGTGTTTATTAACCCTGTTTATGACAGATCTAGCTTTCACTGTTGGTATATATACTTACTGCGTTTTTAGTTTCTATTTTTATATATGTTTGTTGTATTTTCCATCTAAATTCTCAGTTTATGTTTCCAAAACTCAATGTTTTATTCACATAATTGTATATTTTGTATATATGCATATACGAGGTCTGTTAAAAAAATACGCGGACTGTTTGAATTGCGCGGCTCCAGTTGGTTCCAGGGGAATCCGCTTGGTGTCGCTAGGTTTGCACAGATCAGCTGATTACGACGCCATTTCCCGATTGCAGATATCTTCGTTTGTGTATTAGCTACGCGGTTTTAAGTGAAGTGCGATTTTTTCGTTTGGCGGATTTCAGAATGAATGACCTGAAGGAGCAACGACTTGCTGTGAAATTTTGTGTTAAACTTGAAAAATCTGCGACTGAAACTTTGGCTATGCTTAACAAGGCTTACGGTGATGTTGCTATGAAGCGTACGGCATGTTTCAAGTGGCATGAACGTTTTAAGGATGGTCGACAGTCCATTGAAGATGATGAGCGTCCTGGACGTCCTTCCACGTCAACTGACGACCCACACGTCGACAAAATCAACACCCTGGTGCGGGCAAATCGACGTCTGACTGTTAGGGAGCTTGCTGAAGAGTGTGGGATATCAGTTGGATCTTTTTACGAGATTTTGCCCGCAAAATTGAAGATGCACCGCGTTGCTGCGAAATTTGTGCCTCAGAACTCGTGCGTTTTTGGCCAAACACTCGATCACTGTTCTTCCCCACCCCTACTCACAAGATGTTTTCTTGTTCCCCAAACTCAAAAGACCCTTGAAAGGAAGAAGATTTGAGACGATTCCCGAGATTAAGGCAAATGCGACGAAGGAGCTGGAGAACATTACAAAAGAAGCGTACCAGGACTGTTTCAACAAGTGGAAACACCGTTGGGATAAGTGTGTGCTTTGGGGAGGAGAGTACCTTGAAGGGGTCCCAGACCTGTAACTTCTAAATAAAGTACATTTTGTTTTATGACGTCAGTCCGCGTATTTTTTGAACAGTCCTCGTACTAATAAATCGTATTACCACATGCACGTTGTGAGCGGTTGGCCAATACTAAACAGATTCAGGCTGTAGAAAGTCTGTTTACATTCCCTAGGAAACTTGCCCAGGTTGGTCAATAATGACTAGTTTCAGTTTGTAGACACTATCTGTGTTTCTTAAGAAACTTCCCTGTTTGCAGGACAGTTTTCACGTATTGCTGTTCAACTTAAAGGTTGTCCTTACTAAAATGATTCAGAATTTTTTTTAGCTCAACTCATCGTCATCGAACGTCTGTCCACATGTGGCCATATAACTCAAATTATTAAGTCCACATGCAGGTTTAACAAGCTCTTGAAAGTAATTGTATTTATAAAATAATTAATAATTTCGTACATGCTTAAATTCACTTTTGACAAAAATATGTGTTTTATAAGTAATTTCGTTTCACAAAACTAACTAGTGGTTTGTCTTGTGCCCATCACTGGTATCGAAACTTAGGTTTTGTCTTTATATTTATTTATATTTATTATATCTACTTTTACCTAAATGAATCACTTTCATTGAAATTGAGTCATATTTTGTTATGTTGAAAATATAAATAACAACTGGCTATAGCTGTTCTCCAAATCAGTTATGATGAGAGTCTTTTCGATTGTTCTAGATCCCAGACATAACAAAAGTAATGATAAAAATGCTCATTGTGTTAAATGAAATAATAATTCGATCTAAGTAAGTTTCTTCTTCCTGATTTTTAAAAAATTCTTACATAGAAAAAAAGGAAATCTTTATAGTTTAATCATGGAAGATCCATTATTATACCAACTTTTATGAAGTTTAAATTCATAGGCGTGCATTACTTGTTAGATAATTTAACAAGTTCAGTCCTAAGATTCTATGGTTATATTGTTTTTTAAATGCAGTATGTAACAATTTCTTATCACCTAATTTAATTTCACTGACTTCTAACAATTTTTTACTTGTTTCTCTTCATATCTGGTTACAATTCTCACCTAATACAATACTGACTTTACTTGGAGCTAATGTTCTACTAGACTGGCTACAATAAATGAAAGAAAAGAGCTCTGTTGAGTAAAATCATTTGCTGTTGTTATACAGTTTACTTATAATAATGGTATCTGCTCTTCATGTTTACTGATCTACCTTGTAACAATAGCTTATATTTCATCACTGTATCCCTATTTATGGAATCTAAGACTACTTATTAAAATATTATTTATATTACTATAATGCAACTACGTTCTTGGTACTACTACCTTTACTTACTGCTATAGGCTTAGTTAACACGACTTTATTGCTAATTACATTTAAAACTGTTGTGTATCTCATGCCCTGACCGCAGTCACTTTACTAGCTATACACACACCCAGCTTCTACAAGTTCAATTAATATTTAACTAAAAGTTTTTTTATTTTAATTTCTGTAATAACTTGACAGCTGTCAAGTATTCTAATTTCGAAGATCTTTCAAAATCTGTGGATTATACTGGAGTGATTTAGCCATTTTGACTATTTTGATAATAGTTAAGGAAAAACGACCTCTACCTTCCACATAAGTATAAAATATATCTTTAGCTAACCCAAATAAACAAAAGTATTTAAACAATATTTTAATATTTATGAGAAGTGTAAAGTTCGTTCTTTCCTAACTTATAAAATATCTAAGGTCTACTTTATAAGAAACCCCTGGTGGATGCTGTCTTGCCAACTCGTGTCTCTCTCTGGGAGTCATTTTGATGTGAATTTAATTTGTTAAATAGAACCAATTAATCACCAAGGAGATAGGGCAATTCTCATTCGCCCCATTCGTGGTTATAAGATGTGCGCCTGATTTGTTATTGGGGCAAACTAGATAAATTTACCGAGTTGATTGGGCTAATAGGTAAGTTAGTGAAGGAGATATTTACACAAATGAAAGGTTGAAGTTGGACCTACGATCTTTCAGGGCGGCGGAAGAATCTACAAATACTATGCCAAGAGTTGGTGTAGGGAGAAAGTATCCCGAGAAAACCCACTCTCATTGGTAGGGTAACAATATGTCAACAGTGCACGGATATAGAGAAGTACGTATGGGAGGCAAAATGAGGGATGGGGCTAGGGGTTAATTTGTGCTTTGTGGAGTCTGCGATTCTTCGGTTATTTGAGAGGAGTTCAGGCAGGATTTTCATGGCGTGCTTTATTTGGTATTTTGGTAGAAAAGGAAGAAGGGTTCGTTTGTAGTTTGCAGTAGCGTCGATAACGAGGGCATTGAACCAGTTAGTCGAGGAGAGGGCGGAAAGAGCTTCTGAGATGAAAAGCAGGAATGGTGCAAATTAGGCCAGTTTACTAGTTTGTTTGAAGACTCGACGGTTACGAGATGAGTTACTATGTGGGTCCGAGAATCTTTTTCCTTGTAGTTGTTTGAGTGGTCTATTTCTGTTTCTGATGTGGGAATAGTCTGTATTTTTTATCTCTTGTATTTGATTGGTTATCATTGTGGGTTTTGCAGTTTCGGTAAGCAGTGTGTATTGATCAAATGTTGTAAAGAATGGCCTTGAGAGATATACTGGTAAAGGTTGCATGTGTGAGAGGCTTCCGGTATGGTTCTTTCAATATCGAAGTGGTAAAAATCAAGAGAGCAGTCATGGCTGAGGAAGATGATGTTGGCACTGGGTAGAGGAGCCATGAAAACTTTGATGAAGAGTGAGGGTAAACCAGTTTTTTTGGGTGTTATATGGTGAAAACCATGGATTGTTCGGTAAAGTTGGTAGCGTACAGTGGACAGAACTCGAGGGTAGTTCGTCGATGATTGCTGACGTGTTGGATAAAAGAAGAGTTTACATGCCGGTAGGAAATATGGTATAATACGTCTTATTTGTCTGTGACTGGTGATAGGAGTTGCTCGAGTACACGATACACATGCAAAATTTCCCAAAAGATACTACGTGTTATTTGTAGCGATTCATCATGACTAAACATGTCCTAAATATAACAAACCAATAAGATATCAATATTTTCACTACTTGGTTTGAACTTGATAAAAAAATTAAAACGAATTCATTGTAATTTGTGATAAAAAAACACGTAAACTGCAGATGTTAGGAGTATCAGTTTCTTATGTTTATCCAGTTCTTGGTGTTTAAAGGGAAAGTATCAAAAAATAGTAGTACCCTCTCTTAACACGTTTAGTGACTCATAATTAAGTTTGTAGGCTTACGATGCTGAAGGGACCTGGTACAGTCAGGACCACCATGCCAAGCCAGGTGGACTTGTCATAGAAGGTTTTCGATAATAAGCTGCTTATGCTACAGCATGACCTGAGAGGAGATTTTGTTATTATTTAATCCATACTCTTTTATAATTAAATTCCATAGTGATTTTAAACTAGTCAAAAGACCTGGAAATAATGCCAGATTAAAAATCACTGTCTTTAAAATAAAGTTCCTTTCTTTTCCTTGTAGACTAAAGAATCATCCAAAGTGTTCTATACAAATCTCGAGGATACTTATTATTCAGCCAAAACTATCAAAGAAATATCGGTTTTACAGTATTTTCTTCTGTCTCTGTTCTGTGGGATCTTATATTCTGATCAACTGTGTCAACAATATATCATTTTTAAGTAGGTGGTATGCACCAATTAAAGTAGGCGGTGTGTACCAATTAAAGTAGGTGGTGTGTACCAATTAAAAGTAGGTGGTGTGTACCAGTTAAGATAGGTGGTATGCAGGTGGTTACAGCTCTCTGTGTTATTTCCAATTGAATAACAATTAGTCCCTGATGTTCTCGACAAATGGTTTTGTTTTATATACTGATCAATAATTACTATAAAATATTTATAACAATAAAATAAGTGGCACACAAGGCTTCTGTAATTGGCTTGTACAGCTGAACAGGCAACTAAAAATGCAAGTGTTTTTTTTTCGGTGTAACTTAAGTTTGTAGTCATTCATCATAAAATATTATATAGTTATGTTTTGATGTTTTTCATCTGTAGATGATAAATCAGTTTTTCGAATGTTGCTTTTTATTTTTTACAATCGGTATAAATTATTCAATGATAGTTCGTTGGAATTTAGTCCTGATCATCTTTCTAAGTTGGTACTAACATTTTCCGAGGAATATCCTTGCTCATTTTTCAGGGTTTGTCCTTACAGTATTTCGAAGTAGATACTGGACATCTACATTTTAAGAAGCTTCCCTTCATTAAAACATATATTTAAATACAGTTCCTCTTAGTCTTTATTACAAGTAATAGGTATAAGTACTTCACCCAACTTGTACTTTATTCTCAATTTAAGAGAGTATTTTGTTTTTTTTTTCGAAAACCTCTAAGAGATTATTACATTTGGCTTTCTACATACAAAATCATCGAATATTCAGTTATTGCATGGATCAGCTGTGTATTAGAATAGACCTTAAAATCTATAAGATCGCGAAATGTTATTGGTGAAGTGCTTTTTTATTACGTAAATTTACTGCATACTAGGTGAGTCCTTGGACTCTATAAGCCCATAAACTGTTATTTTTCTTAACAATGTTTTTTTTACAAAAACTTGAAAGTGCTAGTTGTAAGTATAATAGGAGGGTGTGACATCTCACAGCTGTAGAGGAACTTTCCAGCTCTAGGTGCATCTTGAGTGACACCTAGGTCTCTATAGAACAAAGACAAGGTAAATTCCAGTAACACTACAAAGTTGACAAAAAACATTGATAACTCGAGTAACAACCTCGCATAAGAAATAGTTGGTTCATCCATTGGTTCACATCATAAACGAGAAAAACGTTGGAAACGTTTCCATCATAAACGTTGGAAACAGTGATAAGTCCATTTGAACCTATCATGATCATCGAATAGCCATCCACAGAGACTGCAGCAACCAATCCGGATGCAGCTGAAAGTGAACCTACCATTAAAACCACCAAAAATGATCACAAATCAACCCATAGTAGAGCATGTTTCAGTGCACGAACGCCACTTTTAGAATTTTACAATTAAATTCAAACAGGCTTGGGCTAGACATAACCACATGAAGGGCCATTCCTCAGTCGCGATACAAGAAGGAGGTTCGACGCCTATGGAACAGCTTAGTTAAAACCTCGCAAAATTTGCTGAAAAAAGAATTTAATTTATAGAAATATGTGCAATTGTAAAACGAAAAGATTAAATGTAATTTTAAAATTTACTTTGGATGTTTTCTTTTCCATATTCCATTTTGGTACATTTCAAAATTACCGAAACGTGTTAAACCAGTCAATCTGGATCAATCTGTAATTTTCTTCATTCAGTACAGAAACATGCTTGTAACTATAACTTTATACATTTCTTGTAAATATATGTTCAACTATGATATCTTTTCACCTCAGTTTGAAAAATGTTAAGTCCGTAAAATATTTTTAATGTGATTTTGATATCATATATCAAGTAAAAGCCATATTGGCAAGATTATAACTGTTTATTATCGTTAGAATACACAAGTTCGATACCATATCAAGCAATTCTTTACTATTGTTTAGCTTAAAATTACCAGCAAAGAACATAAATACAAAATGAAAACTTTATAAACCTGCAAATAGGAATGGTCACAAGTAAAGAAATAAGGCTGCAGATACCGTAAATATTATTTATTCAAACTACAAATCCCTATTTTGACTCCACCCAATATAATTATGTACTATTATTTATATTTGGATTAAATAATAACCACACGATAACAGAGACAACTATAACTCCATATACAATTAATATGCATGGTGTATCTTATTCACTCAATGTTTACTCATATATATCGTAGAACCTAGTGTTGTAAATGATATATATGTACCATAGATAATTCAAAATCAAGATGGAGACATGATCACTGGAACCTCATAGAGCTTCAATACCGATCCATGTGTAAACAAAATTGTCAGGCTATAGAGATCGATATAAAGGACGACATTGGTCGGCTTTTCGTATTGGAACAAAAAAGAACGGTTATAATGTTTTATCTTCACAAATTACGGATATTTGACCAGAGACGTTAATAGATATTAAACATTAAAAAACCGTTTAACATCAACTCATTCACATCATATGTTATTACTTTCACGAACACATTAAATAACTTCAGCGGTGAAAACTGGACATGCGACAAACGAAAAAATGCAGATTAGCTAGCTCCCTCTTCAGTAAATTATACCTACACCAAATCAGAATTAATTCGCTCATCGTGAACCCTCGATAAGATATAAAGGAAGTTACAGACCAGAACTTTTCAAGAAATAAATGGCAAATGTAACTTCACGTAAACAACAATGTATTTGCTGTTGAAACTCCGTCGTTAAACAAATTTGTAATTCACAAACAACAAAGTTTCAGAAGGTGCTTCTTTAAATGGTACTTTGTGTTCATACATCCATTTCTGTACGTCCAGTGTTTCTACGGGTTGATAATCAAGATATTTTGTGCAGATATCCTATAAAGATAAGAAACAAAAATGTTAATAACATACATTGTGGTAAATAGTACGAATTATTTTTGTTAACCATAATGTACACTATTCAACCACAAATGGTACATTGTTGTCATGGGTGAAATTTTACCGGTAATTTACGGTACTGAGGGCCGAAACTTATTTTTTAAGGCGGTATTAGTAACAGAAATTATTTGAGCAGTCTTGTCATTTTTTTCGTTTAGACAGATTTTTTCTTTTTCAAAAACAGGTCTATTTGAACCCAACTGATTATTTTACTTCAAGATTCAGCTGTTTTAAAACTTTATTCTTATTATTATTTTACCACTTGTTTATAACTCTGTGGTCAAGAGATTTTTTTATATATCATTCTTTGGTTTCTGACTTGCTAACATAACAGCTTCTTTCTTTCATACACATGTAATGTGGTTCTGTCATGTAAGTCAGTATTAGATGATCTCTTTCTCTTACATAATTTTGTTCTGTCATGTAACTTAGTGATATAATATATCCTATACCGAAAGCTTGATTGTTAGTTTAATCAGTGAGATCTTCTGTCGTTGTACATGGCTGATCAAGAGTGAGGGAGTATATAATTTTTGTTTGTTATCCTTTTTGGTAAACAAATGTTAATCTTCGAATGAGTTGTAGGTCAAGAGTAGGAAACTGTTTAGTTACTATAGCTGATCGTAACCACTATACAACAGTGCAAGTATAAGAATCTGTTTAGTTACTATACTTAAACGTAACCACTAAACAACAATATCAAGTTATGGAAACTGTTTACCTAATATAGTTGAACGTAGCCACGAAACAACAATGTGAAGTTAGAAAAACTGTTTGGTTACTACAGTTGAAAATAACCACTAAACAACAAGGTCAAGCATAGGAAAGGGTTTAGTTATTATAATTGAACGTAACTACTAAACAACAAGGTGAATTGGAGAATTCTCAAATTAATCCATAGAGGACAAACACTGAACAAACTACATATATATATGTTACACTGCACTTTCTCAAGTCTGACAGAGTAAACCCAGTGAAGTGTCCTATAATCTATAATTATCTAAGTCAACTACTATTACAAATTATATATTCATGATCTAGAATATACTCAACTCATACCAACTTCTCCAAATATCTGTGCCATTCTTTCAGATGGGTTTCCTCCATTTCAGGGAATGGAACACACACACACAAGTTCAAATTGGTATAAGTATCTGTGAAATAGTAATATCCCATATATAACCTTCACCTTATTAACTTATTAGAACTTGTTTACAACCTTTTAACATGTGCTATAAATAACATAGGGTGATGATTGTTTGGTTAGGTTTTAGCTAGGCAGATGACAATTGCCGATTGATAATTAGTTAATATATTGATACAAACGTTCGGATTATGTAACCGTTATTTTCCCTTCTCTTTATCAGTATTGTAGTACTTCACATTTTGTTACATTTTCACAAAACACAAAAACTTATTGTGCTTCACCCTTTCTTCTATTGTTTTGATTACACTGTACAGTTTTTATAAGAACTAAAATAAAAAGATGCTTTTCGTCTTTTCTTTTACATTTTCATCACACAAATATAAGCAGCTTTACCATACCAGTAGTCCAATGGATCACTCTTACTACAACCTACTGTTTACATTTTTACTGACCAATTATAAACAGGTACAGTTTTTCTGCCTGACTTGAAGAATGAAGGTCCACCCTCCAAAAGCACTTACATTTTGGATGTTAACAGTGAATTATTTGAACTAAACATTCTTATTATCCATCTACGGATACCCACAACTTTGAACACCCAGTATCGGAGAGGTATATGTTTAAGAATTACATGTTTATTTATTTGTTAAGAATTTGCGTGTACTACCTGTGTCATTTTATTTGAGTTGATAACAAATACTCCACAAAATCCTTTCTCACGAGCTAATTTGAGAACGTGACGCTCCATCGAAAAAAACTATTTCAACATTCTGAGCTGGAGTGCATGAGGGGTGTGTCCCAGCAATGCGGTTATGTAACCAGCTGCCTCCAAATTCTCTTAGTCGTGTTCTCCATTTTTCCTCCAGAGATTTCAACATCTCAAGAATTATTTTGAGATCACCTGTTGGTTCGACCTAATAAGAAATAATATTGACTAATAACTTAATAGTTATTTCTACTGTTTTCTATGTGTATAAAACTAAGTGACAGGTTCAAACTTAATATCAGAGATCAGAATTCCAACTATATTGGAGAAAGGATTTGAACACAATAAACAATTAAATTAATAAACGAGGTATGTCAAGAAACGTTTACTTAAATATACATTCTTGCTTCAAAATGTCATCAAGAGATGATTATATTATACTTCACAATGCTTATTATTCTACTGGTTAGCTTATAAATACCATTGTGAAGATTGTCATTTTGAATTATTTAGTACAACTTCACAATAACAAAAATTTCTTGTTATGTTGAGTTTCAAATTCTGTGATTGGCCTATCACCAACAGAAATAATCAACAGAATTAAAGAATATCTAACTTTGAATTCCTTTCACTTGACAATTTCTTACTTGCTTGCTGAAACACAAATAAAGTCACTACGAATTTTAGCAAAGAAATCAACTAATTATCCTGTTGATATATTAGCGGCTAGTTAACCAGCATCACAGCAGTTTGTTTTTGGAGTCACACCATTAGAAACTGGGTTTTGATACCAGTGATGGACAGAACATAAATAGCTCATTGTGCAGCTTTGTATTTAGTTTCAAACAAACAAAAGCTACTTCCACTAAATAACAATACAGATTGTGTTGAAGAACAACATTATCCTACTAAGCTGTGTTGTACTGATAGAATAAAATTAGCATTCCTAAAAGTACTGGAACTGTCCAGTATCCACATTGAAATGTGTGTGAAGAATATAAAAGGTGTTCTTATGTTATGGGAAAAGAAGATCTAACACTACACATAATGCCAGGTACAGCTAGAGCTCGTAGATTATTATTTACCAAAGTTCATGAAGTAAATCACTCTGAATGTGGCCAGAAAGAGAAAGCCATTACATAAGTTATTGGTTGGTGAAGTTAATATTTACAGAAATTAACACACAGTTTAATGATAAGTGTATTAAAGCTTTCCCTGATGGCTATGAGAAATTGTATAATTATTCAAAAGGACAATGGTATGGCATGTTTGAAACGATCCTCGTCACGGGCTTTCTGGTGTTGGAGAAATAGAAGGCAGAATCAAAGTTTTTCAGATTCTACACGAAATAAGCCAGCAAAGATGTGTAGCTAGAAGAAGGACTTTCTAAACTACAGCAACGGAAGGTGGTGAGTTTTTTGTCTAGATAAATGGGTCACCATCTTGTAGATTTCTGGAAGACAGTAGTCTCCTTGTGATAAGTCTTCGTTGGTCATTTCTGAGAGTGAAGACAAGAATGCAATACATTTCAATACTACTAAAATACCAACACACTCGTGAATTTACCAGAGGTCGTGTAGAATACACTTGGTCTGTGAACTGGATATCTGCATAACATTATGATAAGTTCATTACAGATTTCAGTGATTACCCCTGATGGCAATTGTCAACATAATGAAAAGGCGATGATCAGTTAAGTTTCAAAATACAGTTATAGAATGTCAAACAAAACAATTGGAAGAATAAAATATTTTCCTGAAATGAGTCCATCCTCTGTTAAACTGTTTCCCTGATGAATCAAGCATATTTTAAGGGAGTGTAGAAAATAGGAAACAAAACTCTAAAACAGTTGATTCTTTCGATGTCGTGTAGTGAACATCGATGAGGAACTGTGGTGGTTGAAAGAAAACCATCTGCAACCACTGTTTGAACAAAGTTTTACAGTTCATATCTATACATTTCAAGAAAATGGTATGACTAAGTAAGAGCAGAAATGGAAACATGAAAAGAGGTGAATGGTACAAAATTCATCTCTTGATTTTCACAGGTTCCTGATGTGAGCTACATGGAATACAAATGTAAGCAGATAGAAGACTTTATTGGAGGAAATACTGTATGGCATGTTCCTGGGTTACCGTTTATATAACAGGAGAGCTACAGATTAGTTTAACATAAACTGAATCTTTCGAAGTCTGAATTGTTCCGTCAACAGATGATTTTCCTGGTCATTCAGAGTGTGTGTGCAAACGCGTCTAACAATGAATATTTTTAAAACTGACCAACACGAAAGACCGTGTACGAGGTAAACTGACTTTTCTACTGTGCTCTTACTATATTCTTTTGATAGAATCATTCTGTACTTGTAAACAAGCATTAGACAATTTTTATCAATAAATGAATAGTGTGTTCTAGAAAATAAATAAAAATTCGTTTTTTGCTCATTATTCCAGCTTTATGAATTCATCAGGAGAATGTATTTTCTATAACGAAATATCTCATACAAATTAATACCACTTTACTCAACTAATAGATAAATGTACAAGAGTAATCTTGCACGTGGTCAAAGACTTTACTGATTAATAATATGTTTCCAGATATTCTTTGCACATTAATGTAGGTATTTTAATACATGACTAGAAGCATATGTTGTTCTTGTTGTTACTAATCAGAAGCCTATCCATCAATTTTTTCAATAATTTGATGTTTATAAAACTACGATCAGTGATAGACTTTTAACTCCAGATTATTTGCAGGAATGTGTCACATTGTTGAAATAATAAAGGCATCAGACCTTTTTTCATTTTCTAGTGAACTCGTTTAAAATTTCAATGTACTTTTTGAAAACCATTACGTGAATAAATGTAATAAAAATCAAGATTGTTGTCAGTGCCATTAGAACTTCTCTACTATAATTTGAGGGTAAACATACAGAAAACACAAGATAACATTTTTTATTTCAAACATGATTTTGTCTTGAAAATAATTAATTTTTTACTGATAAAAAAGTCATTACGATTTTAATTCAGGTAAGACCAGAGATATATAATTGAGAAGCTATAGAATCCTGACAAATTCAAATGTTAAGTAGGTGTTAGAAGGGTTACGTGTTATACTGGAAAATGTAGTTTACTTAAACCAGTAAGAAATGTTATTCAAATGAAAAGTCCTCTTAGATAATTGCGAGAAAACACTTGATAAATGCACAGATTACGTGCTACAAAATAAGTAGAGAGTTTGTAAACAATTATTAATAAGCATAAGGAAGTATTCTATTGATGGCGATAAATACTAAATGTTTGAAGCGTACATTGGTTTCTATTCTATATAGATATATACAAGTAAAAATGGTTTCAAACGTACAAGATAAAGGCTGATCTTACAGAAACCTTGCAGCTCGACTATTGTGTAGGTATTAAAAAATCAAAGAAGCTGTATGTTAACTTTTATAGTTGAGTATGATAAACATGTACATGAACTTCCATTAAAAACAAATACCAAACGTATTCAACCGTTTTAATATTGTCTTTAATGGCTTTTGTAAAAAATACCTTAAACCTCCTACCTGAGGTTCGTTGAAGAAATCAAAATTGATCATAACTCCAACAGTGTGACATGTCTCGTTAACAGCAACAAAAGAGAGTTTCTGCTCGACCAAATCCTTCCATAAGAACCTCAGGAACTCAATATATTCCTCAGCTGAAGTTTTTTAAAATGAAATCTAAAGGGTCTTTCTTGGTAAATGATTGTGAAATTATATGCGCAACGTCATCAAAGTTTGTCATATTCGTTATCTCTTGAACTTTTAGTTGAGTTAACTTACTCTCACCTGACTGGAAGCTATCAACAGTTTGCAGAAGAGAATTTAACGACGGCGCTGTAAGAAATTCATCCATATCAACACTATACCCAAATTCATTTAGCTTACTGACAGTTTCGACTGCTGTTAAAGAACTTCCCCCATTTTGGAAAAAAGATTTATTAAGGTCCAGCATTGACTCGCTAACTGCAAGTATTGACGATATGATCTCCATAATGTCTTTGTTTGTGTTGACATGTCTCTCTACTTCCAATGACTCAGCTCCGACATGTTTAATTTTTCTGTAAATCATTTTCTTTAATGTAGCTTTATCAATTTTGCCACTGACCAGGAGAGGCATCTTGTCTACTTTATATAATTTAGGGATCATAAACTTGGGAAGAACCTGTTCAAGTGTTTTTTGAATATCACTGATTTCTAAACCATGGCCTTCTTTTGGAGTGAAGAAAGCTAAAATATTTGGGTCCAAATCTTGTGGATTTTCACAGCAAACAACCACTTGTTTTATCTCTTGTATGTCTTCAATACATTTTCGGATTTCTTCCAAATTTACTCTCATTCCTCGAACTTTCACTTGCATGTCTTTTCGCCCAGTGAAATACAAAGTGTTATTTTTAATAAATCCTAGATCTCCTGTCTTATAAACGGTATCATATTTGTTCGAAAACGGATTCTGAAGAAAACTAGAGGAATATTTTCTTTTCATTCCGTGGTAGCCCTCGGCAACATTCAGTCCACTAACACATATTTCTCCTACAGTTCCTTCTGGTACAACTTGAAATAAATCGTTAGTTACATATATTTCAGTGTTAGAAAGAGGTTGACCTATTGGAACTATATCTTCAATGTGTTGATAACATTGTTCTTCTCCATCAAATAGAGCAAACGTTACATCACCAGTGGTTTCTGTAGATCCATAGAAGTTGGCAATTTTGCCAGAAGGAAAAGCTAGAAAGAATTCTGTTAGAAGTTTCTTTGTTAGTGTTTCTCCACTACATACCCACAGCTTTATGGTTAAGTCTTCTCGGAAGCTTGGCTCAATCTTCAGATACCAAATAATCATCTGTAACAAAGATGGTACAACGACTATCCTGGTGACTTGATGTTTCTGAAGATGTTGAAGTAGATTTTTAGGATTCTGGATTGTTATGTTTGGAAGGATAACAAGAGGTCTACCAGCCATCAGTGGTGGAAATGTTTCAGTTAGGGAGTCTACAAAAGTAAGGCTTTTTATAGCAGAGCACGTTGTGTTATGGTCCATGGGGAAGTTCAGAAGTTGCCACTTGAACCTGTTGTTGAGGTTTCTGTAACCAAGACGGATTCCTTTTGGGTCCCCTGTGCTTCCTGATGTAAACATTATAACTGCAAGAGAAGGTTCTTTGTTAAGCCTCTCTTCATCGTCTTGAAACTCTGAAGAATTTGAGAACAGAACATCATCGACATTGATGACCGTAACAGTGTCACGTCTAAGTAACTTTATAATGTCTTCATGACTTGATTCCGTAATGACACAAAATGGCTTGGTGCTCTTTAAAATAAAACGAATTCGCTGAACTGGAAAACGTGGGTCTACTGGTACGAAGGCCGCCCCAAGCTTAAAAACAGCAAGCTGTGCAATGAGGCTCTTGGAAGATGGGGTCATGCAGAGAGCTAATATAATCTCTTTCTCTCCAGACACCACTGAGTTGATGGCCGAAGTTAAACTACGAGCCAATCTATTGACATATACGTCTAACTCTTTATAGGTGAGTTTTTTTTCTGGGTCAATAACTGCTGTTTGAAGGGGAAATCGTGTTACGGTAGTTTTTATAGCATCAAGAAAATCAATACCACCTACTTGAGAACCTCCTGGTAGTATACTTTTCGTAGACATTCTGTAGGGAATAAGTACGATATCTTTGATTTGTTAATATAAACTTTCGTCTCATAAACAAACTAACCTAGGGTGTATAACGTCACACTTCATTTATCTAAACAGGAAGAGTCGTATAACTCAAAATGAGTTTATCTAGAGGGAATAGTTCAGTTACCACTTACCTACGATGTGGAACAGGTGATTATAAAATCAATAATAAGAGAGATAAAATACATTATATGATAACAATATCAGTAACTGGAAAGACAATGTAACTATATTATGACAAGACCTACGAAAAGAAAGATAATGTCCTTCATACGACTGCAGTTCAGACTGTGGTAACTCCTCTAAGAAATATTTTTAATAAATGTGCTCTATGTAACCTTTACATTACATATAAAATTTCAAGGTAATCCTTCAAGAAAGATATAAAATATCCAATGGTGATTGAATTACTCCCTTCTTCACACCGAAAGTATGAAAACTATTTCATACAGTTTTTCCAAAGTGGTTCACTGATAGATCGTTACAATCTATAATTATGCGTGAACTTTGGTCTGACAATAAGTCACATGTGCAAAGTTACTTTACACTAACCGCTAGAGGGCCCGGCATGGCCAAGTGTGTTAAGGAGTGTTAAGGCTTGCGACTCGTAATCTGAGGGTTGCGGGTTCGCATCCCCATCGCGCCAAATATGCTCGCCATTTCAGTCGTGGAGGCATTATAATGTGACTGTCAATCCCACTATTCTTTGGTAAAAGAGTAGCCCAAGATTTGGCGGTGGGTGGTGATGACTAGCTGCCTTCCCTCTAGTCTTACACTGCTAAATTAGGGACGCTAGCACAGAGAGCCCTCGAGTAGCTTTGTGCGAAATTCCAAAACAAACAAACAAACAAATTTAGTTTCATATTCTAACTACAAATTTACCTACGAGTAAAAGTAAACCATATTTATTTTTTTGTCCTTTGGATTAAAGACGGCTGAGTTGCAAAAACGATAAAAATAAATAAACAGGCAATGGTTAAGCCAAGCATACTAAGTTAGTAGTTTCCAAATCTAGTTCTGAAAAGAATAAGAAAGGTGAAAATTTATTACTTATTAAACAGTTATTAGTTATTGTCAGTTATTATTGATTGACAGTTACTATTTATTGTGAGCTATTATTTATTGAACAGATACTATTTATTCTCAGTCGTTATTTATTGAACAGTTATTACTTATTGACATTTATTATTTATTTACAGCTATTATTCATTATTTAACAGTTATTGTTCATTCACGTTTATTATTTATTAAACAGTTATTATTTATTATTGAACAGGTCTTATATATCGACAGTTATTATTTATGGAACAGCTAATATTTATTATCAGTTACTATTTACTGTCAGCTATTATTTATTGAGAGTTATTAGCTATTGTTATTTATTATTTAATGACAGTTATTGGTTATTGACAGTTTTTATTTATTGTCAGCTTTATATATTGACAGTTATTATTCTTAATAGTTATTATTTATTGTTATTTACTATTTATTGAAAAGTCATTATTTATTAACAGTTATTATATATTGCCAGTTATTATTTATTGATTGTTACTATTTATTGTCAGCAATTATTTATTGAACAGATATTATTTATTCTCACTCTTTATTTATTGAACAGTTGTTATTTATTGTCAGTTATTATTTATTGACAGTTTTTGTTTATTGTCAATTGTTATTTATTGAACAGTTATTATTTATTGTACAGTTATCATTTATTGACATTTGTTATTCATTGAAGAGTTATTATTTATTGACAGTTATTATTTATTGTCAGCTAATATTTATTGAGAGTTATTATTTATTGACAGTTATTATTTATTACGAGGTTTAAGCA
Organism: Tachypleus tridentatus; assembly: GCF_004210375.1. Lineage (NCBI taxonomy): Eukaryota > Metazoa > Arthropoda > Merostomata > Xiphosura > Limulidae > Tachypleus > Tachypleus tridentatus. The sequence goes on along the minus strand of NC_134837.1, from coordinate 67,683,916 downwards.
TAAAATTTGCTAAATTTTATGAAGTTCTTGTGATTAAGTAGATTTAGCGTAATTTAATATTAGTTTAACCAATTATTGCAAATAATGAAACTTTGATTCAGCTATAGCAATTCGAATTTGTGATGACAATAAACTGCCGATCTAGATTCCATTTTGTTACTGTAAAGGAAATTATTAGCATTGCTTTAGGGAGCAAAAACTAGCAATATATGTTTTAAAGAATCTGGTTGGTTCTGTAACGTATAGGTCTCTTCCGTGTAAAAGGGTTGCTATTGTTCGTGACTATCAAGTGTCACTTTCTTACTTGCTGTGGTTTGTTGGTACGTATTGATAAAAAAGTCATAATACTAAACAAAAATAACATTAAAAGACTGAGTTTGAGGCTTTAACGAAAGAAATCAAAATTGGTGACCACATTGGTAACTACTCTTCTAGCATTGATAAAAATGTTACAGCAAATATTTATTCTTTTGTTAGAAAGGTCGTGTGTTTTGTTTTTATTTCTGTTTGGGACATGATGACGGGTGACACAAAACATATGGTCTAACTAACTAATGAATGAATACTTGGTTTTAAAGTGCTGTCAATGTTATAAGAGAAGCTACCAGTTTGGTCACCAAATGTAATTTATTTCTCTTATGTTCTTTCTTAAAATCCTTTCTTGGACGCATCTTTTCTCAAACCTAAGATATTTTTATTACATTTTCGAAACAGTCACGGATAATGTTTATCGGTTTTAGTAAATAAAGAGATCACGGACCATTGGGCCTTTCAAGGTTGTCCACACACAGAAAACTCGAGAAAAGTAAAATTTTAGAAGTGTTCATTGAAATAATGTTACTACACTTTTTAATTCTTGAAACTCCCTGAGACACAAAATAAATAATTTTGTTCATAATCCAACCAATGTGTTACGACAAACGCAATTAATCATAGTTTTGTTTGTTTCTAGTTAACCACAAAGCTACACAATGGGTTGTCTGTGCTATACCCAGTTCGGGTATCGAAACTCGGTTTCTAGTTTTTCAACACCGCAAACATACCGTTGTGCCATTGGTGGACTAATTGTAATCATGCTTCATAAGTTTGTGAAAGGAGTTCACACCATAACAATCATTGTTTAATTTGAGTCTTAGTTTTCAAGAAACCAGATATTTTTCTCTAAAAATTCTATAAAACATTCGCCTCCATTACTGTTGTCGACAACTCATAGGAAATTTACTCATTTAGTTAAAAAACTAAAACTGTCTTAGCTAGATCCTTCCTGCTTTTCCTACATTTTTAAACTCGTGTTCCTCAAATACAAAAGAAATTAATCTGTTATCCTATAAAGCATAAGGATAATCATATCATATCTTTATGTTCTCAAGATAAAGTAATTTAATCTGGGTTATCCTATCAATAAAACATGACTCTTTTATACCCAATACCTGTTTTGTGAACCTTTTAAATAAGTTATTATCCTTTTATAGAATTGAAACCAAAACCATGCACAGAACTCCTAACAAGGCTTAAATAATGTATTGTAAATAGAGATAAATACCTCTTTCAACTTGTATTCAATATGTCTGTTAATAAACCATGTTTATGCTACCTTTGTTACTAGGAACAGAACAATGGTTCGATGGATCCAGTATCTTACTTATCCATCACTATGGTAACGTTCTTTTCATCAGTCATGCAATCGAGTGACTTACCCGTTTATATTACATTAATAGGAGAAGTTTAAAGCTTTGTTTTTATATTATTAACACATTGAGACAATATTTTTCTATCTTTATTATTGCATATTATAATATGCACGTCGATTTAATAAATGATGTAAGTTCGTTTATGTCATTATTAATACATTGGTTTTGTAAATGATGTTAAAGCCTATGATTTTTATGCGATGATAACTACATCTATGTATACAGTATTCATGTACACATTATAAAACATGGATGATATCAACATACAGTGTTCATGAACACATCATAAAACATGGATGACAATAGGATACAGGATACGCGTAAACAGAAATATATTAACACAAGTATTAAATAGTCCAAACAAACGTAACCATATTTTAATCTGTGTGTAACATACACAGAACTAAATATCGAATAATAAAATTTAAAAAATATCATTAAAATCAAACCTTATTAAAAAACAGAACACAAAAGACGTTAACTCTACCTTATTACCATAGTCAGGATTTCTGTTTAGAAAGTTTAGAAGAAAAACGGTCTGTTGTAACGTGAATAAATAAACTATCGTTAGAGTCGTTATCCTGACTTTCATTTACTCTGTCTGTGTCGTTTTGTTAGTCAGTTTTACGAGTTATAACATAATTCTCATTACTGGTGTTTTTATTTCAAAGTCAGTAAATGTTGTCACTAAATAAACCAATAAACATATTAATAAAAATTGAAGTGATTTTAATAAGTGTAGAATAAATATCCACGTATTTCACATACCTTTAACTTCTCTCAGGCAACAGAATATAGATTAGCTTGTATCACTTCTGCTGTGAAGCTTCTTCACGAGGTGAAAAGTTAAGAGAAGAGAATGCATGTTGGGTATATATTTAATTGTTTAAATAGAAGTGTGCGGATAGAGGACGCCACTTAAAGTAGAAGGTACGCGTTTTATAAATATTCATATTAGGATAGATTTGTTTGTTTAGAATTAAGCTCAAAGCTACTCAATGAGCTATCTGTTCTCTGCCAACCACGGGTAAGTCCGCAGACATACCACTGTGCTACTGGGGGGCTATTAGGATAGGGAAATATAAATTATTAACCCCTTTTTAAAATTTATCTTTTGTTTACGTTTTGTTGTTTACAAAGTAGCTTGATATTTTTATATTTATTTTGAAGTTATTTTAAGTCCTGGATGATTTAGAATGTAAGCTAGAAATACCTAATTACTACTATATAACCACAACCTGACAGAAGTCCCCATCTAAATCTTGAATGATTTGGAATTCGAACTAGAAATACCTAATTAATAGTATACAACAACAATATGACAAAAGTATAGAACTAAATCCTGGATGATTTAAATTGAGAACAAGGGATATGTAATAACTGGTATATAACCACAATGTGATAGAAGTGTCAAACTAAGTCCTGAATGATTTACAAAGAGAACTAGAGATACGTAATTACTGATATAAAACGACGATCTCACAGAAGTGTCGAAATAAGTTCACGACTAGATATACCTTATTACTAACATATACCACAATCTGACAGAATTGTCCAGTTATGTCCTGGATGATTTATAATCGGAATTAGAAATACGTAATTACTTATATGTAGCAATCAATTTCACAAAAGTGTCCATCTAAGTCCTGGATGAGTTAGTATGGGAAAGTAGAGATATCTAATAACTTATATACAATTACAACCTGACACAAGCGTTTAACTCTGTCCTGGATGATACAGAATGGGATCTAATAGCTGATATATAATCACAATCTGACAAACGTTATGAAACATCAGTGATCTGTGGAAATCAAGGTAGAAATAAAGTACCATTTCCCACTTCACATTGTTGTAATTTCGACTCCGTGTTTGGTGATATCATCTTTAGAAGTGTATGTGTGCAAAACTGTAAATTCTCGATAATTGTGATGCAACTGACAGTGTTTATACAACCATCAATGATAACAACGTCCGTTTCCCCTGGCCAAACACTCTAAATAAAAGTTGTTCATTACGACTACCAGGGCATAGTCACGTCTATTTTCTGCTTTAGAGATATCGTGATCGCTGTCAAATTGACTATCTAAAATGTATCAATAAGCAAGATGACTATCATTTGGTAGTCATGGATATGAAATTGACTATTAGGTAGTAACGATGATCTATTACTAGTCAGTTTGACTGACTCTTAGTTAATTTAAACAATTAGTCTGTTTGACCACTTCCCAGTCACCTTGACTACTTCATAGCAGCACTGCTATGCTAGTCTTAAGGACTACTTTGTGGTCAGGAAGACCAACATCATAGGCAGCATTAACTCATGAATTGACATTCTTGATGTTCCTTATAGCATTAAGGTGCAGTTCAAGCAGATGACTGTATACATGTATTTTGTTCCATAAATGTAACAATTGAAATGTGACCAGGGCTAAACTTTGCAAGAATTTATTTATCTATTTATTTACTTTGAAGGGGGGGGAATAAATTTCTTTCACAGAAAATAAATCCTACCTAAATAAGTCTTATTTATCGACCACTACTACTTCTTCACTGTTTTATTTGACAATTGTGTTTTTATATTGTTGTGTGCGTGTGTTGGAATATTCGAATATGAAATCCAATAGTCAATATATTTATTATTACAATCCACAACGATCTAAGTTATGACTGAAATAAGCTTTCCCCACGTGGTTAACACTCGCGCTGACACTACACGTCTGAGAAATGCATCCTATTTGTCTAGCGGTGCGCAGCGAAAATCGAGTACAAATGGAAAACAGCGACATTAGGCGCGAGCGAGTCTATCTCTTTACCAGAAGGGTGTACCAGGTCGAGTTTATCTGAAGGCGGGAGTTCCTTGTGCAAGGAGGGCTGTAGGTGTTATTTGTGTAGAGAGATTGATCATTCCTCAAGGTGATCGAGGGGGGATTTAGTGGCTCACATACAATAATACATACACAGGAGGGGGGGTGAAGACGGCACGGTCCAACCCTTAGCGGCAGCCAATTTTAGGAATGTCACAAAAAGCACAAAGGGGGACGGGGACGGGGAGGGGGAGAAATCACACACAGCAATATTTTGTCGCACATTGGAGAATTACATATGACGTTTATAGAAATTATAATGACCGAAACTTGTACTGACATTGCATATTTGCCATGCAACCGTAAAGATGACGGAAAGAAGAAATTCAGGTAAATATTAATTTTTTTTATGTCTTATTTTGCTATACTATGTTTCAATAAAACAATGTAAGAATACGAATAGTTAACTTTCTAGATTACGTGAAGTGAATCCCTCTGTATGTTTTTTCAGTTCGTTATGTGTAAACAAAGATGGTTGCTCGTTACATTGTGTAGGTTTGTACTACTGTAGTCTAGTAGTAGTAGAGTAGGAATATTTATATTTAAGTAATGCTTTGAAGCAAGTATGAAATCGAAAACATTCCCCAGTCTTGACATCACAAATGCACATATTTGGTATCCTGAATGCATTTCCTGTGGTAGAATCAAAAACCTGCAATGATCCATGTTGCTGTTCTGTTAAATTTAGCGCCAACTACACCGCTGCTAAAAAGATTTGTTACGGCCATCGCTAAACAGATGAAAGTTGTATACTCATTAAGAGGAACCTCGTCTGTTATTATTTTATAGACCTTTGATAACGAAAGATGACATATGATAATACGTAGATAATAAATCCTTATTTTTAATACATCAGCAGAGCTGCAAATGCTAAAGCGTACACACTTTATGCGACGTGTGCATTATGGCGGGATCCACTGACACAGTCAACAATGGAGTTGCAAATGGGGTTGGCAAGACAAATCATTTGAAAACAACGAAAAAGTGAAACATATATTGTGTTTAATGTGTGTTTCTTTAATATAATATTACAAACTTTCTAAAAATCTCTTTAGGTACAAAATGTATTTAAATTTTTAAACTCTATACTTTGAAATTGAATGGTGCGAGAGAGTAGCCAGTGCCAGGCCTTACACTATGAATAGAAGGCCTGTGATCCTGCAAAATATTCCCCCAACCCCTCTTCCTTCTTTGCTCCCAGGGAACTTTCTCAGACTTTGGGTCCTTCCCATAATCTATACCACATCCATACCGGTGAGAGAAATGTAGGATCCAGGGTATATTGCATCGAGTCATGAGCAACCGAGTTGTGTAGTTAAAATAATAAAAATTGTACATCTTTACGAAAATCGGAGGATACTATAGATCACTCATCAGCATACATATGCGTCTGCAGAGATTTCCTTGTGTTCACTCTACAGTCCACAATTCCTTTGGGATTTCTGTCCAATTGTGTGAATATGTTAGTTAGGTTGAGGTCTGGCCAATGAATGTTTTTGGCCACCGCCGGGGAGGTTGTGGCAAGATTTTGCATTTTGAAGTACGTTTTTATTCGCTAGATTGAGGGCAAGTTCGAGGATACACCGTCGGTTCGCGGGCGACCGACATTTGCTAGTTGTTATTGTTGAAATTTATCATTAAGTTTAGTTAAATAAATGATACAGTTTACGTTCCAGAATGAAAACCCGTGACATTTGGATGCGTGTCTTACATGATATTTATTAATAGACACTGTGTAGTTTGGTAAACTTTGGAGTTAAACATGGCAGAACAGTCGGACGTTTTCAATATTTTCCCTTGCATTAAATGTAATTATAAGGTTAGGCATTTTAGCAAGCTTCTTTCACATTTTTCTTTGATTCATGAGCATGAGCCTGGATTTGTTGTCCCATGTGGGGTTAATGGATATGAAAGACCATTCAAAAGCATCAGATATTTGAAAAGATAAAAAATAAAAAGCATGGATGGTTTGCTACTACCAGTATGCGTGAATGTGCCGAGTACTTTATGGAACAGAGGTATAAAAACTCTGACAATGATGAAACAGTTGATGGTAATAAGGAGATGGTTGTCACAGACAAGCAATGAACCTTAACTTAAATAATTCTGCACATGCGTGAAATTGAAAAAATTACTTACAAAACTACAAGTAATTTTTTAAATTGTCCTGTTCAATTATGGCTGCCAAAGATAAACATTTATTTCAAACTATAAAAAGAGCATTGATCAGTGAGGGGGTTCATAGAAATAGTATAGTTACAGTGATGGAAGCTTGCAAGAATGAAAGTCTTGACTTTTATTCCATGATTGAAAATTTCACTGACAACAATAATTTCTAGTCTTACATTGAAGATAATTTAGCATTTGTAAAGCCTGTTGAGTACGACCTTGGAATTGCTGGTGATGGGAAACATTACACAATGCAGTATGTTTCTTTATCAGATACTCTGAAGTGTTTGCTTAAACATGATGATATATTTAGCCAGGTTGTTTATCCTCGCCAGTCAGCTGATAATTGTCTTAAAGATGTCGTTGATGGTGAACATTTCAAAAACCATCCATTCTGGCAAGAAACTCCCCTTGCCATTCAAATCATTCTCTATTTTGATGAGTTTACAGCTGTGAACCAGGCTCGAATACGAGTTCTTGCTTACAAATATGCTGCTTTATACTATCAGTTAGGCAATATTGAACCTGCTTTGAGATTTCAACTTCATTGTATATTCTTAGCAATCTTGGTGAAAAGTCAAAATGTAAAAAAAAAAAAAAAAAACATGGGCTGAATACAGTAATTAGACCTTTGATTGAAGAACTATCTGTTCTTGAAAACATTAGTATTGACATTGTCAAACCAGAGGAAACATTCAAATTCAGAGGTGCACCTTTTTGAATCTGGTTTGATGTTAAAAATTTTAGTTTTACTCATAGATCAGTATGTCTTGTCTGGATACTGCAGCCTTCAGTACCTTGCAGGCAGAGTGAAGGAACTGCTAAAATCAATAGGCCTGAGATTGTTATTTTGAGAGGGTCTGTACACATTAAGCAAAAAGCTGTGCAAGTTTGGTGTCTCTTAAGGTTATTTTCTTTACTGGTAGGTGATGCAGTGCCAGCAGGCAACAACAGATGGGAAGTTCTGTTGGCTCTGCTGGATATGGTAGAATTGATAATGTGTCCATCAATGTCATATGCAAGCATTAAATGCTTAAATGATGTGACACAACAGTTCCATTCTCTTTATGAAAAAGACTTTCCAAATAGTACTCTCAAGCCAAAGAGACATTTTACTTTGCATTACCCAGAGATGACCCGCAGATTTAATTCACTGAGGAATGTGTGGACCATGAGAGTTGAGGCCAAACATAGTTTTTTATTGATGTTGCAAGACGTACCAAAAACAAGAGGAATCTCACCAAACCAATGGCAATGAGACACCAGTATAAACTCTGTTCACATTTGGAAACCAATGGATTTCTTGGAATAGATGCCTTTGACCTGACTCATCCTGTCAGATTGCCTGTGAATTCACTCGGTGAAGAGCGAAACCTTGTCAGTACATTTGTTGGGGAAGGCGATTTTGTCACTAAAGCATCAGGTTGTACAGTCAACTGCCTCGCATACAACACAGGGACAATGGTTGTCAGTTGCTATGAATTCGACAGTCTTCAATTTTCTTCAGTGATCTGTTACTTTGCTCTTTGGGGGAAAACCTTTTTTGTATTGTCAAAGATACGAAATTGTTGATTATCACAGGCACCTTCATGCTTACATTGTAGAGCCAACGAGAAGCTATGAACTCCTGAGCATTCCAGATCTTTATGATCATTACCCATTGCCTTGTTATGTGAACAAAGGTAAATATGATCATCCTACATCACTACATTCGTGGCGACTGAATGATGAGAAATTTTAAACAGAACTCGCTAATCAGTGGAATATTTTAACCTATTTTATGTAATTCGGTGTGTACCTCCCAGTGACAAATTTCATCAAAAGATTTGACATATTTTATGTAGATATATTTCTGCCTTTTTGTGACACATTTCATCACAATTTTCAAACAGAGAGAACTTGTGTCATATTAATATGTATCATGCATATTTGCACCAAAATAACCACTATCATCACCATCTATTGAGGTCAGACTACTTATATTTGCTTTCACCTTTTAAAGGCTACTATTTGTTAGGGAAAAATCAAATTACTTATTTAGCTGATTTATACCAGTCCTGCTGATGTTAAATTTATGGAAAGTTAATATATCTTTCTGCTATTTTGTAGTTGTTCTTCAGTGACAACTTTTCTGTATGTGTAAACATGTAACTCATTTTTGATCAATATCATACCTTTAGATTCCAGAGAGATGGCTTTTTCCTACCACATTACCTACAATGAAATAAAAATTGTGGTGTCATTGGATGACCTGGGATTGTTGCCCAGTAAGATTTCTGACAGCCTAAATCTGGATGTAGATGCTACCAACTTGTCAGCTCAAGTGTACATGGAAGACTGGCAGGACTGGGTGGATGTTCAATGGTCTGACATTCCAAAACCACGAGAATAGTTACGCGTTTCTCTGGTTCCTAATGCTTGGGGGTCTCGGACGGAGAGATAGCTGTTGTGGTAAGTCGTTTGTAAGAATGCGCAACCCATTTAAGTTTGAGTGATTATAATCATTCATGTAGTCATTGAAAATCACTCTGCGGAAACTTTATTCCGAAGAAAAGAGTAAAATTGCTCAATATACATTATTCAACATAGCACAATTACTGTTGCTAATTTTTTTATTACAAATTTAGACCGTTAAAAATTTATTTTTGACCAGAATCCACCGAACCCTGAAGTGTCTTCAAGCAAGCAGAGTGCATTTTAACCCGGTCCCAGTACTGAACAAATTCTGTCCATATCACCATGGTAGGATATGTCCTAGTGAATGTCAAACAGATTTTTCAATCTGTTGAAGAAATAGTTTCATCTTTTACTTCAGACAATTAGGTCTCAGTTAGTATTTCATTGCAATCTGCCAACCCCAATTTGTAAGTGTTGTGAACTATTTGATATTTTCTTTGGTTGGTATTTTACCATTTAAGCCTTTAAGCTGGAAAATTTGTCAAGTCTGCCTAGATTACTGCTTTGCTGTTGTCGCAAGGGAAGCCTGTTGAGAAAGAAGGTCGTTTCCATTTACTGGATGCAGTCTACACTGAGATTTCCAACTATACCTTGTAAGTGCTGTGCAGTGAATACCATGTGTACCATTTTTTATTACAAACGTGTAATTATATCTCTTCAGATGTCTTCATCTGTACTTGATAGCCTGCCCAACCTCTATTTTCCAGATATCCCACGTCAAGGCAGTATGACCAAGTAGTGGATGAAATATTTAAGCGCTACCCTCAGCTGTCAGATGTCCCAAATCTAACACCCCAAGGTGTTCGTGTAAGTACTATCCACATGTGCATTATGTTATGTTTGTTGTGAAATATATTTCCATCACAAATATATTCTTTTAACTATACATTTGACTTTATGAGTCCAATAAAATTCGTCCTAAAGTGCATAAAAGGAATGGCCATATCACCATTTGTGAGGGTGTAAATGTATTCTGCAAGAAATATGTTCATTAGTTACAAAATAAATTAAATGGCATTTTTTGTGTTGCATAATATTAGTGAAGAAAAAAGTGAAAATTTTGTGGGAAGTTATATGTTTTAAAATACACACAAGTACATATATCTACCAAGGAGGGGCTGTGAAAATACTATTTTGATACTTTGAAATATTTGTTTTGTTTGTATACAATGTAACATGACTCAACTAATGAAACTCAGCAAATCTGACGCTAAAGAGAATACATTGTCAAGATGAACTCGTACAACTGATTTATTAACCAGTATGTGTATGACTTTCAGTTTCTCAGATTAAACCTGAAAAAATGCCAAAAGTGGATTGAAAGAAATACCGTCTAAAATTATTATAGTTATACCAGGGCAGTTTTGTTATTCATTCTCAATAGAACTAATTCTGTCAATTCTAATTGCAGGAGCTGTGGAGGATGAGGCTTCGTCAGAAATTCCAAAATAACAGAAAGCGGAAGGATTCATCATTGCCTATAGTCCAAGAAAGAAAGAAAAAGACAAAAAATGCAACAGATGAAACCCCATCTCCAAACCACATCTCAGAACAGAGGGTATATGGATTAAAGTAATACTTGAGTGAAAAGCCAGTTGGGGAGGATGAAACTTTTACCGAGAAACACAAGGAATGGATGAAAACCCGTCCACATTGCAGAAAAAAGGGTGATCTTTGTAAAGTGGACTTGCTTATAAACAAAACTCTGCATGATCGTAGGAAACTTGTCATTGACAACACTCCTATTAATGAACTTATAGAGATTTATCATTTCCTTGTGGCATCACCAGCACAGCTATTGAAAGAATTTAAGCGGCTAGGAAATGATGCAGAAAAAGGAGTGTCCAACTTTCTCAATATAAGGACTCAGAAAATTCTCACCTGCAGGACAGAAACATATCACTAGAAAATAATCCATTGCTAGCATTTCTTATAAAACAGTCCTCGCACATGCCAGATGTTACATCTAGTATTGCCATTCTTGTTATTCCTTTTCTTCTGAAAGAAAGTGAAAGTATCATGGTTGGTACTGAATTTAGGGAACCTGCTGAGAGAGGTATATACATTCAATGTGGTTCAATTTCTCAGTTTTGTCATCAGGAATTCAAACTATATGTTGATGGCTTTGATATTTGTGCCACTGAAGATTTTGTGGAAGCATTCATTATGTATATAGGGAGTTTTTATATCTTTAACTTTGTATTTCAAACAAAACTCAAGAAAACTTTCAACTTTGTTGAAAGAGTTGTTCTGAAGCTCTGAGATGAGTCCAGAAAAATTACCAAATCTGAAAAAGATGCAGACAGATGTGTTCTTCAATTGCTTGATCTCCTTGAATGTCAAAAAGCAGCAGCGAGAAATCTGTCAAAACGTTCAAAGGTAAAGGAAGAGGAAAGTGTTCAAAGCCATAAGGTTAAATTATCTTATAATAGTAACTTGTCATGTGTATTTGATCCAGGGTGAATTTTCAAAACCAAGTGTAAAGTTCAGTTGTATATTTTCAAATTGTTGCTGCATTTTGAATTTTATTTTGGTACATGTATATTGATGTACACTTGTGTTCAGTTTGGAATAAAAATAGTGCTGCTAAAATGCATTTTATATTTTTCAGGATGGTGGCAGGTTACTGGGACTTAAGTTGAATCATCAGATGGCAGCGGGGTTGACTGCTCAGTGATGGTTCTGCTGACCACAACTGACTGACGATGGTCTCGTTGCCTAACAGTGACATTATAGAGGTGGTCCTGACCGGATCAACATGACTTATCTTCCATGGTTGTTGAATAGTCATGATGACAACAGTCCATTGTTAATGGATGGTCATAATGACAACCACTCCTTGGACGAATAGGGTCACACTGACTATGTCATGACCTCTCTGTAGTGGTTTGCAGTTAGGCAATGAGACTATTGTCAGGTAGTCAGCATTGGTCAGAATGACTACCTAACGAAAGTCATAAACGACTGTCATAGAGCAGTCAAATTTATTACTTGCCAGGTATCCCTGCCATCATCACTTGACTATTTTCCGACTACACAATAGTAAAAATGACTCATATTTAATGGTCATATTAGGTAGTCATCGATTTTGGTGACTACTTGGAGAGTCTTTTGTGGCACTGCTTGACTACCTGATTTACTATTCACAAGTCGTCGCCTTGACTAGTTCTTATTTTGAGTGAATATTTGTTCACGACACCCACAACACAGTTTTTATCTCTCAACTCTTTCCACTTCCGTTACGGTCTGCTGGAGATACATGAAAGAAGATTATAGTCCTCCAGAACTCCAGCGGACTGAAACATTCCAGGAAAATCACCATCGTACATGTACTGTCAAACATATAGTCAAATGTTATGGGATTCAATAGACTATCTTTTATCCTTTAGCGCCCCGATAGTACAGCGGTATGTCTTCAGATTTACAACGCTAAAATCAAGGGTTCGATTCCTCGGTGGGCTCAGCAAATAGCCCGATGTAGCTTTGCTATAAGAAAATACACACTTTTATCCTTCATTAAACTGTGTGATAATTTTTGTAAACATATACTTGACACGTCAAGTACTTGTGCAATGGTTTTTTGTTCTGACCACAATCAAAGTGATTTACTACATTATTTTGATAAATAATGAAAAATACGAGCTTCAACTGTACTTGACATTTTATATAGTCGCAGATCTCCTGTTTCAACAGCATAACAACTCTATTTTTATTTTGCACACACAATTCAGTATGGAAACTGCAGTTCGATTACTTTCAGAAATGCTAATTTTATTCCACCAATACAATATAGCTTAGTAGGATAATGTTGTTCTTTGATAGAATTTGTATTATTTAGTGGAAATAGGTTTAACATAACTTGAAGGACGTGGACTTCATGTCTAAATCTTTATCAATTATTTATTGAACAATTAGAGACACGTACAAAAAACAGAATAAATTAAACCACAATCAGTTAATAATTCTTAGTAACTGTATTTGTGTTTGAACAAACAACTGGAAGTAATAAATTGTAAAGTAAGAGTAGTTTTTCTAAGATATAATTTATTTCTGAAATTTTTGCTGATGAGAGTATATATTTGATGAATTTTTATTAAGCAAACCATGAAATATTTATTTTTAAGTGTATTTACAATTATCATAATAATAATTTATAAACTAACAAGTGGTATATGAAACCATAAAAAATAGTCAATTTTTATTTTCATATCCTGTTCATTATTTCAAAGTTCTTTCTATATGCTAAACTCTAATTCTAACATTTAATTCATTTTTTACACAATATCACTGTTTATTAAGTAGAATCAATAGGCAGACGCAAGATAATCCAGACGATGCTGAAAATTCTTTGAAGAACAAATGGTGAACACGAGTGAGAAAATTTTGAGGTAGATGGTTAGATAACATCTTAGCTGGAACTCGCCCCTCATGTACTGCATTTCAGAATGTTGAAATCTTGCCTTTCATGGAGCGTCACGAACTAAAATTAGCCCCTGAGAAAAGATTCTGTTGAGTTTTGTTGGTAACACAAATAAAATAATACAAGTGCGACACTTAAATTTTCAACTAATAAATAAACACGTAATTTTTGACACTTACCTTTCCTATATTTAATGTTCAAAGATGTGGATATCTGTAGATGCTTAATAAGAATATTGAGTTTAAGTAATTCACTGTGAAAGTCCAAAATTTAAACGCTTGTAATGGTTGGATTTTCGTTCTTTAGGATAAGCAATTGAACTGTAGTTTATGATTAGTCATTTACAAATGTAAACAATAGGTTAATGTAATAACAGTGAGGTACGGGGCTAGTAGTAAGGTTAGTCATGCACGAGAGTCTGGAAAATTTTATTTTTATTCTAATTGCTATAAATACTGTCTTCTTCTTCATGTGTCAAATCTGCGGCAGACATCGACGACCATGGCATGCCAGACTTCTCTGTTGTCAATCCTTCTTATCAACTCGATGTTGCTCATTGAGTTCTTGGTGACATAGTTATTGAGGCTGTCGATATATTTAGTTCTTTGACACCCTCTGCTTTTCCTCCCTTCTATTTTTCCACATAGCATCTGTTTCTCTATTCCATTCTTCCTACAGATAATAAATACTGTACACTGTAATAAAAACATTAGGAGAAAGTACCATACTTTATAGTATTTTATAAAAAGGTGAATATATATAATATTGCAGTGAAGAATATTGATAGAAAAAGATTAATATTTACATCAGCCTATATTTTATATTATTGCATTTTTTTAAACTGATTATAAATCAGTAGCTGTCACCTATCCAAATTAAATCTAACCAAACAATCATGGTATCTTTGTATTTCAACATGTGGTCATGAGAACAAGGTGATAAGTACATTATTATTGTACACTGTAGACAATTTTTTGTTTAAATTACCAAAAAAAAGTTGGAAATGCATAGTGACCCTGTCGATCAATGTAAACCAAATGCGGTCAGGTCTTCCAATAATCTACCCAGTTGAGTTAGATGCATGGCTACTACAGTTTTGTTTGGTATATAAAACCTAGGGAACTAGTGGTTGATTTTTATTTTCACTCAAACTAGAAATCTGACCAACAATGTGGTGAAAGAATGAGAGCACCTTTCAATGCTTGCTTTCTGATTACCTGATGTGTAGTGGTGGGTGTTGGCAGACGCTTGTTCTGAAATACTGTTGGCATATAACTGAATTATATTTGTTGGGTTGTGTTTGGGAATGTTCTAACACAGCATGAGACACTAATACCGACTGTATATTCTATTTCTCCTGTATATCTGATGCAACAGGCTATAACGATCTTTTAATAGCAGTAATACATGAAAACGTACACTTATTACTATGTTAACGTGATGAAGGTATTTCTTTTGCCATACCATGAATTAGATCATGTATATGCATATGTTATGCACAAGATATGATGGATAGATATTTACAGTACCATAGGCCATTTATGTCTACGTCTGTGAAATAGTTTGAGTTAGTTTTACACCCTACGCGACCCCAAAGATCTAACACGTTTGATCACTTGGATAACATGAATTACTCTGTCGTCAATTAAAAACCATGTCTAATAGCTGCTGATGGCGACATCATGTACTGGAATGATGTAACAAATGATACAGTATAAGAAAGTACAGAATTATTTTACTTTGTATCATTGAATATATATTGAGAGATGTATTTTATATGACAAGAAACACTCTCATTGTTAACCTGAAGATGACCTAAGAAAGTCAAAACATTGTTCTGTTCTTTATTTTGATTGAAGTCTTAATACCCATACCAGCCGTCTTAAGAACAAAACAACCTAGAGCACACTTTATGTATTATTAACAATAATATTCCACTTTTTGTAGCTCAGGCTGTGGTAACTACTGAAATAAATATTCTTAGTGGATCTGCTCTACGTAACCCTTACTTTACATACCAAATTTCAAGTAAGTCCATTAAGAAAGAGACGAGATATAAAATCTACAGTTTTGATTTAATTTCTCTTTTTTCTTTACAAAGAAATGGCAGGAAGTTTGTTGATAGAAAAAAAATGTTTTCATTGATTTTTTTAATGTTTCGCACACTGATTAATCTTCACAATCTACAATGAGGTGTCAAAATTGGTCTAAATCACATGGAAGAAGTTATTTAACAAAAACGCTTACTTTTTACCAAAATACTTCTCCGGGCCCACTTGAACAATCGATCTGATATTTTTACTGCAGCCTCACATAAGCGTAAAATGAACCGTTTTAGTTTTTGTCATTTTGATTAAAGACGATAGGTTTGCAGCAGCAAGACTATAAAGTGAAAGTTTGTTGAAATACATTGGTGTTAGTTAGGCCAAAAAAAAACTAAGTTAACAGTTTCTTACTGAAGTTTTCAAAAGAATCATACAGGTAGATGGTTAGTATTCATTATTTGTTGCCAATGTCTAAGCATAAATTTGCTAAATTTTATGAAATTCTGCCTAATTAAAAAGGTATAGTGTGACGTAATATTAACTTAGGCATTTACATAAATAATAATACTCCTTAGAGCTGTACCAAATGCATGTTGGTAATAGCAAGAAACTGTCAGTCTAGATTCCATGGCGTCACTATAAAGGAATAAGTTAACATTGTTTTAGAGAAAAAAACTACCATCATGAATTTTACAGAGTCTGGTTGATTGGGTAAACTATGGGTTTCTTCTAAATAATAGAGTTGTGAACCTAAAGCTATTGGAGTTTTACTTTCTTACTTGCTGTAATTTGTTGGTGTGAATCATCGAAATATCATTATATGTAATATAAAACACCTTAGTGAGAAAAAAAGTTTAACAAGAAAAGAAATGTTTAGATTGGGGCATGGTAGTGGATCAAACGAAATAAGCAGCATAGCTAACTAATGAAAGAATATTTACAGTGAAATTATTAATATAGGTACTAGTGTGACTACCAGTTTAGCTGACATTTTTTATTTTATTTCCTTAAATCGCAAATTCAGTCTTCTTTTGACGGTATCTTTTATTCACACTTAAAGCATTTTTATAAACATTTTATAAAACCTTTAATATATAAACATATATATTAAAATTTTGTTTTGTAAACGCGAAACGTATTCGCATAGCCTTCATTGATAAACAAACGTGGCTTTTTCTGTCTTTATTAATTATCTAAAAAGTGAATACAGCTTGGAATATTGATGATCACGCTATTTATAGTCTGCACAACATTTGGCGAGTAGAGAAAGCTCATTGCCTGTCTTTGTGATTAAAAAACAAACAAAACCTGGTGAGAAACGTGACACAGCCTCTGTTTTCACTGATGTAAGTGTAAGATTATCGTGTAGTTCCGGTTACGTTATTTAATTTTGGATGTTGGTGACATATTTTCACTAAAGATGATAGTATTGTTTGTTATTAAGCACAAAGGGCTGTCTGTGCTCGTCTACAATTTGTTTTAATATTAAATTATGACTTGTGTATGTGTTATAAATTTTTTTTTCAAAAGACAGGTTGAACCAACTCTTCAATATTACACTATTTACTCTCTGCTTAGAAGCAGTTGCTTTTTATTTCATTTATTGATGTAATTTGCTTGCTTGCCTTCTACCTTTTCCTCTTCACCCACTGAAGCCAGGTTCTTTATAACAGTAGAATCCGTTGACAATTTATTGACTGTTGCCAGTAGCTGGCAAAGCTACCATCAATAGGGACAAATGTTTTTCTGGGAAGTCCATTAACAAGGAATAGCATAACACATGCGCTACATCAATATTCTAGTAACCTCTACCAATAAACGCTTTGGCCATGACCTGAATATTTGTGACAATTAACACTGTTTGGTTGTTTACATTGTCACCTATAATAGGTTTAGTTCAACTGAAGTTTATAGAAATATGAACTTTATGGATTGCTTAACACGCTGTTGCACTTACGAAGAAATACAGCTAAACCATCACTAATGGTGATAAACTAAGACCAGGCACATTGGAGACACTGATTAGAATAAAGAACTTATGTTCAACCATCCCTAAGAATTAAGAACTATAACCTATCACATCGGAAACACTAAATACTATAGTCAAGCTAAGCTGAACTATTCCTAAAGAATATAAAGGGTTACCTGACAACCTTACAAACTACAACCTTCCTAGTTTCATTAGAAAGACCCACTTTTCGAAAGTGCTCAAGTTATATGGATTTTATCGTTTTATGTTTAAAACTACAACCTAACATCATGGAAACTCTAATTACTATAGACACGTTATGCTAAAAATGCCTAACAGTTAAAAAGAACAGTTTAACCGATCTAGAACACTGTCCCCGGGGATATGTTATGCCCAACCATTCCTAAGAGTTAAAACCAATAACATACCTAACACATTAAATTACACTGGACAGCTTATCATGAGCCACCCTTAAGAGCGAAAACCTACAATCCAACACATCAGAAACACTGACCACTGGTGCAAAGTAATACCATGAATCAAGCATCATTCAGTGTTGACTTATCAATCTTTAATACAATAGCACCCACCATTGTAGACACCAGTGATGAGGAGGCAGGATCGGATAAAGATAGATGTACCATAGCCGATGACTTAAGGAAAACATGAATAGCAGTTATCTGAATTCTTCTACTGTTTATATTACTAAGTATATTATTTACATAACAGTGTACGTTAACTTACAGATATCTAGATTTATTAAACATTGTGGTTATCTTTTGGATATTACAGGATCTCTTTGTGCTTCATATCTATTTACATATTACACTTCCTGAGAACAGAAGCTACACAGGAGTATTTTTTGTTTAATGATCACGTCCAGTCATAAGAACTAAACATATTTACTTACTCTTTGGTAACAACGTTGATACTTTTCCCACCTCAACCATATGCAACGAAATATGATCAATCTTTACATTAACTACCAAACTAGCTGTATAGCAAAAACAGCAGATATTTGTTTGTTACAGCAGAGTCTGTTACTAACATTTTTGTCGTGATTTTCAAAGAGTATCCGCACAAAATGTCTTCACTACCAACACGTGACATGATAGATCTATACAGATGAACATATGAAAATAAACTATCATTTAAAGATACGTCACCAGGAACCTTTGGGTTTGCAAATTACAGATTTCTATAACAAAGAAGTTTCAAGAATCAGTATGTTTTTGTTGAAATGAAGCTGCTAACACTATCCTCTTTGTTTAGATTTTTTTCAGATTTTATCTTATAACAGATGAACACTGATATTATTTTGAAACGTGCTGTAATAAGAATATTTTCTTGAACTTATTTCTTTTGTAGTTCGTGTTTCTAATATCATAGTGAGAAATCCCTTTTTCTGTAGTTGTATATAAATAGCTAACAACATAAAATGATGATATTTTTTGTTATATAGGTAACAATGTAAAAAAGGTGAAACTATCTGTTGTATACCTAACAACATAGAAAGGGGAAATTGTTTTATAGCTAACAATATAAGAAGGTAACATTTTAGATCAAACTGGACAAAACACAACATGCTGTTGAAGGTAACATTACTGATATATCTGGACTAATCATAACAGATAGTTGAAAGCAACATTACAGATCTATCTGGACGGAGTACAACAGAGTGACGAACATTACTGATCTAACTACACAAAACACAACAGTCTGATGGAGGTTACAATAGATATCTAACTGGAAGGAATATAACAGATTGCTGGAAGTAGCATTAAAGATCTAACTCAACAAAACATAACAGATTGATGTAGGTAGCATTACATATCCAAAGTGTAGAAAACACAACACATTGTTTGAGGTAACATTACATATCAAACTGAACAAAACATAACAGATTGATGTAGGTAGCATTACTGATCTCACTGTATGGATCGCACTTGATTGCTATTAGCAACATTACAGATCTAATTGGACGAAACACAATAGACTGTTGAAGGTAACATTACAAATTTAACGAGACAGAACAGAATATATTATTGAAGGTAAAATTACAGATTTCACTGGACGGAACACATGAGAGTGATGAACGTAACATTAATGCTATAAGTGCACAAAACACAAAAAAGAATTTTGAAGGTAACATTACAGATCTAACTAAACGGAACAAAACAAACTGCTAGAGGTAGCATTAAAGATCTGACTGTACGGAGCACAACAGCTTGTGAGAAGTGACATTACAGATCTAACTGGACAAAACAACAGATTGTTGAAGGTAGCATTAGAGATAGCGCTAGATGGGACACAACAGATTGTTCAAAATAGCATTGAAGATCTAACAGGACAAAACACAGAAGGTTACTAGACAATAGGAATTAAAACATAACGATATCTTTTTGTTGTTTTGAGTGTCATAACGTCACTGAAATTCCTTTCAAGTGTATCACTTAGTATGAAAAGTACATAGAACCCCTTTAAAAAGCTAAAAATGATCAATAACTATCCTAGAAGATAACTTTAGTTGATTCGATGTTAAAAACTTAACAGACTAGTTTGCGCATGTTGGAAAAAAAAGAAGAAAACAAAATGCACCATTCTAAAGTTAAAACATGAATCAGTTTTTCAAAGAGACACGAGCTATTTCTCTCAAAACAATTCGAAATAAAATATCGAAAAGTTACTTTCAACTCTTGCAGTTTGTGTAAATCGATAATAAACGGTCATTGATGCATGAAACATCTCAACTTAAAAAAAATTTAATAAGCAATTTTTTAAATTCTATTATTGCTATTTTTTTATTCAGAAGTTAAGAAACTTTCTTCAACTGATGTTTTCAGGGATATTATTATTCCCTTACGTATGATGATTACATTTATATATAGTGGGGTTTTAATAACTTTATTAACAAGGAAGTTCTGATTAATAGTTCATGTGCTTAGGTTATTAAATGTAGAACGACTTTAACATTTTAATCGTCACTTTTCAGAGAGAACTAGTAAAGGCAGAGTGAAGACAAAGAAGGTGAAACAAAGACAAATTTTATTGTGCTAGTGAACTTGATTTTTGTTTTGTAAAGTTTCAGTTGAATTTATTTATTTTTTTTCTACTTCTAAGAATTCTGATGTATAATATAATTGTCTGACGTACGTTAAGCAGTAGATGTCAGGTGTTTCACTACCTGTGTTTCTGCTGCTAGTGTGGTTCTCGTGACTTAATCCATGCGGCTACGTCGGTCGCGATCTGAGACACTTAAGTGTGTTTTTGTTGTTTTTTTAGAGTTAAAATTTTATGTCACTAACAAATATTATGTGCAGTAAGAGGCTTAAAATGGATGAATGAGAACGCCTCCTTTGTAATTTAAACATTGTGATTGTGCTATTTGAGATGCGTTTTGTCTGTTTGTCACTAACTTGTTGGTTTGAAAATGAATAAGTGCTCACAGAATCTTTGTTTGTTTGTTTTTTGAATTTCGCACAAAGTTACTCGAGGGCTATCTGAGCTAGCCGTCCCTAATTTAGCAGTGCAAGACTGCTAGAGGGAAGGCAGCTAGATAGTTCACCACCCACCACCAACTCAGATTACGAGTCGCACGCCTTAACACGCTTGGCCATGCCAGGCCAGCCCCGCAGAATTAAGAGAACACTTTCCCAAATGTGAAAAAATGTTTCATATGTGTTTGAACGTAACGTATGTCAACTATAACATCTATTTTGCGCTTTTTTAACGTAAGAGTGGAACAAACATGGCTGCTGATTTTCTGGTGACATTTTGTAATACTGCAGTTTGAACAAGCAAAAGGGGCAACCTGGACAATCAACAAAAAGTCCTAACTGGAAGTTTTGTAAAAATATCAAAGTTTACTTGTGATTTTCCTGTTAATAAAGAAAAATAAAATGTCAAGTTCCAGTTCCTGTAAACACAAATACATTACTGGAAAGAGGTGTTTATCGTTTTCCATATCTGCACCATCATCATCTAGCCAAGAAATTTATTTTCATCCACTTCATCTAGTATTAAAACCCAGTTACCTTCACTGATTCATTCTTTTCATTTTATTTTTCACTTGTTGAAATGCATAAAATAATTCTCGTATAAAGAAGAACAAAGAATGGTAGAAAGTTCGTATTACAGTTTTAGGATTTCGTGAATTAAACATCAGTTTTAAGGTAACGTTTGAGGACTATGTTCTAAATTTCAGTTCGTTTTCTTTTAATAAACAATATGCTTTCAAAAATTCATAAACAAATGGTACTAAATGAAATAACACTTAATTTCAAACATCTGTTCTTTTGTCGTGAGTGTATGGTCTTTGGCATTGTTCTGTTCAGATGTAGTAGAAACAACAGAGCCAGGTGTGCTGGAAGTTATGCACTTTAATACTGAACTTTCCATTTTTCAAACTCTAAATAAACAACAACGTATAACTTAATAATTTACAAAAGCCATTTATATGTTTTTCTTTTATAAGTAAGTGCTTTATTACAAATAACCTGTTTCATTGCTGGAATATTGTACTTTATCATTATATTTCTTATTAAGTCCAATTGCGCCACTCAAAAAGAAAATTATCAACTGTCTATAGAGACACATAGCAATAAAAACTATTTGCTAACATATAAAAATGCACACGTCTAGAAGGAATGTTTGAAAGGTTCTAGTTTGTGACATCAAAAGCCAATATAAAAACCATTAAGCTTGAAAATTGACACCTTTCTTGACAACACAGAAAACTAAGTTTGATACTTAATTTTGAAATGACAAACGGTATATAACGATATAATGCAACAATTAAAAACTATGTAATAAGAGTTGCAGAAAACACACAAACAGACAGCTAAATATCAATAATTTTATTAACGTTAAAATAAAGATTAAACCCAAATTTTTCCGGCTATAATAGTTAAAACAACTTACTATAAAAATATTCTTTTTTAACAATTTAAAAATTATTTTATATATATTTTCTCTATATTTTTAATTTATTATTTTTACTCTATATTAAATTTATTTTTTACATTTTTTATATTTTTAATTCATTATTTTTATATTTCCTCTGTATTTTTAATTTATTCTTTTTAATATTTGTAATATATATTTTTACAGTTTTAATTTCTCTTTTTAAATCAATAAAATAATAAATTAAAAATATAAAGGAAATATGTAAAATAACAAATTAAAAATTATAAAGGAAACAGAAAAAATAATAAATTAAAAATATGAAAATAAGAAAAATAATAGATTAGAAATGTAAAAAATAATAAATTATAAAAAATATAAAGAAAATTTAAAAATAATAAATTTAAAATATAAAAAATATAAAGAAAATTGTAAAAAATATATAAATCAAAAATATAAAAATATGAAAGTAAATTAAATATAAAATAACATAAAAATCACAAATTAAAAACATAAGAAAAAATTAAAAACTGAAAAATATAAAGAAAATAAATTAAAATTATAAAGAATATAGTACATTAAAAATAAAGCGAAAATATGAATAGTATAAAGAAAATACTAAATTAAAAATATAAAGGTAATAATAAGTTAAAATTATCATAAAAATATGTTAACAAATATAATAGAAACAATAAGTTAAAAATATAAAAAGTAATTTTTTAAAATAATAAATTAAAAATATAAAGAAAATAATTCAAATAATTAATTAACAAATATAAAGGAAATAAATTAAAATATTAAGAAAATATACAAAAATAATAAATTGAAAAGTTTACAATAAAATATAAAAAATAAATTAAAAATATAAAAATATCAAGAAAGTGAACTAAAAATATGAAGAAACTAATAAATTATAGATTAAATAAAATATAAAAATAATTAAAACATATGAAGTAAATATCAAAAACAATAAAAAAACGTTGAAAAACGTACACAAAAAAATAATGAAAATATATTGAAAAAATACAAAACGTAAAAAATTAAAAATAATGAAAATATATTAATTAATAAATTATAAAATATAAAAATAATAAATTAAATATTATAAAGAAAATATTTAGTTGAAACGTATAGAAAATTATACATTAAAATATAAAAATGATAAATGTAAATGTATAAATAAAATATAAAATATAATAAAATAAAAATTATAAAGAAGTTACAAGTATATGTATTATAAAATGTAAAAAATAAAACATGAAAAATATGGAGAAAATAATAAATTTAAAAATATAAGTAATATAAAAAATAATAAAATTAAAATTAAAAAGAAATTTATATATTGTAAGACATAAAGAAAGTAATAGATTAAAAATATAAAGAATTTGATAAATTTAAATACGTAAATAAAATATAAAAATTATAAAATAAAAATTAGAAATAAATTACAAATATATATATTATAAAATATAATTAAAACATAAAAAATAATAAACTAGGAATAGAGTAATACAATAGATATAAAAATAAATTAAAAATAAGAAGTAAATATTTGGTTAAAATATAAAAATAAATAACAAATATAAAGAAAATAGTAT
The DNA here is from genome assembly GCF_004210375.1 of Tachypleus tridentatus. Classification (NCBI taxonomy): domain Eukaryota; kingdom Metazoa; phylum Arthropoda; class Merostomata; order Xiphosura; family Limulidae; genus Tachypleus; species Tachypleus tridentatus. The sequence continues at coordinate 67,659,801 of NC_134837.1, read as the reverse complement.
ATTAAAATACTAAATTAAAGATATGAAGATATCACAAAAATAATAATTTAAAAATTATAAAGAAAGTATAAAAATATATTATTCAATATAAAGAAAATAAATTTTAAAATATCAAAATACAGAAAATTAAAAATAGCAAAAAATATAAATAAAATAATACATTAAAATATGAAGAAAATAATAGATTATAAATATCAAAAATACTAATATAAGAATATAAAGAAAATAATAAATTAAAGAAAAATTAAATTAAAATTTATAAAAATAATAAGTTAAAATTAATGAATATAAAAATAATACGTTAAAAATACAAATAATTGTTTTTAGTTTTTTGCAAAGCTAATTGAAGGTTATATGTGCTAGCTGTCTAATTTTGCTGTGTAAGAATATAGGGAAGGCAACTCGTCATCACCACCCACAGCCAACTCTTGGTCTATTCTTTTACTAATGAATGGTGGGATTGATTATAACATTATAATGCGCCTAGGGCTGAAAGGGTAAGCAAGTTTGTCTGACAAGGATTAGAACATGTGAACCTAAGTTTATGAGTTGAGTGCCTTCATCACCAGGTCATGCAGGTCAAAAATAACAAGAAAAAATAAATTAATAATATTAAAAAGTTATAAATTTGAAAATAAATTAAAAATAAAAATAAATTGATAAATTAAAAATACAAAGAGAATAATAAGTATAAAGGTCTGTTTGTGTGTTTTCTTATAGCAAAACCAGATGAGGCTATCTGCTGAGCCCTTTGAGGGGAATCAAACCCCTGATTTTAGTGTTGTAAATCCATAGACATTCCACTGTACAAGCAGGGGGCAAAGTGTAAAGGAAGTAATAAGTTACAAATATAAAGAATTTAATGATATAAAAATGTAAAGAAAATATTAAAAATAAGAAATTACAAAATATAAGATAATATAAAAAATAAATTAAACAATATGAATAAAATATAAAAATTAATGAACTGAAAATATAAATAAAATGGAAGAATGATAGATGAAAAATATAAGATACTATAAAATAATAATTAGAAAGCATAAAGAAAATATAAAAATAATAAATTAAAATATAAACAAAATTAAAAATATAAAGACAAAAATGAATTTAAAATATAAAAAATAATACATTTACAATGAAGAGTAAATTATAAATTAAAAAATATAAAGAAAATAATAATTTAAATATATAAAGAAATTAAGTTACAAAATATAGATAAAGTATAAAAATAATAAATTTAAAAATATAAAAATAATACGTTGAAAATATAAAAAGAATAAATTATAAAAATGTATTATAAAAATAATAAAATTAAAAATATAAAGAAAATAATACATTGAAAATCTAAAAGATAATAAATTAAAAATTAAAAGTAATCACAAAATAAATATTATAAAATATAAAGAAAACAATACATTAAAAATCTAAAAATAATAATAAATTGAAAAATATAAAGAAAATATAAAAATAACAAATTAAAAGTTAAAATGAAATTATAACAATTTATATTTTAAAATATAAAGGAAATGATAAGTTAAAAATAAAGTAATATAATAGGTAATAAATGAAAAATATAAGATAATAAGAAAAGTAAATTAAAATATAAAGTAAATATTAAATTATAAAATATAAATGAGATATAAAAATTATAATAAATTAATTAAAAATATAAAGAAAATAATGAAGTAAAAAATAAAAGTAAAATAGGTGAGAAATATAAATAAAGTAGTATAGTAAATATATAAGAAAAATAATAAATTATAAAAATATAAAATGTACATTAAATATAATACAATAAAAATAATAAATATAAATCAAATAATAAATTTAAAATATAAGAATGTATAGAAATAATAAATTAGAAAACATAAAGAAAATATAAGAAATACTAAATTGAAAATATAAAGAAAAGAATACATTAAAAATGTAAAGCATCAAAAGTGTAAAGGAAATAATAAATAAATTAAAATAATAAAAATATAGAGACAATAAAATTAAAATATAAAAGAAATAATAAATGGAAAATAATAAATTAAAAGTATAAAGAAAATAATAAATGAAAAATATAGAGACAATAATTAATTAAAATATAAAAGAAATAATAAATGGATAAATATAAAGAAAATAATAAATTAAAAACATAATGTTGTTTGGAATTAAGCAAAAAGCTACACAAGGGGCTACCTGTGTTCTGTCCACCATGGATATTGAAAGCCAGTTTTTGGCATTGTAAGTCTGCAGACATACTACTGAGCCACTAGGGGTGTTAAAAACATCAAGAATATACATTTAAAATATAAAGAAAATGTATAAAATAAAACTTTAAAAATATAAACAAAATATAAAAAGTTATAAAACAGAAAGAAAATAATAAATTGCAAAATATAAAAAATAGTAAATGAAAAAATATAAAGAGTAATAAATTAAAGAATATAAAAAAAATACAAAGAATATATTAAATTAAAATCAGTCCTGAATGCGGACTCAAATATTGTATCTAAAGTTCTGTCTGCCCGTTTGAGATTTTTTATGCCAAACCTGCTCCCTGTCACTCAGACGTGTGCTGTGCAGGGTGGAAGTATCCAACAAAACCTGGTGCTTCCACGTGACTTGTTCCATTATGGACAGGAACATCTCTGCACTTTTTGTGTCGTTTCTTTGAGCAGGCTCTTAATATATGGATACTTGACAGTCCATTTAACATCTGTCAGGGTGCTCTTCAAGGATGTGAATTATCACCATCTCTCTACTCATTGGTGATAGACTGCCTGCTCTCTTATCTGTACCACTCGGTTTTAGTATGTGGCCTTCCTTTCCCAGGAGGGGTGTCAGTTAAGTATGTTAGCCAAGCAGATGATGTGAACCTATGTCTAGAGAACCAAACATCCTTTGGGTCACCACTACCAATTGTCAACAAGTACTCTCAAGCCAGTGAAGTCCTACTCAACTACACGAAGTCTAGGATTCGATGGTTAGGCAAATAGGCCTCATCCAGACACTCCATTTGGTTTGGCATGGACTTCCTCTACCGTTAAATGTTTTGGGATTCACTTCTTTGCAAGTCCTCAAATTGCTTTGGGGAGATGGTGCAACGTGTCAGTTCGGCAGTTCAAAATTATCATTACAGCCCTGCTAACTTGTTTGGCAAGGCAGAGGTAGTAGGAGGATTCTCCCTTTGATATGGTATCTTGGCGCAATTCTTCCTCTCAATAACTGCAGTGCACGAGCTGTCGAGCAGCATGTCTGCACTTTCCTGTGGATTGGTAAATCTGAGGTAGTGTCTTGGTTGTAATTAATTAAGGACTAGACATCCCCTGTGTTCAGACCAAGTGTCTTTCTCTTTTCCTGTTGTAGCCCAGCATGGCCAGGTGGGTTAAGGCGTTCAACTCGTAATCTGAGGGTCACGGGTTCGAATCCCCGTCGCACTAAATATGCTCGCCCTTTCAGCCGTGAGAGCATTATAATTTTACGGTCAATCCCACTATTTGTTAGTAAATGAGTAACCCAAGAATTGGCCATAAGTGATGATGACTAGCTGCCTTCCTTCTAGTCTTATACTGCTACATTAGGGATGGCTAGAACAGATAGCCATTGATTATCTTTGCACGAAATTCAAAAGCAAACCAAACTTTTCTTGTTAACAACTATCTGCTGTCTGTCTCAGAAGGATCATCGCTGCAGCCAACTTGTTCGTTTCTTGATTGGTACAGGGCTAAGGCATTTTAGTGTTTCAATCATGTCTGAGTAAACTGATGTGTTTTGATCCTCCCAATTGGTATGCTGACGCTGTTGCAGCGATCAGACGTTGTCATGCCATGTCACGTAATATTCGTACAGACTCCAGCTCTCCCTACCGTCAGCTTACCCCGGACTGTACTCACAGGATAGAGCAACACCACCTTGCTCTTCCGTGCTATCAACTGGCGCATCGTTCAAAACATCTTACCGGTAACAGAACTTTATATGTCTCAAATAGCAGTGTTACCGAATCATGCCTATTGTGTCACACTCGGGTAGGGTCTGTCCTACACATGTTAGTCCTCTGTCTGACGTCGGATGTGATATGGAAAAAGGTGGCTCGCCTTTTCTGTGTCCCTTCGATCTCGGCTAGGACCATATTGTATCATGTGCCGGCCCGCGTTCCTATTTACCTCACCATCACGTTCCACTACACTCTATCGGTGTTTAAGTACGTCATCTGACTTACCCGTAACCAATTAGTTTTTCAGCGGGCTCCAGTGTCGTACTTTAAGATAATGGCTAAGGCCAGATACAAACTGTTACTCTGCCTTGTGGCGGACCATCGGTTACTGAGTCCGAGGGAACTTTATCACCTTTGGCGCTCAAACGTCTCGTTGGTGTGCACGCTTGATTGTGTTTTGTATAATTATTGTTTATTTGTATTTTTTGAATCCTCTAAATTTTTGTATTTTCGTTTTCAGTATTTGTTTTTACATTCAACACTGGTACATATTGTATATTACATGTACTGTTCATTTATAGTTTTGTTGTAACTAATTTAAATTACTCTTTGAATTTTAATTTTTTCTTTTAAGTTTGTATATCGAATTTCCTTTTGTAATTATATTTATTCATTTGTAACTGGAAACTATAGTTTTATAATTTCATATTTGTAATTGTAGTTTGTATATAACTTGTATATTTGGGGATTTAATTACTAATGCATACCTGTATATGTTGTTGTATTTTCATGTAAAGATTTATTTGTACTGTGTTGCTGTTTATGGTTGTTGTTATAAATTCAAAATTTGTGTTTATTAACCCTGTTTATGACAGATCTAGCTTTCACTGTTGGTATATATACTTACTGCGTTTTTAGTTTCTATTTTTATATATGTTTGTTGTATTTTCCATCTGAATTTTCAGTTTATGTTTCCAAAACTCAATGTTTTATTCACATAATTGTATATTTTGTATATATGCATATACGAGGTCTGTTAAAAAAATACGCGGACTGTTTGAATTGCGCGGCTCCAGTTGGTTCCAGTGGAATCCGCTTGGTGTCGCTAGGTTTCCACAGATCAGCTGATTACGACGCCATTTCCCGATTGCAGATATCTTCATTTGTGTATTAGCTACGCGGTTTTAAGTGAAGTGCGATTTTTTCGTTTGGCGGATTTCAGAATGAATGACCTGAAGGAGCAACGACTTGCTGTGAAATTTTGTGTTAAACTTGAAAAATCTGCGACTGAAACTTTTGCTATGCTTAACACGGCTTACGGTGATGTTGCTATGAAGCGTACGGCATGTTTCAAGTGGCATGAACGTTTTAAGGATGGTCGACAGTCCATTGAAGATGATGAGCGTCCTGGACGTCCTTCCACGTCAACTGACGACCCACACGTCGACAAAATCAACACCCTGGTGCGGGCAAATCGACGTCTGACTGTTAGGGAGCTTGCTGAAGAGTGTGGGATATCAGTTGGATCTTGTTCCTTTTGTTTTGTATGCTTTGTGGGGTGTACCAAATTTGGATGCTTTTACCACTCTTCTCAATACACTACTTCCCCATTTTTGGTCTTCTATTCTTCACCTTCTGTTGGGAGCAGTCAGTGCTCTCAGTTGGCATTGGTGAGACTGGTACAAATATGCATATCCTCATAATCATCTCCTCCCATGTGTCCTTGCCACACCTCTCCTTTAATATTTTTCTTATTACCCTTTTGAGTTGAATTTACCAGTTAATTTGTTTACCACGTCTCTTCTCTTCTCTTTTGATAGTTGTGACATTGTGTTTATTTTTCCTTCCAAGCAGATCCATCACCTTACCATGTCACTGGTTGCACGTCATTGTGAGACATCATCAGTTCTGTAACTGTTTATCTGTAGATGGTAAGTACTCTATTTTATTTTATTTTTCTCTACAGGGGCCTTTATTGCATATTTGGATCTTGCTTTATGGTGAGTGTTATGGTTGGAGCAGGATCAGCCACATAAGTTCTCACATGTGTTTTGAATGTACCCTCCTTCCACTACAGAATGAACAATGAATTCCCAATACTGCCATGTTTTGGATTGGAGATGCAATCTTAAATAGCAGTCCATATTTTTACTGAATGTCAGTTCCCATGGGATCTGGTATTGGTTGTAGCTGGATGAGATATGTGGATTCTTGCTTGCATAATCTAGGTACCTTCCTCCTCCTGTGGACTGGATGAAAATTTTCAGTACTGCCAAGTTTTGGACTGGAGAGGAAAACTCTCCTGGGCTCTCCACCTTCCTACCATCTGCTGGATGTCAGTTCCCAAGGGATCTTATGTTGGTTATGTTGGAGAGGTGGGTTTTTGGTACAAAAGTCCAGGTCTGCAGTCCTGGTACTAGAGCTAGATCTCTGTATTCTTGTGGAGGAAAGTGTTAGAGAGACTGTAGAAGCTCACTGTTAACTTCAATTCACAGTGGAAATAAAAGAATGTGTGCAGAACTTCTATACTTAACAGTAGTCTCGCCCGTGTCATATTATCATTGCTTCCAGTGGAAAGATTTCCTTCCGATTACATGTAACAGTCATAATCAAAAATCCGAAAATGATCAAAATACAATGATGAAATAGTAAAGCTAAAAATGTTACTTTTAGCTAAGATAAAAGAAATTTAATTTAAATAAAACAAACAAGGTTTTTTTTTCACATTCAAATAAATAATCAAGCTCAGGTAGCCTATAGTTGCACTTGTATTTAAACACAGTGTCCAATTAAGCTGGAATAACAGTTGTGCAGTTATAATGAAATATCTTTGTTAATATGTTAGTGTCACTGAACTGGAGAAATAGAGAAGATAGGTACACAATTCCAATGTGCTTTTACATGGATTACCAGAAGGGAAAGGTGCACATCAAACAAACATAGTAAAAGCATTTGAAGGTTAATAAAGCTTCTCCAAATACCTTCCAGTCTTCATAAAAGTTTGAAATAACATCATGAGAAGTCAAGACGTAATGTTTTATGATATTTATACAAAATGTCCTAATGTTAATTCTTTATTATATCATGTTACATTTTCGAAGTTCTTAAAAAAATGAAACAGTTCTTTCAGGATATCTCGTTGTGGATTATGTCACAGGTCAGAAGGATGCTGCTTCATACTTAAAAGATGTTCAGAAAACTGGAAAGGATTACAATGGATTTACTCTAGTCACTGTTGAGATGAAGTAAGTTTTTGTATACCTCTCAATAAGTTATTGTATTATCTTACATTTTTCATTCAGTAACGTGGTAATTGAAATTGTTAAGGTTTATGGATTGGATATTAGCTAATGTAACTCCTCTTTTCAAGGAAAGAGAAAAAATTGTCCCAGTTATTATAGATGTATTAGTCTTACATCAGTTGTGGAAAGAATGTTCAAATGTCTGATGAAAGATGTTATACAAATTAATCTAACAAAGTTTAGAATTTTATTGGAATGTCAATGGGGTTTTACTGATGAAAAATTTTGCCTTATGAATCTCTTGACATGCTTGTAAAAGGTTACTCTTTTTGCAGATGAGGGTTAGAATGTATATTTGGTGTATCTGAGTTATTAGAAAGCATTTGACAAGCTGTCATATAAAAGATTTGTAAAAAAAGTATTTCTGTAGATGTGGAGGATAAATTAGCAAATTGTATAGAAAAAGGATTAGGTAGAAGAAAGCACGGGGCTATTAGAAGTGGAATTTAATCAAATTGGATTAGTGCTACAAGTGAAGTACATCAGGGTTCAGTCTTGATATCTTTGATCATTTTGAGCTACATCAATAACACGGATGAAGGAACAGTCAATAAATTACTTAACTTTGCAGATGATATCAAGGTCTTGGGTGTTGCTTACTGTGTAGAGGATGCTACTGATTTACAAGATAAGTCAGATCATGTATTGAGTTGGACAAATAAATGGCTGATAGATTTTAATTGTGATAAATGTAATGTAATACATGTGGGTTATCATAATTTTAATTACAAGCACAGTCTGGATGGGAATAACATTAATTGTGTCATGAAAGAAAGAGATCTTGGTGTAATAGTTGGCCACCCTATAAAGCCATCCATGAAATGTGCTGTTGTTAGCAGTAGGGCAAATAGTACTTTAGGTTGTATCAACAGAAATATATAATACAAGTCTAAAGAGATTATAATTCCATTGTACATGTCACTAGTTAGGCCACATTATGAATATTGTGATCAGTCTTGTGCTCCTTATATTCTGGTACATAATAAATAGGATGTTGTTCTAATGGTATTTGCTCTGTTTTGTTACTGCATCTGTAATTAAGTCTAAAGGCTTATAATGTTAAAATTCAAGTTTCAAACCCATTGTGGATTTAGCACAGATAATTCATTGTATAGTGTTGTGTTTAAAAAACACATTTTTGGGCCATGTACATATTTATTTACATATTTTTAACATAATTTTGGTCATAAAACCTTTATGCAATTTTATATAACATTTTAGAGAATCTAGATGTCAGCTTGATTTTTTTTGTGTCTAAATTCAAAGGTGAATAAGTAAATGTTCTGGCTTATATCTTGTTACAGGTCATCTGATGGACTATCTACAGCCTTTTTGAATAACTTATCTGATGAATCCCCCCCAACATATTCCTCCAGGTAATGTTATATAATCACACACACACATTTAAAATGGAACCTCCCTCAGACAGTCATGTTTACATACACTGTGTGTTTTCCTTTGTGTTGATTTGTGCTTAACTTCAAACAAACCTTACAAACCTTTTTGATACAAAAATTCTTCCCGTGTAATACTTCTTAATTAACTTAACAGTTCTTTCTTGTGATATCGCAATTTTTATTTAATTTAACGGTTTTACTTGTGATATATAAATCGTATAATTTGCTTGGCCTGACCATTCTCGAGTAAGTTGGTTGGTCTAGAGATACCTGTTCAGGAAAGAAGAAACCTAATTGAAACGTCTTTGCTAAACAATTACAGTACTTACCTAAAGCCTGTTTTAAAAACTACTAACTGTATTTAGAAATTAATATTAATTTTCAGTCAGATCAAGCTATGTACAAAATGTTTTACGTTGTTTTGTTCTGATATTTGCAAGTACAGCGATAAACTGTGTGTTTGTTACATTATATATTTCAAGCTATATCCCAGCCACAGGGATTAACATACACAACAAACAATCAAGTAACGTCCACCTAAGTCCTCCTAGGTAGCATATAAGCTCGTGTAAAATCGGTGCCCTGAAGACAAAATAAGTAACTTTCTTCACAAGTGTCACCATAAACGAGGCAGTTGCTATCCGTTTCATCTTACACGTGACGTTATAAGTGAAAAAGAGGTAAATGGTGCAATAAACACCTCTAGCTCGTGTACGTGGACAGTCCGAACACGTCTGGTTTCCTTGCTTCTTAATAGGTTAATACCTATTAACTGTGTGCGCGTAGACCTAGCTGTTCAGTGTAATATCTTCCAAATCTTTTCTCATTTTGTGAAGTTAGACTGCCTGTCATATTTAACGTTCTATACTGCAATGGATCCGGTCAAATTTTCTATTAGTGTGAATTTATAATGCAACGCATCTGTTCATATTTATAATATTCTCAGCATATATCATTGTCGAACTTCTTTATATTATAATTATAATTTTAGAATAATTTTTTCAAATAGTCCTAAAAATAATAATAAAAGTTATTTTTCCTTATTTTTTGTAGCTCATCTTCGAAACAAGTGAACATAAATAAAAGATTTCCAGGTGAAACAGTCAGATTCATAATTTCCTTTCGTCCAAACAACAAAATGTTGGTTAGTTTGTGTATTGCTATGGTGATGCTGCACACCGTCATGACAACAAATGCAGTCAGTGTCACTTATGACGAAATAAGTAAAGTGGGCAGTTACTGTTTCTCTACACATACGTGTTTGTCAAAATTTTTAGGGGCAACAAAAAACAATACAGTAAGTTGTAAGTGTGACAGTGAGTGTGTCCAATATAACGACTGTTGTTTTGATGCCAAACCTGCTAGTCAAGAAATCTTTACAAATCAATGGTACTGTGTTGCTTTAGGTGCGTTTGATGGTGTGTATGTTAAAGCTGTCTGTAAACCACAGTGGTCTGGAAGTGAGACTTTCCGTAAAAAATGTGAAAAAGTTACCCTGTCGGATGTTCAGGATGACCCAGTAGCCCAACTTCCGGTCACCAGCCCCATCACTGGAATCTCATATCGTAACTACTACTGCGCCCTCTGTAACGATGACAGTAGCCAAGACATGATATTGTGGAAGCCGCGACTAGAATGTCCATCTTTATACGTTTATAACCAATCTAGACAGAATCTAACAGAAGACTACGTGATCGACCACCTAGAGTACAGTGGATCGCGATGGGGCGTCTGGTTGGACGACGATGACAACAATCTTATCTTTTACAGTTGTAATATACTTTACAATTTGCCTAACAAGCTATCTCTCACCCATCATCTCAGACAATGTGTTCCTAATATGATTTCAGAATGCGCAAGGAATTGGAACAGATCTGACATCGAAGATAAATGTAGATCTTATACAGCTTTATTATATAAACCAGATAGAGTCTATAAGAATGGTCACTGCGCTCTCTGTAATTATGTAAACGGGTTAGAACTGGATTGCACAGAACCCACAGAGAAAATTCACAACCGTATTTTTACTCCTCGATCGTTTGCTGTTCTGCTTGATGTTAATGCCCATTCGGGTAAAGTTGTGGGCAAAGAAATGCACTGTGAAAAAAATGAACATTTTGATCCATTTTTCAAAAAGTGCCGAAATATTGTTTGTGGTTTTTTTGGGTTCGAGCCTAGAAATGGTCGATGTGTAGAGATAGAAACTTCAGGAACGACAACTGCTGAAGAAATATCAAGCAACTCGGTCACTGAATATGACCAAACCGATGTACCTAACATAAACAGTCGCAACCCTCATCTAAGAATAAATAATTTAAATGACAGTGATTCTAACGTGTTATCTTCGACAACCGCAAATCCTTGGAATGTAGACGTTCGCAACCAATCAACAATCTACAAATCGGACTTTCAACAGTGTCCCAAAATCTCCCTTAACGAAGGCGAGTACGTTCTTCTAAACAACCAAAGCGTGTACATACCAGAGTATGGTCAAATTTACAATAAATCTGTTTATATTTCTAAAGAAGGCAGGATCTTCATTTGTGCCAGTTTTCTAAACAAAACAACAGATTACACAGAAAAGTTTTCAATTTACATGGGTTACGTCACCATCATAGGTCTTGGAATTTCAATCACCTGTCTTATTTTCCATATTTCAATATTCTTCCTGATACCTGACCTCCATAATTTATCTGGAAAAAACTTAGTGTCGTTAGCTGCTTCACTTATTTCTGCCTATTGCTGTTTCATCATTGGACAAGTCGGAGTCCTTTCATTTCAAGCATGTGCTGTTGTAGGAACCCTTACATTTTATTTCTTCCTCACGTCCTTTTTGTGGATGAGTGTGCTGGCTTTTGACGTGTGGAGGTCTCTTTTGAGAGCAACACGAGAACTCCGAGTTTCGAAAGGAAAACAGTGGTGGAGGTTCCTGGGCTATTCTTTTTATTCTTGGTTGACTCCGGTACTGTTAGTGGCAGTGACTGTCATGGTTGAACACCAGAAGAACATACCAGATGAATATAAACCAGGATTTGGACTCTACCATTGTTGGTTTAGTCACAAGAAAGCTTTGACTTTCTTCTTTGTTACTCCTTTAGGTGCAGTGATGTTTATTAATGTAGTCTTCTTTGTTTGTAGTGCTAAGATAATTGTCAACACCTCATCCAACGTAACTAATAACCAAATTAAGTCTTCTAGACAGAACTTTCGTTTGTATTCAAAATTGGCTCTTCTAACAGGTCTCACCTGGATTGTGGGTCTTCTAGCTGGATACCTTGATTATGAAAGTCTATGGTACATCTTTGTTTTCTTAAATACTCTACAAGGATTCTTCATCTTCGTTTCTTTCTCTTGTACTAGGAAGGTTCGAACATCTCTTCAAGAAAAACTCAGATCTATAATTTCAAAGTCAGCATTTAATAAGATCCACATGAAAACCACAGGGACGGGGTCCAACTCTTTGACTGCCGAACACTCACACGAGAACAACCGTAAAATATCGTCAGATAGGGACTTAACTTGCACCCAGTTTATTGGATCTTCTACTATGACGTCGAGCAAAACCAATATTGTTTCTTCGTGCTGACTTTTTGTAAACGAACTAAATGAAAGTTGACAAGAAATGAATAATTTGCACACTATATTAGCACTTGTATTCAATGAAGCTTCTTGTGCAACTAGTGCATCATGTTTTCAGATTTATAATTAATGAAAGCTATTTATTAACAGATTTTGGGCAGCTGTTGGATTAATAATGGTTTCGAACATGCTCCAGTGTAGTCCCCCTCTGCTACAGTCTATGGATTTACAATGCTAAAATCAGGGTTTGATTTCCCTCAGTGGACTTAGCAAATAACCCGATGTGGTTTTGCTATGAGAAAATATACACACGTACACGCCCCACTGTAACACAAGAATCATTTAAATTTTGAACTGTTGTTAATGTACGGAAAGTGTGGATTATTATTATTATTAAATATCGCCTAATTTATTCATAACGTCACTGGCTCAATTATATATGTATGTTATGTATACTGTTATGATAGTTTTTCTTACCTTCGAAACTACGAATTTTCGCGAAAAAGAGAGTGAAGCCAATTTTACTCTTAATTTTACCATAAGTCGCTGATTTATACCATGACCACAAACACCGGTTCAAGCGTGTATTATATTTTAATGGTATTTAAAACTTAAAGATGTTAAAGTTATGATTTAAAAAGATTAAGTCATCGAGAAATGGATGCCATTTTCATGGGGCAAGGGACCATGAGGTCTAATGCCCGTTAAAATGTTTTGGAAAAGTTTCTCTTTACATTCTGAATAGCAGCGAGTCTATTAATGGCTGTTGTGGTATAGATGTTTACTAGTGTTCAATATTAACCGTAACCCAAGTTTATATATTGTAATTTTCTCGACCTTCACGTATTGATGTGGTTTATTATTGTTATAAACATCATAACTGATATAGCAATTATCTTGACTTGAACGCATTTCTAAATTATTGTGGATTATTATTGTTGTAAACCGTCTAGATTAAACTACACTTATATTAAGTCTATAGATATATATTGTAAATAAATGTATTTGCTTCTTTGGTATTATTTACGTTTTAATATGCTTATTAACTTTTAAGTTTTTAGAACAGATCTTCTGACAAAAGTCCTTTAATTTATATATATATATAGATATATATACAATTATTGTAAATATTTTTGTTTTATTACCTCTGTATTTTGTTCATTAAACAGCCGAACTCATAATCTACATTTGTGATGTTTTTATTAAAAATATTTAATTTTATACAGAATTACATTTTTAAGAATAAATACATAGAAACAGTTGTACGATTTGTAACCTATCGCAGAATTCATTAGACGAAAACCAATATTGACCATATCTACAGTAATAAAAGGGGTGTCTCTGAGTCTGTGTGTGTGACTGCTATAGCACCATAACCAAAGAACCCCGAAACCTGAAACTGTGCACCCATACTAAGTGAACCCTGAGAATGTGCACATGGGTATTACTTATCTACATGTGTGGGTGTATGTGCATCTTATTCATGAGTCAAGATGGCGAGAATCCACATAGAAAAGAAATTGTTCCTTATTTAATAGCTTCTAATATATAGAAACGCTAATGCGTTTTAGAAATACTGCGTTCTAACAATGGCTTTTATACCACGTAACTTAGCAACAAAGGATGTAGATTACATTTTATGCTAAAGTGTGTTTAGAATAAAACTATTACCCTAATATCGTGGACTATGCCGGGTACTCTAGCTGATGTTTATATAACACAAAGGATAACACACTATCATAAGAAATGGATATTTGTGGGATTCAAAATCACGATCCTTAAGTGTAAAGCAATATTTTATGTATTTCGTCTTGTCGATAATTTGTACATAGAAAATATCATTCAACATGCAAGCCCCCTGCTGGGGTAGCAGTAAGTCTTCGGATTTACAACGCTAAAATCAGGGATTCAATTCCCCCTCGGTGGACACAGCAGATATCCCATTGTGGTTTTGCTATAAGAAAGCACACACACACACACACACACACACACACACACACACATGTAGAGTTTGCGATATTTTATCTAACCAAAAAATAAACCTCAGTTCTTTATCAAGGAAAAACGTATCTTTAAATTTTATCAAAATAAACAGGTAAATAAATATCCGCAACCTTTATAAAAGAAAACAAGTAAATTTCATCAGTTCTATGTCAAAATAACCAAGTTAATAATACACTTATTTTTCTATCAAAGTAGACAGCTAAATATATCTAGTTCCTTCTCAAAATAAACAAATAAATATCTACAGACTTTGGTTATAATAAGAAGTAAATACTCCCATTTTGTTATCAAAATAAACAAGGGAGTATCTTCGGTTCATTACTATGGTAAACATTAAGATTTTTACACAAAAAAATGGAAATATTTTTAGACCTTTATCAAAGTAAACAAAATTAATATCCTCATTTCTTTATCGCGCCAAACCAGTAAATATTCTCAGTTCCTTATGTAGACAAAAAGTAATCCTTAGTTCTTTACGAAAATAAACAAATAAATATCCTCAGTTCTTTCTCAAGGTAAAATTGTAAATATCCTCAGTTCTTTGTCAAGGTAAAATTGTAGATATTCTCAGTTCTTTTATCAATTTAAACAAGTAGCCCCAGTTTCTTTATTAAGATAAACCGGTAAAAATCAGTAACTGTTGATCAAAATAAATATACAGAGATCTTTATCAAGGGTCTCGAGTCGTAATTTGAGGGTCGCGGGTTAGAATTCTCGTCACACCAAGCATGCTCATCCTTTCAGCCGTGAGGACATCACGTGTGACGGTCAATCCCACTATTCGTTGGTAATAGAGTAGCCTAAGAGTTTACAGTGGATGGTGATGACTAACTGCCTTCCCTCTAGTTTTACATTGCTATTTGGCTATTTATGGACGGCTAGAACTAGGTTAAAATATCCTCAGTTCACTATCAAAATATCTTCATACCCTTATATAAAAAAAACAAGTAATTCCTCTTATTTCTTCATTAAGGTGAACAATTACATTTTCTCTGTTCTTCATCAAAATAATCAATTAAATATCCTCAGATCTTTATTAAGGTAAACAGTTTTTCAAGATAAACAAGTAAATATTCTCAGTTCATTATCAAGTTAATTTTTTTAGTAAATATCGCTAATTGTTTTTAAAGGTCAACAAGTGAACGACATCAGATAGTTATCAAGAAAAATAAGTAAATAGTTTCAGAAAGGGAAAAATATTCTCAGTTCATAATCCCAATAAACAAATAAATTTGCTTCTTTCTGAATTTCGCGCAAAACTACACGAGGGCTATGTGTGCTAGCCATCAATATCAACACCTTCCAGAGAGGATTACGTCCATTAAAGGCCTCCAGGATTAAAAAGGAGACGGCAACTGTTAAATGAGAGTATCAAGGTCTGATTGATCATAAGTCTTTCCAGGAGAGAGGTAGAAAGAAAAAATAGTTATAGTTTGGTTTGGCTTGAATTTCGCGCAAAGCTACAAGAGAGCTATCTGCGTCAGCTATCCCTAATTTAGCAGTTTGAGACTAGAGGGAAGGTAGCTAGTCATCGCCACCAACGCTTGAACCCACCTGGCCAAGCCGGGCCAAACAAGTAAATATCTTCAGTTCTATACCAAGGTAAGCAAGTAAATATCCCCAGATCTTTATAAAAAATGCGTAAATATCCTCAGATTTTTATAAAGATAAACAACTGAATCTCTCAGTTTTTAAACGAAATAAACAAGTAAATATTATTATTTCTTTACCAAAATAAATAAGTAAATATTAGATTCTTATTTAAAAAACGTGTACATCTTACTTCTTTATTAATATAAACACGTAAAAATCCTCAGTTCGTATGAAGTTATACAAACAAATACAATTATCTCTTTATTAAAGTGCCTACGAGAGGTACAGTGATGTCTCCGAACTTACTACGCTAAAAACCGCGTTTCGACACTCATTGTGGGCAGAACGCAGATAGCCCATTCTGTAGCTTTGTGTTTAACCTAAAAACAAAGTTTATCAGAATAAACAAATAAATATTCTGACTTCTTTTTCAAGATAAACAAGTAAATGTTTTCAGTTCTTCATCATAGTAAAAAAAAATTATCAAAAAAGTAAATTAAATATATTCATATCTTTGTCAAGTTAAGCAAGTGAATCAAAGTAAACACCTTCTCAGTTCTCTCTCAATATAAATAAGCATATATCCTCAATTCTTTATGAAAATAAAAAACAAATACCTTCATTTCATTATCACAGTAAACAAATAAATATCCGCAAACTCTTATGAAAATAAAAAAGTATCCTCAGTGTTTCATAAAAAAACATGTAAGTATCTTCAAATTTATATAAAAGTATACAAGCGAATATCCCCAGTTCTCCATCAAGGAAATATCCTAAGTTCTTTACTAAGGACAACAAGTAAATATTGATATTTCTCTATCAAAATAAAAAAAGGGAATATTCACACTTCTTTATTAAGGTACACATTTGAGTTCTTTATGAAAATAAAAAAATAAAAGTTGCTCAAATCTTAATTAAAATAAATAATTGAGTATCCTCAGATCTTTATTAAAACAAACAATTACATTTTGTCTTTTCTTTATTAAAATAATCAATTAAATATCTTCATATATTCATAAAAATTAAACAATTAAATATTTTCAGTTATTCATCAAAGTAAACAAGCCAATACTCTTAGTTCTTTATTAAACATCTTCCCAATTAAACAATAAACATGAAAGTAGTCTCAGTTATTTAAAAATAAATTAGTAAATATCCTCCAAAAAATAAACAACTATTGTTAAATTCGTATCAATAGAAACAAGTGTATATCTTCACTTCTTTTCTAAAAGAAACAAATAAAGAATCCCAATTATTTTTAATTATAAACAAATAAAGGATCCCAATTCTTTTTAATTATAAACAAATAAAGAATTCCAATTCTTTGTAATTAAAAACAAATAAAGGACCCCAATTCTTTTTTATTATAAACAAATAAAGGATCCCAATTCTTTTCAATTATAAACAAATAAAGAATCCCAATTCTTTTTAATTATAAACAAATAAAGGATCCCAATTCTTTATAATTATAAACAAATAAAGACTCCCAATTCTTTTTAATTATAAACAAATAAAGAATTCCAATTCTTTTTAATTGTAAACAAATAAAGAATCCCAATTCTTTTCAATTATAAACAAATAAAGGATCCCAATTCTTTTTAATTATAAACAAATAAAGAATCCCAATTATTTTTAATTGTAAACAAATAAAGAATTCCAATTCTTTTTAATTGTAAACAAGTAAAGAATTTCAATTCTTTTTAATTGTAAACAAATAAAGAATTTCAATTCTTTTTAATTGTAAACAAATAAAGAATTTCAATTCTTTTTAATTGTAAACAAATAAAGAAAAGAATTCCAATTCTTTTTAATTGTAAACAAATAAAGGATCCCAATTCTTTTTGATTATAAACAAATAAAGGATCCCAATTCTTTTTAATTATAAACAAATAAAGAATCTCAATTTTTTTAATTATAAACAAATAAAGGATCCCAATTCTTTTTAATTATAAACAAATAAAGACTCCCAATTCTTTTTAATTATAAACAAATAAATAATTCCAATTCTTTTTAATTGTAAACAAATAAAGAATCCCAATTCTTTTCAATTATAAACAAATAAAGGATCCCAATTCTTTTTAATTATAAACAAATAAAGACTCCCAATTCTTTTTTAATTGTAAACAAATAAAGAATTCCAATTCTTTTTAATTGTAAACAAATAAAGAATTCCAATTCTTTTTAATTGTAAACAAATAAAGAATTTCAATTCTTTTTAATTGTAAACAAATAAAGAATTCCGATTATTTTTAATTATAAACAAATAAAGGATCCCAATTCTTTTTTATTATAAACAAATAAAGGATCCCAATTCTTTTTAATTATAAACAAATAAAGAATCCCAATTCTTTTTAATTATAAACAAATAAAGGATCCCAATTCTTTTTAATTATAAACAAATAAAGACTCCCAATTCTTTTTAATTATAAACAAATAAAGAATTCCAATTCTTTTTAATTGTAAACAAATAAAGACTCCCAATTCTTTTTAATTATAAACAAATAAAGAATTTCAATTCTTTTTAATTGTAAACAAATAAAGAATTCCGATTATTTTTAATTATAAACAAATAAAGGATCCCAATTCTTTTTAATTATAAACAAATAAAGAATCCCAATTCTTTTTAATTATAAACAAATAAAAAATTCCAATTATTTTTAATTATAAACAAATAAAGAATCCCGATTCTTTTTAATTATAAACAAATAAAGGACCCCAATTCTTTTTGATTATAAACAAATAAAGGATCCCAATTCTTTTTAATTATAAACAAATAAAGGATTCCAATTCTTTTTAATTATAAACAAATAAAGACTCCCAATTTTTTTTAATTATAAACAAATAAAGAACTCCAATTCTTTTTAATTATAAACAAATAAAGGATTCCAATTATTTTTAATTGTAAACAAATAAAGGATTCCAATTATTTTTAATTATAAACAAATAAAGAATCCCGATTCTTTTTAATTATAAACAAATAAAGGACCCCAATTCTTTTTTATTATAAACAAATAAAGGATCCCAATTCTTTTTAATTATAAACAAATAAAGAATCCCAATTCTTTTTAATTATAAACAAATAAAGGATCCCAATTCTTTATAATTATAAACAAATAAAGACTCCCAATTTTTTTTAATTATAAACAAATAAATAATTCCAATTCTTTTTAATTGTAAACAAATAAAGACTCCCAATTCTTTTTAATTATAAACAAATAAAGAATTTCAATTCTTTTTAATTGTAAACAAATAAAGAATTTCAATTCTTTTTAATTGTAAACAAATAAAGAATTCCGATTATTTTTAATTATAAACAAATAAAGGATCCCAATTCTTTTTTATTATAAACAAATAAAGGATCCCAATTCTTTTTAATTATAAACAAATAAAGAATCCCAATTCTTTTTAATTATAAACAAATAAAGGATCCCAATTCTTTTTAATTATAAACAAATAAAGACTCCCAATTCTTTTTAATTATAAACAAATAAAGAATTCCAATTTTTTTTAATTGTAAACAAATAAAGAATCCCAATTCTTTTCAATTATAAACAAATAAAGGATCCCAATTCTTTTTAATTGTAAACAAATAAAGAATTCCAATTCTTTTTAATTGTAAAAAATAAAGAATTCCAATTCTTTTTAATTGTAAACAAATAAAGAATTTCAATTCTTTTTAATTGTAAACAAATAAGAATTCCGATTATTTTTAATTATAAACAAATAAAGGATCCCAATTCTTTTTAATTATAAACAAATAAAGAATCCCAATTCTTTTTAATTATAAACAAATAAAAATTTCCAATTATTTTTAATTACAAACAAATAAAGAATCCCGATTCTTTTTAATTATAAACAAATAAAGGACCCCAATTCTTTTTGATTATAAACGAATAAAGGATCCCAATTCTTTTTAATTATAAACAAATAAAGGATTCCAATTCTTTTTAATTATAAACAAATAAAGACTCCCAATTCTTTTTAATTATAAACAAATAAAGAATTCCAATTCTTTTTAATTATAAACAAATAAAGGATTCCAATTATTTTTAATTATAAACAAATAAAGAATCCCGATTCTTTTTAATTATAAACAAATAAAGGACCCCAATTCTTTTTTATTATAAACAAATAAAGGATCCCAATTCTTTATAATTATAAACAAATAAAGACTCCCAATTCTTTTTAATTATAAACAAATAAATAATTCCAATTCTTTTTAATTGTAAACAAATAAAGACTCCCAATTCTTTTTTATTATAAACAAATAAAGGATCCCAATTCTTTTTAATTATAAACAAATAAAGAATCCCAATTCTTTTTAATTATAAACAAATAAAGGATCCCAATTCTTTTTAATTATAAACAAATAAAGAATTCCAATTTTTTTTAATTGTAAACAAATAAAGAATCCCAATTCTTTTCAATTATAAACAAATAAAGGATCCCAATTCTTTTTAATTGTAAACAAATAAAGAATTCCAATTCTTTTTAATTGTAAAAAATAAAGAATTCCAATTCTTTTTAATTGTAAACAAATAAAGAATTTCAATTCTTTTTAATTGTAAACAAATAAGAATTCCGATTATTTTTAATTATAAACAAATAAAGGATCCCAATTCTTTTTAATTATAAACAAATAAAGAATCCCAATTCTTTTTAATTATAAACAAATAAAAATTTCCAATTATTTTTAATTATAAACAAATAAAGAATCCCGATTCTTTTTAATTATAAACAAATAAAGGACCCCAATTCTTTTTGATTATAAACAAATAAAGGATCCCAATTCTTTTTAATTATAAACAAATAAAGGATTCCAATTCTTTTTAATTATAAACAAATAAAGACTCCCAATTCTTTTTAATTATAAACAAATAAAGAATTCCAATTCTTTTTAATTATAAACAAATAAAGGATTCCAATTATTTTTAATTATAAACAAATAAAGAATCCCGATTCTTTTTAATTATAAACAAATAAAGGACCCCAATTCTTTTTTATTATAAACAAATAAAGAATCCCAATTCTTTTTAATTATAAACAAATAAAGAATCCCAATTCTTTTTAATTATAAACAAATAAAGGATCCCAATTCTTTATAATTATAAACAAATAAAGACTCCCAATTCTTTTTAATTATAAACAAATAAATAATTCCAATTCTTTTTAATTGTAAACAAATAAAGACTCCCAATTCTTTTTAATTATAAACAAATAAAGAATTTCAATTATTTTTAATTGTAAACAAATAAAGAATTTCAATTCTTTTAAATTGTAAACAAATAAAGAATTCTGATGATTTTTAATTATAAACAAATAAAGGATCCCAATTCTTTTTAATTATAAACAAATAAAGACTCCCAATTTTTTTTAATTATAAACAAATAAAGGATCCCAATTCTTTTTAATTATAAACAAATAAAGACTCCCAATTCTTCTAATTGTAAACAAATAAAGAATTTCAATTCTTTTTAATTGTAAACAAATAAAGAATTTCAATTCTTTTTAATTGTAAACAAATAAAGAATTCCGATTATTTTTAATTATAAACAAATAAAGGATCCCAATTCTTTTTAATTATAAACAAATAAAGAATCCCAATTCTTTTTAATTATAAACAAATAAAGGATCCCAATTCTTTTTAATTATAAACAAATAAAGACTCCCAATTCTTTTTAATTATAAACAAATAAAGAATTCCAATTCTTTTTAATTATAAACAAATAAAGAATTTCAATTCTTTTTAATTGTAAACAAATAAAGAATTCCAATTCTTTTTAATTGTAAACAAATAAAGAATTTCAATTCTTTTTAATTGTAAACAAATAAAGAATTCCAATTCTTTTTAATTGTAAACAAGTAAAGAATTTCAATTCTTTTTAATTGTAAACAAATAAAGAATTCCAATTCTTTTTAATTGTAAACAAATAAATGTTTTTTTTATAAAAAAAAGTCAAGTACATTTCCCCAATTTTACCAAGATACAAATGCAGTTATTCACGGTTTATCAACTTTAACCAGTAAACTGCTTAGGCCGACAAACATCACGTCAAAGTAAGTAGTCGCGCACGTGTCATCGAATGTTCTAACTAAGAATGCGTACTGTAATAGTGTAGCTGTTTCGACGGCAAATTCTTTCGTATTACACGGTGAAAATAGCTCAATGTTCAGTTTACATAATGATAATAGTTTACGTTTCTACAAATTTGTACAGTTCTGTCAGTTGCTGTAGGCCTTCTTTACAAAATACGTTTCCTTATATAAATCCATTGATTTGTACAAAGTAACTGTGATAGTTAATAGACTGACTGCTACACTCTTATCTGGAAATAACTTTTCACACACCACTATTATCTCGTATTTATGGCCCTGCATGCCCAGATGGTTAGGGCGTTCGACTCACAATTTGATGGTCACGGATTCGATTTCTTGTCACAGGAAACATGCTCGTCCTTTTAGCCCTGGGAGCATTATAATGTGACGATCAACCCCACTATTCGTTGATAAAAAAAGTAGCCCAAGAGTTGGCGGTGGGTGGTGATGACTAGCTGCCTTCCCTCTAGTCTTACACTGCTAAAGTAGGGATGGCTGACGCAGTTAGCCCTCGTGTAGCTTTGCGCGAAATTCAGAACCAAACCAATCAATCTCTACTTAGTCATTAACCATCGCAAACGATGTTGAAAATATGGAGGTAATTGACGTCTGGTGCCCGCTATACTTACTATCATAGCCCAAACTGTCAATAACTTTACTTATATTTGTTGATATTTTCTGACATGATGGTAGCAGTAAGTAGGAAGAAAATAATCGGATTATGCTACACAGGTATAGATATAACTGACAGAAAAGGGGATGTAATAAAGTGGGTCAGTAGAGATGGTGGTGTATGTAAGGGCTAATCATGTATTGATGAAGTGAAAGGCAGGTCAGAGGATCTAATTAATAAGTACAGGGGGTTGATGAAAACATTTAAAGAAATAGGAAATAACTTTATTTTGTCAGGGACACTGCCCAGAATTAACTGTGAATATGAAGTTACAATGAGGTCAGTAGGAGGTCCCCATTGGTACAGCGGTAAGTCTACGGATTTACAACGCTAAAATTAGGGGTTCGATTCCTCTCGGTGGATTTTACAGATAGTCCAATGTAGCTCTACCATAAGAAAAATGCACAAACACACACAGGTCACTAGGGCTAAATGCTAGGCTTAGGTTAGTATGTAAGGATGAGCAGATTGGCTGGTTGAACTTGTGCGAGCTTTTATGAAATGAATGGTTCACATTTAAATAGGGTAGAGGTTGGCATGTTTGCTAAGTCTATTAACTCAGCTGTAATGGTAGTTTTGAACTAGGACTAGACAGTGGTGACAGCCAGGAAAACTAAATGTAAAAAGAGGAAGAGAAAAGTTTAGTGTAGGAAATGAGTATAGAAGTAGTTATAAGGATAAGATAAATTGTTACAATTGTGATTGCTAGAAGTGTAATAAATAAAACATTACTTTAGAGCACTGGTAGCAATGGAGGATTTTGATGTAATGGGAATAATTGAAACATATTTAAACATAGATGATTTTGATAACAGATGTTTCTTTGAAATACAGGATTACTGGGTATTTAATTGGAATAGAATATTAAAAGAGGGAAGGGATTAGTGGCTTTATATGTAAAATATGAATTACATCCTGCTGAAATTGAGGATATCAAAGATAATAGCAAGCAGATTGAATTCATTTAGGTTTATATTAGTAGATAAAGGGAAAGGACTTTAAGTAGGAATTTGTAACAAACCACAAGATGACACTGATGAAATTAGTGATAAAGTTTACAATGAGGAGGTTAATATTTCAGCTGTTAATTAAGTCATGACTGTGGGTAATTTTTAATTTAAGACATATGGACTGGGAAATGCTAGATACAAACCATGAGGGAGAAAGGTTTTTTTTTATTGTTCAGGGTGGATTACTTCATCAATTAGTAAAAGAACTTACAAGAAATAATGGTACTTTGGATTTATAGTTAACTTTGAATATAGAAATGATTGAGAGAGTAGAAATTGGTAAATATGTCGGTGCAAGTGGTCATTTTCTATTAAATTTAACATTTTACTGCATATAGAGATAAAAATAATTATATTTTGGCTAAACATTTCAAATAAGAAAGAAATGGGTAGCTGCAAGAAACAAACTAGGTTGGCTAATAGAGAGTTTAAGAGATAAATAAAAGCATAACAAATTTAAATTAACTGGTATGATAAGTCACACCAAATTTAGAAGATCAAGAAAGTTGGTGAAAAGAAATTAGGACATCAAAATGATTATGAGAAGATTAACATGTAAAATTAACAGCAAGGATGTCTTAAAATACATTAAGTGTAAACAAAATGTTAGAATAGGAATAAGGCCCTTGAGGGACGATAAAAGAAAGCTCATATCTGATGATTATATGATGGCTGGGTTATTAAATTTTGTTTTTTCTTTGGTTATTACTAAGGAAAATTTAAGCAGTATTACACATCTTGAACAGTTAGTTAATAGATGAAAATGAGATCAAACAAGATGACTACATTAGTTCTAAATTGGTTTGGAAAAAATTGAAAAGTTTAAAGAATGATAAGGCTCCTGGATCACATATTATTTCCTCACAGGTGTTCAAGATAATAAAGGTTGAATATGTAAACCACTTACTACTATTTTTTCTTAGTCCTTGAAGAGTGGGCAGGTACCAAAGAATTGGAAGTTAGTTAAAGTAACTCTGCTTTCTAAGGCAAATGAAAAAAAAATTGTCCTAGTAATTATAGACCTATTAGTCTTGCATCAGTTGTGGGAAAAGTTTTGGAAAGTTTGTTAAAAGATGCTCTGCAAAGTACTTTCATGAAGTTCAGAATGGCTTCTCTAAGAAAAAATCTTACCTTAAAAGTCCTTTCACATTCTTTGAAAAAATTATTACTTATTTATATGAGAGTAAGAGTGTAGATTTGGTGTATCCGGATTTTCAGAAACTATTTGACAAGGTGTCACATGAAAGACGTGGAAAATACTTACATCTGTAGTTTTTGGGAATAAGTTAATCAATTGGATAGAAGAATGGTTTAAGGGAAGAAAGCAAAGAATTGTTATAAATGGAGTTGAGTTCAGTCAAACTGGATTAATGTCACACACTGGATACATCATGGTTCAGTCTTGATATCTTTGCTCATTTTGAGCTATATCAATAACACAGATGAAGGAACAGTCAATAAATTACTTAACTTTGGAGATGATATCAAAGTCTTGGGTGTTGCTTACTGTGAAGAGGATGCTACTGATTTACAAGATAATTCAGATCATGTATTGAGTTGGACAAACAAATGGCTGATAGGTTTTAATTGTAATAAATGTAAGATAATACATGTGGGTTATCATAATTTTAATTATAAGCACAGTTTGGATGGGAATAACATTAATTGTGTCATGAAAGAAAGAGATCTAGTCTGTTTATCAAGATTAATAGTTGTTATAATCAGCCTGATTATCAAGATTAACAGATGTTGTAATCAGCCTGATTATCGAGATTAACAGATGTTGTAATCAGCCTGATTATCGAGATTAACGTTTGTTGTAATTAGTCCAATTATCGAGATTAACAGTTGTTGTAATCAGTCTGTTTATCAAGATTAACGGTTGTTGTAATCTCTGTGTTTATTGAGATTAACAGTTGTTGTAATGAGCCTGTTTATCAAGATTAACGTTTGTTGTATTGTTTGTTTGTTTTTGAATTTCGCGCAAGCTACACGAGGGCTATCTGCGCTAGCCGTCCATAATTTAGCAGTGTAAGACTAGAGGGAAGGCAGATAGTCACCACCATCCACCGCCAACTCTTGGGCTACTCTTTACCGATGAATAGTGAGATTGACCGTAACATTATAACGCCATCATGGCTGAAAGGACAAGCATGTTTGGTGCGACGATGATTCGAACCCGCGACCCTCAGATTACGAGCCGGGACCCGTTTGTTGTAATCAGTTTGTTTATTCGAGGTAATGATCGTTCTGGCAAGTCTATTCATCCAAGACAACAGCCTTTATAACAGGTCTTCTTATCCAAAGCAACAATCTTTATATGTCTGTTAATCTAATAAAACGGTATTTAAAATAAGTATTTCGATTCAGTACAAAGGTTTCTATGATCAGTTTCATAAGATATACTAAATTTAATGTTGCAAAACTGAAACCCAAACTTCATTAAAGTGTGGGAACTTTCACTTCATTAATTTTTTTTTCCTTTTCAAAAGTTTTTTTTTATCATTCGTGATTACGAAACAGGTCATATAATGGAATAATGATTCTCAAGGTTATTTTATAAGATATATTGTAATAACAGAACAATCCACAATTAAAAGTCGTAAGACGGAGTTATCCATTATGAATAGTCATAACACTGAGACATATATTCATTATTAAACGCTATTATACCGATTTACTCACGTGTGAAGCAGCACAGATACCATGTCATTTCTAAATATCGTAATTTTTCATTTATTAAAATTAAAATCAAACGATAGAGATCATAACTCAATATAAAGTAGGTTTTAGTTTAAATTCAGAATAATAATATCACTTACATACACACATTACTCTTGATCGGACCTTCTTAATTTGTACTCCAACTTTTACCTAAGCCTACCAAATATATTTAACTAATTGTTGTGAAGTATGTATCACTACAGAAAACGTTCTTTGTATCATGTTAATTATAATTTTATTGTATATGGTTCACAATGTACAATTCTTACTTATCTATTAACACATCACTCATGTCAATACATATACTTCTATGTCAGTACGTTTTAAATTATTCTACACCTTTCAGTTTGTTTGTTTGTTTGTTTGGAAATTTCGCACAAAGCTACTCGAGGGCTATCTGTGCTAGCCGTCCCTAATTTAGCAGTGTAAGACTAGAGGGAAGGCAGCTAGTCATCACCACCCACCGCCAACTCTTGGGCTACTCTTTAACAACGAATAGTGGGATTGACCGTCACATTATACACCCCCCCCACGGCTGGGAGGGCGAGCATGTTTAGCAATGTATTTCTGAGAACAGATATCAACAGTACGCAATATGACGTCACGACGGTCTATATGTTTGTTTCACCTCGCATGGATGAACAAGGACGTTCCAAAAGGAAATAATATACGGTTTCGTTAAACTTTATAAAAAATTACCAATTTTTCGTAACCTCTCACTGACTTTCAACAGCAGCAGTTAAGATACTTTGTAGAAGGAAGTGAGAAATTAGTTTCACCTTATCAACCATCCAGAGTTCATAAAAATATTTAGAATTCCAAACATTTTTTCTTGAAAATAACACGCACTTATACGTCAGTTTTTTATCAACGAACTTTCAGTAGTTTCAGTGTGCTGGTGGCGTGTAAATTTGCATGGAGAGACCCGCGAAACCAACCTAAACATATGACACCGCCCTGCGATGGTTTTTATTGGCTTGAAATGTTTACACGTTTTGCGGTACTTCTTGTATGCGGAATCAAAAGATAATATTCATTCATTTCTCCACTGCGTACAGATTTTTCACAAAACATCGTAAGTGACTTTAAAAAAGTGAATTATTTTTTTTAGACTTAAAATGTTAACCATCACTGGTTGTAGATTTATTTAGACTAATCGTTAGTATATTAAACGGATAATAAGGCCGCAGGACCTCTCACCTTTTGTTTGTGAGTGCACTTTGACATTAGTTTTTTTTTTCTTTTCAATATTATTTATTCATTTCTGTGTCATCAAGAAGTTGTGTAAATGATCCAGACATGTTCTATTTGTGACAAATTTATTATAAAATTGATCTTAGGAATATTTGTTTTCTTTTTTCTCCTGGTTTCTAAAATATCCTATGCGCGTGACGTCATGTAAGCATTACCAACAAGCCTAAAAGTAAACACCTATATTTTGGACTTAGCTAAGATACAATCTATTCTTTGATAAATTGTTTAGGCAGGGTATTCATCATGAAACTATGTAGAATGTTCAAAAGTCTTCCGCCTTTCGAAACGTCGTCCTCTACACTTGTGTCTTCACAACAGGCAGTTGCCATCTATTCTACAAAGTTTCAAGATACACCCTAGTATTCCTAGCATGGTCAGGTGATTAGGGCTTTCGATAGTAATCTGAAGGTCGCGGGTTCGAATCCCCGTCATACCAAACATGCTCTCCTTTCAGCTGTGAGGACGTTGTATAATGTGACGATCAATTCCACTATTCGTTGGTAAAAGAGTAGCCCAAGATATATGGATACTTGACAGTCCCTTTAACATCTGTCAGGGTGCTCTTCAAGGATGTGAATTATCACCATCTCTCTACTCATTGGTGATAGACTGCCTGCTCTCTTATCTGTACCACTCGGTTTTAGTATGTGGCCTTCCTTTCCCAGGAGGGGTGTCAGTTAAGTATGTTAGCCAAGCAGATGATGTGAACCTATGTCTAGAGAACCAAACATCCTTTGGGTCACCACTAGCAATTGTCAACAAGTACTCTCAAGCCAGTGGAGTCCTACTCAACTACACGAAGTCTAGGATTCGATGGTTAGGCAAATAGGCCTCATCCAGACACTCCATTTGGTTTGGCATGGACTTCCTCTACCGTTAAATGTTTGGGGATTCACTTCTTTGCAAGTCCTCAAATTGCTTTGGGGAGATGGTGCAACGTGTCAGTTCGGCAGTTCAAAATTATCATTACAGCCCTGCAAGGCAGAGGTAGTAGGAGGATTCTCCCTTTGATATGGTATCTTGGCGCGATTCTTCCTCTCAATAACTGCAATGCACGAGCTGTCGAGCAGCATGTCTGCACTTTCTTGTGGATTGGTAAAACTGAGGTAGTGTCTTGGTTGTAATTAATTAAATACTAGACATCCCCTGTGTTCAGACCAAGTGTCTTTCTCTTTTCCTGTTGTAGCCCAGCATGGCCAGGTGGGTTAAGGCGTTCAACTCGTAATCTGAGGGTCACGGGTTCGAATCCCCGTCGCACTAAATATGCTCGCCCTTTCAGCCGTGAGAGCATTATAATTTTACGGTCAATCCCACTATTTGTTAGTAAATGAGTAACCCAAGAATTGACCATAAGTGATGATGACTAGCTGCCTTCCCTCTAGTCTTATACTGCTACATTAGGGATGGCTAGAACATTGATTATCTTTGCACGAAATTCAAAAGCAAACCAAACTTTTCTTGTTAACAACTATCTGCTGTCTGTCTCAGAAGGATCATCGCTGCAGCCAACTTGTTCGTTTCTTGATTGGTACAGGGCTTAGGCATTTTAGTGTTTCAATCATGTCTGAGTAAACTGATGTGTTTTGATCCTCCCAATTGGTATGCTGACGCTGTTGCAGCGATCAGACGTTGTCATGCCATGTCACGTAATATTCGTACAGACTCCAGCTCTCCCTACCCTCAGCTTACCCCGGACCGTACTCACAGGATAGAGCAACACCACCTTGCTCTTCCGTGCTATCAACTGGCGCATCGTTCAAAACATCTTACCGGTAACAGAACTTTATATGTCTCAAATAGCAGTGTTACCGAATCATGCCTATTGTGTCACACTCGGGTAGGGTCTGTCCTACACATGTTAGTCCTCTGTCTGACGTCGGATGTGATATGGAAAAAGGTGGCTCGCCTTTTCTGTGTCCCTTCGATCTCGGCTAGGACCATATTGTATCATGTGCCGGCCCGCGTTCCTATTTACCTCACCATCACGTTCCACTACACTCTATCGGTGTTTAAGTACGTCATCTGACTTACCCGTAACCAATTAGTTTTTCAGCGGGCTCCAGTGTCGTACTTTAAGATAATGGCTAAGGCCAGATACAAACTGTTACTCTGCCTTGTGGCGGACCATCGGTTACTGAGTCCGAGGGAACTTTATCACCTTTGGCGCTCAAACGTCTCGTTGGTGTGCACGCTTGATTGTGTTTTGTATTATTATTGTTTATTTGTATTTTTGAATCCTCTAAATTTTTGTATTTTCGTTTTCAGTATTTGTTTTACATTCAACACTGGTACATATTGTATATTACATGTACTGTTCATTTATAGTTTTGTTGTAACTAATTTAAATTACTCTTTGAAGTTTAATTTTTCTTTTAAGTTTGTATATCGAATTTCCTTTTGTAATTATATTTATTCATTTGTAACTGGAAACTATAGTTTTATAATTTCATATTTGTAATTGTAGTTTGTATATAACTTGTATATTTGGGGATTTAATTACTAATGCATACCTGTATATGTTGTTGTATTTTCATGTAAAGATTTATTTGTACTGTGTTGCTGTTTATGGTTGTTGTTATAAATTCAAAATTTGTGTTTATTAACCCTGTTTATGACAGATCTAGCTTTCACTGTTGGTATATATACTTACTGCGTTTTTAGTTTCTATTTTTATATATGTTTGTTGTATTTTCCATCTGAATTTTCAGTTTATGTTTCCAAAACTCAATGTTTTATTCACATAATTGTATATTTTGTATATATGCATATACGAGGTCTGTTAAAAAAATACGCGGACTGTTTGAATTGCGCGGCTCCAGTTGGTTCCAGTGGAATCCGCTTGGTGTCGCTAGGTTCGCACAGATCATCTGATTACGACGCCATTTCCCGATTGCAGATATCTTCATTTGTGTATTAGCTACGCGGTTTTAAGTGAAGTGCGATTTTTTCGTTTGGCGGATTTCAGAATGAATGAACTGAAGGAGCAACGACTTGCTGTGAAATTTTGTGTTAAACTTGAAAAATCTGAGACTGAAACTTTTGCTATGCTTAACACGGCTTACGGTGATGTTGCTATGAAGCGTACGGCATGTTTCAAGTGGCATGAACGTTTTAAGGATGGTCGACAGTCCATTGAAGATGATGAGCGTCCTGGACGTCCTTCCACGTCAACTGTCGACCCACACGTCGACAAAATCAACACCCTGGTGCGGGCAAATCGACGTCTGACTGTTAGAGAGCTTGCTGAAGAGTGTGGGATATCAGTTGGATCTTGTTACTTTTGTTTTGTATGCTTTGTGGGGTGTACCAAATTTGGATGCTTTTACCACTCTTCTCAATACACTACTTCCCCAGTTTTGGTCTTCTATTCTTCACCTTCTGTTGGGAGCAGTCAGTGCTCTCAGTTGGCATTGGTGAGACTGGTACAAATATGCATATCTTCATAATCATCTCCTCCCATGTGTCCTTGCCACACCTCTCCTTTAATATTTTTCTTATTACCCTTTTGAGTTGAATTTACCAGTTAATTTGTTTACCACGTCTCTTCTCTTCTCTTTTGATAATTGTGACAGTGTGTTTATTTTTCCTTCCAAGCAGATCCATCACCTTACCATGTCACTGGTTGAACGTCATTGTGAGACATCATCAGTTCTGTAACTGTTTATCTGTAGATGGTAAGTACTCTATTTTATTTTATTTTTCTCTACAGGGGCCTTTATTGCATATTTGGATCTTGCTTTATGGTGAGTGTTATGGTTGGAGCAGGATAAGCCACATAAGTTCTCACATGTGTTTTGAATGTACCCTCCTTCCACTACAGAATGAACAATGAATTCCCAATACTGCCATGTTTTGGACAGGAGGAAAACTCTCCTGGGCTCTCCACCTACCTACCATCTTCTGGATGTCAGTTCCCAAGGGATCTTATGTTGGTTATGTTGGAGACGTGGGTTTTTGGTACAAAAGTCCAGGTCTGCAGTCCTAGTACTAGAGCTAGATCTCTGTATTCTTGTGGAGGAAAGTGTTAGAGAGACTGTAGGAGCTCACTGTTAACTTCAATTCACAGTGGAAATAAAAGAATGTGTGCAGAACTTCTATACTTAACAGTAGTCTCGCCCGTGTCATGTTATCATTGCTTCCAGTGGAAAGATTTCCTTCCGATTACATGTAACAGTCATAATCAAAACTCCGAAAATGATCAAAACACAATGATGAAATAGTAAAGCTAAAAATGTTACTTTTAGCTAAGATAAAAGAAATTTAATTTAAATAAAACAAACAAGGTTTTTTTTTCACATTCAAATAAATAATCAAGCTCAGGTAGCCTATAGTTGCACTTGTATTTAAACACAGTGTCCAATTAAGCTGGAATAACAGTTGTGCAGTTATAATGAAATATCTTTGTTAATATGTTAGTGTCACTGAACTGGAGAAATAGAGAAGATAGGTACACAATTCCAATGTGCTTTTACATGGATTACCAGAAGGGAAAGGTGCACATCAAACAAACATAGTAAAAGCATTTGAAGGTTAATAAAGCTTCTCCAAATACCTTCCAGTCTTCATAAAAGTTTGAAATAACATCATGAGAAGTCAAGACGTAATGTTTTATGATATTTATACAAAATATCCTAATGTTAATTCTTTATTATATCATGTTACATTTTCGAAGTTCTTAAAAAAATGAAACAGTTCTTTCAGGATATCTCGTTGTGGATTATGTCACAGGTCAGAAGGATGCTGCTTCATACTTAAAAGATGTTCAGAAAACTGGAAAGGATTACAATGGATTTACTCTAGTCACTGTTGAGATGAAGTAAGTTTTTGTATACCTCTCAATAAGTTATTGTATTATCTTACATTTTTCATTCAGTAACGTGGTAATTGAATTTGTTAAGGTTTATGGATTGGATATTAGCTAATGTAACTTCTCTTTTCAAGGAAAGAGATAAAAATTGTCCCAGGTATTATAGATGTATTAGTCTTACATCAGTTGTGGAAAGAATGTTCAAATGTCTGATGAAAGATGTTATACAAATTAATCTAACAAGGTTTAGAATTTTATTGGAATGTCAATGGGGTTTTACTGATGAAAAATTTTGCCTTATGAATCTTTTGACATGCTTGGAAAAGGTTACTCTTTTTGCAGATGAGGGTTAGAATGTATATTTGGTGTATCTGAGTTATTAGAAAGCATTTGACAAGATGTCATAAAAGATTTGTAAAAAAAAGTATTTCTGTAGATGTGGAGGATAAATTAGCAAATTGTATAGAAAAAGATTTGGGCAGAAAAAAGCACAGGGCTATTAGAAGTGGAATTTAATCAAATTGGATTAGTGCTACAAGTGAAGTACATCAGGGTTCAGTCTTGATATCTTTGCTCATTTTGAGCTACATCAATAACACGGATGAAGGAACAGTCAATAAATTACTTAACTTTGCAGATGAAATCAAGGTCTTGGGTGTTGCTTACTGTGTAGAGGATGCTACTGATTTACAAGATAAGTCAGATCACGTATTGAGTTGGACAAATAAATGGCTGATAGATTTTAATTGTGATAAATGTAATGTAATACATGTGGGTTATCATAATTTTAATTACAAGCACAGTCTGGATGGGAATAACATTAATTGTGTCATGAAAGAAAGAGATCTTGGTGTAATAGTTGGCCAATCTATAAAGCCATCCATGAAATGTGCTGTTGTTAGCAGTAGGGCAAATAGTATTTTAGGTTGTATCAACAGAAATATATAATACAAGTCGAAAGAGATTATAATTCCATTGTACATGTCACTAGTTAGGCCACATTATGAATATTGTGATCAGTCTTGTGCTCCTTATATTCTGGTACATAATAAATAGGATGTTGTTCTAATAGTATTTGCTCTGTTTTGTTACTGCATCTGTAATTAAGTCTAAAGGCTTATAATGTTAAAATTCAAGTTTCAATACCCATTGTGGATTTAGCACAGATAATTCATTGTATAGTGTTGTGTTTAAAAAACACATTTTTGGGCCATGTACATATTTATTTACATATTTTTAACATAATTTTGGTCATAAAACCTTTATGCAATTTTATATAACATTTTAGAGAATCTAGATGTCAGCTTGATTTTTTTTGTGTCTAAATTCAAAGGTGAATAAGTAAATGTTCTGGCTTATATCTTGTTACAGGTCATCTGATGGACTATCTACAGCCTTTTTGAATAACTTATCTGATGAATCCCCCCAACATATTCCTCCAGGTAATGTTATATAATCACACACACACATTTAAAATGGAACCTCCCTCAGACAGTCATGTTTACATACACTGTGTGTTTTCCTTTATGTGTTATATTACATTTTTAAAAGTATTTGTGAAATATATGTTTGTGTATGTATATTGGATATGTAATTAGGTATTTCTAGCTGTATTGAAAGTTTTCAGGTATTAGAGAATGACTTGGATCATTACATAATTTGGACAAATATTTGGGAAATGGCCTGTAATTATAGTAAGTGTAGGGTAATGCATTTAGGATAATGTAACATGGGTCACAAATTTTATATTGGTGATTATGTTAAAACTAAAAATCATAGAAGTGACCTATGGATGAGAAGGAAAGTTTCAGAGCTACTGTAGCAAAAGTAGATACTCTAAAGCAATGGAGGGAACCATGACTAATAAAGAATTTTTATTGCTAGGAATTTTTGTCAAAACAACTTGCCGTGTTGGTCGTGTTATAAAGCAGTGTTCTTTTTTATTAATAATTAAGTTGTCCAGTTCAAAGTTGTCTCACAGTCACAGCTTACCACAAGTCTTACTCTAGCTGGTGACATTCCTGAATATCCAGATATCATAGTCACCAAATGTTCACTCAAGCTCATTGCTATTTCTTACAACTAATCATCTACACACTGTTCAGTTGTATCAATTTTGTAGGCATAGAAAGTCTTACCATTTAGGCAAATTGGGCAATTACCCAGGGTTCCAACACATGGAAAAGCTCATGGCATTTTAATCAACTTCTGAGTTTTTTTATCATTATGGGGCCCCATTTACTGAATTTTGCCCAGGGCTCCAGAATGACTAAGACTGACTCTGTTTGTGTACCAACAAAGGACATTGTGACAATTGATTTTTTTTCTTCTTTTCCTTGGTTTCTGAAAATAGGGGTTGGCTTATATTGAAGATCACTCTATAGTCAGGTTAATATTGTAAATACTAAATGAACATTGTGTGTAGAGTGAAACATTTTTGTAGTTCATGTTCCTAGTATTATGATGGATTCTTTTTTCCTCTAGTATTTTGTGGAGTGTTTCATGAAAACAAAGTGTTTTTATATCGGATACAAATGAATATTGCTTTAATTAAATTCTACTCTAACCTTAATCTATGGCTTATTAATTTCAAGTGTAAGATGGTTTTCATTATTCTCTTTATTTCCTCCTGACATTTGTTGTGAGATCTGTATGAAAATACCATGTTTCATAGCTC
Organism: Tachypleus tridentatus; assembly: GCF_004210375.1. Lineage (NCBI taxonomy): Eukaryota > Metazoa > Arthropoda > Merostomata > Xiphosura > Limulidae > Tachypleus > Tachypleus tridentatus. Next base: position 67,624,763 of record NC_134837.1, on the reverse strand, counting down.
TGTTATGTGTACTTACTGTACCTTCACTGTGTCAGAAGGTAAAACTTTTTTAGAATGCTGGTCTAAAAATGTATATATATTAACAATGTTAATGTATATTTTCTTTACACTGGCACCAAATATATTACAAAAAATCAGATTGAAATATTTTAGATCAAACTCTGAAGTTCTACTGATGAAATGTGTTTTATTCTCTTATGATTATCTGTTTCTCCATGTTATTATCATTCACATTAATGTATAGTAGGTTATATAAATTATTTATATTATAATAATTTACTTTTATGTTGCTTTAATCTTTAATTACATTCTACATTTTATTAACCTTTCCAATAATTTTGATACAAAAACTTTTAGCATACCTGGTTTTAGGGTTTTAGGTATTTTGTTACAGAATAAGGTATTAAGGTTTCTCTGCAGCTGTTTGGTTCTTGTAAAAGATGTTGTTTTTCAGTATTTGACAGAAATCTTGTAAAAATCTGTTGCTGATATGTTCTCCAGACAAACATAAGTGTGTTTTTATTTACAACAACATACACTGTTGTCATTGATATGTTCTTCAGCAACTCAAATTGTCGATTTTTTCATTTTGTAGATAAATCTTCTTGCTTGGCTTCCCTCCAGTCCACTGGTTGTGAGAAAGAGGTCCCCTTTTAGTACATTATGGATTATAGTTAAAATTGGTGCTTCCATTTTTCTTTTATTAATTTCACAAAATTTTCTACTCAAGGGAATCCCTCAGAAAAATAACATTCATTCAGCTGACAGTTGTGCCAGTGCTTATGTTGTCCATCTGTAATTCATCATGATTTTACAATATTGGTTAAATTAGCAACTGGAACATTACTCAATTATGAATAAAAATATTTATATAATAAGAGAGATTTGCATATTTTATTTTTAATTGATGCTTTGCTGATCTGCACCATACCTTGGAAACAAATGTATTCACTGTCAATGTCTTGTAATAATACCAATTTGAAATTAAAGTTGCATCATTTGAACTTCATTGCTTTAATTTATTGTAAGTAGAAAATATTATATCACATTGTGATGTTTTATACAATACGCTAACAATAATAGTTCTCATTAAATGGTTCTTTATAAAAGTCTGAGCTATATACTGTTATAACATTTTTCATTGTTAAATGTGTTCTTTTGGAATATTTAATAAATATGATGCTAAACTCAGTCCATGTAGCAATAACAAACTTACTTACTTCTTCAGTAATATTTGCTACGCCCGGCACAGCAAGGTGGGTTAAGGTGTTCGACACGTAATCTGAGGGTCGTGGGTTTGAACCCTGTTGTACCAAACATGCTTGCCCATTCAGCTGTAGGGACATTATAATGTGACGGTTAATCCCATTATTCATTGGTAAAGGAGTAGCCCAAGAGTTGACAGTGGGTGGTGATGACTAGCTGCCTTCTCTCTAGTCTTACACTGCTAAATTAGGGATGGCTAGCTTAAATAGCCCTTGAATAGCGTTGCGCGAAATTAAAGCAAAACAAAATCAATATTTGCTACATGCTGTGTTCAACTGTAGTCCTAACTTCACAAACAATATTTCCAGAGAAATTTGGAGATAAATGGTAAGCCTAACAAAGCATAAGCCACTTGCATGAAAGAGTTTCCTTTCTAGTCAGTCGGCAACATACACACTATTTCACTGTTTAACTTACTAATCTTGATAACTTACCAAGTGGTATTTAACTAATTTTTTTATCTCTCTGCTTACTGAATATTTATATTGCACCCATATTTCTGTATACTGTATGAAATTTTTAGGTTTTACAGATGTATTAACATGTTGACTTAAGCAATGTAGTGTTGTTAGTGGCAAGGGAAAGAGGATTCTAAGTTGTTTCTAAAGAAATATAGATTACATGCTTAAAGAGGTTATAAAGTCATTGAGTGGGACACATTTTGATTGCTGGGATCCTTACTTCATAAAGGATAATGATTTGTTGAAAGGGGTTCAGAGGAGTGCTGCTTGGATAATACCTGGGTTGGAAATATTGTCAAGTGAGGATAGGTTAAGATCTCTGACAGTATTTATTTTTGAAAAAAGAAGAATTATAGGGGTTCTGATATTGAGGGAATTGATAGTGCCAATGCTAGAAGACACAAATTCAAATTTTGGCAAGGAAAAAAGTCATCTTCAGCTAAAATAGCTTTATATTTCTTAACAGGGTGGTTGGCTTCTGAAATGGGTTGTATTTGTATGTGGTAGATGTAGTTTATTTATGGGAAAGTTTCATAAATATTTGAATGATAAAAGCAGGCTTTGAATCTTGTTTTTTTATGAAGGCTTTGGTTTAATTTAGTGAATAGGACAGCCAAAATGGATCAAAAGGTCCTTTGATTTCCTTTAATCTTGTGTTAACTTCAGATATGATAACTCATCACTCATACAGGAACATTATTATCCTAATACATCTGCATATGAGACTTGCATTAACCTTCACTTAAATTCATTTGTTTAACATGTGACAAAATCCCTTTACCAAGAGGAGAGTGACACAAGCTTCACACAGACTAAGTGTCCCTATGCTCTTGTACACACAATATACTTAATTCTTTTACTAGTATTGGATTGAACAGAGATGTTCAAATTTCTTGTCCATGTTCAACTTGATGAGATTTACAATAATTAACAAAACTTTAGTTTTTTTACTTTAACTTTTGTTTCTAGAGCTATACTTATTGTGAATTCTTAAGTTAATGGAGACTTCAGATTTGCCTTATGTTTTAAAGCAGATAGGGATTACTACCTGTTTCTGATGTTTCAATGTGGTGAGTCTCTTTCCACTATAACCTGATGCACAGTTCCAAACACCACCAGGTGTTGGTTAATCAACTCTGTCGATGTGATAGCTCTGCTTTTCAAAATAAAGATATCACAGTCACCTGTTGCACTGTCTCTTGGTGCTGTGGACCTCTAGACTTTCTTACACATTTTGTACCCCTTTTCTTCCAGCAGAGTATGGAAGTTCTTGCCACTTACCAGTTTTTAGTTGCTGGGGTGGTGAACCTTGCAAGTCAGTCCTTCTGAGTGAAGTGTAATTCCACTCAGCTGAAAGTAGGGAAGTGGTATTCTACTGGTGTTGATGGCATGATGCCCTTCTTACTGCATATCTGACGTATAATTCCATATGCCACCTGATGTTGGTTGTAACACTCTGCCATATATCTAGGTATTTCAGTTTTCTCTGCAGTTGAAATATTTCTCCTTCCTACCATTCTGTAGACATCAGTTCTTGGTTTGGTCAAGTGTTGGTTGAAGATGAACAAGCCACAGACAACCTCACAGGTGTGGACTTTATGATATATTCTCAATGCTGCTAGGCTTTGGACTGGAGATGAATGCTTCCTCAGCTCTACTAACATCCTACTATCTGCTGGATGTTGGTTCCCAGTGGATCTGGTGTTGATTGTATTGGAGATGTGCACATGTGGGGATGGATTCTTCATATGGTAGCTTACCTTCTTTGCCAGTACCTGTTTTCTAAGGTGAAATTTGAAGATCCTCTTTCTACTATGGATCTGATGTACAGTTCCTGATACAGCTAAGTGCTATTTGAGATTGAACTCCCATTTATGGTCTGTCAACCCTAGATACTTGACACCATGAGAACATTTTGGAGTCCATCTATGTTACTGCCCTTTCATTTTATCAACAATTTATTCAAGGGCAAGAGATATATCTGGCTGAGAAGTGGTACAGTCTTCTCCTGGTGGAATGTTTCTAATTCCTTTTTCTCACCACATGGTCTTTGGGCACATTTTAAAGTTTTAAAGTAGGATCATTTTCTCAAAAGCCTTCCACCAGTTAAATGTGAAATTCTAGCTTTTTATGTGTGTGTGGGGGTGAAATTTCAGAGTGAAAGTTAGCATTTTCCTGAAGTGAAAATCTATTTCAAAATATATATTTATCTCCTCTCACTTTTCTTACCTCTCCTCCTTACTTAAGGTGTATCAGTTGACTTGGTTGGCCAATCTTGAACTGATTAACTGATTATAGAGGGCACTAGCTATGATAGGGTAATTCGGCACTCCTGTTGACGTAAGGCTTCTGCATGGTTATTTGGTTTTAGATATGCAGAAAGGAGGTGATGGACAAAAGGCTTGAGATGAGTGAAACATTTGTCAAAAGAAAAGTACTAATTGAGAAATTTCTGCAAAGAAGTATCTATTTGGAAATACATTTTAAGTTTATGAGAATGTTAATTTTTGGGTATTGAAATTTTTAATTTTTTATTTGAAACGTTTATGAATATTTTTTGGGGCTCCATCTTTCTACTGCTTGCTTGCTGAACTATGTAAAACATGTATTCAGAAGGATTCTCATTAGAGACATATCTGATTTTGAAGACACTGGCAGAAAACATCTTCAAAATTTAATTATTTCTGACTGAAAGATAATTTCAATGACCAAAATTGATGTGTTTCTTGTACATAAATTATTTGCTTTTCTTTTCTCAAATCTTCTATTTTTAACATTCAGATATAGATTTCTTATTTTAATTTAACAAAATGTGGTACATATTGAAAACTTTTATCATGTATAGAGCAAATAAGGATTACTCATTTGTGTATCTGTTCTGTGCAAGAAGGGTTTGTTCAAGTAGACAAGTGTTTCTATTTAGTCATCTGACATGTAGAATGCTTCAGGTGTTCATGTAGCTGTAGTCAAGTATATAACAAGTAGAAAGATTTGTGAAAGTACTAAACATTTCAGTTCATATTCATTTCAAAATCTATTTTATTTATTTTCTTTCACAAAAGTGTCTATTAAATTCTTAATTTTAATCTGATTCTAACTTTTATTTTTTAACTTGTTTTCTGTATTTTTTATTATTTCTTAGTGTATTTTATGGATTGAATTATTATGATTATTATAATGTGTGCTTTGTCCTCATTGTACATTAGACACATTTACCCCCAACTTATATTAGTTTTTACCAATAAATAATTCTCTTCACTTCTTTTATTCATCTTTTATTTTATTTTGTATGCTGAGGAAGTGTCGTTCTTTTCACATATAAAAACACAACAGTAATTCTAAATTTCTGATGGAAGACATTCTACCAAAACTGTTTTTTTTTTTTTTCCTCCTAAAATGATTTTAAGCATGTTTCAAAGTTTTTCATATTTTGTACCAGCATTTGTTTGTTATATATGCAATTTTATGCAAAAACCAGATTAATGGAGCTGTGTTTGTCATGTTTTTGTGGTGAACATAAATTTTCCAGGAATTTATTCATTTGGAAACAGCGATGTGAGCAAGCCATGGCAGAAAGTAATTGAGGGTAAGAAGAAATTCCAAAAAGTCATACAAAGCCATCCAAGTACAGCCACTAAACAGTCCCTGATCAATGACTTGATTGCTGCTGTTTCAGACAGAAAACAGTAGGTATTTTTTTATTCTGTTTTTTCACTAAGATCGGAAGGTTTTAACAGAATTATTGTAGAATCTTTAATTGTTTGTATACTTTCCAGCTACATGTACTATTACAAAATAACCAAAGTATATATAGAGGGCTAGAATTTTAAATGCTTCTAAACAATTCATCACAGACAAAAGTGTTGCATAATTCCTATGTTCATTTATCAGAAAGTATAATTTATCATAGGTCTTTATGTAAACTTTTAATTTTGTTTTATCTTATATAAATATGTGGGCTTAATGTATGATGTGATATTTTACTGATAAGAAGATATAAGAGCAAGTTAACCCTTTCACATCATTTTGTAAAATTTCATTAGTAAATCAGCTTAAAATCATTTATATCAGTCATCGTCAAAGCAGTTAACCCAGGGCACATTTTCTTTTGGAATCTTATGATAATTAAGTAGAAATTAATTAATGGGTTATTTTTTTCAGCACAATAATACATTTGATACAGTGGTAAGGGAAATAAGGGAAAGCTTACAAATTTCCTGGATGGATAAAATTGTTGGTAGATGGAGAAGGAATCAATCTCATTTAAAAATAAAAAGTGTATAATTAATGATGACCCCTAAAGGTTTATATTAGTAAAAGTAGTCTGTGTTTGTTCTTTACTTAAAACTGTCATATCAGAATCACATCAATGCATCATATTAAAGCAGCTGTGTATATGATGGTTTGTTAAGAACTTCTGTTAAAAAGAAAATAATTAAAATGCATTGAATTGCCAGTTGGATACTCTTGTGATATTTTCAGCCACAAGGTTTACTGAGTAAAATGTTAATGGAAAAATTATTTTTGTTTATGAGTAATTAGTTTAATATATGTCAAAGATTGATGTTTCAGGACTTTACTGTATTAAGCTTAACCTTAGCCTGTCTCTGGTCACTTCTGTGCACTAGAAAAAAATGAGTAGCTGTTTCAAAGTTTGACTTGAATTGTGTTCCATAGATATCCAGTCCAAGAAGCAATGAGAATCCAATGTGATTATTTTTATCCTGAAGACCACTTAGAAAAACTAAGTGCTATGTTTGTTGAAATACCAAATATAGGATATGGAACAAGGTGAGAGAAGTAGTTCATTTCTGGAGCATTAAACTAAGGTATCTTCTATTTAATTAATATTTGTGAAGCCTATGGCAGAAAGCATGGTACAGTATTTTAAAACCTAAGTTTCCGAAATGGTATTTACCCTTATCTCCCAAGTTTAGCTATTCTCATTTAGCACTGCCTTCTGTATGCAAACTTTTACTTCACACATGTCACAAGCCTTCTTCTCTCCCCCTTCTCCTTTGTAAATGAAAAATTCCAACTAGTCTCTAGTGTAAATCATCATGCATCACCTTGTGATTGATAGGAACATGATATGTGATGCATGTGACTCCCTCTACCAAACTATCACTTATCATTTGTCAACGTTTCGTTATTGCTGCATATCTGTCTATGTTTACCTGTCAAAACGGTTAATCGACTCGATTATTCTTTTTTATAAGTTCATTTTAGTCCCTTTTTTTCTGCACTAATGTTTGGTGTAATCTTTCTGTGCTGTGAATTCCAGAGTTCACTTTACTACTTTGGGAGTTACAGGCTTCAGGTTCAGCCATTTTGATGACAGAATTATTTGCTTTATGCATGAGGAAATCAAATGTTGCATGGTCTATCCTTTATCCCCAGCCTTTTTCATGGCTTTCACTAACTTGCAAGTTGATATTGACTTTCTCTGCCCTGTTCGGTCTCCAGAACTTGCTAGTCATCACAGTTTCCATCACATGGTGTCTCCTAGGCCTAATTCAGTCTTCACAGAATTACATCTGAGATTTGTGATGTTTTTGCTTTATGTCACTGAATTATCTTTCCCCTATTTATTATATTTAGTTTTCCTCTCTCCTCTGATATTTGGGATCATGCTGATCACTTAGCCTCACTGGATTAGCATCCTGTGCTTCTCCTTGGCTCAAAAGTGGTGTGCTTCCCCACTTCTGATCTTAGAATCTGGGTCCTCGTTCTACAGAATGTGGGATTCTAGCCAATTTTTCAAGAGGATGCAAGTACTGTACCAGAAATTATAATGTGGGATTCCAGCCAATCTTGCGAGAGGATGCAAGTACCATACCAGAAGTTATAATGTGGGATTCTAGCCAATTTTGCAACAGGATGCAAGTACTGTACCAGAAGTTATAATGTGGGATTCTAGCCAATCTTACAAGAGGATGCAAGTACCGTACCAGAAGATATAATGTGGGATTCTAGTTGATCTTGCAAGAGAATGCAAGTACCAAACCAGAAGTTATAACATGGGATTCTAGCCAATCTTGCAAGATAATGCAAGTACCGTACCAGAAGTTATATTGTGGGATTCTAGCCAATCTTGTGAGAGAATGCAAGTACCGTACCAGAAGTTATAATGTGGGATTCTAGCCAATCTTGTGAGAGGATGCAAGTACCGTACCAAAAGTTATAATGTGGGATTTTAGCCAATCTTGCGAGAGGATGCAAGTACTGTGTCATTTGTGATTAAGAAGTGAATAAAAATAACTTTTATTGTGATAAGTTTCAAGAAGTAAAACCTTTTTAATTCTAAGTTTTTCTTCAATGAGATATGATGCAGCTGAACATACCCAATGTTTTCTGTTGTGGCAATAAATTCCATTATTTACTTCAAATAGCTGAAAAAGCCTTGGAAGGATGGCTTCTCTCTGTTGAGTATTTTAAAGTTAGATATGTCTGTACTTGAACTCTGGGTTTTTTACCTACGTATTTGGTTCAGGGTAAAAAGTTATTTATTTTCCTTTTCTTAGATGTGTTGTTTCATTGTTAATGACTGTTTAATATAATGCATGTTTTATATATCTGTGGTTGTCATGTATTGGTTAGATGATTCTTCTGAAGTTTTATTTTTTTTATTATCTTAGGTGGGATAATTTCTGAGTGTGTACAGAAATATTGTATCTTTATTTATTGTTTGGAGTATATAAATCTATCTTGTATAGTTATTTATATTTAATAATGTACTTGCAAATTAAAATATCTTAAACAAAAATACAGTGTAAGTTTAAAAAATTTGTTTTTTTCAGATGACAGATCTGTTTGAATGTTTAATGAAAGGTTTGATACAGTCACATAAAAAAATTGCTTTAACTCCAATCTGATCTATTTTGATTTAATCATGAAAGTATAACCTTTTATGACAAGTTAATAAATTCATAAATACATTACTTTATATATTTTCTCATTTTGAGGAGGTTAGAAATATTTTATCGATTATGGTGTTTGTGAAATGTTTAGAACAAAAAGTTAGTTTTGCTTTTAAATTATTTTTCAGTACATTAAACACCAAAAACTGTACACTTCATGGAAAGTTACTTCATACAATACATTATTTATCTTTTTTAGTTAGTTCACTTTTTAAACTGTAGTATTTCATTTTATTTACTGGAAAAATATAAAATTATTCAATCAAAAAGTAATTTGAAATGAATTGAGAACAAAAGAGACTGTAATAAGAGTTTATAGGTTTTATTTATCTATGTTTGGTCATTTATTTTACTTGTTTCCTGTTCTATCTGTTGGATTATCTGTTCTTCTTTTGTTAATTTTTATCACAAATTTGTAACAGTCATAATGCAACATTATTATAAACTTATTAAAAGGTACAAATTGACATTGTTTCTTGACCAATGAAGCTAAATTCAGTTCTGAAATATTAAGACAAAATTTTTGATATCTAGTGAATGTGTTGTAAAAATTACATCCTTTTGTAACACTTCATGGTAGAGTACATTTGTAACACTTTATGTAATCATGGTAGAGTACATTTCTCTTTACTAGGATTAATTCCACATCTAATCATAACATTAATAGTTGAAGTAAATTATTTATAACTATTAACAGCTGGGCTTGTTCATATTTACTCATTGGTACACTTCAAATACTATTGTTATAAATTTACTTTTAGATATAAAAGTAGCTTACATTTACAATCTACAAGTACATTGTACAATAAGATAGCTTTCAACCAGATACTAAATTCAAACTATCCTACAAGATAGTCTGTATGCTTAGATTGAGTTTATTTTTGGTGGAAGGCCAGAGGAACCACAACACCATATAATTAAATGAAGTTTAGTTCAAACTTGTTGATTGAGGTAAATAAAGATATAATGAGAAAACAAAGATTTAGAGACTTGTAAGTTTGGGCAAAGACGTTTTACTCTTGTCATAAGCTCTCATTCAACATCATTATCTCAGCTAAAGAATTTGTTACTCTTGTAAATAAAAGAAGCTGCCATTTAGATTAGTACAATGTTGAAACTTTGTAGAATAGACAGCACCTGCCTGTTGTGGAGACACAAGTGTAGAGGACGTTTCAAAAGTCTTCCAAAGACGAAAGGTAGAAGCTCTACACTTGTCTCCACAACAGGCAGTTGCCATCCATTCTACAAAATTCATCGTGAATACTTTGCCTAAACAATCTATCAAAGTACAATGTTATTGAGTGATGATTTATTGGAATTTCTTCACATGAAGCTAATAAACTCATCACTGTGAGGAAATGTAAAATAAATACATGATTTTTGAGCGGTTTGGCTCTTTGTAGTTGTTTCAAAATGTGGCAAAGTCTCCATCATTTGTGTTTTGTTTTGATAAAACTGGAAGATTTTGTTGAAATATTGGTCAAGTGAAGAGAGAAACGTTACTGTATACTTATGTAAAGCTTTTATAGTTGGACATGATGTCATCGAGCAGATACTGGACATTTTAGGAAGATCCCTTTACCAAAGCTGCTGAATATTGATGAGTCAAGTGTGAATAAAGCTGTTATATGTCTTTTGTTTGGACATAATGTTGGCATAGGATATTCAACACACTTGAAGATAGATATTAGATCCTTTATCAAAGCCGAGTAAAACCATTTGGAACTATGTAATAAGAATGAATGGGAAGGAATTATGAAACTTATTCTTTGTAAAATTTATGCTGAACTCAGGCTGAAAAACTAGCTATAGACTTGTTTTGTTTAAGTGCTTTTCCTTTGGAAAAGAAAATTTTTAAAGTTACAGAATGAATTTGGTTTTGATGAGAAACTGATTTTATTGTTAGCATTAGTGCATACAGTAAAAAACTGGAAGGTGATGAACCAGTATTTTCTAACTGAATTACCAAAGTTCAAAGTCATTTAAGAAACCAGGAAAGAATGATTTGTAGGAAGTTAAAAAAAAAAGTAATTCTTAATAGGACTTGGTGAATTAACAAGAACATCAGGTACCAGATCAGAAGGTGGAACTTGGTGAGTTATCAAGAGCATTAGATAACAGGTCAGAAGATGAACTTTGTGAGTTAATAAGATAATCAAGTATCAGGTCAGAACATCATTATCTAATGATAAGAAGTTGAGAAAGAGTCTTCAGGCATTTATTTTTACTTATTTTAAAGGAATTAACAATTTATAATGAATTTTTGGAGGTCTTTAACATGTTTTCATCCACTTACTAAATATCATGAAAGCAGGGTGCAGAATGTAAGAAGAATAGTTTAAAAAATGACACAAGAAGAGCTTCTGATAAATGGAATATGAAATAGTGTAATCCCTTGAGAGCTGATAAAGAACAAGTGATGATGGATAGATAGCTAATCAAAGTTGATTTCTTCTGTAACTTAGTGTTGCAAATTAAACAGTTAAAAAATTTAAGCATTACCATGTGCTGATCACATCTTTTGTTTTGCACATGGTAATGCTTAAATCCCTTAGAAAATAATAGCACTCACTAATGACAGGAAACTATGTTGAGATGGATCTGTTAATAGACTGCATATTATAAAGGATTCAGTTAATATAGAATGAACTTGGACAGTTTATGAGATGCATGTACGAAGTGGTTTGGTCAGTGACATCATGTTATCTAAAGGGTGGTTTCATGTTGAACAGGAAAAAAAAAAGGAAAAATGCAACAAAGGAAGAGGAAGTGATTGGGAACAGAAACTCAAAACTGATTGACCAGGAGAAAGAGAGAAAATAATAAAATGGTAATAAATAGTTGTCCAGTAAGGAAAAGATCCAAGTGAAAGTTTGCATATTTAAAATAAAAATTAATTCAGAAATAAATGATTTAAAGAATACAATTTTTACTGAAGCTAATATAAAGTGAGTTATGGAATGAAATATATGAGTGATAAGGATGTAATTATGGAATGAGAACTCGAGGAGATCATCAAATAACATTGATAAACTAGTCAAGAAGTAAGTTGTATGGTATAAATAAGAAACTAATGAAAGTTACAGATAGGATCATTTGAATTAAGTTATGAAAAATAATTTTTCTGATGCACAAAAAGTCTGTGTGGTACAATTATGTGATGGTATTGTAATTCGTATGATAAGAGGTTTGTAGTAAAATGTGATAGTGAAATAGCACTTTGTGCTATTTACAAATAATGTAAATATTAACAGTTTTATAATCACAAATTAAATAACGAAGAAACAAATTTACAAAAATATGAAGGTGATTACCACATGCATCATTGTCAAGGATATACTTTGTGTGTACAGAAAATCTGGTGAATTTTGTATTCTCAGTCTGGTGTCTTCATACATGAGTAACTCCCTAGTGAAGTTTAGGATAAATTTTTACATTGAAGTCAAATAACATCCCTCAAATTATGCTAATTTAGCTCAACTGTTCCTGACTAGGGTTAACAATTCTAGCTTTAATAGTGTTAGGCATGAATTTTATGGTTGTCACATATACAGTATTATATATAACTTTCAGTTAAGAGTTCTATCTTTTACCATGCTTTGTGAGAGTTTATGGTTATTAATATGATTATAAACAGTTATAACACTTTTGTTTTTTTTAACAGTTTAACACAGTTAAATTTAACAGTTCTTTTACACAGGTTTTATGGCTATGAGATGTGTAATTTTTCTGATTATGGTTATTATTTCCAGCTTTAAAAGTGCTTTACACAGGATTAACAGTTATGCAGTATGTAATATTATCTGGTTATTATTAACAATTCGAATTTGAACAGTACTTGAGTTATGCTGATAAAGAGTTATTCTTTCAGAACACATTCTGTGGTACTTATTGACGGCACTGGTCAAGTAGATTTTTATGAAAGAACAATGAAAGATCCATTGAACAACAGAAATTGGGTAGACGTTCACCATACCTTTCAAGTAGAATAGTCATCATGACGAACATGAAACAGTGTTTTGTTTCAAGTGTTTTAATCTTTGGCAGGCATAAGAGCTGCTAAAATTCTAAATAATAATTAAAATAATATTTCTATATATAGATATATATATATACATATACATATTGTTAATTATCAGTTTGAGGCTCTTATATAACATTATACTGAATGAAAATTATAATAATTCACTAAGGATGTTGTGAATAACAAAACCAAAACCTAAATTGTTCCTATTACTTATTTTTTAATTTTTTGAGACTGTGAAAAGTTTTAGTGTAGACTTGAAGTGATTTCTTCAACTCCATTTATTACATTCATAGTTATTCAGCAATTTCTATTTTTAGGACTTTTATTATGCATGTATTGAGTCTGGAAATATATGTTGTAAACTTTTGTTTTCCCAAAAATTATTATTATTTTTTAAATTCATAATAATATCCGATTTTGTTTCCAGCTCAGTACCTACTTCAATTTATGAAAAACAATGTTTTTGCAATATTCATAAACATCATATTATATACACATTGTAATATGTAGTTGTTAATACTAACTACCAGTCAGAGCAAGCTACCAACTTAAATAAGAAATTACTAAAAGTCAAATAAGTAGAGACTTATACTTTCCTATGTTTTCACTAGTAAAGGTTAAGATATATTGTTTTATATCAGTTACCATGTTAGAACTTATGCACTTTTCTTATTTCTTTAACATGTGCATTTATTTCATGTGATGATAGTTTTATTTGTACTTCATTATTATATTATTAATGTAATTGTAGTTGAATGATTTTTTACCTGTTTTAAATATATCTTTCATTGCCACAGACATATACCTGTCCCTCTATAGAACACTGAGATGGTTACTTGTATTCACCATTCCAGAGCACTGTCATAGTTACACACATGCTTCTACATGAATTGTCTTTTGGTCATGATAACAGTAATATAAAGTAAGTTTTCTAGGAAAGAGGTATTTGATAAAATCAATAATAAAAAAAGGGAAAATGTTGGATATACAGTCAAATATTCAATTACACTGAAATCATGACTGTAATTAAGTAGGTTGGGAAAACAACCACATCAGAGCTACATGTAACTATCTGTCTGGTTACTCATTACTTGTGATATGCTCTCACAAGGAACCTAAAACAGAGTCATTATTTCATGATAAACAACTATGGCATTCTTTCATAGCAAACTTAAATATAACACATACTTTTGTACCAAATATAACAGACATTTTCTCATGGGAAATGTATAGATCATTCTTTCATAGAAAGCTTCAATTTGAAGCAACCTGACTTAATAAATCGTAGTGAAACATTCTTTTATAGAAAACCTAATTATAGGGTACCAATTCATAGAAAGCCTAAGACTAATACATTAATTAAAAGTAAATCTACACTGAAGAATGTTTCCATACAAACCTGAAACTGAGTTATTATTTTCATATTAAACTGAAGTAAGATAGTTTGTTACAGTAAACTAGGAAATAAAGTATTCTTTTCTCAAAAAAAAAAAAAAATGCCTTGTCTTGGAGCTGAGACATTCTTGCATAGAAAACAAAAATAGATATTTCATAAAAATTTAAAACTTTGATATTCTAATCAGAAAAGGTGACATGTGGTTAAATGTGAAACATTCTTAAACACTATTTTAATATCTATAATCATTAAAATAATTATTGTTGATAAGTTATGGCACATAGTTAGATGAAATATAATGATTGATAATGGCACATGTAGCCAAATATATATAACCTTAAACATATAAAAACATAAAATACATTACAGAAATACCAAAAAAACATCACTACATTTAAGGGTTTACACATCAGGTTACTTATTATTAAATCTTCCCTCCATTTGAACATGTTGCTACTGAATGGCTTAAGTAACCACAAGTTCAAATAAATCACTTTATGGAAACTACAACTGTTGCTGTTTTAAGTGTTAAAAGAACAGGTTATGGTAGGAATGTCCTATTTTTAAAGGCAGGGGCAATCAAAGTATTCCAGATTGATAAAATTCCAGTAGTCTTCTAATAATTTAATTACTTTCTGCCTTTTACACTAACAAGTTATAGTTCCCATCACTTTCCTTACAGAAGGAATAGAATTGCTCTTAGATATGTTCTCTGTCTTTCTGTTTAAACATGTAGGGACATTGTGGTCCACTTCAATTGCTTTTGGTCTTCCACACCACACGTGGATTTAGAGTACCAAGACTGGAAGGCATGTGCATCCTCCAATGATATAATGCAGGATTTCATGACAAACTTATCCATCTGTCTGTCAGAAACCCTCTAGGCCTAACATGGCATCATTTTCCCTTAACAGTGGACACTTCTAATTATGTTAGCTACATCACCACTTGACACTTTGTCTTATGCTCAATGACTTGTCTTTATCCTACCACAACTACTTGTTACAAGTCCACACATTTTTACCTAAACATTGTTTGTCTTGCCTATAATCATTGTAATTTGTACTTTTTATTGCCATTGTCGTTTTTGGGTCTCAAACTTCCCATTTTGTCTTGTTACCAATGTTATTCAGGCCTTACATTGATTTTATCTAACAATTTTGAACACTGCTTGATTTTCTAATTAGCTGTGCTCTTTGATTGGATAAGTTCTTTTTTGAATATTGTCTTCTGGCCAAACAGTTTGTCTACATCTTAACATTTAATCCTTGTATGTAGGATTGTTTGGTTATTGGTTCTCATCATCTTAAGTTGTAGTCATGAGAACATAAAACTGGCTTTGATAGCATTGCATCTACACTGGAATCTGATATATCTGGTGGACATTGCACATCTGTATTAGATGGTTGGGCTGTGCTATCTTGTAATGTGTCTTTCCTGTGTTCAGCACATTGGTTTGTACCTACTACTGTGACATTGATGTCAATAATAGTGTTGTCATCATCATGTGAAAGATCTACTTTATATTCTATACGTTCAGCGTGTGTTCATCTTACAACTCAATTATGTTGGGAGCTACTTGTTATTTTGGGCCTAATCCTTCAAATGAGTTATCATATTCATATGGTTAACTATTTTTAATCTATTCATATGTATTTACTGTGAATTTTTATCACGTTTCTTGCTTTATGAAATTCACTGTAATTACACAGACCTACAATGATTTTATTGTTTTGAAATTTTTACATGTTCTACACTAATTCTTGTACTTAATAAAAAAAATATAGCCATTTTTCTCCATCATATACAGACTTTTTATATGTCATATCTACTTTTACCTAAATGAATCACTTTCATTGAAATTGAGTCATATTTTGTTATGTTGAAAATATGAACAACTGGCTATAGCTGTTCTCCAGATCAATTATGATGAGAGTCTTATCGATTGTTCTAGATCCCAGACATAACAAAAGTAATGATAAAAATGCTCATTGTGTTAAATGAAATAATAATTCGATCTAAGTAAGTTTCTTCTTCTTGATTTGTAAAAAATTCTTACATGGAAAAAAGGAAATCTTTATAGTTTAATCATGGAAGATCCATTATTATACCAACTTTTATGAAGTTTAAATTCATAGGCGTGCATTACTTGTTAGATAATTTAACAAGTTCAGTCCTAAGATTCTATGGTTATATTGTTTTTTAAATGCAGTAACAATTTCTTATCACCTAATTTAATTTCACTGACTTCTAACAATTTTTTACTTGTTTCTCTTCATATCTGGTTACAATTCTCACCTAATACAATACTGACTTTACTTGGAGCTAATGTTCTCCTAGACTGGCTACAATAAATGAAAGAAAAGAGCTCTGTTGAGTAAAATCATTTGCTGTTGTTATACAGTTTACTTATAATAATGGTATCTGCTCTTCATGTTTACTGATCTACCTTGTAACCGTAGCTTATATTTCATCACTGTATCCCTATTTATGGAATCTAAGACTACTTATTAAAATATTATTTATATTACTATAACGCACCTACGTTCTTGGTACTACTACCTTTACTTACTGCTATAGGCTTATTTAACACGACTTTATTGTTAATTACATTTAAAACTGTTGTGTATATCATGCCCTGACCACAGTCACTTTACTAGCAATACACACACCCAGCTTCTACAAGTTCAATTAATATTTAACTAAAAGTTTTTTATTTTAATTTCTGTAATAACTTGACAGCTGTCAAGTATTCTAATTTCGAAGATCTTTCAAAATCTGTGGATTATACTGGAGTGATTTAGCCATTTTGACTATTTTGATAATAGTTAAGGAAAAACGACCTCTACCTTCCACATAAGTATAAAATATATCTTTAGCTAACCCAAATAAACAAAAGTATTTAAACAATATTTTAATATTTATCAGAAGTGTAAAGTTCGTTCTTTCCTAACTTATAAAATATCTAAGGTCTACTTTATAAGAAACCCCTGGTGGATGCTGTCTTGCCAACTCGTGTCTCTCTCTGGGAGTCATTTTGATGTGAATTTAATTTGTTAAATAGAACCAATTAATCACCAAGGAGATAGGGCAATTCTCATTCGCCCCATTCGTGGTTATAAGATGTGCGCCTGATTTGTTATTGGGGCAAACTAGATAAATTTACCGAGTTGATTGGGCTAATAGGTAAGTTAGTGAAGGAGATATTTACACAAATGAAAGGTTGAAGTTGGACCTACAATCTATCAGTGCGGCGGGAGGATCTACAAATACTATGCCAAGAGTTGGTGTAGGGAGAAACTATCCCGAGAAAACCCACTCTCATTGGTAGGATGACAATATGTCAACAGTGCACGGATATAGAGAAGTACGTATGGGAGGCAAAATGAAGGATGTGGCTAGGGGTTAATTTGTGCTTTGTGGAGTCTGTGATTCTTCGGTTATTTGAGAGGAGTTCAGGCAGGATTTTCATGGCGTGCTTTATTTGGTATTTTGGTAGAAAAGGAAGAAGGGTTCGTTTGTAGTTTGCAGTGGCGTCGATAACGAGGGCATTGAATCAGTTAGTCGTGGAGAGAGCGGAAAGAGCTTCTGAGATGAAAAGCAGGAATGGTGCCAATTAGGCCAGTTTACTAGTTTGTTTGAAGACTTGACGGTTACGAGATGAGTTACTATATGGGTCCGAGAATCTTTTTCCTTGTAGTTGTTTAAGTGGTCTATTTCTGTTTCTGATGTGGGAATAGTCTGTATTTTTTATCTCTTGTATTTGATTGGTTATCATTGTGGGTTTTGCAGTTTCGGTAAGCAGTGTGTATTGATCAAATGTTGTGAAGAATGGCCTTGAGAGATATACTGGTAAAGGTTGCATGTGTGAGAGGCTTCCGGTATGGTTCTTTCAATTTCGAAGTGGTAAAAATCAAGAGAGCAGTCATGGCTGAGGAGGATGATGTTGGCACTGGGTAGAGGAGCCATGAAAACTTTGATGAAGAGTGAGGGTAAACCAGTTTTTTTGGGTGTTATATGGTGAAAACCATGGATTGTTCGGTAAAGTTGGTAGCGTACAGTGGAGAGAAGTCGAGGGTAGTTCGTCGATGATTACTGACGGTGTTGGATAAAAGGACAGTTTACATGCCGGTAGGAAATATGGTATAATACGTCTTATTTGTCTGTGACTGGTAATAGGAGCTGCTCGAGTACACGATACACATGCAAAATGACCCAAAATATACTATGTGTTATTTGTAGCGATTCATCATGACTAAACATGCCCTAAATATAACAAACCAATAAGATATCAATATTTTCACTACTTGGTTTGAACTTGATAAAAAAAATTAAAACGAATTCATTGTAATTTGTGATAAAAAACACGTAAACTGCAGATGTTAGGTGTATCAGTTTCTTATGTTTATCCAGTTCTTGGTGTTTAAAGGGAAAGTATCAAAAAATAGTAGTACCCTCTCTTAACACGTTTAGTGACTCATAATTAAGTTTGTAGGCTTACGATGCTGAAGGGGCCTGGTACAGTCAGGACCACCATGCCGGGCCAGGTGGACTTGTCATAGAAGGTTTTCGATGATAAGCTGCTTATGCTACAGCATGACCTGAAAGGAGATTTTGTTATTATTTAATCCATACTCTTTTATAATGAATTTCCATAGTAATTTTAAACTTGTCAAAAGACCTGGAAATAATGCCAGATTAAAAATCACTGTCTTTAAAATAAAGTTCCTTTCTTTTCCTTGTAGACTAAAGAATCATCCAAAGTGTTCTATACAAATCTCGAGGATACTTATTATTCAGCCAAAACTATCAAAGAAATATCGGTTTTACAGTATTTTCTTCTGTCTCTGTTCTGTGGGATCTTATATTCTGATCAACTGTGTCAACAATATATCCTTTTTAAGTAGGTGGTATGCACCAATTAAAGTAGGCGGTGTGTACCAACTAAAGTAGGTGGTATGCACCAATTAAAGTAGGTGGTGTGTAACCAATTAAAAGTAGGTGGTGTGTACCAGTTAAGATAGGTGATATGCAGGTGGTTACAGCTCTCTGTTTTATTTCCAATTGAATAACAATAAGTCCCTGATGTTCTCGACAAATGGTTTTGTTTTATATATTGATCAATAATTATTATAAAATATTTATAACAATAAAATAAGTGGCACACAAGGCTTCTGTAATTGGCTTGTACAGCTGAACAGGCAACTAAAAAAGCAAGTGTTTTTTTTCGGTGTAACTTAAGTTTGTAGTTATTCATCATAAATTATTATATAGTTATGTTTTGATGTTTTTCATCTGTAGATGATAAATCAGTTTTTTGAATGTTGCTTATCATTTTTCACAATCGGTATAAATTATTCAATGATAGTTCGTTGGAATTTAGTCCTGATCATCTTTCTAAGTTGGTACTAACATTTTCCGAGGAATATCCTTGCTCATTTTTCAGGGTTTGTCCTTACAGTATTTCGAAGTAGATACTGAACATCTTTAAAAACAAGGTGAAATCGCTTTTCCAAGTTCGTTCTGATCATTTAGAAAGTTGGGTATGACTATCTTGGATGTTAGTCTAGCTCATCTTTCTGAATTAGTATTGATTATCCCTTCAAGATATTACTCTTATATCTTTTTCAAGTTGATTCTGACGAGTATTTGGAGTCAGTCCTTATCATTCTTAGCAGTTCTTGTGGCTCGTATTTGCAGTAGTTCATTTGTGGTGAGTTTATGTGTTCAATGTTATTTTTTTCTAGTCCTGAGAGCCTTATTTCATTCAACACTGCCTGTTATTGGCTCAGTTGGTAAATTACAGTCTACCATTGTGGAGACAAGTTCTTACGTAAACAAATAAACCACTGAACACCTTTATGATTATCCCAAATAGTGAGAAATAGTTCCGAGAGAAAATTCTCGTCATCAGTGGACTACAACCACATACCTCATTCTTCTATAGTGTATATTTTAAAGTTACAAGACTTTTAACTATTTTTTAGTGTTCTAGCTTGGAAACAAATACATCAAATCGAGAGTGATTGGTTAATTCCATGATGTAGTCCAATCACGGATAATTGTATGTTGAACTACTCTATAACTATGATCATGTGGAAAATAATTAGGTCTTCATGTAAGTGTGATCAAATTTTCTGGTCTGTTAGCTGGAGGGAGAAGTTAAATTTTAAATAGTTTGGATATTTTCCATTACGTTGAAACTTGTAAGGTAGAAGACCAAAGAATTATTGTGTTTTATCATTGCCTTCTCAATCTTTATATATGTACTGAGTGTGTATTTGTTTAACGTCAGGTAAGTTTCATTCCTAAATTCACCAATTTAAGAAGCTTCCCTTCATTAAAAAATATATTTAAATACAGTTCCTCTTAGTCTTTATCACAAGTAATAGGTACAAGTACTTCACCCAACTTGTACTTTATTCTCAACTTAAGAGAGTATTTTTTTTTCGAAAACCTCTAAGAGATTATTACATTTGGCTTTCTACATACAAAATCATCGAATCTTCAGTTATTGCATAGATCAGCTGTGTATTAGAATAGACCTTAAAATCTATAAGCTCACGAAATGTTATTGTTGAAGTGGTTTTTATTACGTAGATTTACTGCATACTAGGTGAGTCCTTGGACTCTATAAGCCCATAAACTGTTATTTTTCTTAACAATGTTCCTTTACAAAAACTTGAAAGTGCTAGCTGTAAGTATAATAGGAGGGTGTGACATCTCACAGCTGGAGAGGAACTTTCCAGCTCTAGGTGCATCTTGAGTGACACCTAGGTCTCTATAGAACAAAGACAAGGTAGATTCCAGTAACACTACAAAGTTGACAAAAAACATTGATAACTCGAGTAACAACCTCGCATAAGAAATAGTTGGTTCATCCATTGGTTCACATCATAAACGAGGAATCGTAAGGGTTGGAAACAGTGATAAGTCCAGTTGAACCTATCATGATCATCGAATAGCCATCCACAGAGACTGCAGCAACCAATCCGGATGCAGCTGAAAGTGAACCTCCCATTAAAACCACCAAAAATGATCACAAATCAACCCATAGTAGAGCATGTTTCAGTGCACGAACGCCACTTTTAGAATTTTACAATTAAATTCAAACAGGCTTGGGCTAGACATAACCACATGAAGGGCCATTCCTCAGTCGCGATACAAGAAGGAGGTTCGACGCCTATGGAACAGCTTAGTTAAAACCTCGCAGAATTTGCTGAAAAAGAATTTAATTTATAGAAATATGTGCAATTGTAAAACGAAAAGATTAAATGTAATTTTAAAATTTACTTTGGATGTTTTCTTTTCCATATTCCATTTTGGTACATTTCAAAATTACCGAAACGTGTTAAACCAGTCAATCTGGATCAATCTGTAATTTTCTTCATTCAGTACAGAAACATGCTTGTAACTATAACTTTATACATTTCTTGTAAATATATGTTCAACTATGATATCTTTTCACCTTAGTTTAAGAAATGTTAAGTCCGTAAAATATTTGTAATGTGATTTTGATATTATATATCAAGTAAAAACCATATTGGCAAGATTATAACTGTTTATTATCGTTAGAATACACAAGTTCGATACCATATCAAGCAATTCTTTACTATTGTTTAGCTTAAAATTACCAGCAAAGAACATAAATACAAAATGAAAACTTTATAAACCTGCAAATAGGAATGGTCACAAGTAAAGAAATAAGGCTGCAGATACCGTAAATATTATTTATTCAAACTACAAATCCTTATTTTGACTCCACCCAATATAATTATGTACTATCATTTATATTTGGATTAAATAATAACCACACGATAACAGAGACAACTATAACTCCATATACAGTTAATATGCATGGTGTATCTTATTCACTCAATGTTTACTCATATATCGTAGAACCTAGTGTTGTAAATGATATATATGTACCATAGATAATTCAAAGTCAAGATGGAGACATGATCACTGGAACCTCATAGAGCTTCAATACCGATCCATGTGTAAACAAAATTGTCAGGCTATAGAGATCGATATAAAGGACGACATTGGTCGGCTTTTCGTATTGGACCAAAAAAGAACGGTTATAATGTTTTATCTTCACAAATTACAGATATTTGACCAGAGACGTTAATAGATATTAAACATTAAAAACCGTTTAACATCAACTCATTCATATCATATGTTATTACTTTCACGAACACATTAAATAACTTCAGCGGTGAAAACTGGACATGCGACAAACGAAAAATGCAGATTAGCTAGCTCCCTCTTCAGTAAATTATACCTACACCAAATCAGAATTAATTCGCTCATCGTGAACCATCGATAAGATATAAAGGAAGTTATAGACCAGAACTTTTCAAGAAATAAATGGCAAATGTAACTTCACGTAAACAACAATGTATTTGCTGTTGAAACTCCGTCGTTAAACAAATCTGTAATTCACAAACAACAAAGTTTCAGAAGGCGCTTCTTTAAATGGTACTTTGTGTTCATACATCCATTTCTGTACGTCCAGTGTTTCTACGTGTTGATAATCAAGATATTTTGTGCAGATATCCTATACAGATAAGAAACAAAAATGTTAATAACATACATTGTGGTAAATAGTACGAATTATTTTTGTTAACCATAATGTACACTATTCAACCACAAATGGTACACTGTTGTCAGGGGGTGAAATTTTACCGGTAATTTACGGTACTGAGGGCCGAAACTTATTTTTTTAAGGCGGTATTAGTAACAGAAATTATTTGAGCAGTCTTGTCATTTTTTTACGTTTAGACAGATTTTTTCTTTTTCAAAAACAGGTCTATTTGAACCCAACTGATTATTGTACTTCAAGATTCAGCTGTTTTAAAACTTTATTCTTATTATTATTTTACCACTTGTTTATAACTCTGTGGTCAAGAGATTTTTTTATATATCATTCTTTGGTTTCTGACTTGATAACATAACAGCTCCTTTCTTTCATACACATGTAATGTGGTTCTGTCATGTAAGTCAGTATTAGATGATCTTTTTCTCTTACATAATTTTGTTCTGTCATGTAACTTAGTGATATAATATATCCTATACCGAAAGCTTGATTGTTAGTTTAATCAGTGAGATCTTCTGTCGTTGTACATGGCTGATCAAGAGTGAGGGAGTATATAATTTTTGTTTGTTATCCTTTTTGGTAAACAAATGTTAATCTTCGAATGAGTTGTAGGTCAAGAGTAGGAAACTGTTTAGTTACTATAGCTGATCGTAACCACTATACAACAGTGCAAGTATAGGAATCTGTTTAGTTACTATACTTAAACGTAACCACTAAACAACAATATCAAGTTAGGGAAACTGTTTACCTAATATAGTTGAACGTAGCCACGAAACAACAATGTGAAGTTAGAGAAACTGTTTAGTTACTACAGTTGAAAATAACCACTAAACAACAAGGTCAAGCATAGGAAAGGGTTTAGTTATTATAATTGAACGTAACTACTAAACAACAAGGTGAATTGGAGAATTCTCAAATTAATCCATAGAAGACAAACACTGAACAAACTACATATATATTGTATCAATATATATTGATACAAACGTTCGGATTATGTAACCGTTATTTTCCATTCTCTTTATCAGTATTGTAGTACTTCACATTTTGTTACATTTTCACAAAACACAAAAACTTATTGTGCTTCACCCTTTCTTCTATTGTTTTTATTACACTGTACAGTTTTTATAAGGACTAAAATAAAATATGCTTTTCGTCTTTTCTTTTACATTTTCATCACACAAATATAAGCAGCTTTACCAGACCAGTAGTCCAATGGATCACTCTTACTACAACCTACTGTTTACATTTTTACTGACCAATTATAAACAGGTACAGTATTTCTGCCTGACTTGAAGAATGAAGGTCCACCCTCCAAAAGCACTTACATTTTGGATGTTAACAATGAATTATTTGAACTAAACATTCTTATTATCCATCTACGGATAGCCACAACTTTGAACACACAGTATCGGAGAGGTATATGTTTAATAATTACATGTTTATTTATTTGTTAAGAATTTGCGTGTACTACCTGTGTCATTTTATTTGAGTTGATAATAAATACTCCACAAAATCCTTTCTCACGAGCTAATTTGAGAACGTGACGCTCCATCGAAAAAACTATTTCAACATTCTGAGCTGGAGTGCATGAGGGGTGTGTCCCAGCAGTGAAGTTATGTAACCAGCTGCCTCCAAATTCTCTTAGTCGTGTTCTCCATTTTTCCTCCAGAGATTTCAACATCTCAAGAATTATTTTAAGATCACCTGTTGGTTCGACCTAATAAGAAATAATATTGGCTAATAACTTAATAGTTATTTTTACTGTTTTCTATGTGTATAAAACTAAGTGACAGTTTCAAACTTAATATCAGAGATCAGAATTCCAACTATATTGGAGAAAGGATTTGAACACAATAAACAATTAAATTAATAAACGAGGTATGTCAAGAAACGTTTCCTTAAATATACATTCTTGCTTCAAAATGTCATCAAGAGATGATTATATTATACTTCACAATGCTTATTATTCTACTGGTTAGCTTATAAATACCATTGTGAAGATTGTTATTTTGAATTATTTAGTACAACTTCACAATAACAAAAATTTCTTGTTATGTTGAGTTTCAAATTCTGTGATTGGCCTATCACCAACAGAAATAATCAACAGAATTAAAGAATATCTAACTTTGAATTCCTTTCACTTGACAATTTCTTACTTGCTTGCTGAAACACAAATAAAGTCACTACGAATTTTAGCAAAGAAATCAACTAATTATCCTGTTGATAAATTAGCGGCTAGTTAACCAGCATCACAGCAGTTTATTTTTTGAGTCACACCGTTAGAAACTGGGTTTCGATACCCGTGATGGACAGAACATAAATAGCTCATTGTGCAGCTTTGTATTTAGTTCCAAACAAACAAAAGCTACTTCCACTAAATAACAATACAGATTGTGTTGAAGAACAACATTATCCTACTAAGCTGTGTTGTACTGATAGAATAAAATTAGCATTCCTAAAAGTACTGGAACTGTCCAGTATCCACATTGAAATGTGTGTGAATAATATAAAAGGTGTTCTTATGTTATGGGAACAGAAGATCTAACACTACACATAATGCCAGGTACAGCTAGAGCTCACAGATTATTATTTACCAAAGTTCATGTAGTAAATCACTCTGAATGTGGCCAGAAAGAGAAAGCCATTACATAAGTTATTGGTTGGTGAAGTTAATATTTACAGAAATTAACACACAGTTTAATGATAAGTGTATTAAAGCTTTCCCTGATGGCTATGAGAAATTGTATAATTATTGAAAAGGACAATGGTATGGCATGTTTGAAACGATCCTCGTCACGGGCTTTCTGGTGTTGGAGAAATAGAAGGCAGAATCAAAGTTTTTCAGATTCTACACGAAATAAGCCAGCAAAGATGTGTAGCTAGAAGAAGGACTTTCTAAACTACAGCAACGGAAGGTGGTGAGTTTTTTGTCTAGATAAATGGGTCACCATCTTGTAGATTTCTGGAAGACAGTAGTCTCCTTGTGATAAGTCTTCGTTGGCCATTTCTGAGAGTGAAGACAAGAATGCAATACATTTCAATACTACTAAAACACCAACACACTCGTGAATTTACCAGAGGTCGTGTAGAATACACTTGGTCTGTCAACTGGATATCTGCATAACATTATGATAAGTTCATTACAGATTTCAGTGATTACCCCTGATGGCAATTGTCAACATAATGAAAAGGCGATGATCAGTTAAGTTTCAAAATACTCTAGTTATAGAATGTCAACTGTTACAAAAACAATTGGAAGAATAAAATATTTTCCTGAAATGAGTCCATCCTCTGGAATTCTGGAGAACTGTAGTCTTCCCTGATGAATCACCAGCATACTTTTAAGGGAGTGTAGAAAAATAGGAAACAAAAACTCTCCTGTTTGCACAAAACAGTAAAACATGATTCTTTCGATGTCATGTAGTGAACATCGATGAGGAAAAACTGTGGTGGTTGAAAGAAAAACCATCTGCAACCACTGTTTGAACAAAGTTTTACAGTTTCATATCTATACATTTCAAGAAAATGGTATCACTAAGTACAGAGCAGAAATGGAAACATGTAAAGAGGTGAATGGTATAAAATTCATTTCTTGATTTTCACAGGTTCCTGATGTGAGCTACATGGAATAAAAATGTAAGAAGATAGAAGACTTTATTGGAGGAAATACTGTATGGCATGTTCCTGGGTTGCCGTTTATATAACAGGAGAGCTACAGATTAGTTTAACATAAACTGAATCTCTCGAAGTCTGAATTGTTCCGTCAACAAATGATTTTCCTGGTGATTCAGAGTATGTGTGCAAACGCGTCTAACAATGAATATTTTTAAAACTGACCAACACGAAAGACCGTGTACGAGGTAAACTGACTTTTCTACTGTGCTCTTACTATATTCTTTTGATAGAATCATTCTGTACTTGTAAACAAGCATTAGACAATTTTTATCAATAAATGAATAGTGTGTTCTAGAAAATAAATAAAAATTCGTTTTTTGCTCATTATTCCAGCTTTATGAATTCATCAGGAGAATGTATTTTCTATAACGAAATATCTCATACAAATTAATACCACTTTACTCAACTAATAGATAAATGTACAAGAGTAATCTTGCACGTGGTCAAAGACTTTACTGATTAATAATATGTTTCCAGATATTCTTTGCACATTAATGTAGGTATTTTAATACATGACTAGAAGCATATGTTGTTCTTGTTGTTACTAATCAGAAGCCTATCCATCAATTTGTTTCAATAATTTGATGTTTATAAAACTACGATCAGTGATAGACTATTAACTCCAGATTATTTGCAGGAATGTGTCACATTGTTGAAATGATAAAGGCATCAGACCTTTGTTCATTTTCTAGTGAACTCGTTTAAAATTTCAATGTACTTTTTGAAAACCATTACGTGAATAAATGTAATAAAAATCAAGATTGTTGTCAGTGCCATTAGAACGTCTCTACTATAACTTGAGGGTAAACATACAGAAAACACAAGATAACATTTTTTATTTCAAACATGATTTTGTCTTGAAAATAATTAATTTTTTACTGATAAAAAGTCATTACGATTTTAATTCAGATAAGACTAGAGATATATAATTGAGAAGCTATAGAATCCTGACAAATTCAAATGTTAAGTAGGTGTTAGAAGGGTTACGTGTTATACTGGAAAATGTAGTTTACTTAAACCAGTAAGAAATGTTATTCAAATGAAAAGTCTTCTAAGATAATTGCGAGAAAACACTTGATAAATGCACAGATTACGTGCTACAAAATAAGTAGAGAGTTTGTAAACAACTATTAATAAGCATAAGGAAGTATTCTATTGATGGCGATAAATACTAAATGTTTGAAGCGTACATTGGTTTCTATTCTATATAGATGTATACAAGTAAAAATGGTTTCAAACGTACAAGATAAAGGCTGATTTTACAGAAACCTTGCAGCTCGACTATTGTGTAGGTATTAAAAAATCAAAGAAGCTGTATGTTAACTTTTATAGTTGAGTATGATAAACATGTACATGAACTTCCATTAAAAACAAATACCAAACGTATTCAACCGTTTTAATAATGTCTTTAAAGGCTTTTCTAAAAAATACCTTAAACCTCTTACCTGAGGTTCGTTGAAGAAATCAAAATTGCTCATAACTCCAACAGTGTGAGATGTCTCGTTAACAGCAACAAAAGAGAGTTTCTGCTCGACCAAATCCTTCCATAAGAGCCTCAGGAACTCAATATATTCCTCAGCTGAAGTTTTTAAAATGAAATCTAAAGGGTTTTTCTTGGTAAATGATTGTGAAATTATATGTGCAACGTCATCAAAGTTTGTCATATTCGTTATCTCTTGAACTTTTAGTTGAGTTAACTTACTCTCACTTGACTGGAAGCTATCAACAGTTTGCAGAAGAGAATTTAACGACGGTGCTGTAAGAAATTCATCCATATCAACACTATACCCAAATTCATTTAGCTTACTGACAGTTTCGACTGCTGTTAAAGAACTTCCCCCATTTTGGAAAAAAGATTTATTAAGGTCCAGCATTGACTCGCCAACTGCAAGTATTGACGATATGATCTCCATAATGTCTTTGTTTGTGTTGACATGTCTCTCTACTTCCAATGACTCAGCTCCGACATGATTAATTTTTCTGTAAATCATTTTCTTTAATGTAGCTTTATCAATTTTGCCACTGACCAGGAGAGGCATCTTGTCCACTTTATATAATTTAGGGATCATAAACTTGGGAAGAACCTGTTCAAGTGTTTTTTGGATATCACTGATTTCTAAACCATGGCCTTCTTTTGGAGTGAAGAAAGCTAAAATATTTGGGTCCAAATCTTGTGAATTTTCACAGCAAACAACCACTTGTTTTATCTCTTGTATGTCTTCAATACATTTTCGGATTTCTTCCAAATTTACTCTCATTCCTCGAACTTTCACTTGCATGTCTTTTCGCCCAGTGAAATACAAAGTGTTATTTTTAATAAATCCTAGATCTCCTGTCTTATAAACGGTATCATATTTGTTCGAAAACGGATTCTGAAGAAAACTAGAGGAATATTTTCTTTTCATTTCGTGGTAGCCCTCGGCAACATTCAGTCCACTAACACATATTTCTCCTACAGTTCCTTCTGGTACAACTTGAAATAAATCGTCAGTTACATATATTTCAGTGTTAGAAATAGGTTGGCCTATTGGAACTATATCTTCAATGTGTTGATAACATTGTTCTTCTCCATCAAATAAAGCAAACGTTACATCACCAGTGGTTTCTGTAGATCCATAGAAGTTGGCAATTTTGGCAGAAGGAAAAGCTAGAAAGAATTCTGTTAGAAGTTTCTTTGTTAGTGTTTCTCCACTACATACCCACAGCTTTATGGTTAAGTCTTCTCGGAAGCTTGGCTCAATCTTCAGATACCAAATAATCATCTGTAACAAAGATGGTACAACGACTATCCTGGTGACTTGATGTTTCTGAAGATGTTGAAGTAGATTTTTAGGATTCTGGATTGTTATGTTTGGAAGGATAACAAGAGGTCTACCAGCCATCAGTGGTGGAAATGTTTCAGTTAGGGAGTCTACAAAAGTAAGGCTTTTTATAGCAGAGCACGTTGTGTTATGGTCCATGGGGAAGTTCAGAAGTTGCCACTTGAACCTGTTGTTGAGGTTTCTGTAACCAAGACGGATTCCTTTTGGGTCCCCTGTGCTTCCTGATGTAAACATTATAACTGCAAGAGAAGGTTCTTTGTTAAGCCTCTCTTCATCGTCTTGAAACTCTGAAGAATTTGAGAACAGAACATCATCGACATTGATGACCGCAACAGTGTCACGTCTAAGTAACTTTATAATGTCTTCATGACTTGATTCCGTAATGACACAAAATGGCTTGGTGCTCTTTAAAATAAAACGAATTCGCTGAACTGGAAAACATGGGTCTACTGGTACGAAGGCCGCCCCAAGCTTAAAAAACAGCAAGCTGTGCAATGAGGCTCTTGGAAGATGGGGTCATGCAGAGGGCTAATATAATCTCTTTCTCTCCAGACACCACTGAGTTGATGGCCGAAGTTAAACTACGAGCCAATCTATTGACATATACGTCTAACTCTTTATAGGTGAGTTTTTTTTCTGGGTCAATAACTGCTGTTTGAAGGGGAAATCGTGTTACGGTAGTTTTTTATAGCATCAAGAAAATCAATACCACCTACTTGAGAACCTCCTGGTAGTATACTTTTCGTAGACATTCTGTAGGGAATAAGTATGATATCTTTGATTTGTTAATATAAACTTTCGTCTCATAAACAAACTAACCTAGGGTGTATAACGTCACACTTCATTTATCTAAACAGGAAGAGTCGTATAACTCAAAATGAGTTTATCTAGAGGGAATAGTTCAGTTACCACTTACCTACGATGTGCAACAGGTGATTATAAAATCAATAATAAGAGAGACAAAATACATTATATGATAACAATATCAGTAACTGGAACGACAATGTAACTATATTATGACAAGACATACGAAAAGAGAGATAATGTCCTTCATACGACTTCAGTTCAGACTGTGGTAACTACTCTAAGAAAAATTTTTAGTAAATGTGCTCTATGTAACCTTTACATTACATATAAAATTTCAAGGTAATCCTTCAAGAAAGATATAAAATATCCAATGGTGATTGAATTACTTCCTTCTTCACACCGAAAGTATGAAAACTATTTCATACAGTTTTTCCAAAGTGGTACACTGATAGATCGTTACAATCTATAATTATGCGTGAACTTTGGTCTGACAATAAGTCACATGTGCAAAGTTACTTTACACTAACCGCTAGAGGGCCCGGCGTGGCCAAGTGTGTTAAGGAGTGTTAAGGCTTGCAACTCGTAATCTGAGGGTTGCAGATTCGCATCCCCATCGCGCCAAATATGCTCGCCATTTCAGTCGTGGAGGCATTATAATGTGACTGTCAATCCCACTATTCTTTGGTAAAAGAGTAGCCCAAGAGTTGGCGGTGGGTGGTGATGACTAGCTGCCTTCCCTCTAGTCTTACACTGCTAAATTAGGGACGGCTAGCACAGAGAGCCCTCGAGTAGCTTTGTGCGAAATTCCAAAACAAATAAACAAATTTAGTTTCATATTCTAACTACAAATTTACCTACGAGTAAAAGTAAACCATATTTATTTTTTTGTCCTTTGGATTAAAGACGGCTGAGTTGCAAAAACGATAAAAATAAATAAACAGGCAATGGTTAAGCTAAGCATACTAAGTTAGTAGTTTCCAAATCTAGTTCTGAAAAGAATAAGAAAGGTGAAAATTTATTACTTATTAAACAGTTATTAGTTATTGTCAGTTATTATTGATTGACAGTTACTATTTATTGTGAGCTATTATTTATTGAACAGATACTATTTATTCTCAGTCGCTATTTATTGAACAGTTATTACTTATTGACATTTATTATTTATTTACAGCTATTATTCATTAGTTAACAGTTATTGTTCATTCACGTTTATTATTTATTAAATAGTTTTTATTTATTATTGAACAGGTCTTATATATCGACAGTTATTATTTATTATTGAATAGTTATTATTTATGGAACAGCTATTATTTATTGTCAGTTACTATTTACTGTCAGCTATTATTTATTGAGAGTTATTAGCTATTGTTATTTATTATTTATTGACAGTTTTTATTTATTGTCAGCTTTATATATTGACAGTTATTATTCTTAATAGTTATTATTTATTGTTATTTACTATTTATTGAAAAGTCATTATTTATTAACAGTTATTATATATTGCCAGTTATTATTTATTGATTGTTACTATTTTTTGTCAGCAATTATTTATTGAACAGATATTATTTATTCTCACTCTTTATTTATTGAACAGTTGTTATTTATTGTCAGTTATTATTTATTGACAGTTTTTGTTTATTGTCAATTGTTATTTATTGAACAGTTATTATTTATTGTACAGTTATCATTTATTGACATTTGTTATTTATTGAAGAGTTATTATTTATTGACAGTTATTATTTATTGTCAGCTAATATTTATTGAGAGTTATTATTTATTGACAGTTATTATTTATTACGAGGTTTAAGCATAAAATTTGCTAAATTTTATGAAGTTCTTGTGATTAAGTAGATTTAGCGTAATTTAATATTAGTTTAACCAATTATTGCAAATAATGAAACTTTGATTCAGCTATAGCAATTCGAATTTGTGATGACAATAAACTGCCGATCTAGATTCCATTTTGTTACTGTAAAGGAAATTATTAGCATTGCTTTAGGGAGCAAAAACTAGCAATATATGTTTTAAAGAATCTGGTTGGTTCTGTAACGTTTCGGTCTCTTCCGTGTAAAAGGGTTGCTATTGTTCGTGACTATCAAGTGTCACTTTCTTACTTGCTGTGATTTGTTGGTACGTATTGATAAAAAAGTCATAATACAAAACAAAAACAACATTAAAAGACTGAGTTTGAGGCTTTAACGAAAGAAATCAAAATTGGTGACTACATTGGTAACTACTCTTCCAGCACTGATAAAAATGTTACAGCAAATATTTATTCTTTTGTTAGAAAGGTCGTGTGTTTTGTTTTTTATTTCTGTTTGGGACATGATGACGGGTGACACAAAACATATGGTCTAACTAACTAATGAATGAATACTTGGTTTTAAAGTGCTGTCAATGTTATAAGAGAAGCTACCAGTTTGGTCACCAAATGTAATTTATTTCTCTTATGTTCTTTCTTAAAATCCTTTCTTGGACGCATCTTTTTTCAAACCTAAGATATTTTTATTACATTTTCGAAACAGTCACGGATAATGTTTATCGGTTTTAGTAAATAAAGAGATCACGGACCATTGGGCCTTTCAAGGTTGTCCACACACAGAAAACTCGAGAAAAGTAAAATTTTAAGTGTTTATTGAAATAATGTTACTACACTTTTTAATTCTTGAAACTCCCTGAGACACAAAATAAATAATTTTGTTCATAATCCAACCAATGTGTTACGACAAACGCAAATAATCATAGTTTTGTTTGTTTCTAGTTAACCACAAAGCTACACAATGGGTTGTCTGTGCTCTACCCAATTCGGGTATCGAAACTCGGTTTCTAGTTTTTCAACACCGCAAACATACCGTTGTGCCATTGGTGGACTAATTGTAATCATGCTTCATAAGTTTGTGAAAGGAGTTCACACCATAACAATCATTGTTTAATTTGAGTCTTAGTTTTCAAGAAACCAGATATTTTTCTCTAAAAATTCTATAAAACATTCGCCTCCATTACTGTTGTCGACAACTCATAGGAAATTTACTCATTTAGTTAAAAAAGTAAAACTGTCTTAGCTAGATCCTTCCTGCTTTTTCTACATTTTTAAACTCGTGTTCCTCAAATACAAAAGAAATTAATCTGTTATCCTATAAAGCATAAGGATAATCATATCATATCTTTATGTTCTCAAGATAAAGTAATTTAATCTGGCTTATCCTATCAATAAAACATGACTCTTTTATACCCAATACCTGTTTTGTGAACCTTTTTAAATAAGTTATTATCCTTTTATAGAATTGAAACCAAAACCATGCACAGAACTCCTAACAAGGCTTAAATAATGTATTGTAAATAGAGATAAATACCTCTTTCAACTTGTATTCAATATGTCTGTTAATAAATCATGTTTATGCTACCTTTGTTACTAGGAACAGAACAATGGTTCGATGGATCCAGTATCTTACTTATCCATCACTATGGTAACGTTCTTTTCATCAGTCATGCAATCGAGTGACTTACCCGTTTATATTACATTAATAGGAGAAGTTTAAAGCTTTGTTTTTTATATTATTAACACATTGAGACAATATTTTTCTATCTTTATTATTGCATATTATAATATGCACGTCGATTTAATAAATGATGTAAGTTCGTTTATGTCATTATTAATACATTGGTTTTGTAAATGATGTTAAAGCCTATGATTTTTATGCGATGATAACCACATCTATGTATACAGTATTCATGTACACATTATAAAACATGGATGATATCAACATACAGTGTTCATGAACACATTATAAAATATGGATGACATTAGGATACAGGATACGCGTAAACAGAAATCTATTAACACAAGTATTAAATACGTCCAAACAAACGTAACCATATTTTAATCTGTGTGTAACATACACAGAACTAAATATCGAATAATAAAATTTAAAAAATATCATTAAAATCAAACCTTATTAAAAAACAGAACACAAAAGACGTTAACTCTACCTTATTACCATAGTCAGGATTTCTGTTTAGAAAGTTTAGAAGGAAAACGGTCTGTTGTAACGTGAATAAATAAACTATCGTTAGAGTCGTTATCCCGACTTTCATTTACTCAGTCTCTGTCGTTTTGTTAGTCAGTTTATCGAGTTATAACATAATTCTCATTACTGGTGTTTTTATTTCAAAGTCAGATAAATGTTGTCACTAAATAAACCAATAAACATATTAATAAAAAATTGAAGTGATTTTAATAAGTGCAGAATAAATATCCACGTATTTCACATACCTTTAACTTCTCTCAGGCAACAGAATATAGATTAGCTTGTATCACTTCTGCTGTGAAGCTTCTTCACGAGGTGAAAAGTTAAGAGAAGAGAATGCATGTTGGGTATATATTTAATTGTTTAAATAGAAGTGTGCGGATAGAGGACGCCACTTAAAGTAGAAGGTACGCATTTTATAAATATTCATATTAGGATAGGTTTGTTTGTTTAGAATTAAGCACAAAGCTACTCAATGAGCTATCTGTGCTCTGCCAACCACGGGTATCAAAACCCGTTTTTTAGCGTGTAAGTCCGCAGACATACCACTGTGCTACTGGGGGGCTATTAGGATAGGGAAATTTAAATTATTAACCCCTTTTTAAAATTTATCTTTTGTTTACGTTTTGTTGTTTACAAAGTAGCTTGATATTTTTATATTTATTTTGAAGTTATTTTAAGTCCTGGATGATTTAGAATGTAAGCTAGAAATACCTAATTACTACTATATAACCACAATCTGACAGAAGTCCCCATCTAAGTCTTGAATGATTTGGAATTCGAACTAGAAATACCTAATTAATAGTATATAACAACAATTTGACAAAAGTATAGAACTAAATCCTGGATGATTTAAATTGAGAACAAGGGATATGTAATAACTGGTATATAACCACAATGTGATAGAAGTGTCAAACTAAGTCCTGAATGATTTACAAAGAGAACTAGAGATACGTAATTACTGATATAAAACGACGATCTCACAGAAGTGTCGAAATAAGTTCACGACTAGAGATACCTTATTACTAACATATACCACAATCTGACAGAATTGTCCAGTTATGTCCTGGATGATTTATAATCGGAATTAGAAATACGTAATTACTGATATGTAGCAATCAATTTGACAAAAGTGTCCATCTAAGTCCTGGATGAGTTAGTATGGGAAAGTAGATATATCTAATTACTTATATACAACCTGACACAAGCGTTTAACTCTGTCCTGGATGATACAGAATGGGATCTAATAGCTGATATATAATCACAATCTGACAAACGTTATGAAACATCAGTGATCTGTGGAAATCAAGGTAGAAATAAAGTACCATTTCCCACTTCACATTGTTGTAATTTCGACTCCGTGTTTGGTGATATCATCTTTAGAAATGTATGTGTGCAAAACTGTAAATTCTCGATAATCGTGATGCAACTGACAGTGTTTATACAACCATCAATGACAACAACGTCCGTTTCCCCTGGCCAAACACTCTAAATAAAAGTTGTTCATTACGACTACCAGGGCATAGTCACGTCTATTTTCTGCTTTAGAGATATCGTGGTCGCTGTCAAATTGACTATCTAAAATGTATCAATAAGCAAGATGACTATCATTTGGTAGTCATGGATATGAAATTGACTATTAGGTAGTAACGATGATCTATTACTAGTCAGTTTGACTGACTCTTAGTTAATTTAAACAATTAGTCTGTTTGACCACTTCCCAGTCACCTTGACTACTTCATAGCAGCACTGCTATGCTAGTCTTAAGGACTACTTTGTGGTCAGGAAGACCAACATCATAGGCAGCATTAACTCATGAATTGACATTCTTGATGTTCCTTATAGCATTAAGGTGCAGTTCAAGCAGATGACTGTATACATGTATTTTGTTCCATAAATGTAACAATTGAAAAGTGACCAGGGCTAAACTTTGCAAGAATTTATTTATCTATTTATTTACTTTGAAGGGTGGGAATAAATTTATTTCACAGAAAATAAATCCTACCTAAATAAGTCTTATTTATCGACCACTACTACTTCTTCACTGTTTTATTTGACAATTGTGTTTTTATATTGTTGTGTGCGTGTGTTGGAATATTCGAATATGAAATCCAATAGTCAATATATTTATTATTACAATCCACAACGATCTAAGTTATGACTGAAATAAGCTTTCCCCACGTGGTTAACACTCGCGCTGACACTACACCTCCGAGAAATGCATCCTATTCGTCTAGTGGTGCGCAACGAAAATCGAGTACAAATGGAAAGCAGCTACATTAGGCGCGAGCGAGACTATCTCTTTTCCAGAGGGGTGTACCAGGTCGAGTTTATCTGAAGGCGGGAGTTCCTTGTGCAAGGAGGGCTGTAGGTGTTATTTGTGGAGAGAGGTTGATCATTCCTCAAGGTGGTCGAGGGGGGATTTAGTGGCTCACATACAATAATACATACACAGGAGGGGGGTGAAGACGGCACGGTCCAACCCTTAGCGGCAGCCAGTTGTAGGAATGACACTATAAGCTCAAAGGGGGCGGGGGGGGGAGAAATCACACACAGCAATATTTTGTCGCACATTGGAGAATTACATATGACGTTTATAGAAATTATAATGACCGAAACTTGTACTGACATTGCATATTTGCCATGCAACCGTACAGATGACGGAAAGAAGAAATTCAGGTAAATATTAATTTTTTATGTCTTATTTTGCTATACTATGTTTCAATAAAACAATATAAGAATACGAATAGTTAACTTTCTAGATTACGTTAAGTGAATCCATCTGTATGTTTTTTCAGTTCGTTATGTGTAAACAAAGATGGTTGCTCGTTACATTGTGTATGTTTGTACTACTGTAGTCTAGTAGTAGTAGAGTAGGAATATTTATATTTAAGTAATGCTTTGAAGCAAGTATGAAATCGAAAACATTCCCAGTCTTGACATCACAAATGCACATATTTGGTATCCTGAATGCATTTCCTGTGGTAGAATCAAAAACCTGCAATGATCCATGTTGCTGTTCTGTTAAATTTAGCGCCAACTACACCGCTGCTAAAAAGATTTGTTACGGCCATCGCTAAACAGATGAAAGTTGTATACTCATTAAGAGGAACCTCGTCTGTTATTATTTTATAGACCTTTGATAAGGAAAGATGACATATGATAATACGTAGATAATAAATCCTTATTTTTAATACATCAGCAGAGCTGCAAATGCTAAAGCGTACACACTTTATGCGACGTGTTCATTATGGCGGGATCCACTGACACAGTCAACAATGGAGTTGCAAATGGGGTTGGCAAGACAAATCATTTGAAAACAACGAAAAAGTGAAACATATATTGTGTTTAATGTGTGTTTCTTTAATATAATATTACAAACTTTCTAAAAATCTCTTTAGGTACAAAATGTATTTAAATTTTTAAACTCTATACTTTGAAATTGAATGGTGCGAGAGAGTAGCCAGTGCCAGGCCTTACACTATGAATAGAAGGCCTGTGATCCTGCAAAATATTCCCCAACCCCTCTTCCTTCTTTGCTCCCAGGGTACTTTCTCAGACTTTGGGTCCTTCCCATAATCTATACCACATCCATACCGGTGAGAGAAATGTGGGATCCAGGGTATGTTGCATCGAGTCATGAGCAACCGAGTTGTGTAGTTAAAATAATAAAAATTCTACATCTTTACGAAAATCGGAGGATACTATAAATCACTCATCAGCATACATATGCGTCTGCAGAGATTTCCTTGTGTTCACTCTACAGTCCACAATTCCTTTGGGATTTCTGTCCAATTGGGTGAATATGTTAGTTAGGTTGAGGTCTGGCCAATGAATGTTTTTGGCCACCGCCAGGGAGGTTGTGGCAAGATTTTGCATTTTGAAGTACGTTTTTATTCGCTAGATTGAGGGCAAGTCCGAGGATACACCGTCGGTTCGCGGGCGACCGACATTTGCTAGTTGTTATTGTTGAAATTTATCATTAAGTTTAGTTAAATAAATGATACATTTTACGTTCCAGAATGAAAACCCGTGACATTTGGATGCGTGTCTTACATGATATTTATTAATAGACACTGTGTAGTTTGGTAAACTTTGGAGTTAAAATGACAGAACAGTCAGACGTTTTCAGTATTTTTCCTTGTATTAAATGTAATTATAAGGTTAGGCATTTTAGCAAGCTTCTTTCACATTTGTCTTTGGTTCATGAGCATGAGCCTGGATTTGTTGTCCCATGTGGGATTAATGGATATGAAAGACCATTCAAAAGCATCAGATATTTGAAAAGATAAAAAATAAAAAGCATGGATGGTTTGCTACTACCAGTATGCGTGATAATGAAGCTGATGGTGAATGTGCCGAGTACTTTATGGAACAGAGGTATAAAAACTCTGACAAAGATGAGGCAGTTGATGGTAATAAGGAGATGGTTGTCACAGTCAAGCAAAGAACCTTAACTTAAATAATTCTGCACATGCGTGAAATTGAAAAACATTACTTACAAAACTACAAGTAATTTTTTAAATTGTCCTGTTCAATTATGGCTGCCAAAGATAAACATTTATTTCAAACTATAAAAAGAACATTGATCAGTGAGGAGGTTCATAGAAATAGTATAGTTACAGTGATGGAAGCTTGCAAGAATGAAAGTCTTGACTTTTATTCCATGATTGAAAATTTCACTGACCACAATAATTTCTAGTCTTACATTGAAGATAATTTAGCATTTGTAAAGCCTGTTGAGTATGACCTGGGAATTGCTGGTGATGGGAAACATTACACAATGCAGTATGTTTCTTTATTAGATACTCTGAAGTGTTTGCATAAACATGATGATATATTTATCCAGGTTGTTTATCCTCGCCAGTAAGCTGATGATTGTCTTAAAGATGTCATTGATGGTAAACATTTCAAAAACCATCCATTCTGGCAAGAAACTCCCCTTTCCATTCAAATCATTCTCTATTTTGATGAGTTTACAGCTGTGAACCGGGCTGGAATACGAGCTCTTGCTTACAAATATGCTGCTTTATACTATCAGTTAGGCAATATTGAACCTGCTTTGAGATTTCAACTTCATTGTATATTCTTACAAATCTTGGTGAAAAGTCAAAATGTAAAAAAAAAAAAAAAAAACATGGGCTGAATACAGTAATTAGACCTTTGATTGAAGAACTATCTGTTCTTGAAAACATTAGTATTGACATTGTCAAACCAGAGGAAACATTCAAATTCAGAGGTGCACCTTTTTGAATCTGGTTTGATGTTAAAAATTTTAGTTTTACTCATAGATCAGTATGTCTTGTCTGGATACTGCAGCCTTCAGTACCTTGCAGGCAGAGTGAAGGAACTGCTAAAATCAATAGGCCTGAGATTGTTATTTTGAGAGGGTCTGTACACATTAAGCAAAAAGCTGTGCAAGTTTGGTGTCTCTTAAGGTTATTTTTTTTACTGGTAGGTGATGCAGTGCAGGCAGGCAACAACAGAGGGAAAGTTCTGTTGGCTCTGCTGCATATGGTAGAATTGATAATGTGTCCATCAATGTCATATGCAAGCATTAAATGCTTAAATGATGTGACACAACAGTTCCATTCTCTTTATGAAAAAGACTTTCCAAATAGTACTCTCAAGCCAAAGGGACATTTTACTTTGCATTACCCAGAGATGACCCGCAGATTTAGTTCACTGAGGAATGTGTGGACCATGAGATTTGAGGCCAAACATAGTTTTTTATTGATGTTGCAAGACGTACCAAAAACAGGAGGAATCTCACCAAACCAATGGCAATGAGACACCAGTATAAACTCTGTTCACATTTGGAAACCAATGGATTTCTTGGAATAGATGCCTTTGACCTGACTCATCCTGTCAGATTGCCTGTGAATTCACTCGGTGAAGAGCGAAACCTTGTCAGTACATTTGTTGGGGAAGGCGATTTTGTCACTAAAGCATCAGGTTGTACAGTCAACTGCCTCGCATGCAACACAGGGACAATGGTTGTCAGTTGCTATAAATTCCACAGTCTTCAATTTTCTTCAGTGATCTGTTACTTTGCTCTTTGGGGAAAACCTTTTTTGTATTGTCAAAGATACCAAATTGTTGATTATCACAGGCACCTTCATGCTTACATTGTAGAGCCAACGAGAAGCTATGAACTCCTGAGCATTCCAGATCTTTATGATCATTACCCATTGCCTTGTTATGTGAACAAAGGTAAATATGATCATCCTACATCACTACATTCGTGGCGACTGAATGATGAGAAATGTTAAACAGAACTCGATAATCAATGGAATATTTTGACCTATTTTATGTAATTCGGTGTGTACCTCCCAGTGACAAATTTCATCAAAAGATTTGACATATTTTATGTAGATATATTTCTGCCTTTTTGTGACACATTTCATCACAATTTTCAAACAGAGAGAACTTGTGTCATATTAATATGTATCATGCATATTTGGACCAAAATAACCACTATCATCACCACCTATTGAGGTCAGACTACTTATATTTGCTTTCACCTTTTAAAGGCTACTATTTGTTAGGGAAAAATCAAATTACTTATTTAGCTGATTTATACCAGTCCTGCTGATGTTAAATTTATGAAAAGTTAATATATCTTTCTGGTGTTTTGTAGTTGTTCTTCAGTGACAACTTTTCTGTATGTGTATCTTTCATCCTTTAGCCCCCCGATAGTACAGCGGTATGTCTTCAGATTTATAACGCTAAAATCAGGGTTTTAGCAATCAATGGTTTTCTTGTTCTGACCACAATCAAAGTGATTTACTACATTATTTTGATAAATAATAAAAAATACGAGCTTCAACTGTACTTTTCATTCTATATAGTCGCAGATTTCCTGTTTCAACAGCATAACAACTCCATTTTTATTTTGCACACACAATTCAGTATGGAAACTGCAGTTCGATTACTTTCAGGAATGCTAATTTTATTCCACCAATACAATATAGCTCAGTTGAATAATGTTGTTCTTTGATAGAATTTGTATTATTTAGTGGAAATAGGTTTAACATAACTTGAAGGACGTGGACTTCATGTCTAAATCTTTATCAATTATTTATTGAACAATTAGAGTCACGTACAAAAAACAGAATAAGTTAAACCACAATCAGTTAATAATTCTTAGTAACTGTATTTGTGTTTGAACAAACAACTGAAAGTAATAAATTGTAAAGTAAGAGTAGTTTTTCTAAGATATAATTTATTTGGAAATGCATAGTGACCCTGTCGATCAACGTAAACCAAATGCGGTCAGGTCTTCCAATAATCTACCCAGTTGAGTTAGATGCATGGCTACTACAGTTTTGTTTGGTATATAAAACCTAGGGAACTAGTGGTTGATTTTTATTTTCACTCAAACTAGAAATCTGACCAACAATGTGGTGAAAGAATGAGAGCACCTTGCAATGCTTGCTTTCTG
Organism: Tachypleus tridentatus; assembly: GCF_004210375.1. Classification (NCBI taxonomy): domain Eukaryota; kingdom Metazoa; phylum Arthropoda; class Merostomata; order Xiphosura; family Limulidae; genus Tachypleus; species Tachypleus tridentatus. The sequence continues at coordinate 67,583,318 of NC_134837.1, read as the reverse complement.
ATCACCTGATGTGTAGTGGTGTGTGTTGGCAGACGCTTGTTCTGAAATACTGTTGGCATATAACTGAATTATATTTGTTTGGTTGTGTTTGGGAATGTTCTAACACAGCATGAGACACTAATACCGACTGTATATTCTATTTCTCCTGTATATCTGATGCAACAGGCTATAACGATCTTTTAATAGCAGTAATACATGAAAACGTACATTTATTACTATGTTAACGTGATGAAGGTATTTCTTTTGCCATACCATGAATTAGATCATGTATATGCATATGTTATGCACAAGATATGATGGATAGATATTTACAGTACCATAGGCCATTTATGTCTACGTCTGTGAAATAGTTTGAGTTAGTTTTACACCCTACGCGACCCCAAAGATCTAACACGTTTGATCACTTGGAGAACATGAATTACTCTGTCGTCAATTAAAAACCATGTCTAATAGCTGCTGATGGCGACATCATGTACTGGAATGATGTAACAAATGATACAGTATAAGAAAGTACAGAATTATTTTACTTTGTATCATTGAATATATATTGAGAGATGTATTTTATATGACAAGAAACACTCTCATTGTTAACCTGAAGATGACCTAAGAAAGTCAAAACATTGTTCTGTTCTTTATTTTGATTGAAGTCTTAATACCCATACCAGCCGTCTTGAGAACAAAACAACCTAGAGCACACTTTATGTATTATTAACAATAATATTCCACTTTTTGTAGCTCAGGCTGTGGTAACTACTGAAACAAATATTCTTAGTGGATCTGCTCTACGTAACCCTTACTTTACATACCAAATTTCAAGTAAGTCCATTAAGAAAGAGACGAGATATAAAATCTACAGTTTTGATTTAATTTCTCTTTTTTCTTTACAAAGAAATGGCAGGAAGTTTGTTTGATAGAAAAAAATGTTTTCATGGATTTTTTTAATGTTTCGCACACTGATAAATCTTCACAATCTACAATGAGGTGTCAAAATTGGTCTAAGTCACATGGAAGAAGTTATTTAACAAAACGCTTACTTTTTACCAAAATACTTCTCCAGGCCCACTTGAACAATCGATCTGATATTTTTACTGCAGCCTCACATAAGCGTAAAATGAACCGTTTTAGTTTTTGTCATTTTGATTAAAGACGACAGGTTTGCAGCAGCAAGACTATAAAGTGAAAGTTTGTTCAAATACATTGATGTTGGTTAGGCCAAAAAAAACTAAGTTAACAGTTTCTTACTGAAGTTTTCAAAAGAATCATACAGGTAGATGGTTAGTATTCATTATTTGTTGCCAATGTCTAAGCATAAATTTGCTAAATTTTATGAAATTCTGCCTAATTAAAAGGTATAGTGTGACGTAATATTAACTTAGGCATTTACATAAATAATAATACTCCTTAGAGCTGTACCAAATGCATGTTGGTAATAGCAAGAAACTGTCAGTCTAGATTCCATGGCGTCACTATAAAGGAATAAGTTAACATTGTTTTAGAGAAAAAAACTACCATCAGTGAGAAAAAAAGTTTAACCAGAAAAGAAATGTTCAGATTGGGGCATGGTAGTGGATCAAACGAAATAAGCAGCATAGCTAACTAATGAAAGAATATTTACAGTCAAATTATTTATATAGGTACTAGTGTGACTACCAGTTTGGCTGACATTTTTTATTTTATTTCCTTAAATCGCAAGTTCAGTCTTCTTTTGACGGTATCTTTTATTCACACTTAAAGCATTTTTATAAACATTTTTATAAAACCTTTAATATATAAACATATATATTAAAATTTTGTTTTGTAAACGCGAAACGTATTCGCATAGCCTTCATTGATAAACAAACGTGGCTTTTTCTGTCTTTATTAATTATCTAAAAAGTGAATACAGCTTGGAATATTCATGATCACGCTATTTATACTCTGCACAACATTTGGCGAGCAGAGAAAGCTCATTGCCTGTCTTTGTGCTTAAAAACAAACAAAACCTGGTGAGAAACGTGACATAGCCACTGTTTTCACTGATGTAAGTGTAAGATTATCGTGTAGTTCCGGTTACGTTATTTAATTTTGGATGTTGGTGACATATTTTCACTAAAGATGATAGTGTTGTTTGTTATTAAGCACAAAGGGCTGTCTGTGCTCGTCTACAATTTGTTTTAATATTAAATTATGACTTGTGTATGTGTTATAATTTTTTTTTTCAAAAGACAGGTTGAACCAACTCTTCAATATTACACTATTTACTCTCTGCTTAGAAGCAGCTGCTTTTTTATTTCATTTATTGATGTAATTTGTTTGCTTGCCTTTTACCTCTTCCTCTTCACCCACTGAAGCCAGGTTCTGTATAACAGTAGAATCCGTTGACAATTTATTGACTGTTGCCAGTAGCTGGCAAAGCTACCATCAATAGGGACAAATGTTTTTCTGGGAAGTCCATTCACAAGGAATAGCATAACACATGCGCTACATCAATATTCTAGTAACCTCTACCAATAAACGCTTTGGCCATGACCTGAATATTTGTGACAATTAACACTGTTTGGTTGTTTACATTGTCACCTATAATAGGTTTAGTTCAACTGAAGTTTATAGAAATATGAACTTTATGGATTGCTTAACACGCTGTTGCACTTACGAAGAAATACAGCTAAACCATCCCTAATGGTGATAAACTAAGACCAGGCACATTGGAGACACTGATTAGAATAAAGAAGTTATGTTCAACCATCCCTAAGAATTAAGAACTATAACCTATCACATCGGAAACACTAAATACTATAGTCAAGCTAAGCTGAACTATTCCTAAAGAATATAAAGGGTTACCTGACAACCTTACGAACTACAACCTTCCTAGTTTCATTAGAAAGACCCACTTTTGAAAGTGCTCAAGTTATATGGATTTTATCGTTTTATGTTTAAAACTACAACCTAACATCATGGAAACTCTGGTTACTATAGACACGTTATGCTAAAAATGCCTAACAGTTAAAAACAACAGTCTAACAGATCTAGAACACTGTCCCCGGGGATATGTTATGCCCAACCATTCCTAAGAGTTAAAACCAATAACATACCTAACACATCAAATTACACTGGACAGCTTATCATGAACCACCCTTAAGAGCGAAAACCTACAATCCAACATATCAGAAACACTGACCACTGGTGCAAAGTAATACCATGAATCAAGCATCATTCAGTGTTGACTTATCAATCTTTAATACAATAGCACCCACCATTGTAGACACCAGTGATGAGGAGGCAGGATCGGATAAAGATAGATGTACCATAGCCGATGACTTAAGGAAAACATGAATAGCAGTTATCTGAATTCTTCTACTGTTTATATTACTAAGTATATTATTTACACAACAGTGTACGTTAACTTACAGATGCCTAGATTTATTAAACATTGTGGTTATCTTTTGGATATTACAGGATCTCTTTGTGCTTCATATCTATTTACATATTACACTTCCTGAGAACAGAAGCTACACAGGAGTATTTTTTGTTTAATGATCACGTCCAGTCATAAGAACTAAACATATTTACTTACTCTTTGGTAACAACGTTGATACTTTTCCCACCTCAACTATATGCAACGAAATATGATCAATCCTTACATTAACTACCAAACTAGCTGTATAGCAAAAACAGCAGATATTTGTTTGTTACAGCAGAGTCTGTTACTAACATTTTTGTCGTGATTTTCAAAGAGTATCTGCACAAAATGTCTTCACTACCAACACGTGACACGATAGATCTACACAGATGAACATATGAAAATAAACTATCATTTAAAAATACGTCACCAGGAACCTTTGGGTTTGCAAATTACAGATTTCTATAACAATGAAGTTTCAAGAATCAGTATGTTTTTGTTGTAATGAAGCTGCTAACACTATCCTCTTTGTTTAGATTTTTTTCAGATTTTATCTTATAACAGATGAACACTGATATTATTTTGAAACGTGCTGTAATAAGAATATTTTCTTGAACTTATTTCTTTTGTAGTTCGTGTTTCTAATATCATAGTGAGAAATCCCTTTTCTGTAGTTGTATATAAATAGCTAACAACATAAAAGGATGATATTTTTTGTTATATAGGTAACAATGTAAAAGGTGAAACTATCTGTTGTATACCTAACAACATAGAAAGGGAAATTGTTTTATAGCTAACAATATAAGAAGGTAACATTTTAGATCAAACTGGACAAAACACAACATGCTGTTGAAGGTAACATTACTGATATATCTGGACTAATCATAACAGATAGTTGAAAGCAACATTACAGATCTATCTGGACGGAGTACAACAGAGTGACGAACATTACTGATCTAACTACACAAAACACAACAGTCTGATGGAGGTTACAATAGATATCTAACTGGAAGGAATATAACAGATTGCTGGAAGTAGCATTAAAGATCTAACTCAACAAAACATAACAGATTGATGTAGGTAGCATTACATATCCAAAGTGTAGAAAACACAACACATTGTTTGAGGTAACATTACATATCAAACTGAACAAAACATAACAGATTGATGTAGGTAGCATTACTGATCTCACTGTATGGATCGCACTTGATTGCTATTAGCAACATTACAGATCTAATTGGACGAAACACAATAGATTGTTGAAGGTAACATTACAAATTTAACGAGACAGAACAGAATATATTATTGAAGGTAAAATTACAGATTTCACTGGACGGAACACATGAGAGTGATGAACGTAACATTAATGCTATAAGTGCACAAAACACAAAAGAATTTTGAAGGTAACATTACAGATCTAACTAAACGGAACAAAAGAAACTGCTAGAGGTAGCATTAAAAATCTGACTGTACGGAGCACAACAGCTTGTGAGAAGTGACATTACAGATCTAACTGGACAAAACAACAGATTGTTGAAGGTAGCATTAGAGATAGCGCTAGATGGGACACAACAGATTGTTCAAAATAGCATTGAAGATCTAACAGGACAAAACACAGAAGGTTACTAGACAATAGGAATTAAAACATAACGATATCTTTTTGTTGTTTTGAGTGTCATAACGTCACTGAAATTCCTTTCAAGTGTATCACTTAGTATGAAAAGTACATAGAACCCCTTTAAAAAGCTAAAAATGATCAATAACTATCCTAGAAGATAACTTTAGTTGATTCGATGTTAAAAACTTAACAGACTAGTTTGCGCATGTTGGAAAAAAAAAAGAAAACAAAATGCACCATTCTAAAGTTAAAACATGAATCAGTTTTTCAAAGAGACACGAGCTATTTCTCTCAAAACAATTCGAAATAAAATATCGAAAAGTTACTTTCAACTCTTGCAGTTTGTGTAAATCGATAATAAACGGTCATTGATGCATGAAACATCTCAACTTAAAAAAAATTTAATAAGCAATTTTTGAAATTCTATTATTGCTATTTTTTTATTCAGAAGTTAAGAAACTTTCTTCAACTGATGTTTTCAGGGATATTATTATTCCCTTACGTATGATGATTACATTTATATATAGTGGGGTTTTAATAACTTTATTAACAAGGAAGTTCTGATTAATAGTTCATGTGCTAAGGTTATTAAATGTAGAACGACTTTAACATTTTAATCGTCACTTTTCAGAGAGAACTAGTAAAGGCAGAGTGAAGACAAAGAAGGTGAAACAAAGACAAATTTTATTGTGCTAGTGAACTTGATTTTTGTTTTGTAAAGTTTCAGTTGAATTTATTTATTTTCTTTCTACTTTTAAGAATTCTAATGTATAATATAATTGTCTGACGTACGTTAAGCAGTAGATGTCAGGTGTTTCACCACCTGTGTTTCTGCTGCTAGTGTGGTTCTCGTGACTTAATCCATGCGGCTACGTCGGTCGCGATCTGAGACACTTAAGTGTGTTTTTGTTGTTTTTTTAGAGTTAAAATTTTATGTCACTAACAAATATTATGTGCAGTAAGAGGCTTAAAATGGATGAATGAGAACGCCTCCTTTGTAATTTAAACATTGTGATTGTGCTATTTGAGATGCGTTTTGTCTGTTTGTCACTAACTTGTTGGTTTGAAAATGAACAAGTGCTCACAGAATTTTTGTTTGTTTGTTTTTTGAATTTCGCACAAAGTTACTCGAGGGCTATCTGAGCTAGCCGTCCCTAATTTAGCAGTGTAAGACTGCTAGAGGGAAGGCAGCTAGATAGTTCACCACCCACCGCCAACTCAGATTACGAGTCGCACGCCTTAACACGCTTGGCCATGCCAGGCCAGCCCCGCAGAATTAAGAGAACACTTTCCCAAATGTGAAAAAATGTTTCATATGTGTTTTAACGTAACGTATGTCAACTATAACATCTATTTTGCGCTTTTTTAACGTAAGAGTGGAACAAACATGGCTGCTGATTTTCTGGTGACATTTTGTAATACTGCAGTTTGAACAAGCAAACTGGGCAACCTGGACGATCAACAAAAAGTCCTAACTGGAAGTTTTGTAAAAATATCCAAGTTTACTTGTGATTTTCCTGTTAATAAAGAAAAATAAAATGTCAAGTTCCAGCTCCTGTAAACACAAATACATTACTGGAAAGAGGTGTTTATCGTTTTCCATATCTGCACCATCATCATCTAGCCAAGAAATTTATTTTCATCCACTTCATCTAGTATTAAAACCCAGTTACCTTCACTGATTCATTCTTTTCATTTTACACTTGTTGAAATGCATAAAATAATTCTCGTATAAAGAAGAACAAAGAATGGTAGAAAGTTCGTATTACAGTTTTAGGATTTCGTGAATTAAACATCAGTTTTAAGGTAACGTTTGAGGACTATGTTCTAAATTTCAGTTCGTTTTCTTTTAATAAACAATATGCTTTCAAAAATTCATAAACAAATGGTACTAAATGAAATAACACTTAATTTCAAACATCTGTTCTTTTGTCGTGAGTGTATGGTCTTTGGCATTGTTCTGTTCAGATGTAGTAGAAACAACAGAGCCAGGTGTGCTGGAAGTTATGCACTTTAATACTGAACTTTCCATTTTTCAAACTCTAAATAAACAACAACGTATAACTTAATAATTTACAAAAGCCATTTATATGTTTTTCTTTTATAAGTAAGTGCTTTATTACAAATAACCTGTTTCATTGCTGGAATATTGTACTTATCATTATATTTCTTATTAAGTCCAATTGCGCCACTCAAAAAGAAAATTATCAACTGTCTATAGAGACACATAGCAATAAAAACTATTTGCTAACATATAAAAATGCACACGTCTAGAAGGAATGTTTGAAAGGTTCTAGTTTGTGACATCAAAAGCCAATATAAAAACCATTAAGCTTGAAAATTGACACCTTTCTTGACAACACAGAAAACTAAGTTTGATACTTAATTTTGAAATGACAAACGGTATATAACGATATAATGCAACAATTAAAAACTATGTAATAAGAGTTGCAGAAAACACACAAACAGACAGCTAAATATCAATAATTTTATTAACGTTAAAATAAAGATTAAACCCAACTTTCTCCGGCTATAATAGTTAAAACAACTTACTATAAAAATATTCTTTTTTAACAATTTAAAAATTATTTTATATATATTTTCTCTATATTTTTAATTTATTATTTTTACTCTATATTAAATTTATTTTTTTACATTTTTTATATTTTTAATTCATTATTTTTATATTTCCTCTGTATTTTTAATTTATTCTTTTTAATATTTGTAATATATATTTTTACAGTTTTAATTTCTCTTTTTAAATCAATAAAATAATAAATTAAAAATATAAAGGAAATATGTAAAATAACAAATTAAAAATTATAAAGGAAACAGAAAAAATAATAAATTAAAAATATGAAAATAAGAAAAATAATAGATTAGAAATGTAAAAAATAATAAATTATAAAAATATAAAAGAAAATTTTAAATAAATATATAAATCAAAAATATAAAAATATGAAAGTAAATTAAATATAAAATAACATAAAAATCACAAATTAAAAACATAAGAAAAAATTAAAAACTGAAAAATATAAAGAAAATAAATTAAAATTATAAAGAATATAGTACATTAAAAATAAAGCGAAAATATGAATAGTATAAAGAAAATACTAAATTAAAAATATAAAGGTAATAATAAGTTAAAATTATCATAAAAATATGTTAACAAATATAATAGAAACAATAAGTTAAAAATATAAAAAGTAATTTTTTAAAATAATAAATTAAAAATATAAAGAAAATAATTCAAATAATTAATTAAGAAATATAAAGGAAATAAATTAAAATATTAAGAAAATATACAAAAATAATAAATTGAAAAGTTTACAATAAAATATAAAAAATAAATTAAAAATATAAAAATATCAAGAAAGTGAACTAAAAATATGGAGAAACTAATAAATTATAGATTAAATAAAATATAAAAAATAATTAAAACATATGAAGTAAATATCAAAAACAATAAATTGAAAAACGTACACAAAAATAATAAATGAAAAATACAAAACGTAAAAAATTAAAAATAATGAAAATATATTAATTAATAAATTATAAAATATAAAAATAATAAATTAAATATTATAAAGAAAATATTTAGTTGAAAGGTATAGAAAATTATACACTAAAATATAAAAATGATAAATGTAAATGTATAAATAAAATATAAAATATAATAAAATAAAAATTATAAAGAAGTTACAAGTATATGTATTATAAAATGTAAAAAAAAAAACATGAAAAATATGGAGAAAATAATAAATTTAAAAATATAAGTAATATAAAAAATAATAAAATTAAAATTAAAAAGAAATTTATATATTGTAAGACATAAAGAAAGTAATAGATTAAAAATATAAAGAAACTGATAAATTTAAATACGTAAATAAAATATAAAAATTATAAAATAAAAATTAGAAATAAATTACAAATATATGTATATTATAAAATATAATTAAAACATAAAAAATAATAAACTAGGAATAGAGTAATACAATAGATATAAAAATAAATCAAAAATAAGAAGTAAATATTCTGTTAAAATATAAAAATAAATAATAAATATAAAGAAAATAGTATATTAAAATACTAAATTAAAGATATGAAGATATCACAAAAATAATAATTTAAAAATTATAAAGAAAGTATAAAAATATATTATTCAATATAAAGAAAATAAATTTTAAAATATCAAAATACAGAAAATGAAAAATAGCAAAAAATATAAATAAAATAATACATTAAAATATGAAGAAAATAATAGATTATAAATATCAAAAATACTAATATAAGAAATATAAAGAAAATAATAAATTAAAGAAAAATTAAATTAAAATTTATAAAAAAAATTAGTTAAAATTAATGAATATAAAAATAATACGTTAAAAATACAAATAATTGTTTTTAGTTTTTTGCAAAGCTAATTGAAGGTTATATGTGCTAGCTGTCTAATTTTGCTGTGTAAGATTATAGGGAAGGCAACTCGTCATCACCACCCACAGCCAACTCTTGGTCTATTCTTTTACTAATGAATGGTGGGATTGATTATAACATTATAATGCGCCCAGGGCTGAAAGGGTAAGCAAGTTTGTCTGACAAGGATTAGAACATGTGAACCTAAGTTTATGAGTTGAGTGCCTTTATCACCAGGTCATGCAGGTCAAAAATAACAAGAAAAAAAAATTAATAATATTAAAAAGTTATAAATTTGAAAATAAATTAAAAATAAAAATAAATTGATAAATTAAAAATACAAAGAGAATAATAAGTATAAAGGTCTGTTTGTGTGTTTTCTTATAGCAAAACCAGATGAGGCTATCTGCTGAGCCCTTTGAGGGGAATCAAACCCCTGATTTTAGTGTTGTAAATCCATAGACATTCCACTGTACAAGCAGGGAGCAAAGTGTAAAGGAAGTAATAAATTACAAATATAAAGAATTTAATGATATAAAAATGTAAAGAAAATATTAAAAATAAGAAATTACAAAATATAAGATAATATAAAAAATAAATTAAAAAACATGAATAAAATATAAAAATTAATGAACTGAAAATATAAATAAAATGGAAGAATGATAGATGAAAAATATAAGATACTATAAAATAATAATTAGAAAGCATAAAGAAAATATAAAAATAATAAATTAAAATATAAACAAAATTAAAAATATAAAGACAAAAATGAATTTAAAATATAAACAAAATTAAAAATATAAAGACAAAAATGAATTTAAAATATAAAAAATAATACATTTACAATGAAGAGTAAATTATAAACTAAAAAATAAAAGAAAATAATAATTTAAATATATAAAGAAATTAAGTTACAAAATATAGATAAAGTATAAAAATAATAAATTTAAAAAATAAAAATAATACATTGAAAATATAAAAAGAATAAATTATAAAAATGTATTATAAAAATAATAAAATTAAAAATATAAAAAAAATAATAAATTGAAAATCTAAAAGATAATAAATTAAAAATTAAAAAGTAATCACAAAATAAATATTATAAAATATAAAGAAAACAATACATTAAAAATCTAAAAATAATAATAAATTGAAAAATATAAATAAAATATAAAAATAACAAATTAAAAGTTAAAATGAAATTATAACAATTTATATTTTAAAATATAAAGGAAATGATAAGTTAAAAATAAAGTAATATAATAGGTAATAAATGAAAAATATAAGATAATAAGAAAAGTAAATTAAAATATAAAGTAAATATTAAATTATAAAATATATATGAGATATAAAAATAATAATAAATTGAAAAATATAAATAAAATATAAAAATAACAAATTAAAAGTTAAAATGAAATTATAACAATTTATATTTTAAAATATAAAGGAAATGATAAGTTAAAAATAAAGTAATATAATAGGTAATAAATGAAAAATATAAGATAATAAGAAAAGTAAATTAAAATATAAAGTAAATATTAAATTATAAAATATAAATGAGATATAAAAATTATCATAAATTAATTAAAAATATAAAGAAAATAATGAAGTAAAAAATAAAAGTAAAATAGGTGAGAAATATAAATAAAGTAGTATAGTAAATATATAAGAAAAATAATAAATAATAAAAATATAAAATGTACATTAAATATAATACAATAAAAATAATAAATATAAATCAAATAATAAATTTAAAATATAAGAATGTATAGAAATAATAAATTAGAAAACATAAAGAAAATATAAGAAATACTAAATTGAAAATATAAAGAAAAAAATACATTAAAAATGTAAAGCATCAAAAGTGTAAAGGAAATAATAAATTAAAAGTATAAAGAAAATAATAAATTAAAATACAAAGAAAATAATAAATGAAAAATATAGAGACAATAATTAATTAAAAATATAAAAGAAATAATAAATGGATAAATATAAAGAAAATAATAAATTAAAAACATATTGTTGTTTGGAATTAAGCAAAAAGCTACACAAGGGGCTACCTGTGTTCTGTCCACCATGGATATTGAAAGCCAGTTTTTAGCATTGTAAGTCTGCAGACATACTACTGAGCCACTAGGGGTGTTAAAAACATCAAGAATATACATTTAAAATATAAAGAAAATGTATAAAATAATACTTTAAAAATATAAACAAAATATAAAAAGTTATAAAACAGAAAGAAAATAATAAATTGCAAAATATAAAAAATAGTAAATGAAAAAATATAAAGAGTAATAAATTAAAGAATATAAAGAAAATACAAAGAATATATTAAATTAAAATCAGTCCTGAATGCGGACTCAAATATTGTATCTAAAGTTCTGTCTGCCCGTTTGAGATTTTTTATGCCAAACCTGCTCCCTGTCACTCAGACGTGTGCTGTGCAGGGTGGAAGTATCCAACAAAACCTGGTGCTTCCACGTGACTTGTTCCATTATGGACAGGAACATCTCTGCACTTTTTGTGTCGTTTCTTTGAGCAGGCTCTTAATATATGGATACTTGACAGTCCCTTTAACATCTGTCAGGGTGCTCTTCAAGGATGTGAATTATCACCATCTCTCTACTCATTGGTGATAAACTGCCTGCTCTCTTATCTGTACCACTCGGTTTTAGTATGTGGCCTTCCTTTCCCAGGAGGGGTGTCAGTTAAATATGTTAGCCAAGCAGATGATGTGAACCTATGTCTAGAGAACCAAACATCCTTTGGGTCACCACTAGCAATTGTCAACAAGTACTCTCAAGCCAGTGGAGTCCTACTCAACTACACGAAGTCTAGGATTCGATGGTTAGGCAAATAGGCCTCATCCAGACACTCCATTTGGTTTGGCATGGACTTCCTCTACCGTTAAATGTTTGGGGATTCACTTCTTTGCAAGTCCTCAAATTGCTTTGGGGAGATGGTGCAACGTGTCAGTTCGGCAGTTCAAAATTATCATTACAGCCCTGCTAACTTGTTTGGCAAGGCAGAGGTAGTAGGAGGATTCTCCTTTGATATGATATCTTGGCGCGATTCTTCCTCTCAATAACTGCAGTGCACGAGCTGTCGAGCAGCATGTCTGCACTTTCCTGTGGATTGGTAAAACTGAGGTAGTGTCTTGGTTGTAATTAATTAAATACTAGACATCACCTGTGTTCAGACCAAGTGTCTTTCTCTTTTCCTGTTGTAGCCCAGCATGGCCAGGTGGGTTAAGGCGTTCAACTCGTAATCTGAGGGTCACGGGTTCGAATCCCGTCGCACTAAACATGCTCGCCCTTTCAGCCGTGAGAGCATTATAATTTTACGGTCAATCCCACTATTTGTTAGTAAATGAGTAACCCAAGAATTGGCCATAAGTGATGATAACTAGCTGCCTTCCTTCTAGTCTTATACTGCTACATTAGGGATGGCTAGAACAGATAGCCATTGATTATCTTTGCACGAAATTCAATAGCAAACCAAACTTTTCTTGTCAACAACTATCTGCTGTCTGTCTCAGAAGGATCATCGCTGCAGCCAACTTGTTCGTTTCTTGATTGGTACAGGGCTTAGGCATTTTAGTGTTTCAATCATGTCTGAGTAAACTGATGTGTTTTGATCCTCCCAATTGGTATGCTGACGCTGTTGCAGCGATCAGACGTTGTCATGCCATGTAACGTAATATTCGTACAGACTCCAGCTCTCCCTACCGTCAGCTTACCCCGGACTGTACTCATAGGATAGAGCAACACCACCTTGCTCTTCCGTGCTATCAACTGGCGCATCGTTCAAAACATCTTACCGGTAACAGAACTTTATATGTCTCAAGTAGCAGTGTTACCGAATCATGCCTATTGTGTCACACTCGGGTAGGGTCTGTCCTACACATGTTAGTCCTCTGTCTGACGTCGGATGTGATATGGAAAAAGGTGGCTCGCCTTTTCTGTGTCCCTTCGATCTCGGCTAGGACCATATTGTATCATGTGCCGGCCCGCGTTCCTATTTACCTCACCATCACGTTCCACTACACTCTATCGGTGTTTAAGTACGTCATCTGACTTACCCGTAACCAATTAGTTTTTTCAGCGGGCTCCAGTGTCGTACTTTAAGATAATGGCTAAGGCCAGATACAAACTGTTACTCTGCCTTGTGGCGGACCATCGGTTACTGAGTCCGAGGGAACTTTATCACCTTTGGCGCTCAAACGTCTCGTTGGTGTGCACGCTTGATTGTGTTTTGTATAATTATTGTTTATTTGTATTTTTTGTAAATCCTCTAAATTTTTGTATTTTCGTTTTCAGTATTTGTTTTACATTCAACACTGGTACATATTGTATATTACATGTACTGTTCATTTATAGTTTTGTTGTAACTAATTTAAATTACTCTTTGAATTTTAATTTTTTCTTTTAAGTTTGTATATCGAATTTCCTTTTGTAATTATATTTATTCATTTGTAACTGGAAACTATAGTTTTATAATTTCATATTTGTAATTGTAGTTTGTATATAACTTGTATATTTGGGGATTTAATTACTAATGCATACCTGTATATGTTGTTGTATTTTCATGTAAAGATTTATTTGTACTGTGTTGCTGTTTATGGTTGTTGTTATAAATTCAAAATTTGTGTTTATTAACCCTGTTTATGACAGATCTAGCTTTCACTGTTGGTATATATACTTACTGCGTTTTTAGTTTCTATTTTTTTATATGTTTGTTGTATTTTCCATCTGAATTTTCAGTTTATGTTTCCAAAACTCAATGTTTTATTCACATAATTGTATATTTTGTATATATGCATATACGAGGTCTGTTAAAAAAATACGCGGACTGTTTGAATTGCGCGGCTCCAGTTGGTTCCAGTGGAATCCGCTTGGTGTCGCTAGGTTCGCACAGATCAGCTGATTACGACGCCATTTCCCGATTGCAGATATCTTTATTTGTGTATTAGCTACGCGGTTTTAAGTGAAGTGCGATTTTTTCGTTTCGCGGATTTCAGAATGAATGACCTTAAGGAGCAACGACTTGCTGTGAAATTTTGTGTTAAACTTGAAAAATCTGCGACTGAAACTTTTGCTATGCTTAACACGGCTTACGGTGATGTTGCTATGAATCGTACGGCATGTTTCAAGTGGCATGAACGTTTTAAGGATGGTCGACAGTCCATTGAAGATGATGAGTGTCCTGGAAGTCCTTCCACGTTAACGGACGACCCACCCTGGTGCGGGCAAATCGACGTCTGACTGTTAGGGAGCTTGCTGAAGAGTGTGGGATATCAGTTGGATCTTGTCACGAGTTTTTGACCGCAAAATTGAAGATGCACCGCGTTGCTGCGAAATTTGTGCCTCAGAACTCGTGCGTTTTTGGCCAAACACTCGATCACTGTTCTTCCCCCCCCCCTACTCACAAGATGTTTTCTTGTTCCCCAAACTCAAAAGACCCTTGAAAGGAAGAAGATTTGAGACGATTCCCGAGATTAAGGCAAATGCGACGAAGGAGCTGCAGGACACTACAAAAGAAGCGTACCAGGACTGTTTCAACAAGTGGAAACACCGTTGGGATAAGTGTGTGCGTTGGGGAGGAGAGTACCTTGAAGGGGTCCCAGACCTGTAACTTCTAAATAAAGTACATTTTGTTTCATGACGTCAGTCCGCGTATTTTTTGAACAGCCCTCGTACTAATAAATCGTATTACCACATGCACGTTGTGAGCGGTTGGACAATACTGAACAGATTCAGGCTGTGGAAAGTCTGTTTACATTCCCTAGGAAACTTGCCCAGCTTGGTCAATAATGACTAGTTTCAGTTTGTAGACACTATCTGTGTTTAAGAAACTTCCCTGTTTGCAGGACAGTTTTCACGTATTGCTGTTCAACTTAAAGGTTGTCCTTACTGAAATGATTCAGAATTTTTTTTTTAGCTCAACTCATCGTCATCGAACGTCTGTCCACATGTGGCCATATAACTCAAATTGTTAAGTCCACATGCAGGTTTAACAAGCTCTTGAAAGTAATTGTATTTATAAAATAATTAATAATTTCGTACATGCTTGAATTCACTTTTGACAAAAATAAGTGTTTTATAAGTAATTTCGTTTCACAAAATTAACTAGTGGTTTGTCTTGTGCCCACCACTGGTATCGAAACTTAGGTTTTGTCTTTATATTTATTTATGAGCAAATGGGGCAGGTCGTTATAAGTAACTTTAAGTTGCTAAATGGTACGTAAGTTAGATAATAAATTCATCATTTTCACTGATAAAGCAACTACCAAATTTATTTCCATCTTTTCTTGTTTGTTAAGAGCAGAGTTACACAACAGGTTATCTGTACCGTACCCACTACATGAAGAAACCCGATATTTAGTGTTACAAACCCACACATATGGGTTTTACTTTGTAAAACACATGGTATAACTTTACCTACAAAGTAGGGTTTAGCTTAAATCATTAAATATTTGAGATAACAAAAGTGAATGAAGACGTACACATGTTAAACGTAAAACAGAGGATATTGTACTGAATTTATATCATACAGTCGTATTAGACTTTGATGTCCATATGTCACGGCTGCATTAGACTTTGACGTACATTTTGTAACATTTTACGGTTTAATAATTTTGGATTTCCAATATATGTCAAACAACTATAAGTTTAATCCTGCTGATAAAAATGAAGATAATGATTTATATGTAAATGATTGTAAAAAAAATACACAAATACTTTATATAAAGTAGTATTAATCCATTAGTATGGTATTTCATTCTACTGAATGTGAAGGGAAAATGAGTCTTAAACAACAGAAATTTTTGATAAAATTTCAGAGATACTTTTATTAACACCTCCCGATCTTTTAAACCCATGGTAAGTTAATACTCTACATTTAGTTAAGTGACTTCAATGAACTTTCTGGTTTATATTTGCTGTCCGAAATTAAACTAAAACCTAATGTGTTCTATAACAAAGTAGTTTGTAAGAATTAAAATTGTTTTACTATAAAATAAAGGTTATAATGTTTATTTTTTACTTTGACACATTGTTTTACATTATTTCAAGGCCACGTAATAATTAAACGAATTTCTTTTAAGTTACGTTACTGCAGACAATTTTAACATTAATGTTAAAGTTGCAAGTTCAAGTCGACTGATAAAGTTTCGACAAATTCCTCATTGATGGTACCGTGAATAGCTTACAAATAATCTTTATTGTAAGATTCTATAGAGTAACTGAATAAATGTGATAATTCTATGTACTAATATGAATTTTACGCACTGAAAATACTTGCCTGCTCCACAACTTTTTATCGTCTACCCTCCACTAAAGACGCAAGTTAAACATTAATAAAGCTTACAACGCTATCTCTTTCTCGATTATGAATTAACTGGAGAAATCGAAATACACAAAGAAAACGATACATTGAACTGTCCATTCACAACCTTTCTTGGTAGTTTTCTTTCTGAGGGGTATGTTGTTTAAATAGGATGGCTTCTTGTTCCTTGTCGTCATTTCCTGTCCTTTAGCTGGAAAGGTACCATTTGATTTGGTAGACGGTCGAGTGAATCTACTGTTAGTGGTTCTGTGCCATAAACCATAGCTTATCGTTAGGTTGACTTTTAGATGAAAAAATTTGTATACTTACTTGGCTGACCATTCTTTCAGCAATTTAGCCCCAAAGTTGGCCATGTCTTTGACTGTCTGTCCTTCTGCATACTTCAAGCCATATCAGACTCTTTTTCAATACATTTAATTTTCAAATATAGATTTAATATTTAATTCATCCTGTCTTGAGACCAGAAATGTTCCACCGTTTTGCCTTATCACATTGAATAAACTGAGTATTACAAGCGTTAACATCACAACTGATTTACATTTGACAACTTCGTATTGTAGTATTTGTTTCCACTATGACTTAGTCACTGGATATTAATGAGACGATTCTTATACTCACTCAAGCAACTTTAACAACTGAAGTTGATAGAGTAATAAAAGACTATTGGATAGCTACTTTACGTACATCGGGGAATATATTTAGATCCTCCGATCAAGAACCGTATTTTACTTTGTTAGAAAATATCTTTCCTTCCTCATATTTGGTGCGAGTTCATTATTTGTATATTCTTACAAGTGTATAAAAACATTAAAATTATTCCTGTATGGATATAAATATGCAAGATTATATTAGCTTATATAATCCCCACGTTACGATTATAGTTATATGTGCGTGTATAGAGAAAAACTATGATTCGTTCCATATCCCATACATTAAATAATTTTCCTGTTAATAGTTGTTATGGCTGTGTGTGTGTGTGTGTGTGTGTGTGTGTGTGTGTGTAGAGCAAAACCACACGTCAGTCCACATCACACACATTATACAAGTTGTAGACATTGACTGTTCTATAGTAGTTAATACCGTGAAAGGTAAATATTGTTTTATTATGATATCCATCGTCAATTTAAACAACTTTATGTGCATATTTGTTATCCACGAATGTTTGTATGTAAATATGAAAGTATTTCTATGTTTAACAGCTGCAGTATTTAAACCCGTAACACAGCTATACGTTGATCTTTAATCATAAACTTTCCCTCGTGGCTAGTATGAATTACTTCAGACTTTACATTGGTTGTGCCCACAGCGCCGATTCTTATGGTATTTCATCAGTGCTGCCCTCTTTGAGAGTCATTAGATACTATTACTGACAGCCACAGTAGCAGTTCACTGAATAAAAACAATCTTTGCTAGAAACTCTGAAGATACAAATAATTAAAAAACCAATCAATATAATGTCTAAATGTAGCGATGAACCAACTGATTGGTTCAACCTCTCATCAACTGTGCTCAACGAAAGCCACGGAACACATTTTTTGTTCCGCAGTTTCTCGTCTGGCTCAGACTTATAATTAACGGTTCCTCTTAAAGTCATCTTCAAATTCCATTCGGCGTCTGACAGATATTGCACCACATGAAACATTACCGGCAGGCGAGAAATTATTTTCAAGAAGTAATTTCATTTTTTCTCCCTAGGATTTCTTAAACATACGATAAAGTTTAGTTATTAGACTTATACCTAGTATACTAAGTATAATAGTCGACAGTGTGAAAACAAGTTTGTGGTTGCAACTTTCTACGCGTACATAAAAAATACACGCGATAACGACAGTGGACCACATTTCTTAGTGATGGGTTTTTGTGACAATCTCTCCTTTTCATGGTACCAAAACCGACAGTTATAACATAGTGGTATTTACGTTATAAAAAACAAAACTAAGTGAAAATTAGAAACCTTACAATATTTAATCCACACTATATATTTTGTATGGTGCCGACGAGGCCTTTTGTTCAATAGTAGTTCATATGATTGAGTAAGTTGAACTCGCATTGTTCCAAACAATAAGTCGTTTCACCCGACATCGCGTGTCAGTTCATACTGACAAAATTATGGAACTGTTCCATTTATTTCTATATTTGCAATTCAATTCTTCCTTCGACTTTTCAAAGAAAGAAAATCCTACTTAGAGTTGTTTAATTTTTTAAATTCTCTTTGATAAATTATTTTATTAATCGTAAAATTAGTGAAAAATTAAAGAAAAAGTTCCATTTTTATTTTTTCTAATCTTTAAAACAGGCAATTGTTTTTATTATTTCACCGTTCACTTCTTTCCTATACCTGACGAATTGCACATATTAGTGTGTAAAAACACATACGCGCGCCGAAGGTTAAATACTTAAAAATTAATTCCTAACATTGTATCTATACACTTCAATATAGTGATCCTTTACCATAATAGTGGTTTTCAAGTTGCGTCGTTGCTCGAGAAAGCTATAAATGAAGCACATTTTAAAAACAAGTTGTGGGATAAAGTTGTACAACTTTTAACAAAATGGTATACACAAATAGAAGCGCTAGTCCAACCACTGTAGTAAACTAAACAGCATAACGGAGAAAAAAAAAAAAAGCACGTGAAACTATGGCGAAAACTTACACCTGGAGCTTTGTTGTTATGTTATACGTTTGTTAACGCATTATGTTTAGTTAACAGTTTGTTTTGGGCTCTTTATGTTTGAGTTGACTTCCAGGCTCGGGAACCAACTATAAAATCCCAAATCGAACCTGTTGGTGGAACAACAATAAAGGGTTACCCATTTATGGACCGAATGAAAGACGTTAACAAAGTCTGCAAGTTGTTTTGGTGCGTATTCTACTTGAAGTTTAGCTATTAATATTAATGTACTTACATTCTTGTGCAGATGGTTATCACAATTCGAATTTGACATTATGGCGTATAGGACACCCTATTTAAGTTTATAAATAAATACTGCTCTTATTTACGAGCTGCATATGATAATGAAAAGAACAGTAATTATACAGTCTTCTACACGTATAGAAGAATAGAAGAACCTAATTCCTTACTAGGAAAATTTTATGGTGGACTAGGCTGAAAGTCTTTATAAAGGAGGGTTGATTGCAAGTGAAGAACAAAAAGAAAGTTAATACATGTCAATTAAAGTGTAAAAATTTAGCTTATTGAAATAAGTCAGCGGTATCTTTACAATTAAGTTATTTATTAAATTCCAAGTACACAGTAAACAAAATTAAATACAAGGGGAAAATAAAAAAAACATTTTCATTAGAATATTCCAGAGTTATGTCAAGTTAATACTTCGGTCCAGCCACACAGTTTCATTCCTTCTTACTACACGTGCACGACTCACACGAGCAGGGTTCTCCTTCTAGAAATGTGTTGTGTAAAAGGTAATTAAAAACTAATTCGGTCCATTTCGAAATTTGTAACTTCACAGTTTAAGAGTATTAACTCCACAGATATAAGTTAGCAAATACAAGATAGTTAAAGTTTAAATTTAACGAGTTCAACTAGCCAAAATAAAAACCCTGATAGAAAGATAAAAGCTTCTACAGAAGTAAAGCTAACGTATACTGTAGTGCGTTCACTTTCAAATAGTATCAAAAATGTCAAATTTAAGAAAATTATCGTTCGACTTTTTCACCACATACAGTAGAAGGTAGTTACATACCTGAACACTTGCATGGACTTGCTTCACCCTCCTTCTCGCCTTTTTTGTTGCACGTAGTACACTTACATCCGTCTTCTTTTCCGCACGTGCACTCTTCACCGCATGTGCACATCTCATCTTTAGAGAAACGCATACACATGCTTACATAAAGGAAGGGTTTAAAAATAATACAAATACATATATTTCCTACAATGTTTACCATATATCCATACAATATCACCTCCATACTTACCTCCACACATACAGGCTGGATCAGACATTATATTGCTTTACTACCTTGAACAACCTACAACACAGAACTGGAAAGAACATCTTCTTCAAGGTATTATATTGAGCGCCAAACGTATCGTGTGCAAAATTAGCAGTAGCGTAACGTGTGCTTTTTCCAGCCAATCATAGTTCACTATATGGCGCGATATATTTCTTTTAATTCAGTGAAATACCAAACGTTCCCACTAGAACTTAATTCTTAATTGTTTTGAATTAAGCACAAAGCTACACAATGGGCTATCTGTACTCTGCCCACCACGGGTATTGAGACCCGGTTTTTAGTGTGCAAGTCCGCAGAAGTGCCACTGGGGGGCTTCCCACTAGATCTTCTCAGCTTGAAAAAAAAAGCCATTGACTACAGTTGTGCCCTAGAAGGAAATTCTTTGAAGAGCAGTCATATCACGTGACTTGGAAACAGGCAGACTTCTACACGCCTCCATATTTGATTTGCGTTTCAGAGCTGTGTAGTAAATAGTTTAGTTCTGAGCTAAACTTGTTTTCCTGAGACGACACGTGTCTTACGTACACAAGAATTGGTGTAATAAATATGTTTTGTAAAGAAAATGAAGAAATATTACTATCATCGACTCACTGAGGAAAAAAAAAATAAAACGTTACTTGAAATACTAAATATATAAGGTGAACATACCCAACTTGTGAAGAAAAATCAAAGATTGTTAGAAACGTGTTGGATAAGTGTGTAGAGGTCGTTGACACAAATTTTATTAGACCTTCACGGTAACTAAACAGAATATAACTGAAAAAGATACATGAAGGTTTCTGAGAATTTTAAGTTAGAAAACCAGTAGGAGTGTCTAGAACACATATAGACGTTTAAAGTTATAAAAGTCAGACTACATCTTGAGATAGCCCATTGTGTAGCTATCTATACTTTGTCCACCAAAGCTTTCTAAACCTGGTTTCTAGTGTTGTACGTCCGCAGACATAACGCTGTGCCACTAGGGGGCATCTTGAGAGTAATTTTGTTTTGTTTATCTTTCATGACCACGATGAAAAAGAGTCAATATAAAGTTTTCTTTAAACCTGTAATACAAACTGTGTTACACTAGACAGGTGTGGGAGACAAATTAAAAATTGTGGCTCGGCCCCCCTGCTTCTACGCCACTATAAGAAATCGATAAAAGTATTGTTATAGGAAAGAGTTGAATAAATTATGCTATAAACTTACATTTAAACTAAAGTAGGATATTTTAATAAAATAGCCTAAAACAGTTGAGCTTTTGCGGTATAACAGTTTAAATATGTGTTAAAAGTTTTAACAGTTTAACTATCACCAGGTTTCATCACATTAGTTTAATCCAAGATGAAGATATATTCATGAAAAGAAAACATATCTGCAATCTCCTTGATTAAGTAAGTAAATAACATTACTTTAGTACTGTTGTAAGCTATAGTTTCATTGTTCAATCCAGAAGTTTGCGTAATGTCAGATCAAGAAGCTCGTTAAAGTAGTCCTAGTATAAGTAGGAAGTTCACGATGACGTCAAGAAAGTAGTAACTCAGTATATTAGTTATAAATTAGAGTAAGCAGTTAGTTAAGTGAACTATTCATTATGTGAATGGTCGAGCGAAGACTGGTCAAGTTTACAATAAAAGTTAATTAGCATTTGTCATCAATCAAAGCTACATAAGGGCTACAACCATCGCTAATATGGAACTGATAGACAGCAGATGGAAGGTAAAAAGGAAAGAGCCCTCGCCAGCACATCTTGTTCCTAGGTTGATCCTTTTTATAAATACATCATCAGTAATCCAGAAAATCCGGATATTGTGACAAAATATTGCTAGACTTATTTTTTATTTTTATCACAAGTACTAAACCGTATAGCCCAGCATGGCCAGGTGGTTAAGGCACTCGACTCGTAATCTCAAGATCGCTAGTTCGAATCTCCGTCACACCAAACATGCTCGCCCTTTCAGGCTTGGGAGCATTATAAGGTAACGGTCAATCCTACTATTCGTTGGCAAAAGAGTAGCCCAAGATTTGTTAGTGGGTGGTGATGTCTAGCTGCCTTCCCTCTAGTATTACACTGGTAAATTAGGGACGGCTAGCGCAGATAGCCCTCGTGTAGCTTTACGCGAAATTCAAAACAAACTAAACCATATCGTTTCCAATGCCTTGCTAACGTTCGGTAGTCAGCGTTGTAACAGATGGATTGTTGCTATAAGTCGCCACCTGATCTCTTTTGAGTTTCGTATCTTTGATATATATGAAAACAATATTTACTATAAGATAAGAATGTAAAATAAGAAATAATAAATGACTAAACTGTATCACTGTAAATCGTAATTTATGTAATAAAAATAGAGAAATACTAAAAAACTGTAACTCCCGGAAACAGTAGTTTTAATATATCACGTTATGCTGGTCACTGATAAAGAGAACTTGAACAGATAAAAATTACCTGAACGTTGTTGTATTAAACAAAGCTTATCTGGTTGTGGACTTGGATTTCTAACACTTCTTTTTAGGGTTAAATTGATGTAATTCCTCAAGGTTGTTCATGAGGGCTGGGCTTAGCCCAGTAGATATCGTGTCACACTGTCGATTTGAAGAGCAAATTACAGAACCGTGGGTATGTTATAAGAGTGAGTGGCAAATTCTACTATTCAGTGTAGCAAGAAATTTCCAAAACTTAACAGTGGGTGGTATATTTTATTTAATCTATCAATTCAAATCTATGGACGCAGTAACTAGGGAGATACGAACCGGAAAGTCGTCGCTGGCGCAAAGTGTCTAAATAACTTGACCGTCTGCCATGGCATTCACAATGGGAAAAAAATGAGGGGTGAGTGAGTGGGGGAGTCAAGTATGACAGTTTAATTTGGGCTTCAATAACGTAGTTACACTCAGCTTTTTCTAAGCACAGTTGGCACTAAACAAACAGCATGATTCAAACCTTGGACTTTAAAATTATAAGATCTCAAGTTGTGGTTCATCCACTCAGTTGGAGGCTTCTTAAAGAGTAGTAGCTGGTGGCTCAGTCCATGAATCCTGGTTATAAAATCTCGGTTATAAGCAAAATTTAACAAGTGTATAGATGATACATTATTGAACCTCTTACAATAACCAAAACTTTCAAATAAAAATATAAAATTATATTTGTTTGAGACTCAGACTGCAACTTTGTTTTAGTATTGTCAGTATTCAATGTTTCAAAATTTTTGCTATAAGAAATACTCACTGATTATATTCCCTTTATCATTCAAAGAAAAAAATTAGACATAAATAACATTTTTTCAAGCATATAACTATTGTATAATGAAGTTGTATTTTAAGGTTAGCTTGAAGAGATTTTATGTAAACATTTTAAAAACATTTTCCATGTGCATTATGATCAATAACTTCTAAAAGAATAAAGAGTGTATTGTGTGGTGTGAAAAACAAACAAACAAATATGTGTGAAACTCCAAATGTTAATAGAAATAACAGAAATGTGTAAATTAATTACTAGCCGTACCTTTTAAATACTGTTTATAAAACTGTGTGGAGAGAACATAAGTTGACGTACTGGTTCTATCTTACAAACATTTTGTGAAATGTGTCAGTTGTGGTGATATTTTGTTTTGTTTTCGTGGTGAAATGTACGAGATTTATTGAGAGTGGGCTGAAGTCGCTGCTTTGCGAAGTAATGGAATGTTTTTTTTTAATTATTGTGAGTTATATGTAAATTATAATAAGTGAAAACTTTTACATTAATTATATATTTTATCTTTGCACATGCCATCACAATTACCCATGATGTAAAAATCAGTTACTGGGTGAGTATAAGGAAACGTTGGGCGTAAAAAAGCTACTCAAGAGGTATCATAATTTAGCAGTGTAAGACTAGAGGGAAGCAGCTAGTTATCGTCACCCGCCGCTAACTCTTGGACTACTCTTTTACCAACGAATAGTACGATTTACACTCACATTATAACGCCACCAAAGCTGAAAGGGCGAGTATCTTTGGCGTAATGAGGATCCCAACCCGCGGCTCTCACATTGCAGGTCGTTCTTTCTATCCACCTGGCCATGTTGTGCTAGCTTCATGGTGATATAACGGTCACAAGATCAGTCTAAATGACCGAGTCAATATTAAGAGAGTTAAGTGTACACAAGAGAATTTAATTGGACCTGTGATATGCCCAGTAGAGATCTTGAGGTCAGTTAGCGTGTCTCTCGAAGTGTCTGGAAGGGTTTCACCTCAGAAAATCATTCGGTAGCTCAAAGAGCAGGAATTGCAATGCCCTATATTTGATTTTCCACCAAATAGCCATTTTAGCTTATGATAGTTTGTGAGTTATCAACTGAAATCTCATGAATACCTGTTACTGTGTATCTCTCCTCGATAGCTCAGAAAGCAAGGGTCATTACACCTTTTTGATCCTTTCAGTCACACGTCTGAAAAGAAATCCTAGCATATAATAGTATATTAGTCCTAGCCATATCAACAACAAAACATCATAAATTATTCAGCTGTCACTCAATTATTGACCTGGTGTCTTATCATCTGGCTTATCATGAACATTCAGGTAAGTGCTTTTAGATCTCTCCTATTCTTCACTAGGGTGGAATAAAATAACAGTATCTTGTTCCTTTGACTTGTAGGTCTGATTCCTTACTGCACAAGGCAGTGCAGAAAAGCTGGTATCTAAAATTCACATCCTTGTCTGGGATATTCAAGAACTGGAAACTCATTCCTCGGTTCATCTGAAATTTGTTTCTGCTTAAATGAGAATTAATGAAGCTGTGGAAATATTGGAATTTGTCACAAATTACACAGTTGTTAAACATAAAAAGGAAATAATAAAAGAGCTAGTCTTTATGTGCGTTTCCTTCGTGGGAAGGAACCTAGAAACCTTTCATGCACACTATAAAAATTCTGTGATGTGTATCTGGGTATTAAATTTGACTCATATCTATTTCCCCAATTTTTATACCATACAGCCCTTAAGCCCCATAATAGTGCTATTGTTTTCTAAATCTCACTTACTGATTGAACAGTATGTGAAGGTTTCCTGTCAAATACTGTTTTTCAAGACAAACATGGGAAATAATGTATAAATATATAAATGTGAGAATTAAAAAAGTTGAACTAAGTTTAGGAAACGGCAATAAATATAAATCTTACAAAAATAATTCAGAGAATATTGGAGAATAAAAATAATTCATATAAAAACATGGGAAGAAAAACGAATCTGAGGAGCTAACTTTTTTTTTTTACTTTTTAAAAACAGTTGAATTGAATTAATTTCGGGAAATAGCAACAGACTAGCCAATTAAAGGATTTGTGCATGGGGTAGCTATAGGAATAATTTAGTTAATGGAGACGCTTTAATGGTACATTGAGACCTTTGTGAATTATGAGGGGCCTTAGAGTCCTGCAGTAGAGTGTGGGCATTTTATGCTAGTTTTAAATAAAGTGTAATTACCTTAACTGTGAATAAAAGCTCAGTAGATGTTTGCTTAATTTCAAGTATTAGAAGAATATTTTTCACCCACAGATGAGTCTCGTTTCAACTTTACCAATAACTTTCAATATATTGGGAATTGGAACCACGACACATCCATTTAACGCATACCAAACAATTCATCAACTGTCCTTGTACCTAGGATTAGTGTTCTTTAAAAATATATTTGTGAATAGGCACAATAAGACAGATG
The DNA here is from genome assembly GCF_004210375.1 of Tachypleus tridentatus. Lineage (NCBI taxonomy): Eukaryota > Metazoa > Arthropoda > Merostomata > Xiphosura > Limulidae > Tachypleus > Tachypleus tridentatus. The sequence goes on along the minus strand of NC_134837.1, from coordinate 67,556,918 downwards.
CAATTCTAGTGTCACCACTAGCCTCGTTTATGATATTCAACCTCATGTGTAACTAAACAAAGTGCCTGTACTATTTATACTTGATTTTTAGGTAGAAAAAAAGCTAAATTCCTGCATGAACTTTTTGCTGCGTTACGTGGTATCAATGCAAACTCCATCAATATTGAACCACAGTACATCACTTGCGTACACAAAATTGCTGTAACTTCCTCTTTCACATTCATTCTTGCAGCTCAGTTTCTCAGCTTGGGCTAGTTGGTATCAGATAACTCTTCCACTTAATATCAGTTCACGGGTTGCACAGGGAACATTGACCGATAAGCTCTGTAATATGTCAATTTCTATGAGGTCAATACCAGAACCAACGTCAATCTTAACTACTTTCATTTAATAAGTGACACCATCCAGAAATAGTGTATGATAAGAAAAGTCCTGTTTACTACAGATAATCACTATATCAGAGACTGAACTTTCAGTTCTAACAGTGAAGGCAGATGTACTACAAAGTTATTAGGAATAAATGTGCATGTATTCACTGGGTTATAATAGAACCAAATACCACAATCTGCCGTTAGGGACTATTAACTGTAATAGCTCTTTAGCCTGAAGAATAAATACACTACCGAAAACATAATATTTGGGTTATGTCATCATTGGTCATTGCAAGGTGTGAAGTTGTACAGGTCCACATTAAAAAAAACACCAAAAGTTGTCATCTTTGAAGCAAGATACAGAAAATTCATGTTAAATCTTCATAAATATAACGACAGTTCTTACTCTTAAAATATCTGTATGGCTGAAGCTGTGAGGATCTTACATCTAATTGAGGATAAAGGTTACTTTCACTTGTTTACAGAATATCAATATATCTTCTTGAGAGGTTCTCATCACTTAGGCTGGAAAAATAAATTACATCAGTTAGCTACAAAAATCTCAGTTGATATGCAGCCTGAATCTTTCAAAGAGATAGAAGCTGTGAAGGAACGAGGAGTAATAAAATCGAGTATTGGCATCACCTATTTTACTTGAGAGAAAAACGATGGATCCACAATTTTCTGTGTGAATTATTGGAAGGTAAGTGCAACTATAAAAGAAGGATGCCTGACTACTTCTAAAGATTTTCTCTAACTTTTAAATACGAATATTGACAAGTGAAAGCGACAAATAAAATAGAGAAGAGAAGAGAGCCTTTACTGCAGAAATGGATTGTGGCATTGCTTTGTTACCATTTGGATTATTGATGCTGCTACTACTATGCAACAGCTAATGCAGCTTTCTCTATACCATACTCATTTACTTGAATTACACAATTGCATATGAGACGATATTTGATAATGCTTGTGAAGAGCTAATGAATGTTCTGGTGTGGTTTAGGAAAGAGAACATTAAGCTAAGTCTGTAGAAGTGTGAATTATTTGATTAACTGGTGAGGTTTCTGGAAAACAAAGTCAGTGAAGAAAATTTTCTTCGGATTCAAAGATTGATTGTGCTTTGGTCAACACCAAAGAATCTTTATAGGTAGAAGAACTTGGACAGTACTTTTATTAGAAGCTTTTTGGTAAATAATTTTATAATATTACTCTACTCACACTCCCCAAAAAAAAATACTTTTGTTGAATTGTTGATTACGATAAAAAATCCTGAAATGTCATACTTGTTTACCTAATCAAGCGTGGGAAGGATTTTGATCGTTATCCTGATGGCCCAACGAAATGTTTGGAATGGTTGAGGAAAGACAACATTAAACTGACTCTCAAGAAATGTGAATTTGTTCTGCGACAAGATGGATCTCTTTGGACACATGGTCAGTCAGGAGGGAGATTTAAGATTTAAATTTGTTTATAATTGACGAAAACCAAAAACCTTGCACGAGGTAAAGACATTCCTGTGATTAAATTCTCATTATCAATCTTTTTAACATTTTGTAAAATGATTCTATAGCGTATTATGTACAAAGTACTTCAAAGAGGTTTTGTTGGACTTCTAATTGTAAACAATTATTCAACAACTGAAGGAAGAATAAATCAGTTCTTCTGTACTAGCATACTTTTTTTCTTAAAATCCACTTATTTCAGATATAAATGTGATTGCTTTTGCAGTGGAAGAAGTGTCATTACATGTAGAACATAGGAAGGACGGTATGATTGCGTACTATAACAAATCAAGAATGTTGTAGAAAGAAAGTATTGTGCAAGTTGAAATAACTGCTAAGTGTCGTTTGAGCTAGAACACATTTACACTTTAACCTATACAGAGAAAAAAGTTTATACGTCACACAGATCATGAAGATTGAAATAATGGTAGAGTTGTACAATCCAAACCACCAGATGATAAGATGGCTTCGGAAGCTTCAAGTACAATTTAATCATCATGTATGGCTATAGATGGAACGCTATAAATGATAGTACATTACTCTGAAGACCATATATTAATAACAAAATGTAAACACTGCAAATATGAAAGTACAAGATAATAAAGACAGTCAACCTAAAGTGAAACAGAGTATAGTCCAAGCCTGAATATCCAAAAGGTAATACTAAAGAGCTAAAAATGTATCTCAGGACGACTGGTATGAGTATTAACACTTTTACTAATAAAGCAGAGAACAACGTTTCAAACTTCTGATATTATCTTCAGGTTAACAGGTGTTTTGTTGATGACCTAAGAAGGTCGAAACGTTTTTTTCTGCTTTATTAGTAAAAGTGTTAATACCCATGCCAACCGTCCTGAGATGCATTTTTACTTCTAGTGGGTTTCTCGTCATCATGAGTAAAGAGCTAATGCAACATAAATTTCAGCTAACAGATGCTCAAATAAGAGATAGGAGTTTGAGAACAATTATTCAGTGGATCAAGAATAGTGCAGACAAAACAGTAGAATAGAGAAATATAGAATAACTTCTAAATTAATTAGCCATTTTTGTAAATGAACACAAGAAAACGAGAGATAAAACTCCTCCACTGCTATTTGTGAGTTGTTGAAAAGTAGTGTGCTCCAGTAATATATTAATCATACAAGTTATTTATAAATGGCTGCTAAGGACCTCGTTTTGGTAACATAATAGTTCTACAACTTAATTTATAAATGTGACATAAAGAAAACGTTGAATAAATATACTAGATCTACAAGCTAATTTTGTAAATGTACTCGGATATACTTGCTTATATGACAGTACTCATGATATAATAATCTATTACTAACTTTCTGTTTTTCGCTCTAACTTTAATGTACTTTTATGGGTTTTTTCTGTTTTGTTTGTTATTACGCATGAAACTTACACAAAGAGCTATGTTTGTTCTGCCCACCACTGATATCGAAACTCAATTTATAGGCACTATAAGTCTACAGATATTCCCCTGTGACAAGAAGCAGATATTCATGTTACAGAGTTTTAATGTGTTTTGTATGTGCTCTGTATTTTGTACAACTACTGCCGTTATTTTACTGGTTTCATCAGTGAAACTTTCGAATTAGCATTTAAACAGTTCCTATTGTAATAATTAAACCCACGTATTTAGCAGGTTTTCATTTCAACTAAAAGGTCACTATATTTCAGAGAAAATACTCTCCATTCGTGGACATATCAATACGTAAGCTCTGTCTTCATAACGGAGAGTAAATAACCATCCAGTCGGCATGATTCTATTATAAGATAATTTTTTCACGTTTAAGTTTTGGTGTAAACTTCTTATTTTTCGGTGTCAGGTCAAGACACACAACAGTGTTTCGAGTGGCCAAAACAACCTACAGAACACTGTGTTACGGGAGTGATAATTTAGCAATTTTTCGCATTTTGTGGCTCACAACATGGTAATCCAAAACATTATCATATAAGTAAATTAGATTAGTAGTTTTTAAAAAGAATCATACCAGTGGATGGTTATTATTCATTTCCAATTTTTCAGCACAAATTTACTAAATTTATCGTCACATAATATTAGATTAAGTATTTAGCGTAAATAATTATGCTAGAGACGGCTGTACCGAGTGCATATGGGTGATGAATAAAAGCTGTTAATCTAGATTCCATGGCGTTACTCTAGAGAAAATTATTAACATTCTTTTAGAAACAAAAACTAGCAGCATATATTTTAAGTAATTTGGTTGCTTTTGTAAAGTAAACGTCTGTTCTGAATAATAGGGCTACGATCATAAAGCTAATGTGGGTTAATATCGAGTGTCACCTTTATGCTTACTGTGGTTTGTTGGTGTGTTGACAAAAAGTCATGATATTTAAAATCACAAACACTTCAGGTGTAAACAAAAGGTGCGTTAGAAAAAGGACTGAACATGCAACTTAAAATAATGGAATCTAAATTGGTGGCCAAACGGACAGCTACACTCATAGCGTTGATAATAACTTTAAATGAAATATTGATTCATTAGTTAGCCAGACTGCATTATTTGTTCAAATTTGGGTATGATAGTTGGTAAAACCTACTAACTAATGAATTAATATTTGCTCTAATATTACTATCAATTATTTGATGGTAGTGACCAGTTTGAACACTAATTTTTATTTCATTCCTTTAAATTACACACTCAATCCCTTTTTGGTCATTTCCTTTATTTCACGTCTAAGGTATTTTTGATTAAATACGTTTTACTAAAAGTGCAAAATATCTTAAATTTATTTTAAAAACAACAAAATACAGTGTTATAGATATGAAAGAGTAAAAGACTACAAAAAGGAAGAAACTCAGTTTGAGAAAATCTTTATTATGAAGTGATGACGTCAGACAGGATTTTCTTCAACAGGCAAGTGGACAGTAGCGACCTTTAAAGCTGGAGATGGACTGCTGAGTATTAATCTTGTATATTATATATCACACACACACACACATATATACACACATACATACCACAGAAACACCTCATCTCAATAGTGGACATTGTAGAAGTATAGAGGCTTAAAGCTAATATATTAGTAAGCATAATCAGTGATGTCGAGAAAACCCACTTGTAGAGAAATGTAAAGGAGTGAACAACGTTTTGACCTTCTACGTAAAATATTTTCTCAACCCAAACGAGCCGTTTTTGCATATATGTTAGTAAGCATACCTGACTGGCCAACACCTGCTACTAGATAGGATCCTTAAATATGATATATATCAACAAAACAAAATAAAACAATAACATATCGACTTACCCAGTAAAGGGGAAATACGTGTTTAAAATCTCCACAGGCGTAAGACGATACTTGCCTGAAGAAGACACAGATAGGTCTTGCATATAAAGTGCGACAAATTTAATGAAAGTTGTCCACATGCCAGCCTGAATGATCAAGAAAATGATAGTGTATCCAAGCAGCTAAGATAATAGTTAAATAAAGAATATATTGTGTAGATTGTAACCTTCCATGTGCAATTCAGAATACGCCAGTTGTATGAGCCAACCAGTGAACATAAAATGTAACTGGAAGCAGAAGAATTTCAAGTAACAAATACATGGGAACAAGAACCACAAAATGGAGCAGTAAGTACGAACCATATAACATAGTAGGGAATGAAATGGACAAAGTAGTCAATCTAGATCTCAATGGAGATGCAAATGGGAAATAGGAGGTAATGAAATAGGGGAAAAGTTTTAAGAACCTACCCAGGCAGCCAATGTCTTGAGAAGAAAGGTCTGGTCCAGATAGAGGATAACACACGAAGAATGGTAAAGAATGTGGGAAACATTAACTATCAGAATGATGAAGTCCCCATGCCAAAAGGAGGAGAATTGAATGGAAAGATGGTACAAGAAACATGTTGCAATGGATTAAGAGGGAAAACTGGACAGGATATGAAGGACAATATTAAAATTACAATTCTGCAGGACAGCCCATATGACAGTCCAGGATCGAGATAACGTTGGGTGAAAGATAAAACTGTTTCAGGACATGAACTTTACAAACGCGAAAGTGAGTTATATAAATGTGAGCTATAAAAATCTACATTATACAATGTATGAACCATAAAATATGATAACTGTACAAAAACCACACAAAATGTAAACAAAGAATATAGGAACTATACAAAATCTAAACAATCAAGAGTTTGAACTATGCAAATATGAACCATACAAAAGCTAAGATTTTTGAAATCGAAAACCTATTTCCAAATATACTTACCGCCTCTCCTCCAACAGCTGTCACTCGAATGTCAAAGTTTCTTGCTGTGCCCATCTAAGCATTGGGCCGATTTTTTCTTATTTCCTCCAGTCTTTTATACTCCACTTAATTAACTTTGGAATTTTTTCTCTTGTGAAATTCCCCAATTATATTAATGTGCACTCCATATGTAGGTACCTCGATCAGATAATGTTATCACTTTTTTCGAGAATGACTCAGTCTGAAATTTTTAACACTAGCTCTTAATAGGGAGGAAAGGTGAGGGAGTGAAGGAAATTGTTATTTGAAATACTTTTTGATTTAAGAAAATATTTACTTCCAAACATACTTACTTCTTCTCACATTACACTTAAAATCCACATTGATATGATGAAAAGGTTGTTGAAGACATTATTCATACACAAAGTATTTGCATATATAAGGGGTGTGTCAATAGAAGATTGACACCCCAGTGGAGAAACCACGATACATCCATAACAGGTATGCTTTTGTATCTCAAAGCTGCTGGTATGGGTATTAAAAATGTTTATTAAAATAAAGTAGAGAAAAACGTTTCGACCTTCTTAGGTCATTTTTAGGTTAACAAAAGGTTACTTTTCTCCTGGAACTTAATTTATACACTGTGGGTGAAGTTTTACATGATTTGTCATCCCTATTGGACACGTTCCAGCCAGTTAGCCGTCGTACCTATATTCTACGTTGGTGACGAGGACAATTAAATTGCAACATGTTAGAATATTGATACTTAAACAGTCAAGCAAGACAAAGAAAAAAGGGAATGATTGCATTAAAAACAGTAAATTCAACCCTGTGATAAATGACATTTAAATAAACAAAATAAGTCTTCTATAAACAAATTTTAAATGCTGCATAAGTTAAAAATATCTCTAGAGTACAGGTATAATTTGAGACATAAAATTTGTCCCGAGGTTTGAAGGTCAAAGAAAGTGGAATCCACATTGTGGTGGGAATTAACCGTCTATCAGTCTTAACCTCTATTTACCAGTCTCACATAAAAAAATCCTTAAAAATCAAACACAATCCTAAGAAATATATGTTAGGAGAGCAAGATATGTGTGTTAAACGACCACAACGTCCCTTACATACATGAACCTTTACTGCTTCCAGACAGTTGTGGAAAGGTAACCACTCTCCAAAGTAAAAGAAAAAAAATTATACTAAAAAAACAAAATAAACTAAGGTATTACCATTTGGGGGTAAATAAGATAAAGCTGCCTCCTGAGGTTGTCATTCTAAACCCCATTATACGAGTGAAGCACTAATTTAATTCCATTAGTATAGAGTAAATTTACTTGAACCCTCTGGGGGAAGAGCCTCCCTCCATCACCTCAGTGACTAGGAAATGGGTGTCTCAATAACCTCTAGCTCCACCAGTAAACTCTGGGATTAATGCACGTTAAGTATTTCTGAGAAAAATTTCTCTGTAAATCGTGCAATAATTGAACCAAGTTCCCTAAATTTTAAAAACAAATAAACATTAATTTATTCAGTCCAATGACTGGCTGGGATGAGCAGGATCCCCCTATGCTTTACTCATGACCGTCCATGAGTGGCAGTCCAGTATAATAACAATAGTACAGTGATATCAACTGGTCTGTTTGTAGGTGGTCTCAAGGAACACCTCATTTCTACAGAGCCTGTTGTAGCCTAAATGAGGTATATTAAGTTAGGGGTTGCCAGTATGGAATTGGTTTGATAAAAGCACACCTGCCTGGGCAACACTTACCACAGAGTGGGATTCAGTGAAAAAAGATAAAGGGTCTGTAAAGTAAAGAGACAAACATAGCAATAACAATGCTCACACCTCTCTAATATACAGCAGAAATGGTTAAGGTAGTAAAAAGGGGTAGACAAAAAATCATAAGACGTCATGCAAGTAATGTGAGATAAAAAGGTTAGAGAAAACAGTCAGATACCATTCAAGTAACGTGAGATAAAAGGATTGAGGAAAGTCCACATATCATCCTGCACAATGTGATCCTGTGGGAACTTATCCAGGCTACCATAAAAATGTCATGATTCAGATTAGACATTATTTAAAAAGTCTTCTCACTTTCAAAAAGAGCCCAGAATATGGATCACTTTTTTGTACCCACCTTATGAATGTAACTAGGGATAACCATGTATGCAGTGAGAGAAGGAGAGGTGAGTAAGAATAGAACTCTTGTTACATCGCTTGGAGACAGATGGAAGCTGACTAATCATAAGTTAGATGTACAATGAAATGCTGTAAGGACAGGGCTAGAGAGTGGAGGCGACAAGAAAAAGCTCGTACAATCTAGCGGTGTCCATATGGTATAGATGCTAGTCCAAAGGTAAAAATGCTGAATTGCAGTACCTTACCCTTATACATAAAATGCGATAATAACAGGACTCCACCACTATGGTAATGTGCAGACAGGAATAAATGATATCGTACTTGTACATTCATAATCCTATTAAAAACTGTTAACTCAGAGTGAGGAATGAACCTCTTGTGAGAATCCAGGAATTGATATAGACGAGAAATAACTGGATGCCAGTGTTCTGTCTTCTTAGGCCCAAAAACCGATGGAAATATAGACAAGAAATACTAATAACTGGATGCTAGTGTCCTGTCTTGTTAGGCCCCAAAACCGATGGAAATATGGACGAGAAATATTGATAACTAGATGCTAGTGCCCTGTCTTGTTAGGCCCAAAACCCGATGGAAATAAAACCCTGGAAGAACTGGCACAACTCTCTCTCCATCCTCAGACTAACCAAACTCTGATAGTCCTAGAGCTAAGTTCTGAAATCCGAGGATCTGCGGGAGACACAAACACTTCAGTTTGGTGGATAATGTTGGTGGTGATATGATATGAACGACTAATCCTGACTTAAGGACCTGCAATGGTCCTGGATACATGATTAAGGTTAACCAAACGTCCAGAAATATTCGGAGTCGACCCCTACAGACTAAAAAGGCATACAACAGTAACTGATGTTCTGACAGGAACCCTTGAATATGGACAGAATCTAATCTGGGTACCAATGGACTGAGAGGCTTATATCCGTGGTCAGGACCCATCGGTAGGGGCAGAACTATGATCCTCTGTAAGAGACAAGGAAGTCGGAACACCAGCGACAACAGGGACGAATGTAGAAGCCGTCATCAATGGGCTTGGTTATTCTGAGAGTCATCCAACAAAGTTTCACCCTATAATTGGTGAGACGAATTTGAGAAAGTTGTAATCTCTCCAGGTTAACTATAGACGTTTCTTTTATAAAACCAGATGTATTATTTGACAGTCGAAATATGCTTCCACCCGGCAATGGTGGCTAAACTACGTAGTTCCGACAACCGTGGTGGACAAGATATAACTGTCCTTTCACGTAACATAACAATAAATATCCGTGCATGAACCACAATGTCAGTGAATGTAAAGAAAACCTTTGTTCCCAAACCTTTCAGACATCAAGTAAGGTGCAGGCTCAAACGCTGCTAGAGGCAGACCCAAAACATCAAACAATCGATGGACCAAGAGAAAACAAAAGTAGATTATCTTGTAGTGGTTTCCTGAGAAACTAGCACAATAAAGTAAGATGCGGGATAAAACAAAACTAAAGTCTGTTCAAGATCACCTGCAGTTTGTTTTGTTTGTTTGTTTGTTTTGGAATTTCGCACAAAGCTACTCGAGGGCTATCTGTGCTAGCCGTCCCTAATTTAGCAGTGTAAGACTAGAGGGAAGGCAGCTAGTCATCACCATTCACCGCCAACTCTTGGGCTACTCTTTTACCAACAAATAGTGGGATTGACCGTAACATTATAACGCCCCCACGGCTGGGAGGGCGAGCATGTTTGGCGCGACGCGGGCGCGAACCCGCGACCCTCGGATTACGAGTCGCACGCCTTACGCGCTAGGCCATGCCAGGCCCCGCCTGCAGTTGGAGCCAAAGAACTCCCTGGGGGAACACCACCGAACCAAATGTATGTCCTTCTCTATTAACTAATAACAGTCTCATTGCTACTAAATCGTGTTTTTACTTTGGGCTGTGGTTGTGTAAAATCCCCTATTTATGTTGGAGTTGCTCAATAGTTTGCGGCAAGTGATATTTACTAGTTTCCCTCACTTCAGTTTATAATTTAAAAATTCGAGTTTTGGGCGAGCAAACAAACAATCTTAGTTACTTTTTGTTCATAAGTGTGTACCATCCACTCATAGTTACATACACTGACCGCCTATCTTGCCACTTTCACCTTATCTTGATTCTCATTGTTTGATAACATATTTTAGCTGCACGCACAAACACACACATATTACGTAAGTGACAATAAAAAGTTCGTGTTTCAATGTAACATGGAAGATTTTTCTTCTGAATTATTCGCAGAATTTCTAGTGTAATTAAAGCCACTCCTATCTATTCCATCAACCCCAATATGCCGTCCCCAGCCCCTGTAGAAGCATGATAAACAACCTGTCAAACCCTGGTAGAAATGAGAGACTAGAAACAGCACGTAGCTGTCAGAGAGATGCATGTCCTTGTTTCAGAAAAATAGGACGAAGCTAACGGAAAGTAGCTATCCACAAGCAGATGAAAATAGGACGAAGCTAACGGTAAGTAGCTATCCACAAGAAGATGAAAATCCTGGCTTTAACAGGATCGTGAAGTCATGGTAGCATCAATATAATACACACTGAAAGCTGTCAGAAAAAGTAATAACACTATGCAACAAAATTTTTACTTTTTCTTGTTCCTGGGTAGAAAGTGTTATTTCCCAATTGCTTATGCCTAAAGCAAATAGTAAAAACCTATTTTTCTCTTCAAACTTTGCTTTTGTGACCTGGGTAATGAAATTTTCAAATTTACCCATTTTCCAGAACATTCCAGGCAGATTCAGTGTTTAATAGCTGATAGAGAATTTTCTCGAACTTACACGAATGTTCAAGAACTTTCTAGAATGTTGTAGAACTTACGAGAATTTTCAAGAACCTTTTAGAATTTTCTAGAACTTTCCATAGTAATATATATATATACAGGGGCTCACCACTTCAGTTTAGTTCTAGCTGCCTAAGTGAACACATAGACCTATCTGATTTTATCAGAAATGGCATCAAGAAGCTGCAAGCATTCTCCAGACCCATTCTGCTATGCATGTGGCCAATTTATCAAGACAAGAGCGAAAAAGTACTCTGTGACAACATCTGCTAAAATATGTGAAGCCTACAAAGCATATTTTGGCATGTCTGTCGGAAATCAAGACAAACCCTGGGCACCTCATTTTATCTGCTAGTACAGAGTAAAAAAACTCTAGAAGATGAGACGGACAATTTTTGCTTGCTTCAATAGTGAGATTTTATATTATACAAATTTTAGACCTTTCAAAATGTAAATGTATTTTATTTTGTTTAAATTTCAATGGTATAGAAAAATATCACATATAAAATATTTTGCATGAACCTGTTACATATTAGTTGTGGATGAAATAAATTTATTCTTTATAATAACAAATTTATGTCGCTCTTTTGCAGAATGGTACAGAGGGGAAAGAGAGCAGTGAAGTTCGCTACTCCAAGAATTTGGCGTGAACCCACTGACCACTCAAGCAATTTCTACTTCTGCATGGTAGACCTTTTCAAAAGTCGGGCTGGCAAAAATGCATCTACTATCATGTATCCGGACCTTCCATCATCCATCTCCCCAGTGCTACACTGCCAGAGAGAAAGCAGCCATCTTCAGAAGAGAGCAGCAAATTAGAAGAGAAGGTAGAAGTTGAAGACCCAGATTACAATTTCAGAGGTGCAGTTGGCGAGAGAAACCCATACTACCCCAACCAAAGAGACCTCAATGATTTGATCAGAGATCTTGGTCTAGCAAAGTCGAATGCCGAGACTATACTTGGGGACTGATACGTGAATGTGATTTACATTACAGTTAAATCTCGAAAAACTTCTCACTTCTAAACAATTTTGGACAACTTTAGTATAAATACATGTAAATCTTGATTCATATGTTGTTTTATCCAAACCTTATGTAAATGAAAGTGTGCAAATTTGCCTGTTTTTACATAGAAAATAGGTTAATTTCTAAATTTCATTATCCAGCTCACAAAAGCAAAGTTTGTAGGGAATAATGGCCATTTTCTGTACTTTTACAACATAAGCAATTAAGAAATAACACATACTATGTGGGAACCGAAATTTGTGTTACACAGTGTAATTAAACAAAAGATCGAACTGGCTTGGCGGTTCTATTTCTTCACTAAAACCATGTCCTGTATTTCATACTCTCATGTTTATTTCCAGCTTGTTAATCTTTCAAACGGTTTTGTTTCTACATATGTAAAGAGCGACTTTTAGTTTTTACATGATAGTAATGTTGTTTTTCTATCACTGAAGTTATCAATGCGAGTTGTAAGTTAAGCATAGTGGGATGGCATACAACGTTTTATGCCAACAGTAAAAAGTCATTTTGTTGTTCGGGAAAAAGAGACGCGTAGTGGGGTGGAAGAAGAGAGAGTGCCCCTTCTTGGACATCTATTTTATTATCAGTAAGTTTAATACACTGGCGGGTGCTGTTTCGAAAAGCAATACTTAATGTAAAGATTTATTGATTGAATATATGGAGGGTGAGAGGAGCAGGGTACAGAAGTTAATAACCAGCGACACGTTATTTATTACCGAATTTGGCGATTGGAAGTTATAGTATTTGTAACAGGCCCTTTCTCCTGTTAGGACCCCCATTTTATAATGTTGAATAATGTTTATCTGTTTAATAAACTATTTTTGACGAATACGAAGTTGTTTAATAATATAATGATTTTAAAATATTTTCAATTTCGTGGAAATATAAAAGAAACATGGTACTGGAAGGATTTAATGGTGTACAATATGACGTAATAACCATGGTTAAAAGAAAACAAGGTAACAGGCTGGTAAGTGGAATAAAACGGGTGGTGTAAACTTATTTTCATATAAAGGAAACGTTAAAATATTGTAGGCTCTCGTATTTACCAACACCTTTTATTATTAGTAGTGTAATTTGCATGAAAATATTCAGTATTGTAGCTTCTTACTAACGTATCACTGTGGTTTGTAAATAATAGTTATAGTAGAAATAGGCTTTGCATCAGTTGTATGAGAAATCATAAGAATCGAGTTTGAATATTACATTACGATGGTTCTTTCCCATCTGTATTGCATAACCGAGTAATAACGAGAAGCCACTAGAATTAACACATCGTGGGTATCAAAGATATTGGGGTCGACTGTAACATGTTACATTGATAAATAAAGAAGGCAGGTTTTATATATTGTTTATTTTTGACATACATAATAAATTATGTTACAAAAACAATCAAATTTGTTAATAAAGGTTTGTTACATTTGAATCAGAAAACAAATCAAAACAGCAAGTTCATTCTTTCTTACACGTGCAATGTTGGCCGCCTAGAAGAAAATAAAAAGTTTAACACAAGTACAATAACTAACATGCAAAAGATGATGAACAATAGTTACATAAACTAACATTATCCTTGCATGTTCAAAAGCGAATGAGACAAAGTTAAAGTAGTTTTTGTTTTCATATACATTTTGGCTTCATGTGAGGAAACCTTACCTGTACACCTACACAAACTTGTTTTACCTTGCTCATTTTTGTTGCACAGTGCACTTGCATCCCTCTTTACTGCCGCACACGAACTCCTCACCTCATGTGCACATAAGATCTTGAAAAAAAATGAAAGAAACAGGGTCCACTTTAGTACTTATGTCCCCCCCCTCCCTAAATAACGAAGATTTGATTTACAGACAGATAACCAAACAAGTTAGTGTAGCACTCTACTGTAGGAAGTACAGCAATTTGTAAAAAGATAAGTTAGTTCCGTTGTCCTAAACAGGAAGTTATTTCCTACTCATTTTACTTTCTTTCGCAAATAAAGAATTTACGATGTAAAAGAGTGAAGGTTAAGTATATTAGGGGGAATCCAAGTTCATAACATGTTGAAACAAACAAGGGACAGCGACAGAACTTAAGTAGTAAACCCATGTAGTAAAATGGGTGGTTAGAGGGACTGACTATATTATAACTCTTCGTATCATAACTTTAAGGAACAAAAACCTATTATACTTAAGACTGAAGAATAGCTCCAATCAGTCAACTTTTCTCTGTTCTTATAGCCAATACATACTAACGAATGAAACACTTACCTCCCCATTTACGGGTTTTACCTGACATTATTAGTTAATAATTTCATTTCAAACGAAACAGTCAAACCTGGACAATAAAGAGAGCCCCACTATTAAGTTATTATATTGACGGGGTAAAAGATTCGTGTGCAAAATATCAAGTCCCGCTATTTCTAGCCAGTCATGATTAAATACGTCGTACTTCTTATAATTCAAGAACAACGCCGTATATTCTACACTTTGTGACCCTGATTATAAAAAAAAAAACAAAAACAATAACCAAATAAGAACTGTCGTTGTCTGTCGAAGGAGTTACCTCGAGGAAATTCCTTTGTGCAGTATTCATTGTCACGTGACTTAGGGAACAAATAAACGTTTACTGCATCTATCTAGGTTTGAACTTGCAGACCGGCTCCCTCTATATATAGGGTTTAGTTTAGTCCTAAGTTTAGATGGAGAATGTGGTTTTTTTTTAAAACTGTACGTATCGTAATTACACAACAGGTGATATATTATATTATGTTAGTTTTGTAACAGTTTCATTAGCGGAAACGCATCAAAAATCAGTATTATCGACTCGTTGAAAATAACGTTAGCCTTAAATACCAACCATTGAAAGGTGAACACACCCAACTTGCGTTGTTAGAAACGTGTTAGGTGAATTAGTGTATTGGTCGTCGAAACGAGTTTAGGAAGTTTTATTAGACGTTTAACAGAATATAACCAACAAAGAGATATAAAGGTTTTAGAGATCTTTAAGTTATAAAACCAGTAAACGTAATTTGAACATGTATAGACTTATTAAGTTATAAGACCACTGGGAATATTTCCAATACACGTATAGACTTTATCATGAGAGTTTGTTTGTTTGAAGTTAAGCCCAAAGGTACATAATGGGCTATCTATGATATGCCCACTACGGGTATCAAAATTTGGTTTCTAGTATTGAGCGTCTGCATACGTCTCGAGAATACTTGACCGTGGTTTAACTTTCACGATCACAATGACCAACATTGTCTAGAGGTTTTCTTTAAATTTGTAATACAAACTGTTATGCTAGACAAGAGGGGGGCAGACAAGTTAAAAGTGGGGGTGGGAAGTAAGGTTTACTTGAACAAGGAAAACGAAGGAATTTCCGCCATCCACGCCACACCCATTATGTCTGGGATGGGGAAGTTCTTGGATTCTCGATTAAATTTTATGCTTTCTCACTTTTTTTTCTGTGAATATTTTTTTCTAATTCGTATAGAATTTTAATTAGACAAATTTAAAACGTGGGGCTCGATACCTGTGCTTCTACGCCACCGCTAGAAATCTATAAAAATATTGTTATAGGCAAGAGTTGAATAAATTATACTATGAACTTACATTTAAACTAAAGTAAGATATTTTAATAAAATAACCTAAAACAGTTGAGTTCTTGCGGTATAAAAGTTTAAATATATGTTAAAAGCTATAACAATTTAACTGCCACCGGGTTTTATCACATTAGTAAATATCCCCTTCCCCCACCCAAAATATATATATATATATATATATATATATATAACACGTATAGTGTTCAATACAGATGCGACCTTCGAATCAAGATGAAGATATATTTTGTTTCTCGTTGGTAACAAGCGGTGAATCGAATGGACTCGCACATATTTGGAATGATAGTTAACGCCGTCAGACAACATTGTTTAAACAAAAGTTACAAAATGAAGTGTTAAAAACAATTAAACGTAATTGATTTCTTTGAATAATTCCTGTGGAATTTTCGCAAAGTTTGTGAAGTAGTAGAAGCCACTCCCATCTGTTTCACCAAGCACTGTCTAACTACAGTATCCTCCTTTAAAGTTTCAACACCTCTTGGCTCCTTCCCTTGTAAGCTAATAAACAATCCACAAATCCGCATACCCTGGGGAAGGTGGGGGTTAGAGTAAATGTAAATACATCCCTCGAGCTCATAACTAGAAATTTACACCCAGCTAACGTCAGATGTCTTCAATTTTATCGTGTAGTTAGTCACGGAAGTACAGTGAATAACCAGATAATACAACACTGTCAACATAGAAACAAGTACATGAATGAACCCAGAAAAAATACTGAGTTCATTCAACGTTTTTTCCTTTCACCCCATAACTAAAGAATTATTTTCACTTGTATTTCATTCTGTTTACTACTTGATGATTTTCTCTTTAGCTCTTTGATGTTTTTATTTATAATAAAATTAAGTTTCCATTCTTGTATGCCACACACTTCTTAACGTAAACCGATACATTTCTTTCTTTACTTTGTGATGCTTTCAAGGAATACATACAGTCGCCCCTCTTACTAACCCTCAACATTCGGACTGGTAAGTTGTTTACGAGGTTACGACAGGGGAAGAAACAAAGAGGGGTGGAAACAACCATGTTTCCCGTATGTGAAAAAAAAATCATATTTTCAACATAACAAACAAAACTACGAACTATTTGAAAATTTATGGCTAATAATTCAATATACCAAGCGAACCAGTACATATATCGAGGGTAACAAAAGGCTGCAGAAATTATAACAAACTAATATAACCGATATAGTTGGCTGGACTTGATGAGTTGAAACCGTCAGGTAAAGTAAGGTTGGGATAACAGTGAATAATGAGTGACCCGTAATAGAATGTAGTTAATAATACCATTCTATTAAAATAATATACGACACAACAACACAAAACCTATATGGAGCTGTAAACATATTCTCTCACTCCTGGTTTCTAAACAGGTTATTTGAAAGATTTAAAGAATGTATTTAGTATTTAATACTGGTTATTTAAAGGGTGTAGGTGATATTTAAAACTTATTTTTTCTAAAGTACTCATTGATTATTTAAGGTTGAAATTTCAAAGGGTGTATTGTGTAACATAGTTTTAGTCTCATTTTTTCAAAGGGTTATTGATCCTCAAAGACTGATTTTTTCTAAGAAATTTTAAGATTGATATTTTTTTCTAAGAGGTGTAATGTCTTTAAGGTCGATTCTTCTATGGGGTTTAATTGGGTATTAACTTATTTCCTCGGGAGGTGTTTTCGGCCTATAGGGCTTTCAGTATATTCTACCCAAGACCCGACATGGCCAGGTGGATAAGGCACTCGACACGTAATCTGAGGGTCGCGGGTTCGAATCCCCGTCACACCAAAATGCTCATCCTTTCAGCCGTGGGGGCATTATAATGTGACGGTCAATCCCACTATTCGTTAGTAAAAGAGTAGCCCAAGAGTTGGCGGTGGGTAATGATGACTAGCTACCTCTAGTCTTACACTGCTAAATTAGGGACGGCTAGTGCAGATAGCCGGATGGAATGAAAAACCATAAGGCAGGCTCTCCTTCAAATTGCTGAAAACAATGAACCACCAATAGACAGTACTAGAAAAATAATATTTGTGACTCACAAAGAATACTATATAAAACTTACAGTGTTTGGTTTTCAAAAGGATGAGAACACAGACCTAATGTACTCTAAGTATGTGTCAAATGGCCCAAGGGTAAAGCTAAATGAATAAGCTGATAAATTTCTGGGAGTTACTCCTCAATCAAATGCAGCACAATTATTTTGGCAGGATATATCAAGATCTTCTGCAGCAGAAAGGTGAAAGAAGCAACCCTGGAGAGTCTTCGTTGGCATTCAGAAAGACGAAAAACGAACTGCTTGGTGAATACAGGAAAAGTAAAAGACGAGCAATCAGCACGACGGAACACAGATAGAAGACCATTATAATGTTAGTTAGAGGAACTCTGTTCAACTTCTTGCGAGATAGCCTCTCCAAATGGAGGAACGGAGCATATTGATGCATCCTCTGGGATTGTCACATAGTACCCAAACCAAAAATGCAATCGTTGTCCCAGTCTTCAAGGCGAGTAAAGATAAAACATATAGACTCACAGCTTTAACATCCACTTTGAGAAAAGTAATGAAACATTACGTAGCTAAAAATATTATTCAAATTTATAGAAAATAGACTATTCTACCTCCTTCATCTTGGTTTACAAATAGAAGTGTGATAGATAATATTGTTCGACTGTAATATGATCTTCTTAGATTTTGAAAAAGCTTATGATACCATCGGGAAAAAACAATCTTGTGAACCAACTTTACATACGGCAGGATGTTTAATTGAATGGATAATTTGTTACATGATCAACACATTAAATTGAGAGAGAATTTCCAATGTGGATAATGACAGTTCTCAGGAAAATGTTATTCATCTTCTTGTTTTATTAGTGCATCTCAATGATTTACTCCTGGCTGCTAAGAACTCATTTTCTATTCTTGCTGATGATACTTTTTTTTGGAAAACAGAAGAAAATGTTAAGTCTCTTAACTGGGGTATTGTATTTAAAAGGCTTTAAATGAAATTACAAATTTGTACAGTAAATAAGGTTTCAAGTTCCTACTTCTAAAACACATGCTATTTGCTTTAGTCAGGGTAAACCACGCAGGATTGATTTGACTTTCAATAAACAGCAAATTCTAAGAAAATATAGTGTCAAAAATTCAGGTATGTAGTTTGATCACTATATTTCAATGAAATCTTGTAGTTGTATAATGAATGGTTGAAGAAAGCCAGCTTACTAAAATAATTGCTGGTCTAATTAAGAAGAGAATAAAGAACTAGTTGTATGAAGTGACCAATAACATAATCATTTCACATCCAATCTCTTTCTGTATAATCCTCTCAACTAGGAGTAATATTTAGGAACGATTCTACTGTTATTATTATCTAATACAATAGGCATTTTGAAACTGTGTGGCTATTTAAACATGTTACTAATCACTGTGAATTCAACAGTTTAAAATCCATACATTATATCACTGCACTGAAGATTTCTTATAGAACTAGACTCTTGAAATATACTTTTATCTAGGGCACTAAGATTACAGTCATTCCTGAAATTTTCAATTCGAATGAAAGTGTATCTTTTTCAGACACGCTGTGATTTATTTATGTTGAGAAAACAAGAATGGCTTGGATACATGGTTATGTGAGATTCCTCAAATGAAAATGATTGTTGTTTTATCTAAATCTTTAAATCTTGACGATATAATTTTCATAGGTTTAAAATAAGCTTATAATTTTTTCAATATTAAAAACTTTGCTTATAAATGTGGCAGAAGAAATGACTCTGATGCTACTGTAACGTGTTATACCACAGAATAAATTAATAAAAACACTTTGTAAATGTAGCAGCAGGTATAAGACTTTCATACTACTGGAAAGCTTTACTTCAGAAAGTAATAATAATTAAACACTTGGTCTCCAAATGTGGCAGAACAGATGAGACTCTGATATTATATGAAACTTTAACTACAGAATGGAATAATAATTAAACACTTGGTCTCCAAATGTGGCAGAAGAGATGAGACTCTGATATTATATGAAACTTTAACTACAGAATGGAATAATAATTAAACACTTGGTCTTCAAATGTGACATAAGAGATAAGCCTATGATATTACAGGAAATTTTAACTACAGAATGGAATAACAATTATAAATTTGGTCTGTAAGTGTGACAGAAAAGATGAGCCTTTAATTTTACATGAAAATTTTACCACATAATGGAATAATAATAAAAAATATTGGTCTCTAAATGTGGCAGAAGAGTTGATACTCTGGTATTACAGGTAATTTTAACTACAGAATGGAATAACAATTATAAATTTGGTCTGTAAATGTAACAGAAAAGATGAGCCTTTGACATTACAGGAAAATTTTACCACATAATGGAATAATAATTAAAAACTTGGTCTGTAAATGTGACAGAAGAGATAAGACTCTGACGGTACTCGAAAGTTTAACTACAGAATGAAATAATAATTAGAAACTTCGTCAGTAAATGTGATAAAAAAATTGGGCTTTGATGTTACAGGAAATGATAGGAAAGTTTAACTACAGAATGGAATAATAATTAAAAACTTGGTCAGTAAATGTGATAGAAGAGATAAGACTCTGATATTACAGGAAACTTTAACTACAGAATGGAATAGTACTGGAAAGTTTAACTACACGATTGAACAATTGATTTATTAAGTAAAACAAAGCGTGTCTACATCAAGGTTATACTTTAGTAATTGCTGGTTGAATCAATCTTACAACCTAATAAACTATTCTCTACTTCTCTAACCAACAAAGACTTTGACATAAATAAACCACAAGAAAATGTAGTTGCATCCTACCATTAAAATCTTTCGTATATCAGAGTATTTACCCATAAATTTCCGAGAGGACACAATCGGTTGTAGCCCAGGAACAGTCCAGCCCTCTATTCCCTTAATATTTATGTTACCAAATGAAGATCTGAAAAAATATTATTTATTTGTTGTATACCGTGTTTATTATAATTACCAATGCTTATACTTCTTTCTTGTATACCGTAGTGCATGGCCAAGCGCGTAAGGCGTGCGACTCGTAATCCAAGGGTCGCGGGTTCGAGCCCGCGTCGCGCTAAATATGCTCGCCCTCCCAGCCGTGGGGGCGTATAATGTGATGGTCAATCCCACTATTTGTTGGTAAAAGAGTAGCCCAAAAGTTGGCGATGACTAGTTGCCTTCCCTCTAGTCTTACACTGCTAAATTAGGGACGGATAGTGCAGATAGCCCTCGAGTAGCTTTGCGCGAAATTCCAAAACAAACAACTATACCGTAATGATTACAATTATCAGTTTTTAATTTTATATTTTACACTATATTGATTTTAATAATAACTACCAATGTTTATATTTGTTTCACTGTTGTTGTATAC
Organism: Tachypleus tridentatus; assembly: GCF_004210375.1. Taxonomy (NCBI): domain Eukaryota; kingdom Metazoa; phylum Arthropoda; class Merostomata; order Xiphosura; family Limulidae; genus Tachypleus; species Tachypleus tridentatus. Next base: position 67,535,875 of record NC_134837.1, on the reverse strand, counting down.
CGTATTCATTATGATTTTAATTCTCAATGTTTCTACTTCATATTTTATTGTTGTTTACCAATTTGTAATTTCATGTTTCACTGTTGTACACTGTATTTATTATAATATGTGGGTGCTTTCTTATAGCAAAGCCACATCGGGCTATCTGCTCAGCCCACCGAGGGGAATCGAACCGCTGATTGTAGTGTTGTAAATCTGAAGATATACCGCTGCACTAGCGGGGAACATTTATTATAATAACCAACATTTTATTGATGTTTTATATCGTATTATTTATAACGATAATTACCAAACTTGATACTTCATGTGCTACTGTTGTATACGGTATTGATTAGGTTATAATTATTAATTGTTAATTTCATGTTTCACTGTTGTATAACGTATTCATCACAATGATAATTAGCAATTTATATACTTCATGTTTTACTGTTGTATGGCGTACTAATAATAACTACCAATTTTTAATTTCATTTCTCACTGTTGTATACCGTTTTGAATATGATTATAATTAATAACTTTTATACTTCATGCTTCATTGTTGTATACCGTATTCATTATAACCAATGTTTATACTTCATGTTTATTTGTTCTATTCCGTAAAGATTATAATTATGTTTCCTAATATTTATACTTCATGTTTTACTCTTGTTTTATGCCGTATTAATTATAACAAATTCTACCGTGTCTATTAAAATTATAATTACCAATTTTTAATTTAATGTTTCACTGTTGTATAAAATATTGATTACAATCATAATTACCAATGTTTATGCTTCATATTTTAGTGTTGTATACCATATTGATTATTATTACCACTTTTATGTTTGTTTGTTTATTGAATTTCGCACCAAGCTACTCGAGGGCTATCTGTGCTAACCGTCCCTAATTTAGCAGTGTAAGACTAGAGAGAAGGCAGCTAGTCATCACCACCCACCGCCAACTCAGATTACGAGTCGCACGCCTTAACAAGCTTGGCCATGCCGGGCCTACCATTTTTATATTTCACTGTTGTATTATGTATTTATTATAATTATAATAACTAACATTTATACCTCATGTTTTCTCTCTTGTTGTATACCGTATTGATTGTAATGATAATTACTAATGTTTATACTTTATGTTTCACTCTTTATACCGTATTGGTTATAATGGCAATTACCAAGATATATATTTCATATTTTACTGTTGTATACCGTATTGATTGTAATAATAATTACCACAGTTCATACTTCATGTTTCACTGTTGTTGTATCCTGTATCATAATAATTATAATTAATAATCTTTATACTTCTTGTTTCACTGTTGTACACCATATTAATTGCAATGATAATTACCAAAGTTTATACTTCATTTTTGTTTACCGTATTGATAATAATTATAACAACCAATGTTTATATTCCATGTTTCACTGTTGTTCTGTACCGTATTTATTATAATTACCAATTTTTATACTACATGTTTCACTGTTGTTCTATAACGTGTTCGATATGGTTATAGTTATCAATGGTTATACTTCATGTTTCACTGTTGTATCCCGTATTGATTAAAATTACGAATTTTAATTTCATGTTTCACTTTTTTATATACTGTATAGATTGTAATTATAATTACCAATAATTACACTTTGTGTTTCACTGTTGTATACTTTTTTTCATTATAATTAGAATTCTCAAAGTTTAAATGTTATCCTTCACTATTGTTGTACACCGTGTTCATTATAACTACCAATAATCAGTGATATCGAGAAAACCCACTTGTAGAGAAATATATATACTCTTCAAAAAAAGAAACGCAAAAGGGATATTTTTGTTATTTTAAAAGAAATATATGTAATAACGTTACAAGCTCAGAGTATGTGATGTTACACGTGTTAAAGCACTGATTGTCAGACCAAAATGACAATAAAAGTTGTGCACTTTGAAAACGGAGGAAAACATCGGATTTTTCGCCAAAACGCATTCGCGTCTAATACATTTGTTTGAGAGATATACATGTTCTGCAAGTGCAACATGTTCAAAATCCCTATAAAAGTGACGGGTTCTCGGTTTCCATAGCTCAGTGTTAAGCAACCGACACGCAAAACAGTTACGCCAAGACTGACTGAAGCACAACGCAACAACGCCATTGGTCGCTTAGAAGCAGGCGAATCTCGATCAGATGTTGCCAGAGCTGCAAATGTCCACCCAAGCACCATCACAAGGCTATGGAATCGTCACCAACAACATGGATCAACTCGTGACCGTCCACGATCTGGCAGACCTCGTGTGACCACGCCCGCACATGATCGCAACATCCGGTTACGTCACCTTTGAGATAGGACCACCACTGTGACGTCTACTGCCTCAACCATACCAGAGCTGCGTAGGATTTCCGATCAAACCGTACGCAACCGTCTACGAGATTCTTAAGCCCCATGTGCAACCAATCATGGTGAACGTCAACAACGTTTTTCAACATGACAACGCCCGTCCTCACACAGCTCGACTCACCACTGTCTTCTTGAGACACCACAACATAAACGTTCTTCCCTGGCTCTCCAGATTACCAGATTTAAACCCCATCGAACTTCTTTGGGACGAGTTGGACCGACGTATGCGACGGCGACAACCTCAACCGCGGACTCTACCTCAGGTTGCAGCAGCTTTGCAGGCTGAGTGGACAGCCATTCCACAGGATGTGATTCGTCATCTCATCGCTTCCATGGACAGGAGATGCCAAGCAGTTATTGATGCTCACGGGAGGCATACTCGTTATTGACGTTAAACTTCAACTAGTGAGCGTGGACTTCGCCTTTGCAGACTTTGGATGTTCAGCAGTGAATGTGCAAAGTTTCACACATGTCATACAGAACTACCCGGAATAAACTTGTTAAGAATATGTCTCAAATTTTGCCTTTTGCGTTTCTTTTCTTGATGAGTATATGTAAATACGGCTCGTTTGGGTTGAGAAAATTTTTTACGTAGAGGAGCGAACAACGTTTCGACCTTCTTCGGTCTTCGTCAGGTTCACAAAGAACCAATGTTTATACTTCATGTTTCACTTTTGTATAATGCATTGATTGTAATTATAAATACCAATGTTTTTACTTCATGTTTCATTCTTGTATACCGTATAGATTATAATTATCAATGTTTATACTTTCTATTTCACTGTTGTATACTGCATAGATTGTAATGAAAACTACTAAAGTTCTTACTTCATATTTCACTGTTGTATAATGTGTTGATTTTAATTTTAATTACCAATGTTTATACTTCATGTTTCACTGTTATATACCGTATTGGTTTTAATTAGTGTTAATTACAATTTATAATGATATAATTGTTTTTATTGTTGGGTTGATTCTTTTGGATCTTATACTGAAAATAAAAATAGAGTCATTTCCAATAACGATAACAAAACTCTATGTTAGTACAACTTTTCAGGTTTTATACCACGGATGATAGGCCAAACTTCACAATAAGAGAACGTCTGAGAAGTAATTCAATTCGCTTGCTAATATTATGCATCTTATTTTTCCTAACAAAATCCACATTTACAGCAACGAATTAAATGACTGTCTGCAACAGGTAAATTTATTTAATCATGCACTGACTTCTCGTTAATTGTTTAACAGATTGAGAAATAAATAGTCATTTAGTCTAATTTAACTCGCATTTTACGTTGCTCAAAGTCGCAAAACTTTAACACATTGAGGAACGCGCTCATCATGTGACGTCAAGATCTTCTAGGCTTACAAGAATAAAAACATTTCAATTATAAACACAACAGCCTACATCAATAAAAACCATATTCCCATTTCTTTTCTTCCCTCGTCCATGTATTATGATCGTCATGTTCACGAACTATGGCCACACCCATATTCCCTACCGTGACAAGCTTCTGCAGAGGTCAATCTTTCAAACCTTTCAAAGGCGCGCGTACCACTTTAGTCTTTGCTCAGCTCAGGCTGTAAACGTCAGAGTGCAAGACAAATTGGACACAAGTGACATTACTTACAGGGCTTTGTGAAATTATAAATGTCCAAGTAGCAGCGTCACTTGTATTTTTACTTCCATTACTGCACCAACTATTAGACTGGTAATTAACCTTTAAAAGATGGTTTACTGATTTGATTGCACTTCTAGGTTTACACTGCGATATTATTTATGTATTTTGTTTTCTCTTGCATTAGAACTTACCAAATCTGTGTTCAAATAAAACTGTACTGATTCCACTATCTCATGAAAACAGTTGTTTATTAGTTCTTTATCCTAAGGTGTTGCAGAAAACTTATGAATCTTCATCAAGTACAATCCTTTGTTATGTATTATACGAGTAATAATCCAGTTTCATAACTAAAGCCATTCTGAGGTCAGAGGGTTCTCTTAAGCGACAATTTATTTCATCTTGCAGATCATAGTACTGCTTGGGGCTAGACTGTGGTTTCACAGTAGTACAGTGGAGCGCCGTTAAGCCGCGGTATTTGGGGGGTCAACCTGCTTAACCGCGGCTTAAACCTTTGTGACTGAAAAGCCGAGGTCGCCAACAGCTCCGCCGAGGAGCCTCATCCGGGCCATTGCGTGATTATTATATCGGATTATCGAAACAAAAATAATACTTTAATTATTTATCACTTTTTTTCACGGATTTACTGCGGATTAACTTTAATGTATGGAGAGGTGTGATTCAGTAACAATGGCGGCCTCCATAAAGCTGACATAGAGAGCGGATAAGGTAGATTAACGGTCGATTTCTATTGTAATATATTTTATTTATTTCCAAATTAAAGCAAATCCTTTTTAAATATCCCCTTGCAGTTATAAAGCCAGGATTAAATTCGTAAGCCGCGTTTTTACACGTTCTTAAATCAGCGGTGAGCCGCGATAATCCTCGCTTACAAGACTTGCTACAGCGGCTTAAGCGATTTCGCGGTTTACTGGTCCGTGGCTTAATGGCGCTCCACTGTAGTTCTCCTAAACGCCCGCCCAGCATGGCCAAGCGTATTAAGGCGTGCGACTCGTACTCCGAGGGTCGCGGGTTCGCAATCCCACTATTCGTTGGTAAAAGAGTAGCCTAAGAGTTGGCGGTGGGTGGTGATGACTAGCTGCCTTCCCTCAAGTCTTACACTGCTAAATTAGGAACGGCTACCAAAGATAGCCCTCCAGTAGCTTTGTGCGAAATTCAAAAAAAAACAAACAAAAACCTAAACGCCCTACTCTGCGATTTGTTGTGGGAAGCAAAGAATAATTCTTTTTTGAAAATGTTGTGTCCTTTGATTATAAACTGCTTAATACTCAGTTATCTCCGCCCTACGTTTTCCTGTTGTTTTCACCTTCACACTTACCACCACACGACTCCTTCACGTTATTCAGATAAATTCATACCACTGTTTCATACTTTATTTCTATACTGACAACAAGATCTTTAATTATTTTATTATTCAGAGGTTTAAAAATTAAGTTACATGTAATTGTGTGATATTAAATACTATTCTTTCTTAGTATCAGATGGACGTTACTACGTTTGTTAAGTTCACACATATTAAAACTTTTAATACCTGTATTTACACAGAGACTAATTTGAAAAAAAAACAACAACGTATGAACAAAAGACAGAACTTAACTTCATTTTACACGGAAAGTGTAGGTCTATATTCCCAAGAAGTTAAAATACTTTACGAACGACTGTTGTAACTATCACACAGATGAGACCACAACCAACTTACATGATGTCGTATTTTGGTTTGTTTTGTTTTGATTTCGCGCAAAGGTACACGAGGGCTATGTGCGCTAGTCGTCCCTAATTTAAGAATGTAAGGTTCTGGGGCTACTCCTTTTACCAACGAACAGTTTGATTGACCGTTGCATTGTAATGGCCCCACGAATTCACTACCTGGTTATGTCGGGCCTAGTCGTACTTTGCAATATTATAACACAGACGAGAGCTCAACCAGCTTAATATCTTATTCTAAAAAAATTAAAATGTTTTTAAAAACATCTAGTTATCACATAATTGTACACAAATTACAGGTCAGCCAACTAAATGTATAATTATGTTCTGGAAGAAGTGAAAGATTTTAAAAACGGTATATTTATTATCACCCAGTGTTCGCCGAACGACATTTTAGTATGGTTCTGTGGATAAAACAACAACAAAACACATAAAAACAATGTAGTTATCTTAGCTGAATTGATGGGGCTACTTTAGGAAGTATACATCCAGTTATGTTTGTAAAAATAGCACAAACCCTCCACAACAACTGATTCAGATGTCCTTTAAAGGTCCAATACCAAGAACACAAATCACTACAATTCTCCGAAAGCTTTGAACACAAAAATTTTCCTAAAAAGCTTACAGAATATTTATCGTTAGTCCTATAGGCCACGCTGCCCAGCCCATAAGGCCATGACCTTAACGATATCTGAGACTGTGGAATACCGCCGACATGGTACAACTTCACGCCTGCCTCCCTTTTTCCCAGACACACTGACGTCGATATGGGCTTCTAAATCTAGGTTCGCCTCGAGGGGAAGGGAGAGGCACAAACGATTTCTCAACAAACTTTCTCGTTATTCTGTTTGGGCTGTTCTTCCAACTTCTGACAATAAATATTGTAAAGCTAGCAATGTTGGAGATGTTTTGAAACACAGTCAGCTGGAATATAGTGGGGCAGGTCTAACATAAACAGTAATAACACGTAATGATTATGTGACAGATCTAACACATCAAATTGTAACGTAAAGATTCTGAGGCACGTCTGACATGTCAAATAATAGCACAATGATTATGGGACAGGTCGAACAGAACAAATAGTAACACATATATGTAAAAACGGCTCGTTTGGGTTGAGAAAATATTTTACGTAGAGGAGCGAACAACGTTTCGACCTTCTTCGGTCATCGTCAGGTCCACGAAGAAAGAAAGAGGTAACTGACCGGAAGCTGACCACATGTTTGAAAAGGGTTGTGTAACTGAATGTCGTAATGTAGAGGGCGGTGTTAGATGTTTGAATATATAATTTTATATTATTTATAATATAGGTATAAAGCTGTTCCTTTATATTGGTTTATTTTGGGTTTATGTTGTTGTATAAGTAAGGCTTCTTTAATTTTGCGTTTGTTTCTTTATTTAGTATTTGAGTGTTTTCTATGGTTATCTTGTGTTTATTTGACTTTCAGTGTTCGAAAACGTGTGAAGGTGACTTTTTATGTTCTTTGAATCTGGTTTTCATTTTTCTACTTGTTTCTCCAATATAGAAGTCGTGGCAGTTATCACATTGTATTTTATAAATAATGTTGGTGTGGTGGTTTTCAGTGTAGTTTTTACATAGTATAGACCTCAGTTTTGTGTCTGGTTTTTGAATAAATTTGGTATTAACTGGAATATCATATTTTGTTGCTAGTTATTGCCAAATGTTGGTTATTTTTCTGCTGATGTCGGGAATATATGGTATGCAGCAGTATATGGTTTCGTGATTTTTCTAATTCGTGCACTGAAGCCTGCAAGATAACCTTAGAACTCTATATCCGAGACTCTAACCCATCTATAGACATTTCGAGCAACCAATTAGCAACCCTCATAGAATTCACCACGATGAAGACAAACTTCAAGTTCAACAACCAAAACTATATACAAACAAATGGCCTAAGCATGGGCAACCTAGTATCACCAGTTCTAGCCAATATTTTTATGACACAAGTTGAAACACAAGCAATTAAGCATTACATCCACCACTATACTGGTACATGATGACAAACAGGAACAGGAAAAAGCAATCAAATATCATTTCTTAACCTCAAAATTACAAGAACTGACACACAATTTACAACAGAAACCCACCGAAAAATCACCCATACTGGACTATACATTCCTTGGGAGTCAACACATGAAACAAAACAAAAACTCAACATACTAAGAAACCAAATAAACACAGCCATAAAACTATGCTCACCAGATAAAATTAACGATGAACTAGACAAAATAAAATACTACATCAACATCAATGTTTCCTCCACAAACCGCGGAAAACATTATACGCACACACCCAGACAGAAAGCAAAATCAACCAACTAAAGTAAATATATCTCACGAATCAAAAAATCACGAAACCATATACTGCTGCATACCATATATTCCTGACATCAGCAGAAAAATACCTAACATTTGGCAAAAACTAGCAACAAAATATGATATTCCAGTTAATACCAAATTTATTCAAAAACCAGGCACAAAACTGAGGTCTATGCTATGTAAAACCTACACTGACAAACACCACACCAACATTATTTATAAAATACAATGTGATAACTGCCACGACTTCTATATTGGAGAAACAAGTAGAAAAATGGAAACCCGATTCAAAGTACACAAAAAAGTCACCTTCACACGTTTTCGAACACTGAAAGTCAAATAAACACAACATAACCATAGAAAACACTTAAATATTAAATAAAGAAACAAACATAAACAAACGCAAAATTAAAAAAGCCTTACTTATACAATAACTTAAACCCAAAATAAACTATTATAAAGGAACACCTTTATACCTATTTTAAAAATAATAAAATAAATAATATAAAATTATATATTCAAACATCTAACACCGCCCTCTACATTCCGACATTCAGTTACACAACCCCTTTCAAACAAGTGGTCAGCTTCCGGTGAGTTACCTCTTTCTTTCTTTGTGAACCTGAAGATGACCGAAGAAGGTCGAAACGTTGTTGGTTCCTCTACGTAAAATATTTTCTCAACCTAAACGAACCGTTTATATATATTTCTCAACAAGTGGGTTTTCTCGACATCACAAATAGTAACAAAGTGATTCTGGGACAGGTCTCACACAGCAAATAGTAACATGTCATTGATTATGGGACAGGTCTAACACAGGAAAACGCAACATGTAATAATTATGGAACAAGTCTAACACAGCAAATAGTAACAAAACCATTGTTCTGTACACAAGTTTAAAGTGAGTTTGTAAAACTGATAAGTGATAGAATTATATGGAACTTTTAGGTATAGATTAAGGCCACACTCTACTATCTCTTATGCTACCTGTCCTTAAGGCTTGCCCTGTCTAGAGGTTTATATTCTAAAGAAATACTTTTAACTACTTCTGTAAAATGATCACACTGTGATAACACAAATTCTCTTTTCTATGATAATACTAAAGTTTACATACGTCAACAGAGAGATTCAGTTAAAAAACAAAACCTTTCTTAGTAAAGAGGTTAAAACCCAAAAGAAACAATAATGTTCCAAAACATTCTGTCTTAAGATTTGCTTTCTATCTGAGTTACAGTTTTTCTAGATGAAACCTTCAAGATTTTTTCAGCAAGTATCACTCTGGACTCACAGAACTGCTGTTCATTTCACCTTGTTTGTTAGTTATAAACTAGCTGCAACCTACAAAATATTTGCAATAGTTTTCATGTCCTTTGAAATAAGTTTCCTTATTTTATCATTTTCATGAACAGCAATTAAGCTATTCTGTCATGCAGGCATTATGTGCAAGATCAATAAATCTTGGTCTATTTCAAAAATTTTATGCAGTTAAACTTATGTTCATGTAACTTTATTTACTAAAACTACACATAAAGTAAACAATAAAGTAATGGCATTTATAATATACAGATTGTAAAAATTCAATGTAGGCCATTGTTTTAAAAGGTAAAACAAAGAAACACAAAAATGATAAATTAAACCCGTAGTAAAGGAAAACATATTCAAAAGGTGTTTACAATGGTCTATGAAACAAACTGAAATTAAATTATTGAAAAGTAAAGTTGCGATGAAAGTAAACTTAACTGAATATGCAGAAATATCTGAAAGTATGTTCACAATGTGATAAGGATATGATTTTAAGGAAACTGCACACGTATACTTTAGACCTAAATAAATTGAGAAAGCAGAAAAAAAAAAAATTTAGTGTGATGTTCAATTGTTTCAAGAAACTACAAGCTATTAAGTGTTGTTTATGTTAAATACTTTAAAAATAATAAAAATCTGAAGCTAAAATTGAAGCCAGATATAATCTAATGACATTCACATAATACCATACTGTTACTGTCTGTAATTGTAATTTAAATGTCAGATATAATCCATAAATAATGTCTTTCAAAATGATAATACAGACAATTGGCCACTGTTGAAAATAATTTTCAACAGATATAATCCATAAATAATGTCTTTCAAACACAAAATTGTTGAAAATAATTTTCAACTTTTCTAAAAGACTGATTCCAATTAATGAGAGCTAAGTCGTGTACCACACTTCTTGCATTGAAAAGTTTGGCTAAGCAAACACAAGTAAGGTAATTTACAATCCAGACTTTTCAGATAAAGGCTCTACTAATTATTCTGGATAAATAATTTATAAAAGGGCATACATAAGAAGCACATTTCAGTGAGGTAACTGTTATGTCTTGGGTACCCATTTCCACACTTGTTTCATTAGTCAAGCTACTTAGCACTGAGAAGGTATGGTGCAGCAGCCTGGAGTAGATCAAGATCTGGATTTAAAGATCTTCCAAGTCCTTCTAACACCAGAATCCCCAGGATGATTGACACAAAGTTGCTCTCCAGTTTGACTCTGTGAGTTATCAACAACTTGAAAACTTCATTTAAAAGATTTCCAACATCGAGCTGAAAAACAAACACCCTTTTTGAGATGTTAGTACAATATCATACATATGCTATTAAAACAAGCTGATGCATATTGGTGTGTTTCAATGTATACAGTACTGTACAAAAATGTTAGGACAAGAGAATATTTTTCATTCTTTTTATACTATGTGGCTAATTTTTCCATATCATTACAGTATATAAACTTCTACTCTACAATAATACTTCAATGATCCTTGTTAACAACTGAATGAACCATGATGAGAGCACTTATTCTTTAGAATTCCCATGCTCTTGTACCAAGGACATGTCAAAAGGGTTCTGCTTGAATGAATCTACTGTTCAAATTTAAGGTCTGAAACAACCGTAATGGTACCTTATGCAGAGCCTTAACTATGAAGAAATAAGTTAGCACTGATACTGATGTTAAGTATCTTTATTTATATAGCCTTCAGAATAGAAGGAAGACTGAAACGAATCTCAAGCATAAGATAAACAACCATGTACCAAATGACAGAAAAGTGTCCAGATCTCTAGTATCTAGAAGACTCAACTATATTGGAATATTTGATTGTGTAGCAGTTAAAAAAACATTTACTTTAGTCTCTAAATACTGTCAAGAAGCTGGCATATGCTAAAACATAAAATTGGACTGTTGGAAAATCAAAAACTTGAAAAATCAAAAGTTAATTCCAATGAAACTTTATGGGAGTGTATTAGAGACATTTGTAGTACACTCCCAAAGGACAATTGGATTAAATATATGGTACAACAAAGCCTGAAAGACTGTCTATAATTATTAAAACAAAAGGAAGACACACAAAATATTAACTATTTGTTAAGCTCAAGCACTTCCACCAAGTTTCTGTTGTATTAAACATGAAGATTAATATAATTTTGATGTTTCTTCTGTAATTTACTTTCTACTGTTTTTTAAAAGTAGCCTGAATTCTAGTTTTTCAATTTGCCCTAACATTGTTGCATACATACATATATGATACATTCTTCAAAAGGAAGTTCCACATGGAATAAGATATCTGACAAATGTAAATTCTAGAGGTTATGGTTAATGTTTCATTGGAATACAAATAAATACAAGTGTAATAAGGTGACTCAGAAACTTGAAATATGTTCTCTATTCAGCAGCATCTAGCCTTGTTTGTTCAACTGTCAGTGTCACCACAGAAATACACAAAACTACTAAAAGTCATCATAAGATTTCTCACAAAGACTCAGATATGTATATGGCCTTATAACATGCCTATAAATAAACCTGGTGATTAATAAACTGAAAAAAATCTCATTTCAAGCAAATCTTTCAAATCACAACTGAGTAACTTAACACTTTCCAACAAAAAAAAACCATCCTTTCCAAACAAGCAAAAACTTAACTTCACATTTCAACCAAATAATACTTTTATAGTCCAACCAGATAACAGTTTCATATGCAAATAAAACAATTTAACACTTTCAGATTTCACCAAGTAAAGGAAATTAAGTGTTTAATATAAAAGCAGACACAAACCAAAGCTTTCACTTTCTCTCAGATTTACAAACAGTGAAAAACAATTAACTGAAATTTCTTGACCACAATTCATATTTAAATTTCAGTCTATTTTAGTTAATGGTGTTAAATACCACAAATAATTTTATATTTAACAAAATGTCCAGAACCAACTAATGAATGTACCTTATAATTACTCATATCTTAACAAAAATTTTGGAAAAACAAATTTTATCTGTAACTAGAAGCCCTTCCATTTGATTTGTAAAAGGTTCAAAACTATATGTCAACTGTGTCCAGTGGTCTTCATTTAGTTTGAACTTTTTAAAAATCAACTTGAAGAGCACCTCACATAATTAACATGTAGTTAACAACTTTTCAAACTGTATTACAGAAGATTCTGAATAAAGTCAATTATCTCACTGAAGTCAAAAGAAATACATAGCTTATCCTGAATGGGAATGTTTAAACAGATAAGAGAATGTTTTAGAAGTATTATTAGTGATTTAGATGTGTGTTGGAAGCTTTGGACATGTTTAAAACTGACAGCTCAGATATTCAGCACTGACAGATGATCTTTGCTGCCAGATGTACTCCATTAAAAATCCCTTGTTAGAAACAAATTTTGTTCACCTTTCCTAAAGAAACTGTAACTTCTCTCGCACTAGAAATAAGTTGTCTCATACTAGCTCTGAACTTGTCTGGATCTTCACATGTATTGACAGAATGATGAAGAAATATATCAGCAACTTCTTCACACTGTGATGAAAGGAAATTTGTGATATCAGAAAGAATATTTTTCTCTACAATAAGAACAACAGATTTAAAGTTTAATTCTGTAGACAATTTACACATTGTAAATAGAGAATTGAAAGTTTATCTATATCCTGACCCTATATATATAATGATACAAAAGTAAAAATAAAATTATTCATACAAAATTAATTAAAAAGAGAAAACAGTCACTTTTAAGAATAAATAATTAGTTATTTATTATCGTGTTTCCACAGAAATATGAAAAAATTTAGTTTTTCAAGTTATCAATAAAGTCTCAACTCGGGAAAATATAATTAGCACCTTACTGTTGTTATTTGAAAGATCAAATATTCAAGGAAAATAAACAGGTCACTGATTCATCAAAAGAACCTGATTGAAATGGATTTTTATTTTCAAAAGTTAAACTTTTATAAAATTCTAACATGAATTTAACTTATGGACAGAGTAAATTAAGCAACTACTAACACAACTGATACACATTATCACATATGAACAGAACTTGGAATTTAGTAACATACATAAACAGAAGTATGGCAAACACCTTAGGAGGAGGAAAAACCTTTTTGAAATAACAACAACAGTGAAGGCTACCACATTCTTCTATAATCTACTCATGAGGGTTACCACATTTTTCTATAATCTACTCATGAAGGCTACCACATTTTTCTACAATCTACCCAAACGGATCAAAACAGTGTTCCAACCACATTAGTGAATCATGCTTGACACCATGATATACCCAGGATTGGAGAGAGTTTTCATCATAATTAATTTGGTGTGATAAACACACTGATCTACAAGAATGGGTCACACTTTAAATCATGTACTATCCAGTGGGATCCAAACAATGTTTGAACCTATAGGAGTGGGTCATATTTTACATCACAATCTATCCAGTGGGATCCAACCTTAAGAGTTTCTTATACTAAAAATGTATTTCTGTTTGTACTTTTCTCACCTCCATAGCTGTCTCAACTTTCATTTGTCTTCATAGCACTGCAAGAAACATGTTTTTGCCAGTCTTTTTTACCCCATCAGTTTTGCACCCTTTCAGAACTTGTGCTGATGATGTGACTGCACTTCATAAATCCTACTATACTTTCTATACAAGCACAGCTAGCTTCCACTACTATTCTCAATTTTTAGAATTGGCATGTACAAACTAGAAACATTTGCATATCAGTGGGTGAAAGGAAGTAAGTACCCACTGGATATACACTTTCAGTATAAGACAATATTAACTTTCAAAAAGATTTACCTCCCTCATTCAAAGCTAAAATATCATATTGGAAAGGTGAAGGGGCCGGTGAAGGCACAACGAAACAAAGTGAAGAAGAATGCAACTACACTGAAATAACAGATATGCGAGAGTACAAACATAAGGCAACACCTCTTGGTTATAGCACCACTTTTGGAACAGGTATGTGAGAGTACAAACATAAGGCAACACCTCTCAGTTACAGCAACACTTATGGAACAGGTATGTGAGAGTACAAACATATGACCTGAAGCATCATGATGTATATGAACTTGACAAGTCTAGTGTAGAAGAGACAATGGTTCTTATAAGTAAGCGCCAAGGGTAAGTTCTCAGGTTCAATGGATTATGATGAAACATCTTATATAAGATATCGTGAGCAAAAAGTGTGGTCCAAAGGACAAAAAATCTCCAGGAGAAGAGCCTTGTATATGTATACAAGTGTTATAAGGAGAAAATAAATACATACAGGTACAAGTGTGATCAGGAGCATTGTCAGGACCCATCCACTGTCAACTGACATGGTATAACGTTTCTGTCATCTAGTAAGCCATAGTACCAATTATATGAAGGTGCCAATGTGGCTATGGCTAAAGGACTCTGAACAGTATATGAATAAGCAAAGTGCTGTCTGCTTGGGCAAAAAATGTCATGGGAAAAAGAGGAATTCCAGAGAACATATAGATAGGAACAAGAACCACTAAAGGAGGCAGTATTAACTACATAACATTGCAGAGAACAAACTTAACAATGATCTGAAAATAAATAACAATACAGGTGGGAAATGTAAGGTAAGAAAATAGCAGAAAAGATCCAGGCAGCAGAGGTGTTGGGAAGGAAAGTCCATCTGGATAGAGGATCATGTACAACAAATGGTAAAAGGTGTGGGAAACAAAAATGACAGAAATATCAGAACAATGACAACCACATGTCATGAGGAAGTGGAAATTGGTTGGAAAGAAAAGACTAGGTTCAAAGAACAGGTTCAATTGGTACAAAGGGAGAAATAGATAGATCTCAATTTGGAAAAAGAAAGGGATGTGGATGGACCAGAAAAAAGGATGAAAAAATATAGACAGAATGAGGCTTACTGGAAATAGGAGAAATGGAAGGTGTTCAACAGGGAAGCATTATAACAAGTAATAACTCACATGGACAAATCCTGATCAAACAATTCAAGTGAAGACCTCTGACAGACCAGGAATAGGAGGACAGAATGGTCAGAAGACATGACGAATAGACCAGTGACTCTGGAGCACAGATAAGGAGGAAGACTGAAAGGTACAAGCAAGGAAACACATTACATGAGGGGTGAGATGCTAAGCTGAGGATGGGTACTAGACAAAATAAACATGCATGGAGTTAGGTGACATCAGAATGAAAAGTTAAACTGCAGTAGTTGGAGGAGAGCTCATCATTTCACCAACGTCCAGAACAGAGGGAACTATTTTTGGAGCAGGACACTAAAAGAAGAAGTCTGGATAAGGGAAAAACCTGTAGGTTGTACAAGTTTTATTAACTCTAATAATGATAAAAATTAATTAAATTGGAGCTATTTCCAGAGTTAAATGAGGAAATGTTGTTTCACCTCTCCAAGAAGAACTGCTCTGAATACAGCCTTGAGCTTGTCAAAATCAACTTGGGAGAGTGAAGTTGCCAGTCCACAGTCTAGTATGACCAGTCTAAGAGATGACACATTTTTGGGCTTTATGTTGATGACTACAACATCACAGATGTCAACTAAGGCAAGCTCTTGCTCAGCAATAAATCTTGTTTTCTCTGTTTGATAATTCTCAACATTTCTAACTAAGATGTTTCCAGGATGCAGGTCACCATGAACAAGGTTATCAATAAACACCTGAAATAACAAAAGGAACTACTTTTTATGTAACACTGACATATTTTAAAGTATGTTATAAAATATAAAAAAATAAACAGGACAGCATGAAGTAGAAGAACAAAAACTACTTGTTAGTCATTCAGCTCCATCACAGGTATGTAAACCACGTGTGTTGGATTATAAGCCTTCAGAGTTACTACTGACCCGCTGGTGGCTGAATAAAAACAAATATGGTAGCATATACTACTTTGTCAGGTGTGAACTTACTAAAAGTATAAGAAGTTATTTAGTAGCAAGACTTTATTAGTAGAAATTACTAGTAGCTAAATGTTACAAGAGATACAGTTATTTACTAACTGGACTTTATCAGCTGTACAGTTAGTAGCTGAACCTCATCAGAGGTACAATTACTTACGAGCTGCACATTAGAAGTGGTACATTTAATCATTAACTAGTCTTAAGAGATACCATTACTTAGTAGCTAAATCTTATCAACTGTACACTTAATTGCTTGCTGCACCTCAAAGTTACTTAGTGGCTGAGCCTTATCAGATGAGCAGTTAATCAGTAGCTGGAGTGTATCAGATGTACAGTCACTTAAGTAGCTGGAGTGTATCAGATGTACAGTCACTTAAGTAGCTGGAGTGTATCAGATGTACAGTCACTTAAGTAGCTGGAGCGTATCAGATGTACAATCACTTAGTAGCTGGAGTATATCAGATGCACAGTTACTTAGTAGTTGGAGTATATCAGATGCACAGTTACTTTGTAGCTGGAGTGTATCATAAGTAAACTCAGTACAACTTTTGAACTCGGTTGCTGCTGGACATAGGCTGCAAAGTTTTTTAAAATTTCACACATGGAGGATATCAAACAAAAAATCATAAATAACTTTATTAATGCTACAGAAGTCTATCATAATTGATTAATCTTAGTAACTTAGATTTATTTAAATTTTAAAAAGTACAAAATTTCTTGAAATCTTGGTTCATAAAAATTTGGTAGCCTTTACACAGATCAAAATAGCTGAAAAAAACTACCCTAAAGACATTCTAGGCTGTTAATTTGTTATTCACATGCCATATATTGAGGTAAATGTATACAAGTACCAGTTTCAGAAAACAGAGGTGAGTGAGCAAATGCACTTGATTCAGTATACAAGCCATTTTTTAGTAAAATATAGAGATTTTCTTATTTTATATTTTAGCTTCTTAACATTGGTAATTTATGTTCCTAATATGTATGAAACTATAGACATACTAGTTTTACATCAAAAACATTTGGTTTTAATATTTTTTTAATAGTTACTTTTAAATTAAGAAATTAACTCATATTTAATAGTAACATTTTAATTATAATCTAATATTTGATTCCAAACTTACTGACATAAATTCATAGAACAGTAATTCAATAAAATACTGAACACAAGTAAACAAATGTGATGACTGACCTTTGACCCCAACTTGTTATGAAAGGGTTAAAGGAGCAGTATCTTAATAGTTAAGCCTAATCAGAGATACTGTTACTTTGTATCAGGTTGTTATTAACAACATAAATTCAATTAATATCTAGATCTTGTCAGTATCGCTGTTCTGCCTAGCACGTAGACCTTGTCAGTATCGCTGTTCTGCCTAGCACGTAAACCTTGTCAGTATCGCTGTTCTACTTAGTATGTAGACCTTGTCAGTATCGCTGTTCTACTTAGTATGTCAACCTTATGTATGAAGAGGAAGAAGGAAACTGTGGGATGTGTGTAGTAGATCTTTCAGAGCTTACTGAAAGGTACACATTTGTATATATAAGTGAGATTACCAAGGAATGAGAGAATCTCTCGTGGGAATAGAAGACAACTGAAGAGCTTTCAATGCCAAGATAATCACTGCTTGAAGATGCAAGAGGTGGTTTAGTCTTTCACTTAGAAGTATTAAGAAGTTCCCAGAAAGACAACAAAGACATAGAAGATTGGAGGGAATAGGATGGGTGAAATGATGTGGAGAAAATGTAGGTGGAATATGTAAAACCAGGTACAGACCTTAAGAAAAACCTTACAGCACTCAGACTGCCTGTGAATGGAGACCTGAGATATACAAAGGGAGAGGTTGTTACCAATGGCTCCAGAGCCAAGGAGTTGTTCCAAGGAAGAATTATTACCATCTATAATAACAGGTTACTCTGTGGGATGGGAAACAGCCAGCAGTAGCAACAGAACAAGGAAATGGGTACACACTTGCCAACTGAAGTATAATTTATCTAGTTATTAAAGAAACAAGTTAGTAAAGGAAGATTACTGGTGATCAGATTTAGCCCAATATTCTAAGTAATTTTGAACATCCTCAAAGATTGGTTCCGTGGGAAAGGGAACACAGTTTAGATCAATGAGACAAGATGAAAGGAAGCAGACTCCCAAAAGGAAAGTATCCAGATCAAAGATACACCAAGAACAGAGAACAAAATACAAAGATAGGAAAAGGAACAGAAGCCAGAGAATGAGTGTCCCTGTCAAAATTATTGGGGTCACACTAAAAGGTGAAAGATTAAGATACATCAAAAGAGTAAACATTGTAGTAGAGAAACAAACAAAAATGGAGAATGAAATGTGCCCTAAGCAGACAGATAGAACAGGATAAATTGAGTTTTCAAGAAATATAAAAGGTTTACAAATATGAGACATAGCACAGTCTCATAACTCACAAAGATAAGGTGAACAATGACAGTGTTGTTCAACATGTAGTTGGGACAGATGGATGATCATAAAGTAAATGAACCCAGTCACTTTAATACACTGGTAAAAAAGATAGAATGATAAGTGAAAAAAGCAAGAGGAAGTACCTATTCCTTATTAAGAAGTAAAGGCTGGAACATGAAGACTTGGACAAATGAAAATATTTTGTGTCAAACATCTCTCACTTCAGGATCCAATGAGTATACTCTATTTCTGTTGCTAATAGGAGCTTAGACATTAAGTGATCCAATAAGCTTTTACTGTCTTAAAACAATTGCAACTAAGATTACAAAATATACAGTTCTGGAAACATATCTTTATCACCTACAGTAGAGGTATTAACTAAAGTAAGAAAATATATAACTTTTAAAAAAATTTTCTGTGTACCTAACATTAAAGCTCTTTGAAATACCTTTTAACTCACACAATTTCTAAAGATATATTTTATTAATATTATGAATGATGGCTTCATTATAAGCTTCCAAAATGTGCAGGTCTTTTACAAACAGGTTTACTATATGTTAGAATTTTAAATAATATAAAGCTCCATTTAAAATACTTCTCACCCATTTTATAGTAACTTTGACAAAAAAACATCTCTTTAATAAATGTTTATGCAGTTTAAGGCCTCTTCTAACACTACTTACCATTTTAAGCAGGGTCTCTACTCCAAGCTTTGCAAGTTCTTCCTTCAGCCCATCAGCAACAGTCGATGAAGAACAGATAAAATCAGAAATAGGCTGTCCTTCCTGGAAAACAGAAAAACAAGATTCTGTTCAATATAAACAATAGTAACAGTGAGTTTTATTTTATAAACATAAACTACAAAACTGTTTACAATGCGAGATATACGTCACTTCACTCTTCTGTTTAATCAAAAGCTCACTATTATAGGTGTGTGTGTGTGTGTGGGTGAGTGGCTGGAGGAAGGTTTATAATGGTGAGATTAAAGTCCTTCTGTGTACATCCTAAACAGGAAAATGTTCATCTGTCTGAATCCTCACGCTGTACAATTTATAGTACACACTGACTTTCAGTGAGGTCGAGAAAACCCACTTGTAGAGAAATATATATACAAAAAACGGCTTGTTTGGGTTGAGAAAATATTTTACATAGAAGAGCGAACAACGTTTCAACCTTCTTTGGTCATCGTCCGGTTCACGAAGAAAGAGGTAACTGACCAGAAGCTGACCACATGTTTGAGAGGGGTTGTGTAACTGAGTGTCGGAATGTGGAGGGCGGTGTTAGATGTTTGAATATATAATTTTATTTATTTTATTATATTAATATAGGTATAAAGGCATTCCTTTATATTAGTTTATTTTGGGTTTATGTTGTTGTATAAGTAAGGCTTCTTTAATTTTGCATTTGTTTCTTTATTTGGTATTTCAGTGTTTTCTATGGTTATGTTGTGTTTATTTGACTTGCAGTGTTCAAAGCGTGTGAAGGTGACTTTTATGTTCTTTGAATCTGGTTTCCATTTTTCTACTTGTTTCTCCAATATAGAAGTCGTGGCAGTTATCACATTGTATTTTATAAATAATGTTGGTGTGGTGTTTGTCAGTGTAGTTTTTACATAGCATAGACCTCAGTTTTGTGCCTGGTTTTTTGAATAAATTTGGTATTAACTGGAATATCATATTTTGTTACTAGTTTTTGCCAAATGTTGGTTATTTGTCTGCTGATGTCAGGAATATATGGTATACAGCAGTATATGGTTTCGTGATTTTTTGATTCGTGAGATATATTTACTTTTGTTGGTTGATTTTGCTTTCTTTCTAGGTGTGTGCATATAATGTTTTCTATGGTTTGTGGAGGAAACTTATTGATGTTGATGAAGTATTGTTTAATTTTGTCTAATTCATCGTTAATTTTATCTGGTGAGCATAGTTTTATGGCTGTGTTTATTTGGTTTCTTAGTATGTTGAGTTTTTGTTTTGTTTCATGTGCTGAGTCGCAAGGAATGTATAGTCCAGTATGGGTGATTTTTCGGTGGATTTCTGTTTTGAATTGTGTGTCAGTTCTTGTAATTTTGAGGTTAAGAAATGATATTTGATTGCTTTCTTCCTGTTCGCGTGTGAAGTTAATGTTGGGATGTATAGAGTTAATGTGAGTGAAAAAATTAAGTATGTGTTCTGTAGATAAAGGTAACACTATTGTCATAATGAACACGAATGAATACATCCAAAAGATGAAGAACATCCTATCAGACACGAACAAATTTAAACCAATACACACAAATCCAACAAAGACACACGAGACGCAACTGAACAAATGAAAAAAGCCAACACAATTTCACAAACATTTTACTCCTACCTACGTGAAACCGACTCACGCACACCACAAATATACGGCATCCCCAAACCTCATAAACTAGATTGCCAATACGACCAATAATGTCCACATATGAATCGTTTAATTACAATCTTGGTAAATACATAGCATGGGCATTTTCCAAATATGTAACATCAGCCAGCTCATTCGTCAAAGCCTTTTAATTTCAAGTCTAATCTAAATCAACTTAATCATAAAGCCTTAATGGCCAGTTTCGATGTTATATCCCTCTTTACAGAAGTTCCAACCACTGAAGCCTGCAAGATAGCCTTAGAACTCTATATCGAGACCCTAACCCAACTACAGACATTCCCAGTAACCAATTAGCAACCCTCATAGAATTCACCACGATAAAGACAAACTTCATGTTCAACAACCAAAACTATATACAAACAAATGGCCTAAGCATGGGCAACCTAGTATCACCAGTTCTAGCCAATATTTTTATGACACAAGTTGAAACACAAGCAATTAACACAGCATTACATCCACCACTATGCTGGTACAGATATGTAGATGACATGATTGCGGGATTCAAATCTACAGAACACATACTTAATTTTTTCACTCACATTAACTCTACACATCCCAACATTGACTTCACATGTGAACAGGAAGAAAGCAATCAAATATAATTTCTTAACCTCAAAATTACAAGAACCGACACACAATTCAAAACAGAAATTCACCGAAAAATCACCCATACTGGACTATACATTCCTTGGGACTCAGCACATGAAACAAAACAAAAACTCGACATACTAAGAAGCCAAATAAACACAGCCATAAAACTATGCTCACCAGATAAAATTAACGATGAATTAGACAAAATTAAACAATACTTCATCAACATCAATAAGTTTCCTCCACAAACCATAGAAAACATTATATGCACACACCTAGAAAGAAAGCAAAATCAACCAACAAAAGTAAATATATCTCACGAATCAAAAAATCACGAAACCATATACTGCTGTATACCATATATTCCTGACATCAGCAGACAAATAACCAACATTTGGCAAAAACTAGTAACAAAATATGACATTCCAGTTAATACCAAATTTATTCAAAAACCAGGCACAAAACTGAGGTCTATACTATGTAAAAACTACACTGACAAACACCACACCAACATTATTTATAAAATACAATGTGATAACTGCCACGACTTCTATATTGGAGAAACAAGTAGAAAAATGGAAACCAGATTCAAAAAACATAAAAAGTCACCTTCAAACGTTTTCGAACACTGCAAGTCAAATAAACACAACATAACCATAGAAAACACTCAAATACTAAATAAAGAAACAAAGGCAAAATTAAAGAAGCCTTAATTATACAACATAAACCCAAAATAAACCAATATAAAGGAATGCCTTTATACCTTTATTAATATAATAAAATAAATATAATTATATATTCAAACATCTAACACTGCCCTCTACATTCCGACACTCAGTTACACAACCCCTTTCAAACATGTGGTCAGCTTCTGGTCAGTTACCTCTTTCTTTGTGAACCGGACGATGACCGAAGAAGGTCAAAACGTTGTTCGCTCTTCTATGTAAAATAGTTTATCAACCCAAACAAGCAGTTTTTTGCATATATACACACTGACTTTATTTTACTTCAAGGAAATGAACTTATACAATAACAAGAAACACACTTGAAATAAATATGTATCTCAAGCTGGCTGGTATTGATATTAAAACTTTTATTAAAATTTTAACAAAAGTTTTAATACCCATACCAACAGTCTTGAGATACACATGAAAACTATTTTGAAGCGTGTTACCAGTTGTTTACAACTAGGTATGTTAGCAAGATGCTACATGTTTCATAAAAAGGCACGTGATATACAGTAAAAATATTAAATATTGAAGTTATAAGCTTAAAAACCACATTAAGAAAAAAAAAGAATGTTGTACATATGAAACAATTACACATAAAAACATGTAAAAGGAAGTTACCTCCCAAGTTTCAACCAAGATATCTCTGGAAACAAAAGGCCTTATAGGTCTAGGAAAATATACAGCAGAACTGTCTTTAAAGTTCTCATTAAATTTTTCCAGAATATTTGCTTCATGTTGAAGATCTATCTGAAGAAAATAGAAAAACAAAACAAAGTAAATTATACACAAAACACTGTGGCTATGCACTACTTTAATATTAAGTTTTTTTGTTTTAACAGCAGATAGACATTGAAGTTCTCAGTGATAAATAGTTTGTCATTTCTACACCATTACATTTCACTGAATTTATCATATTATGAATTTAGGAAAAGAGCTTCTTGCCAGCCAAGTATCACAATGTCAGTCAGTTATTGTAGTAAATCCAGTCTTTCAACTGAAACACCTTAATTAAACAGGATACTAGTAGATCAATGATTATAGTGTTTATATTATTACACAGACGGTTGAGTATTAAAACACTTTTGGATAGACATCCACAGCTGGTATAAACGTATGGTGGAGCTGCATGTATCAGAACTGTATTTTTACGTTTTTCACTTCATAGGTAATGCAATGTCAAAATAAGTGTAACCAGCCCTTTCATATGCAAAATCTTATATATTCAGATCATAAAGATCTTTGTTTTCAGATTAAAGATTCAGAATTTCAAAGATGGAGATAATTCTTATAATTAAACCATTAACAACAACAAAAAAAAAAAAAAAGGTTCAGTATGGCAAACTGTGACAATCCAGAAATACACTTGCAAAAAGTTGTTCCTTAACCATTGTAAGCAACAGGTGAGAATCCATTAACATAGATGTTGGTGTAAATGGCCATCAATGTGACCCAGGCAATAGTATAGAATGTAATCATGAAGGATATCTGGAAAAGTAACACAAGTTGATTCCACACATACCCATTCAGCCATTCATACTTCAAACAGGTAGAAAAGAAAATGAATATATATACTATTAAGTAACAAGACATGTGAGCCAAGTTGCTAGATAAAGCATTTATAGATTTCTGTGTGACTGATATTTTGAAACTGTTATCCTTGTACACTTAATGGATTATTGAAAACATGCAGGAAGAAGTGGAATGCTTTGGACGTGATAATCTTACACCAGAACCTTTAGCAACAGTAATTAAATTCCAATTAATTTTTAGATATAACTCCTATCATCCTTTGCAGTTTGAAAATGAATATACCTTTTAAAAACTTGTGTTAACCACATACATAGGGAGGAAGAATTTACACACATTTTGATCTTTTTATTACCAAATAATATTATTAACCCTAAAATCAAAACATGGGTTCCAAATGAAACTTTTATTTAAAACATTTAAATTGCACCTGGAGGTCTGATGATAAGAGGCTACTCCAATTTATCATTCACATAATTTCCTTTTCAGTTATGAGGACTTCAGACTTTTCAGTCATATAATATTTATACTAAAAACTCAAAACATAAAAAGTTATAATTTACCATTACCAAAATATATTGCTGGTGGGTACTTCTCTCCACTCACAAGATTAGCTGCTCCTATTTGTTGCTGCCCTATGTATGCAAATATTTATTTATTTATTACATATGCCACGAGCCTTTCACACATCCCTGTTAAAATCAAATGATTCCAATATGTCTCATATAAATTATCACACATCCTTTTTCCACCAGTAGGACCATAATACACTTATGTGATTTCCTTTATGTGGCTCTACCAAACATTCACTTTGAAGTTTGGCAGATGATGGAAATACCAGAAATGAGTAGTGAGAAATGGTAGGAAGTACCTATAAGAAATACATTTTCAGTATAAGAAACTTGTAACTTCTGATATGGCTTTTCCCTCCTCTTCTCACAAGATTAGCTAGAATATCACATTGGTTAAGACAATAAACTAGCAAGAGGGAAGATCAGACATACCCCTCTGTATATGAGAATGCATGATCTGAAGATCTGGAAAGGGAAAAACACCAGTTCTGATCCAAGTATACTCTTCACCTGTATGTGTATGTAAAAAGAGCATGAAATGAGAGAAAATGGTAGGAAAGTGAGTTTTCATAGCTTAGTTATATTCTAATGCTACATTCCTTACCTGACTGATCATATACAAACTGAATTCCTGCAAACACTCAGTAAAGCTCAACCACTGAAGTCTTGGAAACAGGAACTGTATCACATTTGCCAACGCCTGTAAGATCCACAGATCACGTTGAAACTGTTCATAAATGTAAGGATGTAATACCTGAAAAAATTAGTTTTAATATTAACCTTTAGAAAATGTTAAAGATCACATTTTTCTTACACTTTTGATTGAAACTTGTGTACATCACAAGATCTAGGTTTTAACTAAGGATTTAGGTTTAAACCACAAAACCTTATTTATAGCACATGTATTACACATTCTAAATGTCAAGAGAAGAGAATACTGATGTTAGTATTTAAATAACACTAAACTGTGAAGCAAGTATCAGTACATTATGAGGAGTACAGAACACATAAATGTACTACATTACCAATATTAGTAAACTATCTAAAATCTACGTAACTATAATCTTGTGTACAAAAATCTTTTATCTATATAACAATGTACTCAATTTCTCTGACTTATACATATAGCTGATCTAACTGTTAGCTACAAGTTTACTTCAGATCATTACGACTTGAGGAAATGAGAATACAAATCCACGTAAACCTATGGTGCACTTACACACCACTACAGTTCACATCTATACCCCCAGCACAGGCTGACTCATACAGTACATTCCTTGTTGCTGTTACAACCCTCTACAAATGCACATTTGTATCATTTAAACACCATGTTACTTTATTTCTGTATGTATTTACTTAAACCACCTATGTATTACTTCAACCTTAAGTTGTTGTTTTTATTATAACTGTTTTTACTTACTTAAACCACGTTTGGTTGTAACCAGAACTATGTATCACTTCAACCTTATGTTTTTATATTAAAATGTTGATTTACTTATACCATCTTGGGTATATTTTTACCCCATACTGTTTCAGGTCTATGACACAAACTTTTTCATAAAATGAAGAACAAAGTTGTAAAACTCCATTGCCAGAACATTCTAGAAATTTGTGGAAGATATTAGAAGTAATTTTAATGACTTTATACACAAATGAACAATCTCAGTTGTTTTTCTTGAATGAGCAGTAATGTACAGACTTTAATAATGCTGATTAAATTTCACAATTTGCTTGAAGGTTGAAAATCAAGATACAAGAAGGTTGTGAAGACCCATTATCCAGAAGCTGGGAGAAGAAAATACAACTAACACAGTGCATCAGAAAGAAAAAGTGTTTATCAAATTGAAACAACAGTAAAGAGAAAAAAACAAAGTTTTGTTTGAGCCACAGTAAAACAATCTAAAGACAAACCACCACAATGTATTATAGAGATGGTCAAGCTGCCAGTGATTCCTCAACTTCTGTAATAAAGAGGTGGTCAAGCTGACAGTGATAATATATAATCCTCTTGTAAAATATGACCTACCTATAAAATATGATGTAATTCTATAACAAGACCTACCTGTATAACATACAATCTACTTGTATAACATGACCTACCTGTATAACATACAATCTACTTGTATAACATGACCTACCTGTATAACATACAATCTACTTTATAAATTTACCAGTATATATATATATATATATAGATCAACATCATACAGGTAGGTCATAACATGATCTACCTCAGACACATATTTATAGTATACAATATATTTTTACTGTAGAGAATGTACCTTTATAGCTACTGGGATCAAACACTCATTACTGAAATTTCTCTCATCTAACTCTGGTTGATCGTCTACAAATGGATGGCCTGTCAGTTGCTGCTCTAGGAATATAGAGACATATCCAGATAGGACAGTTGAAGTGAACGAAATAAGTATAAGAAGCTACAACAACTATTAAACATTCACTTAAATAACCTCATATTTGTAAGCTGTTAAACCTGTTAAACATATATTCAACTAACTTCATGTATGTAAGTTATATAACTGGTTAAACATATGCTTAACTAACGCCATGTACAAAACATGTTACACATATGCTCAACTAATATTATGTACATAAGCTGTGGAACACGTTAAACATATGGTCAACTAACGTCACGTACGTAAGCTGTGGAACACATTAAACATATGCTCAATTAACTTCATGTATGTAAATTGTAAAACACGTTAAACATATACTCAATTAACTTCATGTATGTAAGTTGTAAAACACGTTAAACATGTACTCAATTAACTTCATGTATGTAAGTTGTAAAACATGCTTACTCACATAATTTTACCTGGTTTAAATAGTTGTTAATACTTTTGGGTATCCTCATGCTAATAAAATTAAATCCTAAAAAATGAAAGAAATATGTTAATTTCTTAATATGGTGCTAACAAAAGATTGAGCAGTTAGTCTAGATGAATAAAGGAATGTTTTTCTTTGCTTCGTTAAGGAAGATATAGATAATGTATTCCAAATAAATGTTTACATTTCAACTACCTAGAATGGATAAATATATTAATTACTTTTCTAATAAATGGTGAAGTGTCTAGCTAAGAAGAGCATAATATTCATTTGTGAAATGGATGATCCTGTTGTGAAGAGAGTTAAGATGTCTAATATATGGAGGGATTATGAAGACTAGGACTTAGAATATTTATTGTTGGATTAACTATTACAAACTGAAGGACAATTTGTTTTCAGGGACATTTTAAATGGAACTTTATAATGAAAGAAGAAAACATGGTTAAACTGTCAAGTAAAACACAGCTAAACTGTTAAATATAATATGGTTAAACAAAACATGGCTGAACTGTCAAGTAAAACACAGCTAAACTGTTAAATATAATATGGTTAAACAAAACATGGCTGAACTGTCAAGTAAAACACAGCTAAACTGTTAAGTAAAACATGGCTAAACTATTAAATAAAATAGGGCTAAACTGTTAAATAAACTTGTATTTGCCTTTCTACCAACAAAAATTGGCATGCTGTGTAAGGGTAGTCAGGACTTTTAAACATACTGAAGTATACATTTTGAAACATGACAATAGTTTGCACTATTAAAGATTGTTTGAAAGTTACATTTTGATCAGTTTACTCTTTGTGTTTAATAGTTTACAGCACCTGGAAATTACATATATATTAAATAAGAATTGTTTGATTGGAATAAAGAAAACTTCTAACATTTATCTGAATAAATTAACTAAGTATGACATCTTAGAACAATGAGTAATTGTGAAATATAAATTAGTTCAGGATAAGTCAGTTACTAAGGTACTTAATATCTTACATAATCTTTCAATCTCACGAGAGGGTGTGTGAAATCTTGTCAAACTATAAATAAATGCTCTACTAAATTGTCATAATTTGAATTATAATTTTGATAGGAATAACCTTAACAATATCATGAAAGAAAGGGATATTAGTGTAATGGGTGATCAGTCTTTTAAACCAGCCAAGCAGTGTGTTGTTACTAGTGGTAGTACAATTACAATTTTATGTTGTCTCTACAGAAACATTTAATATAAGTCTAAGTTGCAATAATGTCACTGTAAATGTCACTTGTTACACTACATTTGAGATTCGTGTTCACTCTCAGGCATCATGACCTAGGAAGAACACTGAATTATTGGAAAGATTTTAAAGAAGAAATATTAGTATGGTGCCTGGGATGGAGGAGTTGTTGTATGAGAGATTAAACTTTCTGACGTTTCCTCTTCAAAAAAAGATGAGTTGATGCATCATCTTTCTTCACAGTTAGCAGTGAGAACAGTACAACTAGTGGCCACATAAATAAGATTTAGCAGAGTAAGAGTCATGTACAACAAAACAGTTTTATCTTTCTAACAATGTGATTGGCTATTGGAACAGGTTGCCTTCAGATGTTATGTTGTACAGGTAGTAAATTTAGGTAAAAGAACACTTGATAACTATATAAATAATAAAGGCTGGTTTAAGTTATAGTTTAATATTCAATAGTTTTGTTTAGAGGATAAGACAGCCTAAATGGATTAACAGGCCCATTGTCCCTACATGTTATGTTATTATAAGGTTGGTTATACTATAAATTGTTATATATATTTTATTATCTTGACATAAGGTAAGTTATACTATAAATTATTATGTTAACATAAGGCAAGTTATACTATAAATTATGTTTTTGATAGGTTAGACTACAAAACTTCTGTCCCTGACATGAGTTATATTAGTCTTTGGGCTCTGAATGTCAGTTTGACCTTTGCTGTTAGTAACAGTAACAAGTTGCTATTTAATTATAGATTGTCATCATTAGTTTGGGAAAGAACTACTTGTCTCAACAAGTTATTGGAATCTTGTTATAGGGATGAAGGAATCATGGTTAATGTCATTTGGGACTGTTAGAAAACTTTTGATTAAATTCTTTATGAGAGATTAACATTCTTGAGAAAAATTACTGAGAATTTAACCTGGGGGCACTTAATGTTAAAAAAACAGAAATATTATATGTAGGTGCATCTACTCAGATTGGATTTGAGGTAAGATAAAATACAAAATGATGTGATACTGAGAAAAAAAATCAAGGCAAAGTTTCCTCATTATTATTTTCTTTTGTTGTTTTTATTTCTGGTCTAATGTTCTAGTGATACAACTGTTTTAAATTTAAGCAGCCAAGATTATTCACCTGAAAGGAGTAGGCACTCCATGTTATGTCTGTATTACTCACTAGACACTAAAAGCTGGAAGAAGTACATTTTGCTGAGTCTTTTTCTTGTACCTAAAAGAACTTTGGCCATCTTAATGAATGGATTAGAAGATGACTTTTAATACTGACAAATATAACATACTTGGGATACTAAAATCTCTCTTAATACTAGTTACTCTGTACAACACAAGTTAGGCACCTTCATAACACTGTTGACCTTTCTTGTAAGTATTTGGGTGTAGTCATAAAACTGTGGATCAAGCCACCACAGTAGCTTTAACTAATGTCTGGTGAATACTTAAGGGATCAGGTTGGATTTTTGTGTACCAGGGGGAATTATGATCTCTAATAGATCAATTATAGCCTTTGGTGACCAGTAAATTATAATACTTTCATAAAGAGATGTATGCAACTTTACTTCAGGAAACAATCAACTTGCTGGAAAGAGTACAGACTGATTACTGAAATAACTTCTGGTTTGAGTAACTGAAGTTACAAACACTAATAATTTTAAAAGTTTTTCCCTTTCTTAGAGGATGGAGGACTTAGGGTGGACTAAATGAAATCCAGTACCTAAAACTGTTGAAAATTTGAATAACTTCAAATTATTTCTCTATTTTAATGATAGAAAGTTTGAATGTGATAAATAGGGATAAGGTAAGCTAGATCAAAACTATAGGTATTTAAAACTGAATGTCTAAATCTGACTAGCTTGAATACGACACTAAGTCGGAAAAACAGAGATAATACAACATTACAAGTTTTAATGTAGCTAGCCTTTACAACAAACAATAACTGAAAAGCATTTAAATAAACCAATAAATAGTAGAAACAGAGTTAAGCTGCAGAAGCAAAGATGTACATTTGATCTTTAAGAGAATATTTTTTTGATAGTTGCAAACTTATTGAATAATTGTTTTTTAACATGTTACTTTAATTTTTCTAATACTTCAGTTGGTGGGGTATATGAAGTGAACACCTGTATTTAAGTTAAATTTAAAATAAATATATCACTAATATTATATTCTAAGTAAAGAATGACCAAGTTGACTAGTTTAGTTCACCTCTTCATACAATAGTCTTACCTGCTATTTGAGCTAAAGTAACATTGCACTGTTTCTTTATTGTTTCCATAATCTTATCATCACATTGTGATAATGGTCCAAGATTAATATATGCTTTGTAAACTTGAGCAACACAGCCAGATCCAATAGGTTCCTTGTTATTTTCAAACAAGAAAATAAAGTCCATCCAATTTGTCCCAAAAGTTTGTGTTAATATTTCAGCTGTACACTTCCATGAATGAGGTTTCGTATTGCGCTGCAAGGTACTAAGATAATTACAAGTGTTTTCACTTAAGATATCTCTTCTGGTGCTTGCCCACTGACCAAATTTAGTGAATACTGGTCCTGCTATGTGAACTGACAATAATAAAATTTTCCACCACAAATTTTCAAGTCCTTTACTAATCATGGACAAAGGGTAGAAAAAAACAGTGGTACAAAAAGTATGAACAAAAGCCCTAAACGAAAAAACAGTTGTACAGCTTCCCACAGCATAAACAATATTCTGTGGAATATCGTGAGAGGTAGGGTCCTACTTCCCAATTGCACATCCTGATTATGTGCTGAAAATACACAGGGAATTAACTTTAGATCAAAAATGTTTGAAAGCCCAAAACGTTCGAAACACCCAGAAAAATAAAACCAAAACAAGCTGTTTGATCTACAACTAGTAGCTGTAGCTAGCAATTGTCCTCTTACCCTTTCAACAAACCTGTAATTAGCTAGAACTTTTGTTCTAAAACTATATTTTATAGTTGCCAAGGGAATCCTTTGGCGGTTTACAATCGATAATAATTTATATTTGTTCACAAAATGTGAACTTTGCATTTTAAACAAACACACAAATGACAACATGATAATACCTTTGTCACAATACACCAAAACGAGAACAACAGTGCCTAATTTTTGAACTGTTAACAACATCCATTTCGTGTTAGATTTATATCATTTGTGTTAATATAATTATGCTTAATAAGTACTCTACTGCCTGATGCTAAGACTAAACGCATTGAAGATACCGGCTATATAGAACTATTAGAAGACTAATCAGTGATGTCGAGAAAACCCACTTGTAGAGAAACATATATGTAAAAACGGCTCGTTTGGGTTGAGAAATTTTTTTACGTAGAGAAATGAACAACATTTCGACCTTCTTCGGTCATCGTCAGGTTCGCAAAAAGAGAGGTTGTTGACCACATATTTGAAACAGGTTGTGTAACTCAGTGTCGGAATATAGAGGACGGTGTTAGTTGTTTGAATATATAATTTTATATTATTTATTTTATTATTATTATTTATTATATTATTTTTAATATAAGTATAAAGGTGTTCCTTTGTATTAGTTTATTTTGGGCTTAAGTTGTTGTATAATTAAGGTTTCTTTAATTTTGCGTTTGTTTATGTTTGTTTCTTTATTTAGTATTTGAGTGTTTTCTATGGTTATGTTGTGTTTATTTGACTTGCAGTGTTCGAAAACGTTTGAAGGTGACCTTCTATGTTCTTTGAATCTGATTTCCATTTTCTGTTCGAAAACTTGTTTCTTTGAATCGGGTTTCCAATATAGAAGTCGTGGCAGTTATCAGATTGTATTTTGTAAATAATGTTGGTGTGGTGTTTGTCAGTGTAGTTTTTACATAGCATAGACCACAGTTTTGTGCCTGGTTTATGAATAAATTTGGTATTAACTGGAATATCATATTTTGTTACTAGTTTTTGCCAAATGTTGGTTATTTTTCTGCTGATGTCGAGAATATATGGTATGCAGCAGTATATGGTTTCGTGATTTTTTGATTCATGAGATATATTTACTTTTGTTGGTTGATTTTGCTTTCTGTCTAGGTGTATGCGTATAATGTTTTCTACGGTTTGTGGAGGAAACTTATTGATGTTGATGAAATATTGTTTTATTTTGTCTAATTCATCGTTAATTTTATCTGGTGAGCATAGTTTTCTGGCTGTGTTTATTTGGTTTCTTAGTATGTTGAGTTTTTGTTTTGTTTCATGTGCTGAGTCCCAAGGAATGTATAGTCCAGTATGGGTGACTTTTCGGTGGATTTCTGTTTTACATTGTGTATCGGTAGAGAATGCCCATGCTATTTAAATATGTAATATCAGCCAGCTTATTCATCAAAGACTCTTTTAATTTCAAGTCTAATCTTAATCAACTTAATCATAAAGCCTTAATGGCCAGTTTCGATGTTATATCCCTCTTTACAAAGTTCCAACCGCTGAAGCCTGCAAGATAGCTTTAGAACTCTATATCCGAGACCCTAACCCATCTATAGACATTCCCAGCAACCAATTAGCAACCGTCATAGAATTAACCACGATGAAGACAAACTTTATGTTCAACAATTACAACTATATACAAACAAATGGCCTAAGCATGAGCAACCCAATATCACCAGTTCTAGCCAATAATTTTATGATACAAGTTGAAACACAAGCAATTAACACAGCATTACATCCACCACTATACTGGTACAGATATGTAGATGACACGATTGCGGGATTCATATCTAGAGAACATACACTTAATTTTTCAATCACATTAACACTATACATCCCAACATCAACTTCACATATAAACAAGAAGGAAGCAATCAAATATCATTTCTTAACCTCAAAATTACAAAAACCGATACACAGTTTAAAACAGAAATCCACCAAAAATATTTCCCATACTGGACTATACATTCCTTGCGACTCTTGTTTGTTTGTGGAATTTCGCACAAAGCTACTCGAGGGCTATCTGTGCTAGCCGTCCCTAATTTAGCAGTGTAAGACTAGAGGGAAGGCAGCGAGTCATCACCATCCACTGCCAACTCTTGGGCTACTCTTTTACCAACGAATACTGGGATTGATCGTTGCATTATAACGCCCCACGGCTGAAAGAGCGAGCATCTATGATGCGACAGGGGCGCAAACCCGCGACCCTCAGATAACGAGTCAGCTCTCTGACCACCTGGCCATGCTGGGCCAGAAAGAGCTATCCGTTCTGTATTGTTACATTATATACTAGGCCTGGCATGGCCTAGCGCGTTAAGGCGTGCTCTTCGTAATCTGAGGGTCGCAGGTTCGCGCCCGAGTCGTGCCAAACATGCTCGCCCTGCCAGCCGTCCTTGCGACTCAGCACATGAAACAAAACAAAAACTCAACATATTAGGAAACCAAATAAAGACAGCCATAAAACTATGTTCACCAGATAAAATCAACAGTGAATTAGACAAAATAAAACAATACTTCATCAATAAGTTTTCTCCACAAACCGTAAAAAACATTATACGCACACACCTAGACAGAAAGCAAATTATATATAAAATTATATATTCAAACATCTAACATCGCCCTCTACATTCCGACACTCAGTTACACAACCTTTTTCAAACATGTGGTCAGCTTCCGGTAAGTTACCTCTTTCTTTGTGAACCTGACGATGACCGAAGAAGGTCGAAACGTTGTTCACTCCTCTATGTAAAAAAATTTCCCAACCCAAACGAGCGGTTTTTACATATATATTAGAAGATTAGTTGAAATTTTGATGATTTGACAAAACTGGCGTATTACATACTATTTATAAACGAGGTTCACCCAATATATTTTTAAGTAAGATTACTGTTGTTTTCTATCTTTCTCTCTCTCTTTTTTTTTCTTTTATGTCTTCGAACAGCTGAGGGTCTTTATATTTAATGTAGGTATAACTGACGGTCTTTATTACAACCAGAATTAGGTAATTCTCGTGATCACTGGAGGGCATTAACAATATTAGTCAAATTTGATCATATAAAGGGTATTAATAATTAAACTTTTAATATATAATAACATTCTTTGAGTAACAGTCGTTTAAAGTTACAAGCGCAGATGGAAAAAAAGAAAGATATTTCACTAACACGTATAGCATTAATAATAAATATGCAATTACAAAATAATAACTTAACATTCTCATGTGTTCGTGGACAAATATTGTCAACAACTACAAAGTAATTACGTGAACATATTTTAGAGTGTAACACATAGAAGTAAAAATAAGATATTCCCCAAGTCAAAACCTATAGGCTCACCAGTGATGTATAACTGTATAGGCGCATGCATTCAAATTGTATTCAATGTAGTGCCTCCTAAACTATACACAAACGTGAGTAAAAACCTGCTATGCAGCCACAGATGAACGAACACATTTGAGATTATTAAAGGTGCTTGAACCCATAATGTCTTGACCAAACTACACAGTCACCGTCTGCAGTCAGTTATCGAATCAAATAAAATATAAACAACCCAACCACAGGTAAATCTAAATAATCCAGAAAGCTAAATGAAAGGGTTATTTTCCCCGACCATACATAATAAAAAACAATCAGTCTTCCTCTTCGAATACGAAATGAAAAGAAAGGTGTAAAAGAATAGGCATTATGTAAGTTACCATGAGAAGATAATTAATTTAAACAGTAGATAACTAATAAAAATTTTAGCAAGTTTGAGCAAACTGAAGTAACCTTTAGTCACTCCGAGGTTGGTCTATTCTGTCTCATTTATTTGCATTGCAAAATATAATATAATTAAAAGTTTAAAACAAAGATAACCAAACCTATAAAACTGAAAGAGTTAAATATTGTGAAATATAAAAACACAACTGATATAATTGGTGAATTATTATTGAATCAACCAATCAGACAGCGAGTTAATTAATCAGTCACGTCAGTGCTTTACTATAAGAAAACACACACATACATATATCCGAGCAAATTTAAAGAAAAGTGAATGTTAATTTTCATTCGAGAGATAGGATCTCAACGAACATTGCTCGTAGAACTTGTACGTTACAAGTGTTTTTATTATCATTTAGTGACAGGACTTTATATTAATTTTACTAAATAATAATAAAACCATTCCACTAAAAAAAATAAAAAACGTGTAACAGTGTTTGTCTTATAGCAAAGCCATATTGGGCTATCTGCTAAGCCCACCGTGGGAAATCAAACCGCTGATTTTTGCGTTGTAAGTCCGTAGACTATACCGCTGTACTAGCGTGGAGCAAGGTGTAATAACACTTTTACTGAAAATGGGATTATTTTAATGAAATTAAATAGAAGTTACACTTAACTTCAAAATGATGACTAATGCTCGAAGTGAGATCAAATATTTACTAAAAATGATAAACTGTTGAAAGAACAAGTTAAAGAAGATTAAAAAGAACATGGAAGAGAATCAAAAGAGGACCAAGAAGAAATAAACAGAATATTAAATGAGATCAAGGAATAATTTAAAAGAAGATATGAGATTTGGAATAATTAGGAACACATAATTTCAATTGATGACAAGATCAAAGAAGCTATTAGAGATATGCAAAATGATTATAAACGAAAAACTGAAACAGAACAAAAATATTTGATATGTAAGAAGACTAAAGTACACTAGTGAAGAAATGCAAAAATGCGTCAGTAAAGTCAAAAATGAAACATCAAAAGTTTGTTTTTGAATTTCGCTCAAAGCTACTCGAGGGCTATCTGTGCTAGCTGTCCCTAATTTTGGAGTGTAAGACTAGAGGAAAGGCAGCTACTTATCACCACCCACCGCCAATTCTTGGCCTACTCTTTTATCAACGAATAGTGGGATTGACCGTCACATTATAACACCCCCACGTCTGAAAGGGCGGGCATGTTTGGTGCGACAGGGAATGTGAACCCGCGACCCTCGGATTACGAGTCGCACGTCTTAACCCACCTGGCTATGCCGGGCCGGGAAACATCAAAAGATTTTCGCAACAAAACGAACGAAGTAGAAATGGATATTAATGTAAGGAAGAAAGAAATCATGAAAGAATTAGAAAATTAATTGGCAAATATAAGGATTAAACCAGCCATAAATTTTCCTTTGTAAATACTCAAGTATTTCATCTTCAAAAATTGTTAACTTTAAAACAAGGTCAGGATAACTTATTTGGTATGCACTTGTTTCTAGTACCGCAGCTGTGCCATGTATAACTACAAGACCTTCCTCAATAAACTGCAGGACCTTCCTTAGTAAACCACAGGACCTTCCTTAATAAACTACAGGACCTTCCTTAATAGCCAAAAACACCGTCAATAGTGAAGCTACTCATTTCATAACCAAGAGTAGAAGGGTCATAAGAGATCTGTTGCTCATAATCAAGTTTATCTATTAGTAATTCAGGTTGTTATATTATAATTTCAACAGAAATTCTTCTGGTAGAAGTTATTACACAATTTACTTTTCCACTGTATCGCTCATCAAGTTTCAAAATTTCGATAACCTGCTGAACGACATCACCTCACTCAGAAACCAAGAGATGACAATGAAAATATACTGTGAAAAGCTTTCCAGACACAGTTCAAATCATTTCTAAAGTAGCTCGAAGGAGTAGTGTATAAAATCATTTTATATTTCTCTTCACTTAAAAGGACTGAATTAAGTAGCATTTAGCAAGTTTACAGCTATGAGTTATAACAACAATCAAGCGTTGATTGCTGCATTAAACAGGTTTTTAGTCATATATCAGAAGGAATTCCCAAAGCACTACATAATGATTATAAAATCACAAGTTTTACTTTCATTTACAAAAACAGGACAGTTATTGTACAATTAAGAAGTGAAATAATCATACACGTTTGTCTGGTTGTGATTTCTATATACAATAATGAAAGGATGTGTCTCTCTTGTGTGTGTAATCACCATAACTCCAAGAGTGAAGAACACAGAAATATTAAATGTTGCACACATACTGAGAGGAACATGAGAGGATGCATCTAGGTGTTACTACTAAATCAAGTAAGTAAGTGTGCATCTTTATGTGAGGTAAAGAAGCGAAAAATAATCCAGAAAAGAATATGTAGCCACCATAGCTCCAACAACAAAGAACCTAATAACCTGGAATTGGGCACTTCATGGTGTGCCTTTGTCTATTATTACTTATTCAGATCTTTTGAGTATAAAAAATAGCCTTCGCCACAAGCTGGGAGACAGTTTAATATTTTTAATTTCCTATAGTTAATATACTTTAAACCTTTGAAGCTATAATTGTGATTAATGCTTCATAATACTTGACCAGAAACGTTTATAGACATCGAAAATATAAACCATTTAACTTCAGTGAATTAACTTCGAAAATTAATATTTCTACGAGGACATTACGTATCTTTGTCTGTCCAAATCTCACGTATGAGTAGGAAGAGATACTTCACCCGTTAAGTAAACTACACTGGTTGTTTGATTTTATAATTTTGTGCAAAACTATACAAAGGCTATCTGCACTAGTCGGCTCTAACTTAGAAAAGTGTAAGACTATAAGGAAGGCAGCTAGTTATCACCACCCACCGCCAATTCTTGTGCTACTCTTTTACCAAAAAAGCGGAATTGACCGTAACTTATAACGCCCCAACAGTTGAAAGGTCGAGTATGTTTGGTATGATGGGGATTCGAACTCACGACTTTCAAGTTACGAGAAGAGCGCCCTAAACTCCTAGCCATGCCTGGTCTAAATGCATCAATGTTATCATAGAAATAATTTGTTCGTCGTGAACCGTCGATAAAATATTCAGTTTCCGATCAGATAGAAGAGCCAGTATCGTTTGTAAAACTTTTGTATATAAATTATTATTTATAGTAATTGTTATTATAACTTGTATTGTTGTTTGTATACTAAAATATATATGTGTTAAGAAAGTTTGTTTGTTTGGGAATTTTGCACAAAGCTACTCGAGGGCTATCTGTGCTAGCCGTCCCTAATTTAGCAGTGGAAGACTAGAGGGAAGGCAGCTAGTCATCACCACCCACCGCCAACTCTTGGGCTACTCTTTTACCAACGAATAGTGGGATTGACCGTCACATTATGCACCCCTACGGCTGGGAGGGCGAGCATGTTTAGCGCGACGCGGGCGCGAACCCGCGACCCTCGGATTACGAGTCGCACGCCTTACGCGCTAGGCCATGCCGGGCCTGTTAAGAAAGAAAATGTTGTTTTGGCAAATATCACACATTTAATATGAGGTCATCCCATGTTCCCAAGTGGCTCAGAGGTATGTCTGCGGACTTACCTAAACGCTAAATTCCGGGTTTCGATACCCGTGGTGGGCAAGCACAGATAGCCCATTGTGTAGCTTTGTGCTTAATTCAAAAACAACAAAACAACAACAACATCATCCCATAATAATGTCCAAAAATTTAATACAGAAAGTACATCATCATTTCTCTCTTTATAGAAGGCTCTAATTACTAAAATATGTAGTAGGACGTGTATAAACGTGTTTAGACAAATGAGAGAAACTAATCCAATTTCACTTTTTTAGATCATTAATCAAATAAACCATTATGAAGATGGATGTGTCTGAGGAGCATATTAGGTATATAATGGGTTATGAGTTTGAAAAAGGAAATAGTGCAGCAGAAACTACACAAAACATTCAAGGTGTTTATGGTGCGGAGTCTCTCAGTGAAAGAGAAAGTCGAAGTTGGTTTCAGAATTTCAGAACAGGTGACTACAGCTTAAGTGATGCGCCACGTTCAGGTTGTCCTGTTGAATTTAATGATGACTTGCTGCTGGCTGCACTTGATGAAGATTGTGCTGTAACAGTTAGAAAACTAGCACAGAAGCTTAATTCAACCCATTCAACAGTTCACCGTCATCTGTAACTGTTTGGATAGATGTCAAAACTTGGAAAATGGGTCCCTCATGATTTTACAGAAGTCAACCTTAGAGCAAGCCTAGACATTTGCACTTTTTTCACTCTCGTGAACGTAACTCACCTTTTTTGGACAGGCTAGTGACTGGAGATGAAAATTCGATACTTTATAAAAATGTTAAGCACCGCAGACAATGGCTCAGTGCAGGTAAACTGACTAAAGCACAGCCTAAAATGGACCTCCATCCTAGGAAAGTTTTGTTAAGCATTTGGCGGAATATAGTTGGTGTGATCCACTTTGAGTTTCTGCCGCTCAATGCAATAATTACATCAGGCTTCTATTGTCAAAAGTTAGGGCTGAACGTTGTACTGAAAGAAAAGAGGTTTGCTTTGATCAATCGTAAAGGTGTTGTGTTACACAGGATAATGCACGGCCTCATATAGTAAGAATCACATCTGCAAAGATTAAAGAACTAGGCTGGAAAAACCTTTCACATCCTCCTTATTCTCCAGACCTTGCCCCATCTGATTATCATCTATTCCAAAGTTTGCAGAACTATCATGATAGAAAAGAGCTTGGAACTCATGAAGATGTCGAAACTACCCTCTATACATTCATTTCCTCCAAACTCCAAAAATTGTATAGAAGTGGCATTCAGAAGCATATCAATCGTTGGCAGGAAGTAATTAATAATAATGCAAAGTACATTATTGATTAAGTAACATTAAAAGCGTTTGAAATCCTTTCTCGTTTTCTGAACCTAAAATCGGACAGTACTTAAGGGATGACCTGATACATATCGGCATTTAATAATTTTCTAAATTAAAATAAGACTTTCCGGCTATCTGAAATCGTAATACGTTACGTACGTAACATAATAAATTGGAAACTCGTCCGATATAAATTATAATTTGTAATAGATGTACACAAGCGATAAAACACACAGAAAATAATATGTGACTGTTATACTTCCAAGAATAAAGAATATAGAAACCTGAAAATTTTTACCCATAATAAGTACACCTCGAGGGTGTACACCTGGGTATTACTTATATATGGCTAGATATTACTAGAATATATCAACATAACAGTCCGAGCCAAGCCAGGTACTTTAATTGCTTTGTAACATAAGGAACGACTTTTTTCTTATGTGTATTTTTTGTTAGCTTACCTAATTAAAATAACTCTCACGCGCATTTGTACACGGATGTGAATAAGATAAGTAATAATACTGACTGACAATAATATTAGGTTGAACTAATGCGTATGCAAAAGTATGTATGTTTGTTTCAGAATCAAGCACAGAGTTACACAATGAGCTTCGTATGCTCTGCCCATCACAGGTATAGAAACCCTGTTTATAGCGGTGTGAATCCGCATACAGGCTGCTGTGCTACTGGGGGCGCGCATGTAGGAAACATAAATAATATCTAGGTGTAAACGTTCAGTATTTGAGCAAAAGTTCTGGTATCTAGGTTCTAAAAAGAACCTATTTACATGGAGTTCTGGTGGTCACACACATACACACACAAAGACATACTCTTTCATTATTTTTATAGATTACTTGCATTTAGTATGGTAGGTCTTTAAAGTTTAAAGACATAGATAACTGTTTTTATTCAAAATCCGAAAACTAAATTCTTTTGAAACGTAATGTAGGTCACCTAAACCCTAAACTGGACTGCGCTAAAATGGTACTAGTTTCAAGCTATAGCAAACACACATGAAATGAAAGTGAACAGATCAAAAAAAAAAGTATTTTAATGGAGAACGTTTTATGGATAGAAAATTAATTTTTCCTTCACTTCTGATTTAACCTTTATTATTATTATTATTGGTACGGTTGTTTTCAGAACTACTCAATCAGCCATCTGAAATTTGCCAACCACGGGTATCGAAGTCCAGTTTTTGGTATCTCAAGCCTCTAAAATTACCACTGAGCAACTGGAAGGGGGCGTATTTTATTAGAATGTGACAGGTAGCAGATAGTTTACAAAACTGGCACTGCTGGGGTTGGGTTAAAAATAACATTAAAATATATATTATTTTAGAGCCTTCCATTGAGCACAATTGATACATAAAGTGTTTTCTCTTCATATCGTCATTAAACAGAAAACTAGATAAACAATTCTCCTTTGGAGACTGGAATTTTTCTGTCATAATGTGACTACACAGTCACTCACCAAAAAAATATAAAAATGGCTGACGCTGAGGAAGCACAGCGATGTTTTGTTGTTTAGCGAAGCCAAGAATCTTGCCTGAGAATACATATTTACCAAATATTTCTAACAATTATTATTTTTGTTTAATTCCAATGCACATAATAAGAGGACATTTGTCAAATATAAGATACGTTTTGTTCATCCAATGTAAAAAAAAAAATATTTCTGCTTATTTGTATATATACAAGTTACAATACTTTACGTCCAACCACTTTAGGCTATGAGTCGCTACTAATATCTAGAAAGTGATCTACGAATGTTTGAGCACACAGTCGCTTTAGCAGCATCAGTTGTTTGAAAGTCTTATTCCAGTAAATAAGTCTTTAGAGGATTGCACACTAATTTTTAAATTCTTATGTGACTGTCACGACTCTAAGAACAAAAAGCCTAGAAATTTGAAACTTTGCACTCATAATAAGTGGGTCTTGAGGGTGTGCACTCGACTATTACTTATATATTAGTAGGTATTACTAGAATATATCAACATAATTATTTGAGCCAAGTCAGGTACTTTCATTGGTTTGTAACATAAGGAACGATTTTCTTTCTATGTGTATTTTTTATGTTAGCTTACCTAATCAAAATGACTCGCGCGCGCACATGCGAACATGCTCTAGTGGCTAACGTACCGAGCTGCATATCGGAAGGTATAAGGTTCATTCCGTGAAGTAAAGACTATTCTCATTTTCAATAATGAATGTATTATAAAAATAACAGCCAATGACGTCATTTGACACAAAGGCAGACAAACCCCTAGTGGAGCTGGTTGATGTCCTTCAAAATTAAGTTTCATATTTTTGTTCACTTTAAAAGTGCATGTACTCTTGATGATAAAACACACAAATACCAGCGGACAGACACTAAAATGTTAACACCATCATAAGTCAAACACAATAAACTGAAACCTGTCTTAGAAGAGATATTTTCTTGCGGAGAAGTTTGGTACGAAGGAACCAGAACCGAATATTACCAAAAGTATATTTCGTTTTAGATAAGACGCCTTCAAACTCAAAAGGTATTAGCCGTTCCTAACTACAACATGATGAATTAGACAAAGGGCAATATAACCACCACTAACTCTTGAGCCACTCTAATCAAATAATTGAATTTAACCCTCTATGTTTTAAAAGATCTATTGACATCTCCAAAGTATGCAGCATAATACTGACGCAAGGACACTCGAATCAATGACCCTCCGATTATTCAAGGATAAGTCGCTAAAAGCGCTTAATTGAGAATAGTATTAACACGAGATTAATGATGAATGAATTAGTAGAAAAGATATGGCCCTCAGGGGCACAGCTGTATGTCTGCAAAGTTACACTACCGGAAATGTAATTTTGATATCTGTGGTAAGAAGTGAATAGATGGCCCTTTGTGTTTAATTCTAAACAAATTAAACAAACAAAGAAACGATGCAATATAGCTTACAAGTTTTACGGACACTATTCTGCAATTAGGCCGGGTCATGATGTTGTGACTAATGTTTTGCTTTCATATGGAACTTCTTTACTGTATTCTAATCAAAAACTATAATCTAACTGAGACTGTTAAAACTTTTTTTTTTTTCCCCTAAAACATTCACAGTAGCTTGAAACGCCCTGTAATCGACGTAACTGGAAAGCTGATTTAATTATTGTCTTGTAATCGATAATTTGGCTGCTGATGTAATTAATGTCTTGCATTTGACTTAACCGGATATCTGATGCAATTATTGTATTGTTATCGATTTAACTGGACAGGTGATGTAATTAATGCTGTGTACCTGACTTTGTACTTATTGAAACATTATGACAATCCTCATGCATTTAGTTTGGGCTGGTCACAAAGAAAAGCATCTGGAAAGCTTTTTTTATCGAACTGTACTTTGTAACTTGTAGAAGTAAGGGGTCTGTTATTTGAGTATTAACACTTAATTTGAACTGTGTTTTTAATATCAGGTATATTAGGAAAAATGTGTCTTTTCTGAGAGAGATGCTGAAATATAAGGTTACATACATTACAGTACATTAGATATTTATGTAAAGTTGCGACACAACTACGAGGAACTGAACTGTCTTAGTGAGAAATATTCAAGTATCAGACTACTTATTATATAATAGAATGTGCAATATATGTTTTAGTAAATGCTACACTAAGATAATTTTAACATAAATTAATGTTATGCAGTAGCTTATGTTTAATTATTCTCCCTAATATAATCTGTTACACTAATGCAGTGGTTCTTAACCTTGTTGGAGGTACTGAACCCCGGTAGTTTCGTACTTGCATACACTGAACCCTTCGTAATTGGAAAAATAAAATATGATTTTTTCAAATTCAAAACACAAGTAGATATTTTATTAGTGCACAAAATGAACCATGCATCAGTTGCACACAATATCACTGTGTTCAAAGAACAAAACTAACAAAACATGAGTTTCACACAAAAACAAAAACATAACTCAATGAATATTTACTGCAAATCAATGTGACTTTTACTGTTGCCTTTCAGAGAGAAGTTCAGAAATGCGCGGCTTCACCTTGACAAGTGCCACTCTCATATCATGTTCGCAACAAAGTCTGTTTCTTTTCTTCGTTTTTATGTCTACCCTCCTCGAAAAAGATTGCTCGCAAAGATACGTTGTAACAAACGGTATGAGTATCTCAAGGGCTTTCTTAGCAATAAGAGGGTACGCTACGATTTGGTGACACCAAAACGTTGAGAGCGTTGTGGTTCTGAAAAGTTGCTGTTGAACCTGGCTCTGCTGAAGTTCAATGATTTCGTCGAGGTATTCATCATTGACATCTGCTGTCGCAACACAAAACGTGAACGGTTGTCTCTCTGGTGGGGAAGTATCCGTCGAGAGACTTTACGAGCTCATCTAAGTGCATGGCAATTGCTTGCTTCAGTCCCCTGGATACAGATATGTCTCTGATTTCAGATACATCTTCGATCTTACTTACACAGTCGTCCAGCAGGGGAAAGTTTGCGAAGTTATCATTCTCTGTTCGTCGTTTCCGTAACGGTAGCTTTTTTTTGAAAAAGCCTTCAGGTTTTCTTCCACTTCGATGATGTTGACTCCACCACCCTACATATGTTGATTGAGATGATTGAGAGCATTGAAGATATCGGCCATGTACGCCAAATTTAGAATGAACTCAGATTTTTCGAAGCAATCTGCATGACAATGTTGGTGCTCTTGCAAGAACAGGGCTAATTCCACACGCATGGCAAAAACACGATTCAGCACCTTTCCCCGGGATAACCACGGAACGTTAGAATGGTACAGAAGTACCTCGAATTCAGAGACCATTTCATTACACAGCTCTTTGAAGATG
The DNA here is from genome assembly GCF_004210375.1 of Tachypleus tridentatus. Lineage (NCBI taxonomy): Eukaryota > Metazoa > Arthropoda > Merostomata > Xiphosura > Limulidae > Tachypleus > Tachypleus tridentatus. The sequence continues at coordinate 67,490,906 of NC_134837.1, read as the reverse complement.
CGGTGCTTCAGGGCACTATTTCGCACAAAGTTCACACATTCCACTACAATTTTTAATACTTCTACTAGTTTTGAAGGCAAGATTTTTGTTGCCCTGTACAGAACACAGTGCGTTACTATGATGTGTGGTGCATCGGCTTTCACCAGCGCACCAAAACCAGAGTTTCGTCCCAGCATGACTGGATCTCCGTCCGAACAAACTGCAGAAACCATATCCCACGAAAGATCGTTGTCTCTGAAGAAGTCATCCACACGTTTCTTCACGTCGGCTGCCTTAGTTGTTGTTGTAAGAGGCTTACAAAATAAAAAATCTTCTTTTATCTCGTTATTCTTCACATAGCGTACGAATACAACAATCTGGCTTAGATTGGAAACGTCGGTAGTCTCGTCGAGTTGAAGGCTGAATTTTGCTGGGATTGAAATCAGATTTGCAACTACTTGAACCAAGATATCATCGCTCATGCTATCTATTCTGCTGCTGATGGTGTCATTTGAAAGAGGAATATGAGATAACTTATTTTCAGCAGCTTTTCCCAGCATGATACTTGCCATCTTCAACGCAGCTGTTTTTACGAGTGCTTCACCAATGGTGTGTGGTTTGCCCTGCTTTGCGATCAAGTACGCATTTTCGTACGATGCCGTGAGGACCAGCTTGTTGATGGGTACAAAGTCGAATACAGGCAAAGTAGCCTTTTCATCGAACCTGGCTCTCTTTACCTTGAATTAAGCAAGCGTTGTGTTCTTGTATTTCCCATCTCCATGCAGCTTTAGGGAGTGTTTTCTTAGTTTTGCCTGTGCTAGACTAGAATAGCTCAACTTGGCATTGCAAATCATGCATTGAGGACGCTGACTCCCATCATGTTCCGTTATATACGTGAATCCATATTGTACGTATTCGTCCGACCACTTTCTGTTTTTGCTCGACATAGTTCGTATAAAGGGATTGAAAATTTAGGAAAAAAAATCACAAATTACGCACGATTACTACAGTCATAAGTCGACTGCTAAGCGCACGAAGTTATCTGCAGCACAGATATTAAAGCCAAGTGATATTGGCTGCCAAGTCGCAGCCAATGATGGCCAAGTAGAGCATGACGTCACAAATCATACGAGTAAGGTGAACGAAACGGACACACACACAGTGTGTGTTTCTTGACCTCCGCCGAACCCCTGGGGTTCGATTGAAGAACCACTGCATTAATGGCAAGGCAACTAGACAGAAGTACCAATTGACAGTTTTTGCGGTATTTAATTAAACAGTGAATTTTTACCATCATTCTTTGAAATAGAAATGCTCCGACTCACTGTCCAGCACGTAAACCATTAAACTACTACAAGTGATTCCATTAATTACTGCTGAGGTTAATTACCTTGAACAGTAAAATGAGTGACTGTAACTATTTTCTGTAAGTTTTTGCACTAAATATTGTACAACCATAGAATTACCTAAAATGATACAAATATGATTTCCCTTTGATAACAGAGAAAATAAGAATCAGTAATTTCAGGATTTAAAACTTTTGAAAATAAAATTTTCTTTAATATTAAGTACTATGTAAGAAAGATCAAAATAGACTATTCTCTTAACACAGTTATCTTTAAATGGAATTGTAGAAGGGTATTAAAATATCTAGCATAAATTAAGCTATTGATCCTGCTATAAAAAGTAATGAAACAAGATCTGAAACTACAATCACAAATGTATAAAACGTTATCCCTACATGGCAGCTTTATACTCTTATCTGTAATCCACTGTATGAATTACGTTTTAGAAATTTGTGATTGTGGATTTAATTCTTGTTTCGTTCCTTTTATTTAAGAACCTCTATTTCATTCTAAAATTCGTGATTTGTTAATACTCTTGTTTGTTCACTTTTTATGCTATACCTGTATAAAATATATACTTTAACTTTAGAACTCGCGTGTTTATCCATCGATATGTAGCGTCATCTGTTGGGTAGAATTGAATTGAAAATTTAGTTAAATACGTGCATGATATGTTAAAAATTTATGAAAAATATGTATATATTTATAGCAATATCAAAATTGGATACCTACAGACTAGTCACATAAGCTGAAGAAACCCTGTAAAGGTAATCCGATAAGTCTAGGGTCTAATCCCGCTAACTTGATCATGTAGTAGATCAGAATGTTGCTGTTGTAGAAATTTTAGAATTGTTATCATTTAAATGCTCGGTTTATCGCTTAGGAATTCGATAGGGTGGTTTTCAGTGCATCAGTTATTTGGAATCATTGTTAATCTTTACTATTAACTTCTACCATACCTAAAATACAGCAAATATAAAGTATGTATATATATATAGATATATAAAAGTATAAAAGAAACATATGATATATATGGCTGAAGAGTTAGATCATTTCAAACATTTCGAGCGAATTGTTACTATTTATACTTTGATTGCTGTTTATAAGGTACAAATGTGAAATACTTCAATCACGAAGCAGAAATATGTTATCACCATCTAACAACGTTACTAAAAGGATAAAGGTTACAGTGGTACCTAGCGAATAAAGAACACTTACCACGTCATCTATTGGTGACAGCTGTGGCGAGAAAATAAAGTAGGTCAATGTTTACTGTTTCCACTGGTTTGATATAAGTTTGTGTTCGAATCACGCAAGAGTTTAAAATGTAACAATGCATGAAGAAATTAAATTTCTTAATTCAACCAAGAGATGGCACAGCGGGTAGCAGCATAAATTAATCTTGAATTCGGTATGTGACATTTGCAGCAAAAGTGCAAAAGCTAACCTATTAATGTAAGGCCCAATGAAAATCTGTCTGGCATTGTTATGTCACATATTTCGTCTCTAGTCTTTCGAAGGTTTTTGTCAGACATATTGGAAAGAACTCCATATACGTTGAATTATAATTAGATCGTAAATTCAGAGAAAATCTAAATAATAAACTAAAAACAATTATATATAATTTAGTTATCCCTAATTTAGCAGTGTAAGACTAGAGAGGGAAGGCAGTTAGTCATCACCACCAACCACCGACTCTTAAGCTACTCTTTTACCAACGAATAGTGGGACTGACCGTCACATTATGACGCCTTCACGAATAAAAGGGGGAGCATGTGTGGTACGATAGAGATTCGAACTCGCAACCCTCATATTATGAGTGGAGCGTCTTAACCAGCTGGCCATGCCCACCTGCTTGCAGTTTGAATTAGAAAATGCAAATAAACCTGATTCCCTTTAACATTCGTTGCTTCAAAATTGATTAGTTTTGATGAAATTTTGTAGAATGGATGGCAATTGCTTGTTGTGGAGACACAAGTGTAGAGGACGACGTTTCGAAAGTCTTCCGCCTTTCATCTTCAGGTCAGTGTGTGTGTAGGTGTTGTTGGTCTTTTATAACGTCCTGGTGGATTGTGGAGAGCGTGTTATGATTGGTTGGAGTATCACTGTTTCTGATTGGAAAAAAAAAGTTACCAGTCAGACGATAACACTATCATTGAGATATTTACATGGTTGTAGAACTATCGATGTCCAGAGGAAATCAACTCCCTGGCGGCTAAAAAGCACGTGTTAGTTGGTACTTAGATCGACCGAGATGAGATTCCAAATATATTAAACTACACGCAATGAAATATATACCTCTGTACAACGGAGACCAAAAAATCGGAATATGATCGTGTGTTAATAATATCTAGGTGTGGTGTCGCACTTTGCAACAGTTCGTTTTAGGTCACATGTTTCTGATCAGTGACCTACTTTCGTTTATCACTGCAGCGATCTATCTCGACGTTACTGGATCAGGCTAGACATTTTCAATCAATATTTTATGTACGACTAGAAAACAGTCAAGCGGCACTGGAGGCGCTCGATCTGCCGGTTGGTTCGCTAGCTAGTCTGCGTCAGAAGTTTCCCAGAGTAGCGCGGTGACGGTTCTTCTGCTCCTGCTCCCCCATCCCAAAGATAACACCGGATACTCGTCTCGTACCGTCCAAGAACAAAGTATTAACAACCGTATGTAACACCCGCTCTATCATTTTACGGGTTATCTTAATTTTCTCGAGAGGAGACTACATAAAGTTTCTAGGTTCTCAGAGGGCGCTGTGATGAAGAACCATGGTAGCGGATCATAGTGCCTTCGAGTATGAAGGAGAATATGATATTGAAAAGGATATTCCTCGTCAGAAAGAACAATATCCTACTCCTGACTGCCGGACACCAAAGTACAGAACGATTTTTGATGTCGTTAGAACAGGGTAAGTCTGGAAGATATTTCTTACTGAAATAGTGTTAGTAGACTTACTGCTATGTAACGGCAGAGTCAGTAAGTCTCTGGGTCACATCAACTCGATTGTGTAAAAAGACGATAAATTTCACCTTGTGCCTGAGACACACTCTACACTAACGTTACGACTTATGACGTAAAGATCAGTCTCGCGTTTCCGCCCTTCTGAAGTTTTCGCAGGTAAAATTATTATCCAGAGGCAACTCGGGAAATTGCTAAGCCTAGCTGTTCGACGGTGAGTACTTAAGCCCTAGAAATAAGGCGGGTTTTCATTCTCGAGGTTTCATTTGTGTGATTAAATTTAATATCATGTTTTGTTTGTTTTTTTAATTAAGAAATTAAAAGTAACACGTTTCAAGAAATGTTTGATTAACAATAACAGAAGTGTTATAAGCTTGATTTTTTGTTTGTAGTTGAGTGCAAACCTTCACATAAGATTGGTTGTCTGTGCTCTTCTTACCAGGGCTATCGAAACCTGATTTTTAGCAGTATAAGTGCGCAGACATTCTATTGTGTCATTGGGAGGGGGGGACTGAACATGATATTAAGGTTAAGTTTTCATTTGTTTAGAAATATTTTAAATTCAGTAAAGCGGTAAAGTAAAAATTTCTGTTACATCTAGTGAAAAGTGAAGGAGAACACTGACTTAACACAGACGAAGAGAGAACAGTGACTTAACACAGTTGTAAACAGAACTTGTCTTAATACAGCTGTAAAGAGATCTGTGACTTAATACAGCTGTAAACAGAACAGTGATTTATAATAGATGCAAAGAGAACAGTGACTTCACACAGATGTAAACAGAATAGCGACTTAACACAGATGTAAAGAGAACAGTGACTTAACATAGATGTAAACAGAAATGTGACTTAACACAGGTGTAAACAGAATAGTTACTTAACATAGATGTAAAAAGAACAGTGATATAACATAGATGTAAAAAGAACAGTGATATAACATAGATGTAAACAGAACTGTGACTTAACACAGATGCAAAGAGAACAGTGACTTCACACAGATGTAAACAGAATAGCGACTTAACACAGATGTAAAGAGAACAGTGACTTAACATTAGATGTAAACAGAAATGTGACTTAACACAGATGTAAAAAGAACAGTGACTTAACATGGATGTAAACAGAACAGTCACTTAACGTAAATGTAAACAGAACACTGACTTAATACAAATATAAAGAGAACAGTAACTTAACACAGATGTAAACAGAAGTGTGATTAACGCAGATGAAAAGAGAACTGTGACTTAACACAGCTAAAAACAAAACAGTGACTTAACACAGATGAAAACAGAACAGTGAGTTAACGCAGGTATAAAGAGGACAGTACTCAACACAGTTGTAAAGGGAACAGTGACTTAACACAGACGTAAACAGACCAGTGACTTAACACAAACATAAACAGCTCAGTGACTTAACACAGCTGATAGAACCAGAAGGAATGTGTCTTCACACAGCTAACAGAACTAGAAGGAATGCAACTTAACATAACTGATAGAACTAGAAGGAATGTGATCTAACAGATCTGATAAATCTAGAAGGAATGTAATCTAACAGATCTGATAGATCTAGAAGGAATATGACTTAACACAGCTGATAGAACTAGAAGGAACGTGACTTAAATCAGCTTATGGAACTAGAAGGAATGCGATCTAACAGATCTGACAGAACTAGAAACAATGTGACTTTATGGATTTGATAGAACTAAAAGGAATGTGACTTAACACAGATGATAGAACTAGAAGGAACGTGACTTAACACAGCTTATTGAACTAGAGGAATGTGACTTAATAGATCTGATAGAACTAGGAGTGTGACGTAACGCATCTGATAGAACTAGAAGGAATATAACTTAACACAGGTGATAGATCTGAAAGGAATGTGACCTAACTGATGCGATAAAACTAGAAGGATCGTGACTTAACACAGATGATAGAACTAGAAGGAGTGTGACATAATAGATAATAGAACGGTAAGGAATGTATCTTAACACAGCTAACAGAACTAAAAGGACTGCGACCAAAGAGATCTGAAAAAACTAGAAGCAAAATGACTTTACAGGTGTGATAAAACTAGAAAGTATGTGACTTAAAACAGCTGATAGAAATAGAAGGAATGTGACTTAACGCAGCTGATACAACCAGAAGGAATGTGACTTCTCACAGCGGATAGAACTAAATGAAATGTGAATTCACAGATGTGACAGAACTAGAAGGAATTTGACTTAAGAGATGTGATAGAATTAGAAGAAATTTGACTTAACAGGTCTGATAGGATTAGAACAAATGTAACTTAACACAGCTTATATAACTAGAAGGAATGTGACTTAACACAGCTGATGGACCTATAAGGAATGTTACTTAACATAGCTGATAGAACTAAAAGGAAACTGACTTAACACAGATGAAAGAACTAGAATGAACGTGAGTTAACACAGCTGATAGCACTATAAGGAATTTGACTTAACTGATCTAATAGAACAAGAATAAATGAAACATAACACAACTGATGAAACTAGAAGGAATGTAACTTAACACAGCTCATAGATTTAAAAAGAATGTTATATAACAGATCTGATAGGTCTAAAAGGAATCTGTCTTTACACATCTGATAGAACTGGAAGGAATGTGACTTAACAGATGATAGAATTAGAAGGAATGTGACTTTACACAGCTGATAGAACTAGACGTAATGTGACATACCCCAGCTTATGGAACTAGAAGGAATGCGACCTAACAGATCGGATAGACCTAGAAGCAATATGATTATACAGATGTAATAAAACTAGAAGGAGTGTGATTAAACACATCTGATAGAACTAGAAGGAATGTGGTTTATCACAATGGATAGAAATAAGAGAAATGTGAATTGACAGATATGATAGACCTAGAAGGAATGCGACCTAACATATCTGGTAGAACGAGAAGCTATGTGACTTTACAGATGTGATAGAACTAAAAGGAATGTGACTTAACACAGCTAATAGAACTAGAAGAAACATGACATACACAGATGATAGAACTAGAAGGAATGGCACTTAACCCAGCTTATGGAACTAGAAGGAATGCGACCTAGTAGATCTGATAGAACTAGAAGGAATGTGACTTAACGCAGCTATTAGAACCGGAAGGAATGTGACTTATCGCAACGGATAGCAATAAAATGAATGTGAATTAACAGATATGATAGAACTAAAAGTAATGTGATTTAATATATGTAATAGAACCAGAAGGAATGTGACTTATTACAGCTGATAGAACTAAAAGAAATGTGAATTAACAGATATAATAGAACTAGAAGTATTGTGACTTAACACTGATGAAAGAACTATATCGAATGTGACGTAACAGTTTTTATGTTAACTGTGCCTTTTTTTAGGGAACACAGTTTAACCAATTTTGCTGTTCACTGTTGATCACATTTCTTTATCGTGTTTTGCGCGAATGAGGAGTGTGCCGGTATATTTAAAGTTTGTAACTTTATAATAAATTAACTTTAGTTTGTTTGTTGTTAAGCGTAAATCTATACTTTCCTCTATCTATGCTTTTCCAACCGCGGGTATCGAATGAAGATTTTTCTAGTTATAATTCCTTAGATTTATCTGGAAGTGTTGTTATATTATACTTTATATTCCTGTTTCGTAACCCTATTGTTGCATCCTCTGTTAAGAAATCGAATTCTGAATTTTAGTGTTATCACTCCATTAACTTGATATTTTTCGAAAGGAGGAGAGTCTATTGATGTGTGAAAACTAAAGAAAAATCAAATATTTTCCAGAGTACTTGCCACCTACAGTTTAAACTTTTTACTACCCGTCTCCCCACGGGCACACTTTGGGAAATTTGACAAATGTCAAGTTAAACAGAATAACACCCACAGTTCTCGTTTGAAGGATTCTTTGTGAGACAATGTTTTATTATTGTTGGATGAGCTTACAAAATGAAATCAACCATTTTCATTTGGTTGTATTTGTAGGTTTTAAAACATTCTCTCCTGTAGTTGCTCAGTGGTAAATATGAAGGTTTATAATGCTTAAAACTGTAAAAATATCCCATAGTGTATCTTTGTGCTTAAATACAAACAAACTTAATTGGTATCACCTTCTTACTTTCTAATTTTTAATTTTGTAAAGTGAGAATTAACAGTCAGTTTTAGTATAAAGCGTTTCCTGAAACCTATTTGTGAATCAGTAAAATCTTGTATTTCAATGTATTACTCAAACTCGTTTTGCCAGTGGCAGAGCGATGTGTCTGGGGCTCACATAGCTGGAAACCGAGTTTCGATACTCGTGGTGGACAGAGTACAGAGAGCCCATTGTTTAGCTTTGTGTTTAATTGCAAACAATCAGTGAAAAACTTTAGTACATTAACGTTTAAGTGACGTAATTTTTTTTTTCTGAAGAAAATATGTGTTATTGCACAACCTAGTTACACAACCTGGTGGAGTGAGTTAAAGTAATACGTAAAGAAATATACGCGGACTTAGAGTCTTTAGAAAAAAGACCATATTTATTAACAATGTCACCAGTACAATATTAGGAGTAAAACAATGACAGAAATACAACAGATTTAATTATTACAACTGTATTACATGCACAGCATATGTGACTTGTACAGCGTTACCACTAATACTAGAAATAACATCAACACATACATGAATAGTGGAATAAATATGATAGTTCTAATAAAACAAGCGTTTGTTTTCAGATATTCGCACCAAGTTGTACATGAGCTACCTGCTCTAAGCTACTTGAATACTATCTTCACTAGCCGAAGGAATAGAATAGAGACAGTTCTCGAACAGCACCCACCGCCAACATTTCGGCTATTATAATCCAACAGGGACAAAAGTGCGGGATGCAAACAATAGATTCACAGACCCACAATCTGACACATCAACCATGCCCGACGTTAGTGCTATCACAAACAGAGTAAATAAAACCAACGCAACACAGAACCAGAAATTTATAATTAATTGTTGCTAGTGAAATTTAAGAAGGGTTAGTTTTATTTTCTGTTCCTGTTTCTTTTTCTTCTCTTTTGGGTTCATAGTTGTTGGACTTATAAGAAGAACTGATATTTCGAGAATTTAAAATTTGCCCCATGTTATGGTTGATCTACTATTTAGTTTATACGAGCCAAATGATTGAAAGGGAACTCTTTGTTTTTCATCAATAAATAGAACTGTTTCCACTCTTCCCAACTTCCGGACTTCTCTATGATGTAAGATGCAACTACCTCACCAAAAATATTTCAGTAATCCCTAGTGGTTAACAATTGAAACAATTAACGTGGAAAGGACTGAAATAACGCCCGGTCTATACATCTTCAACTTAATTCTAGTTTAACTCGATTGTTTTGTTTTTTTTACATTTATTTCATAAAGCTGCTAACAATACCTTTTCTTTAATGTTTGTGCCACTCGACATTCTAAATAGTACCATCTTGTTTAATGTGTGTCACGTAACGCTTTAAACAGTATCTTATTTTTAATGTTTATGTAATTCAACCTTCTAAATAGTACCATCTTATTTAATGTTTGTGTCGCCTTAATTGGTTCTCATGTAATACCCTTCCTTATTCTTGAATGTTATCCAACGTTCTCATGTAATACCCTTTTTCATTTTTTTGTCTCACCTAATGTTCGAATTTAATACCCTTCCTGATTCTTATGTCTTGCCTAATGCTCTCATGTAATACCCTTCCTTATTTGTCACCTAATGTTCTCATGTAATACCTTTCCTTATTTTTGTGTTACCAGATGTTCTCATGTAATACCCTTCTTTATTCTCGTGATTCACCTTATTCTTGTGTCTTGCCTAATGTTCTCATGTAATACTCTTCCTTATTCTTGTGTGTCACCTAATGTTCTCATTTAATGCCCTTCTTTATTCTTGTGTGTCACCTAATGTTCTCATGTGATACTCTTCCTTACAGGACCTTGGAAGCTGTTGAATTTCTGGTTGAAAGATATGGACTAGGAATTCTGACTGAACGAGATGACCTTGGTCACACACCTGCCCATTGGGCTTGTATTGGAGGTCATGCTGACATTTTGGAATACATGGTGGAACATGGTGTTCCAGTGGATTCTGCTAGTCTGAGTAAAGTAGCTGCTCACCCTATTCATTGGGCCTGTGTCCACGGTTACATTTCTGTTGTGGATATTCTTATAGAGGTAGGTGAATAAGGCTTATGTGCTCATAGTAAAATGTGTAAAGCTAAAGAAAATAACGTTTGTGAAAAGGAAATAAAGGAAAGGATGTCTTATATCAGTTCTTCAAAACCAGTGGAAACAAGATGGTATTAGTTTTACACAGTACTGTAGAAAAGTGTTAGGACAAAGTTAAAAATTAGATTTGAGGATACCCTTAAAGGACAGTCGAAGGTAAATCATAGGTGAAACATCAAAACTTATTAATCTTAATTTTAGTACAAAATATTTAGTGGAAGTGCTTGAGTTCAGTAAAAAGTTAATAGTTTTTGTGTCCACCCTTTGCTTTAATGACTACAGTCAGCCTTTCAGGTTTTTTGGCAACACATTTAATCAAAGTTTCCTTTGGAGTTTTACTCCAAGTGTCTTTAATACATTTCTATAAAGTTTCTTTGGAAGTAACTTTGCATTTCTCATGTTTTTGATCTATCAAATACTAGATTTACTCTATTGGTTTCAGATCAGAGCTCTTTGGAAGCCATTTGTTATTCGAATGACTCCAAGCAACTTCTTTTTAGCTAAGTAATTTCTGCGTAGGTTAAATGATTGTTTCGGGTCATTACCTTCTTATTAGTATTATCCTTTACCATTAATACATAAACCAATGTGAATTCCGTGATAGATAAGTATCTGATGATAGTTTCGCTGATCCATTGTTCCACCTATTTTACAAACATCTCCTGCCACCTCAGCATGAAAAAACCCCAAACCATCACACTGCCTCATGGTAAGTGCTATGCATTGAGATAAGTATATTCTATCATTCTTTCGTTCGATGTACAAACTACGCTTTGAATCAAATCTTTTAAATTTCCCCTCACCCATCCTTAACACCCTTTTCCAATCATCAGTAGTTCATTTTTTTGTACTTTTTAGCCAGTTTTGGTCTCTTGACAATATTTGAGATCTAAGTAATTGTTTTAAAATTGTTACATGACCAAATGTTCAGTTGTCGTTGAGTGTTCTAGATACTGTAGATCTGGACACTTTTCTGTCATTTGGTACATGGTTGTTTTTTTCATGCTTGATTGAGATCAGTGTCTGTGTCTATATATTAATACTTTCTTTTATTGTTATGTAGGAATGTTTACATTAATTTAGAAGATTCATATTAGCCGCCCCTACATTTATTTCCTTTTTGTTAAGTTCTTTGTTTTGTTTTTGAGGCAGTGTTTCAACAGACACATGACGATTGTATTTATTACCAAGTTTTAAATACAGTCTGGTTCCAACTGTAATATTTATTGATTATCTATGATTAACTGATAATTCATGTTTTACCTTATACTCAAGTTGTTTAAAGGAACACTAACTACAAACGATAATTAATAATATATTTTATACTAGAATTATGATTTTAAAAAAATATTACCAGTTATTGATACTAATTATAAAAGCAGATATTCCGTTTGAGACTATATCACCTCAGTGAAATTGGTTGACATCGTAGCTTTGGTTTTCCAGTTACCGTTTAATCAAGAAAAATGAATTCAAACTTGTTGTTATAATACTAACAGATATTTACAGAACTTGTGACTCAGTAATTACATAGATATTGTTATAAAAGGAAACACTATATAGTATTGTAAAGCTCTGTTTTCTAATTAAGGAGATGCTTATGTCTGTGATTTGTTGGCGATAAACGTCAACAATAAACAGACAGTACACAATCCATCTGTTGTAAAATAATATATTCGAAACAGTCAAACTTATACAAAAAAAATTTGCTCCACTGTTGGTTATTATAGATGTATCTAGAGCTTTAAATAATTATTTTTTCATCAAAAGTCCGTACAGGTAGGTTCAGTTACTGTAGAATACAATTAACAAGATACATTATTCTTCTCTACACAGTTGTTACAATACACTCTGTTATAATTTAGTTTTCTCTGACTTTCTTATTTGAACTAACTTGGTCGCCTATAAATTTACCAGATAAATAAAAATATAACAGCTCTGTTATAATTTGCCGAATAACCAAACAAATAAAATCGTTAGTTACAGTTATTTAGATGTACTTGTTTTTTTGGTTTTTTTTTCTATTTTCTAAGTAAAAGCTTTTATCATTATAATTAATTACTGAGAATACAAAATACACGTCTCAGGTCGATAGAATAAGTAATAATAGTTTTACATTATTGACAGTAACTGTAACTTCTTTTACATTATTATAAGTCTTGAAGTTTCTCAGCTCTGTAGCTGCTACAGCTTATGTTTCTAGTAATGTGTGTTGATTTTTATTCAGGCCGGAGTCCATGTGGACGTGCTCGACGCCAGACAATGTACTCCATTGATGACAGCTTCACGTCATGGTCACACAAACCTTGTTGGCTATCTAATAGGTCGAGGAGCTAACCCCAGGACCACTAACATAAACGGGAACGGACCGATTCACTGGGCAGCATACAAAGGTAATAAAACTGTTAACTGTATATATATATATACTTATAACTGTCTGAACTGCACAGTCACGACATAAAGTGTTCGTACCCCTGCGTCCCGAGTGGTTTTTGCTCATAACTTAAAAAGTGTCACGAGTAGACTAATAGAATAAGCTGTAAATTAAACGACAAATAAACTGTTTATAAACAAATAACCAAAAATAGGAGGAGCAGAAAGTGTTCGTACAGTTCAGAATGTGTGAAAAAAAACTGATATTCCCGTAAAACGTTTGTTTAGTTTGGCGAATAAACTACATTATACCATTTCAGAACTAGATACTGGGTTCATAATTATTGTAATTCAGCCAGCAAATAATGTACTTCCGCCAATTTAGCGCCGTCTCCGTCATTATCTGTTTGGTCATCATGGCGAACAGGAAACAACTGTCCAGTGATTTAAATAAACCGAATTATTGTAAAATACAAGTCTCGTGTGTCTCTTTCTGGTATTGCTACATAACTTAATGCGCCGAAATCTACTGTTCAATGAATAATTGCCAAGTTTAAGCTTACAGGATCAACTGCTAACCTCCCTTGTTCGGACACCCCACCAAAATTCCAGAGAGAACCAAGAGAAAGGTTCTCGGAGAAGTTAGTAGGAACCCTCGTTTAACACATAATGACATACAGAAACTGGTAAGAGAAACTGAGGTTAATGTAAGCACCTCTACAGTTACGAACATCATAGAACTTCATATTTAAAGCCTGATCATTTACAAGCACGATTGAGGTATGCAAGAAAGCATGTAGATAAATCCTTTACCTATTGGAAGAGTATTCTTTGGTCAGACGAAACTAAAATCGAGCTTTTCAGCCACAATGATGTTCTCAATATTTTCCGTAAGAAGGGGGAACGAAATCTTCCAAAGAACACCGTCCCTACAGTTAAACACGGAGGTGGCTCGATCATGCTATGAGGTTCCTTCAGCTCTTCTGGTGTAGGCAGCCTTCGCCGTGTCAACGGAATCGTGAAAAAGAAAAGTACACTGATATATTAGGCAATTATATCAATAATGATGCTCGGAACTTGCAGCTTGGGCATCGTTGGATCTTCCAGCACGACAATGATCCTAAACACACATCGAAATATGTGCAATCCTGGTTGCAGAGGAACCATATAAGCATTCTGGAGTGTCCATCGCAGTCACCCGATCTCAACCCAATTGAAAACGTTTGAACGAGTTGAAAACCAGGGTTCATCAGCGTCATCCAAAAAATTTGCAAGAGTTGGAGGCCTTCTGTAAAGAAGAATGGAAGAAAATACCAGTCGATTACTGTCAAACGATCATGGAGGGCTATGAGGAGAGATTGCGCCAAGTAATTCACCTGAAAGGCTACACAACTGACCATTAAAGTAGACGCACGAACACTTTCTGCCCCTCCTATGTTTGGTTATTTCTTTATAAACAGTTTATTTGTCGTTCAATTTAAATAAAAAATATGCAGATGTGTGTTGGTATAATATTTGTAACATACTATACTTTCATTATCCTAATCTTGATACTTTTTAAGTTATGAGGAAAAAATATTCACGACGCAGGGGTACGAACACTTTCTGTCGTAACTGTAAATGTGTTAATGAAGGTAATAATCTTGTAAACTGGTTATAAAGGTTTTAATATACTGAGCTGTATATATCATTCTAGTTTTGTCAGTTAAAATATTCTAAATTCGAATAACGTTTATTAATGGATGAATGATCTCCAAGTGTGTTTAATAAGATATTGTCAACTGTACGTCGCTGTGTTATACTAGCTCCTATTACAATGTTGTAGTCAATAACTTTCTCTGAAGTTAAACAGGCGGCGCGCACTGAATGCCTTAGAAATTTAAAATTCGTTATATTTCTGTCTGGATTCCGGCGGGACAGTAGTAAGTCTACGATCTTACAGTGCTGAAATTCTGGGTTCGATTCTCTACAGTGGAGGCAGCAGGTATGCCACTATGGCGTTGCTTATATAAATATTTTTTACTCTACTTTGTAAAGATATCTTTGTTACTGTACACTATAAAGTTATCTTTGTTACTCTACTCTATAAAGTTATCTTTGTTACTCTACTCTATAGTTACCTTTGTTACTCTACTCTATAAAGTTATCTTTGTTACTCTACTCTATAAAGTTATCTTTGTTACTCTACACTATAAAGTTATCTTTGTTACTCTACTCTATAGTTATCTTTGTTACTCTACTCTATAGTTATCTTTGTTACTCTACTCTATAAAGTTATCTTTGTTACTCTACACTATAAAGTTATTTTTGTTACTTTACTCTATAAAGTTATCTTTGTTACTCTACTCTATAGTTATCTTTGTTACTCTTCTCTATAGTTATCTTTGTTACTCTACTCTATAAAGTTATCTTTGTTACTCTACACTATAAAGTTATCTTTGTTACTCTACTCTATAGTTATCTTTGTTACTCTACTCTATAAAGTTATCTTTGTTACTCTACTCTATAGTTATCTTTGTTACTTTACTCTATAGTTATCCTTGTTACTCTACTCTACAGTTATCTTTGTTACTCTACTCTATAGTTATCTTTGTTACTCTACTCTATAAAGTTATCTTTGTTACTCTACTCTATAGTTATCTTTGTTACTCTACTCTATAAAGTTATCTTTGTTACTCTACTCTATAGCTATCTTTGTTACTCTACTCTATAAGTTATTTTTGTTACTCTACTCTATAGTTATCTTTGTTACTCTACTCTATAAAGTTATCTTTGTTACTCTACTCTATAGTTATCTTTGTTACTCTACTCTATAAAGTTATCTTTGTTACTCTACTCTATAAAGTTATCTTTGTTACTCTACTCTATAGTTATCTTTGTTACTCTACTCTATAGTTATCCTTGTTACTCTACTCTACAGTTATCTTTGTTACTCTACTCTATAGTTATCTTTGTTACTCTACTCTATAAAGTTATCTTTGTTACTCTACTCTATAGTTATCTTTGTTACTCTACTCTATAAAGTTATCTTTGTTACTCTACTCTATAAAGTTATCTTTGTTACTCTACTCTATAGTTATCTTTGTTACTCTACTCTATAAAGTTATCTTTGTTACTCTACTCTATAGTTATCCTTGTTACTCTACTCTACAGTTATCTTTGTTACTCTACTCTATAGTTATCTTTGTTACTCTACTCTATAAAGTTATCTTTGTTACTCTACTCTATAGTTATCTTTGTTACTCTACTCTATAAAGTTATCTTTGTTACTCTACTCTATAGCTATCTTTGTTACTCTACTCTATAAGTTATTTTTGTTACTCTACTCTATAGTTATCTTTGTTACTCTACTCTATAGTTATCTTTGTTACTCTACTCTATAAAGTTATCTTTGTTACTCTACTCTATAAAGTTATCTTTGTTACTCTACTCTATAGTTATCTTTGTTACTCTACTCTATAAAGTTATCTTTGATACTCTACACTATAAAGTTATCTTTGTTACTCTACTCTATAGTTATCTTTGTTACTCTACTCTATAAAGTTATCTTTCTTACTCTACTCTATAAACATATCTGTTACTTTTCTATATAATGTTATCTTTTTTACTGTACTCTATAAAGATATATTTGTTACTCTACACTGTAAAGTTATATTTGCTATTCTACTCCATAAAGGTATCTTTGTTACTGCACTCTATAAAGTTATATTTGTTACTGCATTCTATAAAGATACTTTTGTTACTGTACTCAATAACATTATCTTTCTTACTGTACGCTGTAAATTTATCTTTGTTACAGCACTCTATAAAATTATCTCTGTTACTCTACTGTATAAAGTTATCTTTGTTAGTCTACTCTAAAGAGTTGTTTTTGTTACTTTATTCCATAAATCTATCTTTGTTACTGTATTCTATAAAGATACCTTTGTTACTGTATTCTATAAAGATACCTTTGTTACTGTATTCTATAAAAATACCTTTGTTACTGTATTCTATAAAGATACCTTTGTTACTGTATTCTATAAAAATACCTTTGTTACTGTATTCTATAAAAATACCTTTGTTACTGTATTCTATAAAGATACCTTTGTTACTGTACTCTGTAAATTTATCTGTTAGT
This sequence comes from Tachypleus tridentatus, assembly GCF_004210375.1. Taxonomy (NCBI): domain Eukaryota; kingdom Metazoa; phylum Arthropoda; class Merostomata; order Xiphosura; family Limulidae; genus Tachypleus; species Tachypleus tridentatus. The sequence goes on along the minus strand of NC_134837.1, from coordinate 67,473,902 downwards.
GTATTCTATAAAGATACTTTTGTTACTGTACTCTATAAATTTATCTTTATTACTCTACCCAATGAAGTTATCATTGTTACTGTACTTGGTAAAATTATCTTTGTTGCTTTACTATATAAATAGAGGGATAATGTCGTGGTTTTTTATATAAATGTATAGTGTCGTGTTTTTCATAATGGAGAAATAATGTCATAGTTCTCTGTACAGAGTGATAATGTCATGGTACTTCATATAAAGAGATAATGTCATGGTTCTTCATATAAAGCCAAAATGTTGTCGTTCATCATATCAAGGGATAGTGTCGTCGTTCATCATATCAAGGGATAGTGTCTTAGTTTTTCATATCAAGGGATAGTGTCGTAGTGTTTCATATAGAGGAATAAGTTCATGGTTCTTCATTCACCATATGTTCATCATATCAGTGACCTAAAACGTGTATTATTCTCTGTTGTTTTGTCAGTACGGGGTCTCTCACGATCTAAGTATAGTGGCGTAAGTGGGTTATGTAGTGACGATTGTGGTCGATTACCGCAGAGCTGTGTAGTTTCCGTTATATTTTGGAATATCACTGACGCAGTATAATAATTCTTATAGAATTAATGACGAAAATACGTCTAGGTCAGTCATAGGTTGAAATTAGATCAGATCTGTAGAAATGTGTTGAACGTTTTTGGTCAGACCGCAGGAAATAGCGAATATTTAAATCAGTTCCGAAGAAAACGTAGGATATTTAAGTCAGTTTCAATGAAATATAAAACGTTTTAGTCAGTTCTTAGGTAACTTGTAACGTTTTTATGATATAATGTAGAATATTTTAATGATATCTTAAATGATATTGGATGTTTTAATCAGGTCAGAATGGGTGTCAAATCTGATTGAAGAAATCCCGAATACTTTCAGCCGAACCAGGGGAATATATTGCATAGTTTGATCTTTTTCAGAGAAATATAGAATAGTTTAATGACGTCCAACTGAATATCGATTATTAGAATTAGTTCAGTGTTTTTGGCACACTTTAATTGGATACTATATAACAGCACAAGTTTACGGTTAAACGACAATTACAATTAAGGGACAGTGTTTGGTACTTGTTTTTATAAGGAGACGAAAGACAGGACCAAGGAAAGGGGGAAGGAACCAATCAGTTAGTGAAATATGGTAGTGATTTAAAGTTAGGGTAAACCGGGAGGGTCGACAATTTAATAATTCCCACTCGACCTCTCGCGATACAGGTATATGAAGTAGAAACAACAAGTCTACTTACCACCATGTCGTAAACAGTTCTAGTTTGGACGGCAGTAACGAGATTTTCTTTGATATATGACTCTGATTATTCACGCAGTGTCTATTTGTTTCTTGCCGTGCTTTAAAAGTGGACTAAACGTGACTCTAATATGTACTCTAACATATACGTAAATCTTAATCAGGAAGATTAATAGAGACATAATTAGAGCTAGTTGTTGATACAACCAGACAAACACATAGATAATATACGACTAGATAAACAGAGAATTAGGTACCTAAAAGCTAAACAAACAAAAGTGCATGGCTAGTTAAACAGATAGGTACGTATAGACGTTTAGACGATCATGTAGGAATATTCACAGATACACAGAAAGATGGATAAACATTTAGGTGGATACACATATGCAGAGATGCCAACCATTACAATTTGAGCGTAATCATTGCGATTTTGGTGTATACATTACGACTATACGCTAATACAGACAAATATTACGACTTGTTGCAACTCCCAAATTATTATATATTATATAGGTCTATACAATAAAGTGATAAATTGTTCCCCCAAGGCTTGAAAGGGGCGAAAAGAAAATTTTCTAGTGAGATACAAATATTAAATATTAAATTTTGATAATAAATAAAAAACCTAGTCCAAATTGCTACTTACGATAATCATGTTTGTGCTTGAAATAATAAAAAATATTTGTATCTCCGACGTCTACCAATAGTTTGAGTGCGGTGCTTCTCCATACTGGGTACGTGGAGAAATCCATAGTTACGTCATCAGTGCTTGTCAGCCAATCAGCGCTCGCGTAGATGGGTATTTCTTGTTTTCTAAGTGATCCAATGCGATCGTTCACAAGATGGAGAAAAAGAGGTCTCGTTCACCAGATTGTCTTGTTTCTGGCAAATCTAAAAGGACTAAAACTGTGAATCAAAAATTTAGGAAAGAGTATAGTGCAAAATATCCGGTCATTGCATCAAAAGTCAGTGACAGTCATGAATTTTGTACAGTTTGTCACATCGATTTTTCTGTGGCGCATGGCAGGATAAACGATTTTTCCAGACATACAAAATCGGCATCTCACCAACAAAAGGCTGAGGCGAAGACAAAACGATGCAGATAACGACATTTATGAGTAAGAATTCAGAATATAAAACCATAAATGCAGAAGTGATGTTCACACAATTCGTCATTGCTCATAATTTACCCCCAGCTGTAGCCGATCATGCAGGACATTTATTCAGAAAAATATTCCCAGACTCTGATATAGCGAAAAAATATGGCTGTACTAGAACCAAAACTACAGCCATTGTACAAATGTTGGGTTGTGAAGATGACAAAATGATTTCAGGCATACTTACTAACAGTGTTTACAGTTTAGTCACAGATGGATCCACAGACATGGAGGACTCAAAACTGTATCCAGTGGTTGTACGATATCTGTACGGCATGCGTGCCATTTTTCCGCTGAAACGCGGATTTCCGCGGTTTTCAAACGGCCAACGATCACCCACGAGATTCGTGTAAATTCGAGGAGAAAATATGAGCGATTTGGGGGCCGGGTAGGTGGTTTTTGAGGAGAAATCGTATTTTTTCAATGTTTATTGCAGAAAAAAAAAATCTGACCGCCATCTTGGAGGCAGTCTCGTTTCGTCTCGTTGCAGGTCTCGTGGTCTGGTATCGTGTGCATACCAGACGATAAAATATTCTCTACGCTCCAAAGAAACAACAGCGATTGAAATGTTTAAAAGGAAAGATGTTCATTTTGATCCTGTAGACAAGAGAATGTGTAAGGACATTAGATCAGCAGCTTCAAAGTATACCTCAAAGCTGAGGGAGAATCAGAAGAAAAGGGCAGAAAGGTTTGAGGCCTATGGTTCTGTGAAATCTGGCCCAGCCACCTTGGCTAAAGAAAAAGTCCAGAAAGCCGCAGAGGCACAGAGAGCTGCCCATTCAGAGAAGGAGAGAAAAAAGCTCGGAAGAGAGCACTGGAAACCCTTGTCTCGAAAAAGAGGAAAGTAGCCAAGATTGATTAAAGGAAATTAAGTGGTTTGAAATTTGACTGTAATTTATGCAGCAGAGCAGAAGTTGATATCAGTGACTGAAAAACATTTTATTATTATCTGCAGCATACAGTGCCAGTGGTTTATTTTAAAGCATATCATTAATTTTATTTTGAAGCAATGTCAAAGCTTTCCTTGATTTGCTGTTTCAGTTTGTATTGTGAAAGAATGAAAAATGTACTGATATTGAGGTACCAGTAATTTACTGACAAGATTGTATAGATGAACAAGTTTTACTGTAGGTAGTCATGTAGAGTAATTTTAAGTAATTTGAAATTTTAATGGAATACATGTAGCAGAGTAGTAGTTGTTGATGTCAGTGACTGTACAAAATTTAATTTCTGAGGCATATCACTGATATCAGTAGTTTAATATTGAACCATATCAGTAGTTGAATTTTTAAGCAATGTCATAGCTTTCCTTCATATGCTGTTTTAGTTTGTATTGTCAATTTGTGAAAGAATGGAAAATTCACTGACATTAAGGTACCAGTAGTATAATGACAAGATTGCATAGATGAACAATTTGAACTGTAGGTAGTCATGATTAGTCAAAAGAGTAATTTTATGTGATTTGAAAATTGTATGGAACATATGCAGCAGAGAAGTAGTTATTGGCAATGACTGTAAAACATTTAATTGGCAACATACCAGTAGTTGATGATGATGATGTTATTGATGACAAAAAGGATAATAATGAAATGATTTGTATTTGAAATATTTACTGAGTTATTTTGGCTTTATTAACTCATATTACTAATAATTTTGATTTAGAAAAAAATTAAACTGAATAAATAGCAAATAAACAATCTTAAATTTCATTTATTTACTTTTTATTTTATTTGTTAATTTTAGATATTTTGATATATCTTCTAAAATGAATGCAAATTAAAGAATAAATCAATCTGCTAAAACTGTAAATGAAAGTTATAGTTTTTATTAGTTTGATTTAGTCTTTTTATTTCCTTTTGTTATTTTATATGATATATATTGTGTACTTTTCCAACATTGCAATGTCAAAAAACATAAAGAAATTATGTCCCAGATTGCACCAAATCACACCAAATAGCATCCATTTTTTAAAAATTTCCCGGGGGGGCATGCCCCCGGACCCCCCTTGCGCCTCGCTGTGGCGCCAGGCTATATACTTTTTCCTCCTTTTTTCATAAATGTCATTGGCATGCCTGATACGGGCTATGTCTACAATAATTATGCTCAGTCATTTGAAATAGTTGACATCTCTGCATATATAGGAATAGACAGCTAAACAGTTTGTTATACAGAGCTACAAAGTTAGAGATAGAGAGATAAATAAACAGATAGTTAAAATACACATGCATAGACAAAGGGATAAACAGTTAAGTAGTTTCACATAAACATAAATAAACAAAGAGACAGGGAGACAGATAAACAGATATGAAGGCAAAAAGACAAACAGATAGAAAACGCGCACAACTACATACACTCTCAGACATATATACACCTAAATAACTAGAAACAATAACAGATGAAGAGACAGTTCAGTGGATAAAGAGATGCTAAGTAATGAGACAGACAGACGAGTAACTAGATACAAACAATCAGATAAATAGATACACTGCTGTATAGACAACCAGAGAGAAAGACGAAGAATTAGACAAACAGAAAAACACTGATAGCTAGATATACAAACAGATAGATAAGTATTTAAACAAACAGGATAAACAGAAATAGACTGGTAGCTAGATAGACAAACAGAGAGATAACTATTTAAATAAACAGGATAAACAGAAAGATTCCTTACTATATGTTTCGAGGTACTATACAAACTGACAGAAAGGATAGAGTTATTACCAGTAAAATAGGTTTCTGCTATTAATTACCGTGAGAAATGCATGTGCTCGTTGCGTCTATGTTATTTAACAGTTTGTAACTTGCTCAAGTGAAAGTAAGGATGTGATATAACGTAAAGTAAGGATGTGATATAACGTAAAGTAAGGATGTGATATAATATAAAGTAAGGATGTGATGTAAAATAAAGTAAGGATGTGATGTAAAATAAAGTAAGGATGTGATATAATATAAAGTAAGGATATTATATAAAAATACAAAATAAGATCTCATTAAAGTATGAAAATAAACATTCACAAAATCAAAAGATTACCGACTAATGATGTGTTTGTTTAATGGCAGCTCTAATGTTTGCTGTCTCTAACCTTGTATTGTTAGCCTAGTGGGAAGTCCTTTGGTCAACACCTTTTACTTTCAGGCTTCCCTTGCATAATCGAATAGCGAGACACTGGCTTTCCCTCTTACAGCGCACAGGAAGCTAGCTACTATGCCGCACCTAGGTATTCGACGAAGAAACACTAATTACATTATAAGGATATCTGATGGTTTATATACATGCTGTAGTTTAGGCTATCTCTGTTTTGCTCATTGATTTGAAAAAACTAAGTGCTATCTTTACCCACTAGGGGGATAAGATATCTTGAGTTGTGTAGCTTTTCTGAAACTTCAAATTGAATTCCTGAAAAAGTGTTATCGATTAGACTCTTACGCAAGTGAGCGACAACGTATGTTATTATCTCCTTGAAGTAAGGAAAAATTTAAAAATTCCATTCTCTTTTGTAGTCGATTTTATCGATTTTTAGAACGCATAGAAAGCAACGTATCTCCCTTTCTCTGTAATACGCTTTCCTTGAAATTACAAAGGGTGTTCGATGTCACAAGGTTCGATTTTATTGATTACCCACGAAAGCTGTAATGTCCCCAAGTTCCTGTGTTCCTCATATCCTGTGAAAGTTGCTGTGTTTCTTCGATCAGCTACATAAACCCTTCTGTATGGGATCATATCGATTATTGAAAGCGTAATGAATGACGTTGGTTTTAGTGCCGTTAAAAACATTACAGTGGAGATTTTGTCATGCGTTAAATGAAGAAATAGTCTTATGTATACGTTATTACACACCTTTTTAAAACACCTAAGTGCTGGTTAATAAAGTTTCTAGTCAAGTATTGAATCCATATTGATATATTGTGCAGTAATTTAAATTGGTATATCTGTCTTATGAATAATTCACACTAAAACTGTATTTGTAATCTAAATCTTATCCATAAAAACAGAATAAAAACGACACAACTATTATTTTATACCAGATAAAACCGATATAACTCATATACCGTACAGAAAAGAAACGACATAACCCTCATATTGTACAAGGCAAAATCGATATAACCCATATACAGCATAGAAAGAAACGAGATAGCTCTTATATCGTAGAAAAACAAGATAAAACGACAATATAACCCACGATACTACAGTTTCATAAAAATGTGTGCTTGTTAAGGGGTTTGTGGAAAAGGCAGATTCACTTCTACATTTAAATATCACTGAAATAAACTATACATGAAGACAAGTGCAATGAATCTGATGGAAACTGGAACTGATATTCTTATTTCTACATTTACACCTTGGTACATTGAAGTAACCTGAAGATTAGTTGTTTTCAATCTGATGGAAGCTGTGGAACTGATCGATCCAATTCTGCAGTTGCATATTACTACAGTTAACTTCAAGTGAATACAAGTATACTGAAGGAGGAGATCGTATTATATATAAACGTGCTTGAACATACAGTTACGACAGAAAGTGTTCGTATCCGAGTGGTTTTTTTTGCTCATAACTTAAAAAGTATCACGATTAGGCTAATAGAAGTATGATATATTATAAATATTATACTAACATACATCTACATATATTTTTATGTAAATTAAACGACAAATAAACTGTTTATAAACAAATAACCAAAAATAGGAGCAGAAAGTGTCGTACAGTTCAGAACATGTGACAAAAACTGATATTCCCGTAAAAAGTTTGTTTAGTTTGGTGAATAAACTACATTATACCATTCCAGAACTAGACACTGGGTTCATAATTATTGGAATTTAGCCAGCAAAAAATGTATTTCCGGCAACTTAGCGCCGTCTCCGTCATTATCTTCTTCGTCATCATGGCGAACAGGAAACAACTGTCCAGTGATTTAAAAAAACGAATTATTGTAAAATACAAGTCTCGTGTGTCTCTTTCTGGTATTGCTACACAACTTACTGTGCCAAAATCTACTGTTCAAAGCATAATTGCCAAGTTTAAGCTTACAGGATCAACTGCTAACCTCCCTCGTTCCAGACGCTCCACCAAAATTCCAGAAAGAACTAAGAGGAAGATTCTCAGAGAAGTTAGTAGGAACCCTCGTTTAACACGTAATGACATACAGAAACTAGTAAGGGAAACTGGGGTTGAAGTAAGCACCTCTACAGTTACGAACATGTTACGCTCTTCTGGGTTCAAAGCATGCCGTCCTCGTAGAACTCCATATTTAAAGCCTGTTCACTTAGAAGCACGATTGAGATATGCAAGAGAGCATACCTATTGGTAGAGTATTCTTTGGTCAGACGAGACTAAAATTGAGTTTTTTTGAGCAAAATAATGTTCGTTATATATTCCGTAAGAAGAGGGAATGAAATCTTCCAAAGAATACCGTCCCTACAGTTAAACACGGAGGCAGCTCGATCATGCTATGGGGTTTCTTCAGCTCTTCTGGTGTAGGCAGCCTTCACTGCGTTAACGGAATCATGAAAAACGAAGAGTACGTTGATATATTAGGCACTTGTATCAAGAATGATGCTTGGACTTGCGGCTTGGGCGCTTGGATCTTCCAGCACGACAATTATCCTAAACACACATCGAAATATGTGCAATCCTGGTTGCAGAGGAACCATATAAGCGTTCTGGAGTAGCCATCGCAGTCACCCGATTTCAACCCAATTAAAAACGTTTGAAATGAGTTGAAGACCAAGGTTCATCAGCGTCATCCGAAAAACTTGCAAGGGTTGGAGGCCTTCTGTAAAGAAGAATGGAAGAAAATACCAGTCGATTACTGTCAAACGATCATGGAGGGCTATGAGGAGAGATTGCGCCAAGTAATTCACCTGAAAGGCTACACAACTGACCATTAAATAGACCCACAAACACTTTCTGCCCCTCCTATGTTTGATTATTTGTTTATAAACAGTTTATTTGTCGTTCAATTTACATAACAAATAATGCAGATGTGTGTTGGTATAATATTTGTAACATACTATACTTTCATTATCCTAATCATGATACTTTTTAAGTTATGAGAAGAAACTACTCACGACGCAGGGGTACAAACACTCTGTCGTTAGTGTGTGTTGAAAGTGATGATAGTTCTATTATATAGTTGACTTTAGTATGTTCTTAAGTAAGTACTTTATATAAACAGTTAACTCATGCTGATAACTTATTAGTTGTATCTAGAAACATGCTCTTTAAATTCCGACCTCAGAATAGAATAACCAGTACTGTATTTTTTAATGTAATAAATTCCGTATAGATATAAAGCAGAGTATGATTGGCCGGAGCACATACAAGTGGGCGTATTTAACTGCTCTTATTAATATTGAAGGTGTTACTGCATTTTAGACTGAAGTTTAGCTTTGGTTGTTTCAGTTACTCTGTGAATATGACAGGGAAGTTCACGTTTCAGTTACTCTATCAGTATGATGGTGTGTGTGTGTGTTTTGTTATAGCAAAGCCACATCGGACTATTTGCTGAGTACACCGAGGGGAATCGAATCCTTGATTTTAGCATTTTAAATTTGTAGACTTACCGCTGTACCAGCGGGGGACGAATATTATTAGCAACTTAATTTTTTCAACACGACGTTTCAAATTTCGAGTACAAAATCCAGACTACCTGCCAGACACTTTAAATAAAAACGTTAATGGCGTGACTGGAGAACTAATGACTCGATAAACTTGTACAGTTTGAACGTTGCGGGCTGCTCATTTATCTTGATGAAAGTAGGGAGAATATGGATTCAAGTTTAAGCCTAATGTACAATGAGGTTTTTAAATATTTTATTATTTAGTTTCATTTTCCTTTCCTCGTTTTCATAATTGTATCGGTGTTATGAACAGATGACCCCCAATCCAATTGCAGAATGTGTTCGATCTTCTTCTATAAACTATTTTCGAACAAAATAATTTTTTTCTGCTGTAGGTATTAGAAAGTTTGTAACTCTCCGAAATGTAATAACTCTGAATTCGTCACAGCTAAAAAAACAAATTAGTGTTTGATGCGTTAAATGTTCCAGTACGGAGATGTTTTCCATAGCAAAAATCAAACAAATGGAAAAAATCAGTTTGTTTATTTGAAATTAAGCTCAAAGCTGTGTAATAAGTTATTTGTTCTTGGCTTACCACGGCTATCAAAATCTGGTTATTATTATTATCAGCTTTAAAAGCTATCACTTTCACCGTGAGGTTCACAGAAGAATCACTATATCATAGTTACCAAATCTGAAATAATAGGAACATTTAATAAATATTTAATCCACATTATACAGTGAATAAACTTATTTTACAAGTAATATAGTCCAGAATGTGGATATGATAAAGAAACTGTATTCAAAAAACAAACTAGTCGACAGTATCATTATAGGAGTGCAGTGTAGAGTGTGGTCATATCTGTACCAGAATGTATTATTGATCTAAATACCGTTATCAAAGTGTATAATGTATCTGCGGTACAAGTTAGAGCAGAATCTATTGCTTTAATATCAAAGTGTGTTATAGATCTGTGGTGCAACCTGAAACAGAATATATTATTACTTTAATATCGAAGTGTATTATAGATGTGTTGTACAATCTGAAACAGAATATATTAATTACTTTAATATAAAAGTATAATATAGATCTGTGGTACAACGTGGAACAGAATGTATTGATTACTTTAATATCAAAGTGTATTATAGGTCTGTGGTAGAACCTGACACAAAATATATTGATTATTTTAATATCAAAGTGTATTATGGAGCTCTGGTACTGTTTTTTTATAGAATATATTGTTGATCTTAGTTTAAGATATGTATTACTTAAAACATTTAGTTCCGACAGACATTACTATGAATGTTCTGAGTAATTTAGTTTTTAGAACTCTACCTGAATGACCACCCATCTTGACAACTGGCCTGCAATGTATAACCTGTTGCAAGTCTTTTTCTAGATGATTCTGGTCCTCAAAATTGATCAGTATTCTTTTTTCTTTTCTTTTTTCCAATACCATTAGGTTCAAAGGATATCAAATTTGAGCACATCTTTATGATTAGATTTTATAAATATGTTGTACCAGAAAGCTTCCTGTATTTTTGAGAATATTTAATATTTGTAACAGACTGTTTTACTTGGAATCATTACTTTGTCTAATTAATTTTATATTCCTTTGCTCTGATATAGCTATTTTAAAATGTACGAAATATTGAATCGTTGAGGAGTTTTACAGTTTCTTAGAGATTAAATATTTCACTTCAATGACTCTCTGTGAAAGTTCATTAAAACTAGTGTTTTCAATATACTGAATTGTTTATGATTGTTAGTACGCCTAACTGATTTTGTATTTTAGCAACAATGTTTACTGTAGCTATAACAATCGTGTTTTCAACCATCTTCTTCTTCTTCTTCATGTGTCAAATCTGCGGCAGACATTGACGACCATGGCATGCCAGATTTCTCTGTTGTCAATCATCCTTATCAACTCGATGTTGCTCATTGAGTTCTTGGTGACATAGTTATTGAGGCTGTCGATATATTTAGTTCTTTCACACCCTCTGCTTTTCCTCCCTTCTATTTCTCCACATAGCATCTGTTTCTCTATCCCATTCTTCCTACAGATGTGTCCTAGAAATTCCATTTGTCTCTTTCTTATAGTTTTCATGAGGGACCTTTTGTATCCTGCCAGTTCCATGACTTCTACATTTGTTTTTCTTTCAGTTCATGATATTTTTAGCATCCTTCTAAGGAACCACATTTCAGCAGCTTCTAATCTCTTCTCTGTATCTTTGTTCAGTGTCCAGCTCTCACAGCCATATAAGAGAACAGACCATACATATGATTTCAAGGTGTTAATTTTAGTGATATTTGTTATGTTCCTGTTTGTGAATATGGACTTCATTTTATTGAAAGTATCCTTGGACATTGCAATTCTTTTCTTTATTTCTGTGTCACTCTTTGCATTTGATGTTATAGTATATCCAAGATATTTGAAGCTTTCAGTGACACAGTGAAGTTTGAGATAGGTTATCTAAGTTGGTACATACATTATTTGAAGAATGAAACCAGTTTAATAATATTTAGTGGCTTGTACCGAGAGAAACGTTTATTATGTATTTCTTAATAAATGAATGTATAATAGTTACAGTCACGTAGTCACATAGTCGATATAATAATACATGGCAGTCACAATCACGTAGTTTCGCATTTAATAAATTAATATATGACAGTCACAATCACGTAGTTACACGTTTAATAAATTAATATATAATAGTCATAATTATCTTGTTTCACCGTTAATAAACTGATATGTGAGAGCTATAATCACGTAAGTGGCATTCACTATATTGATGTAATCGTTATATCCTATTAGTTTCATTATCACTGTAGTGAATGTATGTGTGTTTTCTGAAAGCAAAACCACTTCGGACTATCTTCTGAGTCCACCGAGGGGAATAGAACCCCTGATTTTAAGCGTTGTAAATCCGGAGACTTACCGCTGTACCAGTGGGGGGGCCCATTGGAGTGGTATAATTAAAGGGTAGTATATAGACCGAGGGAGAAATGGCTGCCATATTCTATCTGTTACTTTTAAGTGGTTACCAGTAACTGCTAAAGTTGAGTTACAGCCTCATCGGAGAATTTAATGTTATTATTAAATGTTTTAGAACATGCGAGAGTTCCATACCATTGAACAGTGTTGCCAAGAGTGTAGAACTGGGAACTTAACTTTGTCTTTATTTGTATTTTCCCACGCTAGCCACAAAATGTGTGAACTTTTCGCAGGGGCTCTAGTATTACAGGAAAGTATTTTACGAGAAGTAGTATAAGTTAAAAATCTTAATTCTAGTGTTAACCATGGTATCATTACCCTTGAAGTTAGCTTTCTTACAGAAATATTATGTTCCTTTAAAAACTTAAATACAGGGTGAAACAGGAATTACCAGCCAATAAGAGATGAACATTAGATCATAATAAAATGTAGATACTCAATGCTTTGTACATTGTACAATCGATGCCTTTAGGGAGCCAACTTCTATATTATATATGAAGTGAAGGAGTAAAATGTAATGAATACACATAATATTAATTTCTATTACATACATTCATACAATACACTAAGTTTCAGTCACAGGAAGAAACTTCACAAGACCAATAGTGTAAACATTTGGTAAGTGTAAAATGATACAGGAATGGCAGTACCAAAAAGGATGCAAGCATGAATGATACTGCTATACATTTGTATATGTTCCCTCCTTACTGTGGGATCCTCAACATTAAGTTCCAAGAAATCAAGATTATGACCAGTGATGATTTATAATCTATTGTAACCAATTTTATAGTGTAATAACAATGCTTTAGGGTATTGCACAAGTGAAGAAAGAACCGACAAAACTAATATGATAATAACAATATATATTACCACTGAATTATAAAAACAAAACAAATGTCCACTTATCAACTTGCTTCAGTGAAAATATTTTGAAAATAGAAAGGGAAAAGTAATGAAATATGATGTGGGAATAATAAGGTACCGGAAGAAGGCTGGGTTAAATACACAAAACTGGTACGTGAAGAAGGCTGGGTTAAATACACAAAACTGGTACCTTAAGAAGGCTGGGTTAAATACACAAAACTGGTACCGGAAGAAGGCTGGGTTAAATACACAAAACTGGTACCGGAAGAAGGCTGGGTTAAATACACAAAACTGGTTCCGGAAGAAGACTGGGTTAAATACACAAAACTGGTACCGGAAGAAGGCTGGGTTAAATACACAAAACTGGTTCCGGAAGAAGACTGGATTAAATACACAAAACTGGTACCGGAAGAAGGCTGGGTTAAATACACAAAACTGGTACCGGAAGAAGGCTGGGTAAAATACACAAAACTGGTACCGGAAGAAGACTGGGTTAAATACACAAAACTGGTACCGGAAGAAGGCTGGGTTAAATACACAAAACTGGTACCGGAAGAAGGCTGGGTTAAATACACAAAACTGGTACCGGAAGAAGGCTGGGTTAAATACACAAAACCGTAAAGCTAAATAATGAATTGTAGTGGAGTATGAGTTAGTAAGTAAACTACAGAGACAAGTGGTTAAAGGTGGTGGATATTAGAATACTGCATGTGGAAAATCTTTTAAACAACACTCCACGTTGTACCTGACAAATCTATAGTCAGGTCTTTTATATCCAAAATGGAATAATTTCTGAAGTGTGTAATGGTTCCATAATTATCTCTATAAATAGACATTTCCAGCAAATTTCCTCTGATACAAAAGTGTTATTTATATAAGTATACATAGTTTTGAAAAAAACAGTTGTATAATGAGGTGCGATCATCAAAGAAAGGAAACAAACAAAAAACGAAAATAGGCTAGCGGGACTCTAACGCGTGTGTGAATGGAAGGGAGAACGTGTCGGTCGCAAACTCTTTCCACTTTGGGTAACGGACTAGGTGTGTTTTCCGGAGAGATACATTCTTTTATTTTATCCGCTCTGTAGAGGTTCAGTATATCAGGTATTTTCTTTCCAAACGAGAATATTTATTCGACTTTCTCGTACACGTCGATACTTTCTATTTAAATCTGGCGAGTGAGAAACTGCAGACTGAATACGTCATATTGCTATAGGTTACAGCACTATAACCACATGTAACAAGATTACATTCGTTGCGTAACAATATAATCACGTGACACCTTGACCTTAGAAAGTAATGACTCACAAAAATAAATATATGAAACGCTGTAGTATATTTCATACAAACTGGGTTAGCACACGTCATCATTGCATGAGAAGTACTCGGCGCACGTGGCCAAGGCTTTTCATAGAAATTGGAGAAATGTCTTCCTAACAACGTAACACTGATTTCTATATAACAGAAAATGTAATTATCGTTTCTCTCTGAAACATTTATAGATTAATATTTGAGTTATGACTTGCTATTGTTCACCATAACAGTGGAACCGTTCCTGTAATTAAGTTATACAGTGGTGGCTATTGAAAACATATATCATTGTTAACATTTTATAAGGTATTACTTTATAACACAATGTTTTTGAATATCATAAAATGATATGAAATACTGTTTACTTGTTTATAGTATATAACATTGTTAATAACTATAACATAATATTCACCATTTATAACATATAATACTGCTTCTGAATAAGAAAGGCCCACCTTTCGAAAGCGTTCAGGTAAAAAGGGCTTCTATTTCATATTTTTGACCATTTATAACATATGATATTGTTATCTTTATGGCATAATATTATTGTATTTTTAAAACATAGCATTGTTGATTTTACAACATATTATGCTGTTTATTCTTTGTCACACACAATATTGTTTGGTTTTTTTATATGGAATACAACCAATAAAGATGCTTTACTCTGAACAGGCTACCCTGAAATGATGAGATTACTGATTTACTCTGGTGCTGATCCTGAACACAGAGATATTCTGGGTCAGACTCCTCTTCACTTAGCCAGTGCTAATGGAAATTTGATTGCTGTTCGTGACTTGTGTGAAAAGGTATTGTTTAGTATCGTCGTTCATACTATATTTTATAGAAGTAATTTTAACATGTCTAAAGATCTCTGTTGAAATATATTTTTATCAAAGAATATCACTTCTACCAGTTTCTAGTCAGGCTGCAACCCTGTGTAACTATTAATCAGCTACAACTTGTCAGACTACAGACTATTAGCCTCGTCTTGTTTGAAGTATTTTCATACATTCTAGTTACCAGTTCCTAACACACTGTCGTTACCAGTTCCTGACACACTGTGGTTACCAGTTCTTAATACATGCTAATCATCAGTTCCTGACACACTGTAGTTATCAATTTCTGATGCACCGTAGTTACCAGTTCTTGTTACATTATGCTAATTACCAGTTTCTGATACTGTAGTTACCAGTTCCTGACACACTGTAGTTACCAGTTCTTGATGCATGCTAATTATCAGTTCCTGACACACTGTAGTTACCAGTTCTTGATGTATGCTAATTATCAGTTCCTGACACACTGTAGTCACCAGTTTTTTGTACATAGTAATTACAAGTTTTTGGTGCATGGTAGTTATCTGTTTCTAATACAAGGTAATTACTTTTGACAATAACAGGTTCCGAATTTGAAATGTGTGTACAAAAACCTTACTAATATTAACCATTAAGATGTTAACATTGGACGAATTTGACGCGACTTGACTCTCATGTTAAAAACAGGCACTATAATCTAACTAACCCTGTGTGGTTAACAAGATAATGAAATCTTCTGTGTATAAGTAGTTCTCACTAGATTCAGAGGTTCTGTTGTTTTTTTTTTATGTTATCACTACCGTTATAAAAATTGATTCAATGTAAATGTTGTGTTAGCCTCAAAAGTTCAAAGTGGAACGCAAAAATCCGAGTTAGGCTTAAAATGCATTCATTCCCATAGAAGATTGCCTTCTTTCAGATACAGTGAATAATTTACTGTACTATATAATCTCTACGTTAAAGTATCGTTTTAAACCTGGAACTGTTTTCTGGAAGAATGGTAATTATGTCTTCTTTATTATGAAAGGCTATATCTTACAATTTAAATAATGTCATTGACATCTAATACAAATTTTGTTTCTGGATAGTATGTGTTATTTCTTAATTGCTTATGTTGTAAAAGTGCATAAAATGGCCATTATTTCCTTCAAGCTTTGCTTTTGTGACCTGGGTAATGAAATTTAGAAATTGACCTACTTTTTATGTAAAAACGGGCAAATTTGCACATTTTCATTTATATAAGGTTTGAATAAAACAACATATGAATCAAGATTTACATGTATTTATAATAAAGTTATACAAAAATGTTTAGAAGTGAGAAGGTTTTCGAGACTGCTTTCTTTCTGGCGGAGTGGGTACATGGAGCTCAGGGCAGTGTGGCACTGGGGCGATGGAAGATGGAAGGTCCGGATACATGATAGCAGATACATTCTTGCCAGCCCGATGTTTGTAAGGGTCCACTATGCAGAAGTTGCAATTGCTTGAGTGGCCAGTGGGTTCACGCTAAATTCTTGGAGTAGCGAACTTCACTGCTCCCTTTTTTCCCTCTGTACCATCCTGCAAAACAGCAACATAAAATTGTTATTATGAAGAATAAATTTATTTCATCCACAACTAATGTGTAAGAGGTTCATGCAAAATATTTTATATGTGATATTTTTATATACTATTGGAAATTTAAAAAAATAAATAAAAAGACATTTAAATTTTAAAAGGTCTAAAATTTGTATAATATAAAATCTTACTATTCAAGCAAGCAAAAATTGTCCATCTTATCTTCTAGAGTTGTTTTTTTCAGTACTAGCAGATAAAATGAGGTGCCCAGAGTTTGTCTTGATTTCCGACAGGCATGCCGAAATATGCTTTGTAGGCTTCACACATTTTAGCAGATGCTGTCACAGAGTACCTTTTCGCTCTTGTCTTGATAAATTGGCCACATACATAGCAGAATGCGTCTGGAGAATGCCTGCAGCTTCTTGATGCCATTTCTGATAAAATTAAATAGGTCTATGTGATCACTTAGGTAGCTAGAACTAAACTGAAGTGGTGAGCCCCTGTATATATATTACTATGGAAAGTTCTAGAAAATTCTAAAAGGTTCTTGAAAATTCTCATAAGTTCTAGACCATTCTAGAAAATTCTTGTAAGTTCGAGAAAATTCTGTATCAGCTACTCAGCACTGAATCTTCCTGGAATGTTCTGGAAAATGGGTAAATTTGAAAATTTCATTACCCAGGTCACAAAAGCAAAGATTGAAGAGAAAAATAGGTCTTTTCCATTCACTTTAGGTATAAGCTATTGGGAAATAACACTTTCTTCCAGGAACAAGAAAAAGTAAAAATTTTGTTACACAGTGTAATTTTAAATATCTACAGCTGAATTATAATCAAGAGTAGCTATTTTAAAATATTATCTGTATTACTACTATGAGTTACAATGAAGAGTACGGTCACAATACTATGTATTGTACAGTTATTGTACCAGTTATATAAAACCACAATACTATGTATTGTACAGTTATTGTATCAATTCTTTTAACTCAACCTGAAGAACATTAATAGAATGATAAGTTAATGTTTCCAACAATATAGGTTTAACACAGAGAATCATAACAGAGCATAAAATCTTCATACTATTTCTGTACCTTCATGTGATATTGAACCTAAAATAGGGAGAGCACTGGAGTCTGAAGTCATTTTTTCAAGTCTGTAAATTTAATCATTAGAGTTCAAAGTTCAAAGTTAGCTTATATTGTGAGATAATTAGCCTGTGGTCGTCATATCAACTCTGTAGCCTTAGACCTAATGCATTCAAATGTCATTTTACTGATTCTATAAACTTTCCATGGTGAGATGTAATATAATGATTATTTCTCTGTAAGTCTACAAATCTGTATTATAATATTTTAAAGTCAACATTTCATCTCCGTAAGTTTACCACAGTGTGTTCTGTTGGGGTCCAGAGTAATCATTTTGTATCAATAAATTTCCCAAAGTGTTAGTGATGTCGAGAAAACCCACTTGTAGAGAAATATATATGCAAAAACGGTTCGTTTGGGTTGAGAAAATATTTTACGTAGAAGAGCGAACAACGTTTCGACCTTCTTTGGTCATCGTGAACCTAGTCATGGAAGGTTAGAGTAGAGTAGGAATGCATGCAGTTTGTTACATTTTTCTCCAGAGGATTGTTTATCTTGTACATTATTTAACGTTTTATTCAAGTCAGTTCCATGTGCTTTGAGATATAGGCCAAACAGTTACTCTTTAATTTTGTACTATCTTAGGACCGTGTGGAGATAGATCCGTTGGATGACCATAAAAGGAAACCGCTAGACATAGCTCAAGCCAGACGACATACAGCAGTAGTGAAATACCTTGAACGTGAACTTCAGAAGAGACAAAGTCTGCTGCCCCGTATAGATATTTGGTAAATAGTTTACAATAACGTACAAGTTCTGTGCACTCTGTGACAAACGCTCAGTAGTAATGTGTACTTAGATTTTTACAGTTATATCTCTTTGGATCAGTTTTTAGATAAACGTGAATAATTTATTTTATATTTTGTATTTCAACAATTTCGGTCAGAGTGAATGTATAAAGTGAAGCAAATGAAATCGAAATCTTGCGTTCTGAATTTTGTATTATTGTAGGTAATTTAGTAAACACAACAAGATAATATTTGAACTACTGCATAGAATGAGCATTTATGTTGTCTCCAATAACGTTTGTCTTTACTTAAAGAATCGAGTAGAATGTACATTAAGTCTTGTTTCCAAGTATGTTTTTCTGATTGTTTCAAGAATTCAGTTGAATGGACATTGTATTTCGTGTCCAAAAATATTGGACAGTGTAAAATGGATATTAAATTTAGCCTCCAGGAATGTTTGTCAGAATGTTCCAAGAGTTGAGCAGAATAAACATAAATCCTTTCTCTAAGAACGTTTGTCTTTGCTTAAAGAACTTAGTTGAATAAACATTAAATCTTGTGTCCAGGAAAATTTGACTGAGTGTGAAAGAACTGAGTAGAATGGACTGTAAAATTTGTCTCATTATTTTTATTAAAGAACTGAATAGATCAGATTCCTGTTTTTCATGAGAGGGTTTAATAAATATTGTGTTAAAATAATAGATTTTAATCATGGTTCTCTAAATATTTTGATGATTTAAAACTTTTT
Organism: Tachypleus tridentatus; assembly: GCF_004210375.1. Classification (NCBI taxonomy): domain Eukaryota; kingdom Metazoa; phylum Arthropoda; class Merostomata; order Xiphosura; family Limulidae; genus Tachypleus; species Tachypleus tridentatus. The sequence continues at coordinate 67,454,768 of NC_134837.1, read as the reverse complement.
AATAAATGGTTATGTTGGGTATTTGGTGTTAAGGAAAATGCTGCTCTATTGGTAATTTTTTTCCCATTTAAGGGATTGAACACTAAATGTTCACTTGTAAGCTATTAAATTCACCATGGCGTTATTTGGGGGATTATTACTACACATTTTTTGATAATTTAATACATGATAACTCTAAGAAACAATACTTAAACCTCTTTTTTTTCATATATTTCCACTTATTAACCTCTTTTAACTCACCTAAACACCTTATTCCTCTAAAAAAGTAAAGAGTGCCTTCCTACACCTTGTTCTCAGCTGTGCCTCTTTAACTGAATGAACGACTTTATTTAAATCAAAAGATATAGTTTTCGTTCTATACACGTCTGAAATATTTCCTTTTTCATATTTTGGTTTGAGCCTAGCGTGCTGGACTGTGTTTTCTTCGTTTCCCTTTCCTTCCCACAATAAAACAAAGGTATCTACACTCTGGGGTCGTGGTTATATTATATGAGTAGTTCAATTCCACTAGAACATACTAGGAGTTATCACTGGGTGCTGTTAACTGGCTGTATTACCTTTAGTCTATTATGGGTGCTGTTGACTGGCTGTTTTACCTCTAGTCTATCATGGATGCTGTTGATTGGCTGTATTATCTTTAGTCTATCATGGATGCTGTTGACTGACTGTGTTTCGTCTAGTCTAAAAAAACATTGACAGATCGTCTGTTCTGAAAAGGTATGGCCTACTGAGGAAGGAAAACTCATTCCCAGGTGGGATGCTGTGGTAAGTTTCGAAGCATACAGTAGAGACGTGTAGAGGTGGTTCATGAGAATCTGTGTATAAACTTTGGACTGGGGAACTGTGGAAAGCCCCAGTGCAGAGCCAACGCCCCTGATGATGAAAAGGGTCCAGCATTTTCAAAGCCCAGATCCTGGCAGATACAGACCAGAGATCCATAGTCAAGTTTCTCGTTCGAATAAGAGCACGACATATCTTTAGCATAGAACATCGATCTGCTCCCGAAGTGGTGGAAGAGAGGACACGGAGGATGTTCAGTGCACTTGTACAGTTGACCCGTAGCTGCTTGATATGTGGTATAAAGGTCAGCTTATGGTCAAAGATAAGCCCCAATAACTTTGTTTCAGGGATCACAGGAAGCACAACTTCACTGACACGGAGTTCAGGATCGGGGTGAATACCCCATTGGCGGCAAAAGTACATAAAAACGGTTTTAAAGAAAGAGAAGTTAAAATCATTTGGTGTGATCACTTCAGTAAACGATTAAGGGTAACTTGTAGCTGCTGCTCAATAGACCTCATACCCGACAATTGACATGAGATGTGGAAGTCATCAACACAAAGCCCGTTTACAACAGTGAGAGGGAGTTATTCAGTTTTGGCATTAATCTTTATACTGAAAAGTGTGACACTCAAAATGCAGCTCTGAGAGACTCCAAGCTCCTGTAGAAAAGAACGGTAAAATGTGAAACCCACATGAACTTGAAATCGCCTGCCTATTAATTTTTTTAAAAATAAAAATGGTCAAATGGCCACGTAACCCATATAAATGGAGGTCTCGCAAAATGGCATACCTCCATGTTGTATCATAAGCCTTCTCAATGTCAAAGAATCAGGTGGTCCATGGTGTATCACTGTCATCAGAACCCATATTGGATGGGTAAGAGAAGGTTGTTTGATTCGAGGAACCAGCTAAGACGAGTATTAACCACCCTCTCTAAGGTTTTACAGAGAAAGCTCGTCAAAGCAATAGGATGGTAGAGATAGGTAGGACAATAGCCTGATGTCATGCATGAGGAAGAACATTATCTTGCTAGATCTCGTTAAAAACAACCAGAAGAATAGCAAGAAAAGCGGAAGATAGATGGCGCCGTATCTCGTGGTGTATATCATCAGGTCCGACTTATATACTGCCAGACTGATAATGGCAGAGCTTGAGTTCCATCAGTGTAAAGGGGCGGTTATAGTCACATAGACGATCAGCCCAAAAGGGAAGAGGTGATCGCTCTGCCCGAGTCTTGATGGCTAAGAAGGTGGAAGATGAAGCAGAAGTGCTAGATACCCAGTGAAAGCTTTTGCCAAGAGTACTGACGATGCTCCGAGCATCAGCAACTTCCTGGCCACATGAGAGGAAAAATAAATCGAGACAAAATTATACTGCCAACTGACCTTCCGAATCTTGTCCTTTTTTGACTTTGGAACTAGTGGTAGAAGAGATGCTGTTTCTTAATTTAATCCAATATTCCTTTTGGCTTTGACTTCTTACATGCTGAACATGAGCACGGGCCTACTGAATACGGTTTAAGAGTGTGGGATACGTACAACAGGTATCCCAAGCCCATTTTTAAGCCTTTGGTGCCATGTAGCAGGCAGAATTTCACCACTGACAAGGATATCGTGGAAACGTGTCAAAGATTTAGGAGTAGCTGCCTAGATAATAAAGTCAACCACTGCTGCCACACAGTTGTCTATCGATGGCATGATCAAGTTCCGTGAGAGCAGTGAAAGAGGGCCAGTTGGCTTGATCCAGCTTCCACAGGTGAACGCGGGTTAGTTACCAACGACCACGGCCAGTCTCTATCAAAATGATAGGAAAATTACCACTGCCTTGTGGGTTACTGTCAACCCTCCATAAAAAGAGGTAGAATAGTGAAGGGGAGCAGACTGAGTGAACAGTAGCAGTAAACGATTATCTGAGCGATCCCTTCCATCAATATCAGGACCTACCAGAGAGGATTACGTCCATTAAAGACCTCCAGGATTAAAAAGGGAGACGGCAACTGTTAAATGAGAGTATCAAGGTCTGATTGATCATAAGTCTTTCCAGGAGAGAAAAACAGCTATAGTTTGGTTTGGCTTGAATTTCGCGCAAAGCTACAAGAGAGCTATCTGCGCCAGCTATCCCTAATATAGCAGTGAAAGACTAGAGGGAAGGAAGCTAGTCATCACCACCCACCACCAACTCTTGGGCTATTCTTTTACTAATGAATAGGGGGATTGACCGTCACATTTTAACGCCCCACGGCTGAAAGGGCGAGCATGTTTGGTACGACTGGGATTCGAATACGCAACCTTCGGATTACGAGTCGAGCACCTTAACCACCTGACCATGCAGGGCCAGCAGTGATGGTACGACCCGAGGAAACACATGCGGCTGCAGTCTCCAAGGGTGTGTCGAGTGGCAAAAACAGGGTGAGCACATGTTGGTCGACCGACAGTGCCATCCCTCCATGCACTCATCCATCACACAACCTGTCATTTCTGTACAAAGAAAACTGTCGAAAGGTGACTGTATCGGCAGGTTTCAGAAATGTTTCCTGTATGAAAAGACATGCAGGTTTGTAAGAATCAATCAGTGCTTTTATGTCATCCAGATTAGAACGTAAACCTCGGCAGTTCCATTGTATCAAAGTAGTCATTTTTATTTACGTGTAGGCGAATTGAGAGAAGAGCCTTTCTGTTTTTGACCACGTCCTTTTTCTTTATTTTCTTTATTCAAGGGAGGTCTAGCGACCTCCATGAATCCTGCCCTTGGTCGATTTGGCAGGTGTCTTTTGTTGGAAGAAGATTCCAGCGACTGTGGGTATGAATCAATGATTGTTTTGCATCTTGGGGCCGGAGAAGAAGATGTACCCGAGGAAATGCCTGTAACCTGAACCATAGGATGTGGATCTTGGGGTTTGCTGGGATGAATGGTCGGGACAGAGATGGGTATTGATATTGATTCATCAACTTTATTAACCGTGGAGGTCAAACGAATTTTCATATGGTTTGAGAACGATGCTTTCGAATGTAGAGAGAGATCTGTTTGCACTCCCACTATAGCAGTGGAACGAAATATTGCAGGATACGTTCGAGGTGAAGTGCTGGACAGTAACTTTCGACCCTCAGGGTGAGAAATGTTTTTAATCGTTTTTAAACGCTGTACCTATTTTTCTTCCACCCACTTAGGGCAAGAACGAAAGTAGGATAAGTGAGACCATTACAGTTAACACAATGAGGGTCTGTTTCTCACTCATAGGCAACGTGGCCCTTGCCACTGCAACGAGCACGTGTCAAAGAACCACGATATGATGTCTTCGAGTGATCAAATTGCTGACATTGGAAACATCTGAGAGGGTTTGGAATGTATGGCAGTACCTTGCAATTAAGATAACCCGCCTTGATGGTAGCAAGTGGATGCAATGATGTAAATGTTAAAATGAGGACATTGGTCGGTATTATAATTCCATCTTTGCGAGTGGAGATATGCCTCACTGGAGAAACTCCTTGGTTGGAGATACCACCCAGGATCTCTGGCTTGTGGATGTTCTTCAAAACCCTCTCAACAATAACTCCTCGTGACGAATTTAAAGTAGCGTGGAAAGTAACGTCAATGGGTATATCCTCAATTGCCTTCGAATGCGTTTAGGAGAGGATATTTCCACCAGTATGTCACCAGAGCGAAGCTTTTTGACTGACTTGTCAGAGTCAGCAAGCCCGATATTTGCTCTAAAGATTTGTCTGAAAGAGAATGTAGTACAATAAAATGTGATACAGGTGTTACAGATGTTGAAAATTGCTCTTCAGGATCTGCAATACGTGGTCGTTTACCTATGGACTATTTTTTTACTATTTTATTTAAATTTTTATTTGAGGAATCCATAATAAAGAAAGAATATTTTGGTGCCCACTGACCCAACCCACCATGGAGTTCTACGAGGGGACGCACTACAATGCCAAACAAGGACACTGCAGCAACGCCAGGGTTTCGTGAGCACTACACCCAAACACCAGCATCAGATACAATGTCCATAACATCCATTGAGAACATCCAACACTGGTGCTTGGTTGACCCTAGCCTAAATTGACCAGCCAATTCACCGTGGGGCTTCCCGTCTACAGGAATTCAAGGCCAAAGTGGTGGGTTATGGTTGAACCCCTCAACCAACAGGATCCTCTTCTCCCCTTCACGGGTCGTCACGCACGGCTTACACGTGGGTGGATGTTTAGATCCCAGAGGAGGTAAACTGAAAGAACAGAACCTTCTCTGGGAGGTCTCCTCACCACATACAAGAAACTTTCACCGAAGGGTGACAGTTTGGTTTAAGTGGGCTAATATTATATTAAAGTAATTGTATTTGGTTTAAGTGGTCAACACTATATATGAAATTAACTATATTTGGTTTAAGTAGTATATACTGTATATAAATAGTGTATTCGATGTAATTTGTTATGAAGGTCAAGAAATTTTGCGTTTCGAATCAATAACTTAAGTAAAAGTTTCTTGAAAATGCCACCACTGCAGTTAGACGATTTATTTCTTTAACTCTTGATCCATTTTGTTTCAGGCAAATTGTCTTTGGACCCGCAGGTAACAGTAAAGGGCCTCTTCTCTTCTTCCTGTGTAGTGTCTTCCTGTGGGGTTATCCAATGTACCTCTTTCGGGTAAAAACCGTATCCTTACAATATATGTTTTAAACGTTCATTAATGATACTTTACAAGAACATGGACAACGTGTTTAGCTTACAGTTAAGTTACCTTCAAGTCTAACAGTGTAATGTAGATATATTACTAGGGAATTATTTGATCACTTTTCTGTGAGGACACATTTTCACATTTAAGGGATTTCGTCAAAAGACAAAAAAATCTGTCGAAGAAGATGAAGAATGCTCTTCATGGAAGCGGAAAAGTTACAAACCAGGGTATTTTGGAAAAGAAGAGGCTGTACAAACACAGTCTGGTCCCCAGACACACCAGTGCAATACGAAGACGAAAAGGAAAAAGTCACACATGTCGTTTTGTATCAGATCGAATGTATGAAAGAGGAGTTTCAAGTTGAGAGAAAGAAAGAAATCATCTCTACTGGAGTTACAACGACCTCTGTTTGCTAACTTTGTTGAATACCTTTCTCTCGATCCTTGGAAGGGATTTGTTACAATGTTAGTTGGGAAATCGTGTAAATCAACAGAAGCCAATCGCCAACTCTTGGGCTACTCTAATTGTATAAGGGGACTTGACTGTCACTCTTATGACGAAGTGGTATTTTGCAGCAACCTGAAGCATACCATGAACCTTTAGATACATAATCCGGCACACTGATCACTACTCCACTCTAGAAAGTAGTTACAAAAGTGACAGTTGGCGTGGCTCTTATGAAGTTTGGCTAACCTTCTAGGTCACACTAGAAAAGTAGTTCCGAGGGTTGAATTGGGCGCGGTTCTTATGAAATGTGGTTCACTGTCTAGGCAATACTAAGAAGTAGTTCCGAGGGTAAAATCAGATGCGGTTATTAAAAAGTGTGGTTAAGCCTCCATATTCTCATCAGTTTCTGAATTTGGTAAGATGTTTATCGAAATATGAAAGTGTAAGGAAACATGATTGTGATAAATAACTTCTAAGACTTAGTTAAAGGTTATGAATAGGTGTAATTATACTATTAGTAGATGCAACTATATCATTTGTGATATAAAGTTAAGTACCATGAAATTATCATTAAAGTTTTTATGTAAATTAATTGCTACGACTTTTTAGTATATTTTCAGTCTGTTAACTAAAACTGAAATATTTACGTAAAGTACACTTGCAATAGTTCTAGTGTGATCCACGAAAATATGAAACTTAACAAAGTGTACAGTAACAAAATACATGTTGGAAACCCTAGTTTCACGTGACTCGTCACTTAGAACAAACACTTGTTTTATATGACTGACTACTTAGACCAAACTCTTGTCTCCCGTGACTGGTCACTTATAACAAGCACACTCTTCATATGAAAGGCCACTTAGAATGAACATTCATATGACTGATCACATAGAGTAAACACTTGCTCATATAACTGGTCACTTAGACGAACATGGCTTCATGACTAGTCTCTTAGAACGAATGCACGGCAGAATAGAAGACATTGAAAGAGTTTGACTGAAATATGTCAAAGATAAAAACTAACTTCAATACCAGACTGTAATTACAGTTTTCTCAAATACGGATGGAAATAAAGGACTTATTTGTCTTTTTTCAGTGTGTCCCTCTAACTTGGGATGACCATCCCAATATTCATACCTTTTTTTTAACAACAAATGCCGCTATGTGGGCAAGCCTGATAGCAGCCCACAGTCTCGATCCCGGGTACCTACCACGAAACACTAAAGAGTATCACCAAACAATACGCCAGATAACAAACTTAAAAAAATGGCGTCAAGATCGCAGTCCAGTTTTTCGTTTGTGCCACACTTGCCGAACTGTTCGTCCACTGAGGGCTAAACATTGCCGCGTCTGTAACCGGTGTATCCTGCATTTTGACCACCATTGTCCATACATTTACAACTGCGTGGGGCTTTATAATCGGTAAGTGTTGCTTACGTTTACTTTAGAATGAATTTGTTGCGTGTTGTTTTTAAAAACTTTATTTTTAGGGTTAAAGTGCATTAATATTGATAAAATATGGAGACTTGGTTTTGATAGAAGTAAAGTCACTTGATGTTGTTAGGGTAAAGCCACTTGTTGTTGTTAAAGTAACGTAAATTGACGTTGTTGGGGTAAAGACTTGATTTTGATAAGTGACTTGATATTGTTAAGGTAAAGAGACTTATGTTGTTATGGAAAAATCACCTGATGTTAATAGGGTGAAGCCACTTGATGTTCATAGGGTTAAGAGACTTGATATTGAAAGGGGTGAAAGATTTGATGTTAGTGTGAAATCACTTGAGGTTGTTGGGATAATGAAACTTGGAGATGACAGCGGTAAACTGGCTTGATGCTGTTAGGGTAAAGTCACCTGAGGCTGTTAGTGTAATGAGGCTTGGTGTTGACAGTGGTAGAGTCACTGGATGTTCTTAGGGTAAAGAGACTTGATATTGTTAGGGTAATGAGGCTTGAAGATAACAGAGGTAAAGTAACTTGATGTTGATAGGAGTAAAGTGACTTGATGTTTAAAGAGGTGAAGTAACTTGTTGTTAGGGTAAAGAGGCTTGGTGTTGACAGTGGTAAAGTGACTTGATGTTGTTAGAGTAAAGAATCATAATTTTGATAGGATAAAGTCACTTGGTGTGGGTATGGTTAAAGTGACTTGATATTATTAGAGAAAAGTGGCTTCATGTTGTTGGGAAAAGAGACTTGATGTTGATAGGAATAAAGTCACTTGAGTTGTTAAGGAAAAGTGACATGATGTTAATAAGAGTAAAGCCTCTTGATATTGTTAGGGTAGAGTGACTTTGTATTGATAGATTTAAAGCAACTTAATTTTTTTAGGGTGAAGTGACAATTTTCATAAGGTTAAAGTCACATGATGTTTTTAAGGTCAAGCCAGCTGATATTGTTAGGGTAAAATCACTTGGTTTTTGATAGAATGAAGCCACTTGGTGCTGTTGTGGTAAAGTCACTTGGTTTTGTAAGAGTAAAGACACTTGGTTTTGTTTTGGTAAAGTGATTTGATGTTATTAAGGTAAAGCCACTTGATGTTGTTAGGGTAATCACTTGGTGTTATTAGGGTAAAGTTACTTGGTATTGTTGAGGAAAGTCATTTGATGTTTATAAGGTAACTTCACATAATGTTAATAGATTAGAGTACCTTGGATTAGTAGGGTAAATGAACTTTTGATATTAATTTGTTTTAAAGTTTTCACATTAATTGAGACCTGTTATGTTGATAGAGCTAGTATTGATGGGGTTGGAAGACATATTATTAGTGGTGTTGAAAGACCTGGTGCTGGATGAATTGAGAAACCTAGAATCTATTATAATAATACAGTTGGTATTGCTGTTTTTGAGTGACTTGGTAGTGATTGGCTACAGACATGGTATTAGTGTAATTAATTGTTGGAGATAATGAGACCTAATGTTAGTAGGGCTGAGAGAACTGGCATTAGTGAGGTTGAAGGAGATGCTATAGGTTGAGCTAAAAGATCTGATAGTTGAGAGGTTAACATGGTTCAAACTTTCTGTTGTAAAACGTTTCCATCGAATACCTTTAAAGTAACATAAAATATTTGCTAAAACATTTCATTTGTCCTTACTAAAAACTGTTATGTGAAGAAAATTAAAGAAAGTAATAATTTTCATTCACAAAATCAGTTTTTTATAATAGAATTCCAGCTACTTATATTGTTGTTTCTTTAATTGCTTTATGTTCTAATATAATTATTTTATTGTGCTTTAGCTTATCAAAATCATCAGAATACAGAGAAATTATCGAAATATGTCAACTACCAAGTCTTCCAAAATCTGAGAGAACTCTATTCTAACACTAATTATTTTAAAGGATGTTACTCTTGTCATCACTTACTTCACTCTAACACTACTTGTTTTAAAGGATGTTACTCTTGTCATCACTTACTTCACTCTAACACTACTTGTTTTAAAGGATGTTACTCTTGTCACCACTTACTTCACTCTAACACTACTTGTTTTAAAGGATGTTACTCTTGTCATCACTTACTTCACTCTAACACTACTTGTTTTAAAGGATGTTACTCTTGTCATCACTTACTTCACTCTAACACTACTTGTTTTAAAGGATGTTACTCTTGTCACCACTTACTTCACTCTAACACTACTTGTTTTAAAGGATGTTACTCTTGTCATCACTTACTTCACTCTAACACTACTTGTTTTAAAGGATGTTACTCTTGTCATCACTTACTTCACTCTAACACTACTTGTTTTAAAGGATGTTACTCTTGTCATCACTTACTTCACTCTAACACTACTTGTTTTAAAGGATGTTACTCTTGTCATCACTTACTTCACTCTAACACTACTTGTTTTAAAGGATGTTATTCTTGTCATCACTTACTTCACTCTAACACTACTTGTTTTAAAGGATGTTACTCTTGTCATCACTTACTTCACTCTAACACTACTTGTTTTAAAGAATGTTACTCTTGTCATCACTTACTTCACTCTAACACTACTTGTTTTAAAGGATGTTACTCTTGTCATCACTTACTTCACTCTAACACTACTTGTTTTAAAGGATGTTATTCTTGTCATCACTTACTTCACTCTAACACTACTTGTTTTAAAGGATGTTACTCTTGTCATCACTTACTTCACTCTAACACTACTTGTTTTAAAGGATGTTATTCTTGTCTCATGTTATCACTGACATCGTTTTAAAACTGCGATTTTTTCTGTTTTATTTTTTCACTGACTTCATTTTAACACTACGTGCTTCTCAGGGCAATCTTCTTCTCTCATACTTTCAGCAAATTGATTCTCATTTTGTCTGTTTCCAGGATAGTTTTCACAATCAATGTTTCCACTAAAGTTACTCCAGTAGTGCATATTTTCCAGGATAATCTTTTTATTTCATGTTTTCATCAACTTAACTTGCACCCTTCCTCCTCTCTTCCAAGTGTAGAAACATGGTTCGTGTTTTATATATTTTTTCTCTATATTTCTTTTTTTTTTAAGATATGCTTGTTTTCACTGACTTCTTTCTAGTCCTATTTCTATTTCAGAATATGGTTTTTGTTGTTTTCTGCTATGGTTGCCGTCAATTGTTCTGTGACTGTGTATTTTGCTTTTGCCTGTATTTGGAAAGAAGGATGGACTCTTCTGTACGTGGCAGGTCTCCTGGAAGCCGTCTTTTTTTGTGTCCTAGGATGGGTTTTAGCTGGAAGTACAGTAAGCTATTTTTGCTTACCTGTTTTATTAACCATTTATTCTTTTGCATCATAACAGTTTTATAATAAATACCACATACTTTGTAAATATTGATCAACAACAACTAATATTAATTCAGCCTACTGCCACCTAGTAGTAATTTAATAAATAAGTAACTTTAATTCAATACATTAACACCTAGTAGTATTTGTTTTGGAATTTCGCGCAAAGCTACACGAGGATTATCTGTGCTAGCCGTTCCTAATTTAGCAGTGTAAGGCTAGAGGAAAGGCAGCTAGTTATCATCACCTACCGCCAACTCTTGGGCTACTTTTTACCAACAAATAGTGGGATTGACTGAAGAATTTCAACGCCCCCATGGCTGAAAGCGCAACCATGTTTGGTCTGAAGAAGATTCGAACCCGCGACCCTCAGATTACGAGTCGAACACCTTAACCATCTGGCCATATCGGGCCCATTTAGTAGTAACCTTATGAATGTCTAATTTTAATTTAATTAACTGACACCTAGTAGTAACTTTATAAACTACTAATTTTAATTCAGTTTACAACCTCTTAGTAATAACCTTATGAACAAGTAATTTTAATGTAAATTTTCTGGCACTTAGTGGTAACCTTATAAACAACTAATTTTAATATAATTTAATAGTATTATATAGTAATCTAATAACAAGTAATTTTGATGTCAGTTTATTGGTACTTTGTAGTAACCTGATAAACATCTAATTTTAATTCAGTTTCTGGTACCTAGTAGTAGTCTTTTTTACGTAGTATCATTTATATCAGACGAATCTTCCACTTATTGTGTTATGTACGTTACATATCACAATTTCAAATAGCCAGGAAGTTTAATTTTAATTTAGAAGTTAATTTGATATCAATATGTATCAAATTTATGATAATTGCCAGCAAGATTTATACAATTTTTTTTATTAATACAAATATATTTTATTATAAAAACAATACAAGTTATACAAACACTTATCACAAATAATAATAATTTATATACATAAGGTTTACAAACTCACAACGAATATTCAGTCTTTTGTCTGGTCTGGGACTGAATATTTTATCAACGGTCTAGGTCGACGATGAGCAACTCAATTCTATGTTGATACACAACTGCACGTTTCATAACGGCTTGAAGAAGATGGAAGCTTTTAACCGACAACATTACTTAATGTTTCGTCAATCACTAAAGTCCGAAGTTATTTCACTGAAATTAAACGGTTTATAAAGTCCGAAATCTAAAAACGTTTCTGGTCAAATGTCTGCAGCTTTCTGATTAATAAATGTTTGTCACAATTATACATTCAGAGGCTTATAGTATTACTTACTGTAGGGACCCAACACTATGTTAAACTGTCTTTTGGTGCGTCGGTTTATAAACTTATTTAGAAAATTCAGTTGTTCCAACAAATACTTTTATTTACTTATTTATATATATACTTGTTTATTCATATGCTCAAGAATATTTTACAAATTTAAAAACAAGCGGGACTTTCGCAATACACATTTAACAATATGCGTTACATCCATTTCTAATATATATTAAACTGAAAAAAAAAACGTATATATAACAGTAAATCCGTTACACATTACAAGCAACTTATTTAATACCAATTTACAGGCACTTAGCATTATCCTAATTAACATCTAATTTTAATTCACTTTGCTGACATTAAGTGTTAATATTACAAACAAGTAATTTAATACCAATTTACTGGCACTTAGTAACCAAATAAACATCTAATTTTATTCTTAATATACTGGTACTTAGTAGTAACCATACAAACAGCTAATTTTAATTCAGTTTACTGCTACTAAGTGGTAACTTAATATTCTCGTAATTTTAATGTTAATGTACTGGCACTCAGCATTATCCTAATTAACATCTAATTTTAATTCAGTTTACTGGCATTAAGTAGTATCCTAGTAAACAACTACTTTTAATTTACTTTCCTGGTACTTTGTAATTTAATAAACAATAATTTGTTATACCAATGTACTGGCACTGAGTAGTAGCTTGACAAAGAACTAATTGTAATGTTAATCTACCTACTATTAATAGAAACTTAGTGAAGTGCTAACCCTTTGACTGCAGCTGTTTTAAAACGTGCGGAATATTTGCGAGTTGTACACTTTATACAGCACACTTGCCTTCAACTGCTAAAAGCGGACAATACTCTATAGGGCAAATCAGTAGTCAGTGGGTTGATTCTAATTTTAATGGAATTGCACTTAGTAGAAATGAAATAAATATCTACTTTAATGTGTATTCAACTAACCTTTCTATTATGATATCGTTTCGGTTCGTTTTGCTCTATAAAAATTGAATGTTTATGTTTCTATTCACTTTATTATCCTGTATGTTGCAAGTTGATGGGAATTAGTAACATTAACAGGTGACAGTTGGAATTGTCAATTAAAAACGTATTTAGAAATAAACTTTCTTACATGACGATCAAAAGCTTACCAATCGTTTGTTTTTTATATTGTTCAGTGTGGCTTGTTTGGTTTTATGGTTTATTCTGTTGACTCAGCAGTAATTATGCAGGCTTATAAAGCTAAAAAATCAGATTTCAGTACCTTCGGTGGAAATAGCCCATTGTGTACAATTTACTTAAGAACAAACAGAAGTTTTTGTGTATTAGATTAATGGATTTAATTATTAATAGTATCAATACATTAAAATGTCGTAGTTCTTGACCACATTGGGAATATTTAACTGCAGCGAATTTTAGCCTTAATGTGATTTTATTCTCTTCTCTAGTCTTGTTGTGGAACCGATGAACACGCCCTTACACGTCGGAGAACAGCTTATTGGTGAAAACTAATTCTACAGTTTAACTGGGAAGAAATTTTGAAACCTCACAGATTTAAACCCATAATGCAACTTGATTGGTGGGAAGAACTGTTAGCACGTTTATCTGTAAGCACCTTGTATGTACACCTTTGTATATAAGAAATAAAGAAAGTTTTACTTTGGAGTTCAGCAGAAAGCTATTCAAACGGAGCTAATGTCACGCTTCGAGAACTTTGTGGCACATTTCAGTGTCCGACGTGTGAAGGTGCTTACATCGTTTCCATGGCGGGAAGACAATAGATAAGGATAAAAACAAAACAGTAACAATTAATAATAATTCAAATTTTCTTCATTACCTACTGAAGAAATTCGATGTTTAAATGTTTTAGACTGCATACAGAATCATTGTAACTGCAGAAATGAGATACTGTTAAGAATTAAAGACGTTTCTAATCGGCTCGGCATGGCCAGGTGGTAAGGCACTTGACTCGTAATCTGAGGGTCGCGGGTTCGAATACCCATCACGCCAAATATGCTCGCCACTTAAGGTGAGAGAGCGTTAAAACGTGACGGTTAATCGCACTATTTATTGGTAAAAGAGTAGTCCAAGAGTTGGCTGTGGGTGGTGATGACTAATTACCTTTCTTCTAGTATTACACTAACAAATAAGGGACGGCTAGCGCAGAGAGCCCTCGTGTAGTTTGTGCGAAGTTCAAAACAAACAAACTTTTCTAATTCCACTGTGAACAATTAACAACCTGTTGCCAATCTTTTGTTGGTCATATAAGTTACTACTTGTTAAAGTTTCGTACACTTTATGTCTGTTTTAAAGTAATGTAAGTCTTAAAGTTATTATCAATTTCAAATAATTTTCATATTTAGATAATAAAATAATTTGCACACTATTTCAGCTTCTCTACGCTGCTATGAACTTAACAACCAACGAAGTTTTCAATTACAAAAGGTACGGTTACCTTCGTGACAGCAGAGGGCGCTACCGTAACCGTTTTAATAGAGGTGTAATGACAAACGTATTGGAGTTTTTCCACTTTACACGCATCTGGGACGCTAAAGATATCGAAATGAAGGAAGAGGAATTGATATAAGAAAACAAGTGTTAGCTCATCGCACGTATCGCCATCTGTCGGTGGAGGGTGATTTGACTGCACGCTTACATTTCTATAGTCATGTCAGTTATACGTACTTAGGGACCAAATATATGTTTCGTTATTATACGGGTAGCACTAAGTGGCTCAGCACAATATTCCTAGTTATAAATGTGTGATAAAGTAAGTTCGTGTTGCGCATGTCTAGACAAACAGTGGAAGAGGCCTTTTTACTACGTTTACTAGTTATCGCACACATTTTTTAATATGTAACTCAACCATTGTGTGATATGTTTTGGTTTCTTCTAACGTTTTGGTAGGTGTACCTTATGCATAAGTATAGATGTACTGTTTTCAGTGTATTTAGTGCTCTAAAACTTAAAGGCTCACTTTTCGAGATAATACTTATCAGTAAGAAATAACAGATCAAGCTACTAGTCTCAGCCAATGAGATTGCTCAAAGTGGCAACAAAATGGTTCAAACTGCTAGACTCAGCCAATGAGATTGCTCAAAGTGGCAACAAAACGATTCAAGCTGCTGGTCTCAGCCAGTGAGATTGCTCAAGATTACCAGATCAAATATCGATTTTATAACTTATTACAATAATTATGATTTTTCATGAAGTTGGTTTTCACACTTTCTCAAGACAATCTGAACACTTTTTATGTTACCAATAATCATTCATTATGCGACAATAATGTTCGGTTTTCGAAATACTTGTTTCACAAGAGACACCGCTCGTGACATTTTTGAAAACCTTTTTATTTTCCCGGTTCTAACATCAAGAGCAGTGGTAATAGAAAAGTGAGCCTCAAGTTTTAACAGCGTAGGCGTAAACATTAACGGCATGATACTTACAATATTACTATTGTTTATTTTATGTGATATACTAACGTTAACATTAAAAAACTAGCATTTGAGTTGGAATGGTTCGAAAACGTTGCTTTATGTGTGATGCTCTGAAACGCTTCAAAAATGGACTTGTGAAGACCTTGATACCCATAATTATTTTTATTTCAACTTGTTATTCTATTTATAGGCTACAAAGAGCACGTTCATGCTCTGAAATTATACAAGTATTTATAGCTATAGCATTATTTTAGATATCTAGGAATTTTTAGAAGACGTTAGTGAATTGTGTAGAGTGTATAGTGGCTCTTGTTCGTTGTGCTTGTTTTAGATACAGGACACACAGTGCTTTGAAAGTGTAGTTTCATAGAGACGGATACGTGTGTATATATATATATATATGTACAAACATATATGCACAAGTTATACTATGATAAACGTTTCATTCAACATCATGTGATACTATAAGGTGATGATAATGTACGCACTATTGGTGAATGTTTTGTTCAGTATCGTTTTATTGTTTTCCAGACAATATTGTAATAAAGTGAGTACGTGCGCTGCTGTTAGCGAACATTTTGTTCAATATTGTTGTATGTGGTGTGAGAGCATGCGTTGTTATCTTGACAGTTTTCTTTTGTTAGTTTCTCTTGTCATAGAGACTTAATCCGTCATATGGCTCACTTCTTATGCAACGAAATTAATGAGGCCTAATATATATATATACGTTTAGAATTAATATTAATATAACTTTTAAGATTTTCTTTAGATATTTTATCATACTGACGTAATTGTAGGTAACGATATGAATGTTTCAGGATGACAGAAACATATATTGTGCCTGAATAAATAACAGCACGGAAACACGAACGAGTTATATTAATCTATATTAATAAACAGGCCAGTGCGTACGATAAGCTTGTTATATTTATCTAACTGATAAACCGTAATGGGACTGTAAAGAACAGTGTGTTTAAAAGACAATAACCTTTAACAGAACTCTAAACAACAGTGGTAAAAAAAACAGACAGTTAAATAAAGTGTTTCAATAAACAATTTTGTGAAAATCAGTTCTTTATCATCGTCCAACATCGCCTTGATCTGTGACAACTTTCTTTACGATTATAAAACTTTTTCCTATAAGGCTTTCCTTACCCACAGTGCCGAGCAGACAACTATTATAATAACGTCCGTACTAATTTCTTAGTAGTTGTAAACGTATTCTACCATACTATCATTGTGCCACGCAAAACATGATACTTGTAACTGATATATTGTATGTACAATAGACACTACGTAATACTCGATACCTACAACTGATATATACGTTAATAGGTGCCACACAATACTCCATACCTATAACTTATATTTTGTGCACGTTAATACGCGCCACGTAATACTTGATGTCAGTAATTTCTATAATGAAAGAAATATTTATTTCAAATTAGACTTACATTAGTGATGTCAGCACTCTATTTGTCAACCTAGTGACCTTGAAACTTTTAAAGCACAACTATTTTCTTAAACATCTTATAGAGAAGTTGATGATTACCACTAAGTTTTCAAAATCAACAATAAATTGACTGTTACAGGATCTTTAATAGAGAAGTAGATTATTTAAACCGAGTGTTAAAACTATCAATAAATTGACTGCTACAACATTTTAATAGAGAAGTTGATGATTAACACTGAGTTTTAAAAACCATAAATTGATTGTTACATTATTTTTAATACAGAAGCTGATGAATAATACTGAATTTTGAAAACCAACAATACATTGACTGTTACATGATAGTTAATAAAGAAATTGATGATTAACACTGAGTTTAAAAAAAAAAACAGTAAATTATATGTTACAGGATATTTAATAGAGAAGTAGGTTATTAACCCTTAGTTTTAGAAACCAACAATAAATTGACTCTTTCAGGATCTTTAATAGAGGAGTTGATGGTTAACACTGAGTTTTAAAAACAAATAAAAAATTGACTGTTACTTTACTTTTAACACAGAAGTTCATGAATAATACTGAATTTTAAAAACCGACAATAAATTGACTGTTACATTAACTTTAATAGATAAGTTTATGATTGGTACTGAGTTTTAAAATCCAGCAATAAATTGAGTGTTTCAGGACCTTTAATAGAGAAGTTGATTATTAACACTGTGTTTTAAAAACTAACAATAAATAGACTGTTAGAGCATATTTAATATAGAAGTAGGTGATTAACCCTTACAGGCTCTATTATTGCAATCATAATGAAACTATGGCTTGTAGGAATATGTACTGCATATCATTTGGGAGTGATAACTATAGTTAAGTTACTTAATATTCCTGTAGAAAAAAATATATATATAATAGAGATAACATACAAGGTAAAAAAGATATAGTTTAAAGACTGGTCAGTGATCTGTATATGACAAGATAGCCTTTGTAGAAATTATTGGTGCAATAAATGTAGATTGTTTAACATTGTTGAAATATTTGTGTAAAGATATGAAAACAACTAATCTATAGTTACAGAGAAGTAGTTGCAACATGCATTGCAGAATTACCCTTGAAAACAGAATCAAATATAATATAGTTACACAAATAAAAGACAGTGCATGTATTGGAGTTACACTGTAAAATATGATGAAGATACAGATAAGTAGTATCCGCATTTACTGAAGTTTTACAATTCTCTCTTCAAATAAGTGCTATCAACATGTTGTAAAGTTTTACACTTTTTACACAGTAAAATATTATATAGTTTCAGGCATCAGATAAGTGGAATCCATACCTACTGAAGATTTACTCATGTTACACAGTAAAATATTACATAGTTGCAGACATCAGATAACTGGTATCTATATGCAATGAATTTTTGCAGTTGGTGCACATTAAAACATTATATGATTACAGACATGAAATAAGTGGTATTCTTGAGTACTATAGATTTACCCTTGTTACACAGTAAAATATATTACAGGCAACAGATGAGTAGCATCTATATGTAAAGAACTTTTAAAATTGTTACACAGTAAAATATTAGAGTTACAGACATAAGGAAAGTCCTTTCCATATCTAGTGAAATTTCATACTTCTTAAACAGTAAATACTATGTATTTAGAGATATGAGATGAGGAGTATCCAAATGTAGTGAAGTTTTACACTTGTTACTCAGTAAAGTATTATATAGTTACAGATATCAGATAAGTTGTATTGATATGTATTGAAGTTTTAACCTTGTTACACATTGCAATATTATATAGTTACAGGCATCAGATGAGTGGTATCCATATATAATGAAGATTAACACTTGTTACACAGTAAAATATTATATTCTTACAGATATCAAATAAGTGGTATCCGTATGTAATGAAGTTTTGAAGTTGTTACACAGTAATATATTATATAGTTACAGACATCAGATGTAGTGGTAGTGATATGTAGTGAAGTATTACACTTGTTACAAAATCAAATATTATACAGTTACAGGCATTATATAAGTTATATCTATATTTAGTGAAGTTTTACATTTGTTACTCCGTAAAATATTATGTAGTTACAGACATCAGATAAGTGGTATCCATATCTGATGAAATTTCAAACTTGTTACACAGTAAAATGTTATATAGTTAAAGACATCTAATTAGTGGTATCCATGTGTAATGAAATTTTGTAGATTTATACAGTAAAATATTATAGAGTTTCAGACATGAGATAGGTGGTATCTTTATCGAATGAAGTTTTAATATTGTTACACAGTAAATATTGTATAGTTACAGACATCAGATGAGTGATATCCATATGTAGTGAAGTTTTACACATGTTACTCAGTAAAATATTATATAGTTACCAAATCAGATGTAGTAGTAGTGATATGTAGTAAAGTTTTACACTTCTTACACAGTAAAATATTATACAGTTATAGACATCAAATTAGTGTTATCCATATGTAAATACATTTTGGAGTTGTTACACAGTAAAATATTATAGAAATACAGACATGAGATATGTAGTATCAATATGTAGTGAAGTTTTACACTTGTTACTCAGTAAAATATTATACAGTTACAGACATCACTTAAGTGGATTCCATATGTAGTGAAGTGTTACTTTGTTACACAGTAAAATATAATATGGTTACAGACATGAAATAAGTGGTATCCATAAGCAGTGAAGATTTACCCTACTTATACAGTAAAATGTTATATAGTTACAGATATCAGATAAGCGGTATCAATATGGAGTAAAGTTTTTAGCTTGTTTCGCTGTAAATATTTTACATAGTTACTGAAATCAAATAAGTAGTGTTCATATGTAGTGAAGTTATACACTCGTTACACAATAAAATTTTATTCAGTAGTTTCAGACACCACATAAGTGGTATCCATAGTGAAGTTTCAATCTTCTTACACAGTAAAATATTATGTCGTTACAGACATCAGATAAGTGTTAGCTATATGTATTGAAGTTTTACACTTGTTAAAGAGTGAACTATTATATAGTTACAGACATGATATAAGTGATATCCATTCTTAATAAGGTTTTCCACTAGTTACCCAGAAAATTTTATGCAGTTAAAGACATCAAATTAGTGTTATTTATATATAATGAAATTTTGCAGTTGTTGCACAGTAAAATATTATATAGTTACAGACATGAGATGTAGTGCTAGTGATATATAGTGAAGTTTTACACTTGTTACATACCAAAATATTATACAGCACAGACATCATATAAGTGATACCCATATTTAGTGAAGTTTTACAATTTTTAATCAGTAAAGTATGATATCGTTACAAAGATGACAAAAGTAATATCCATATTTAGTAAGTTTTTCTCTTTTTTCAGAATAAAATATTACATAGTTACAGATCAAATAAGTGGTATCGATATGCAGTGAAATCTTAAACTTATTACACAGTAAAATATCATATAGTTACAAACATCATATCAGCAGTATCCATATCTAGTGAAGATTTGAACCTGTTATGCAGTAAATTTTATATAGTTACAGATATCAGATAAGTGGTATTGATATGAAATGAAAATTTAAACTTGTCACACAATAAAATATACTTTTACAGACATCAGATATGTGGTAGCGATATGTATTGATGTTTTACACTTGTTATACTTTAAAATATTATATAATTAGATAATTCAGATAAGTGGTATCCATATCTAGTGAAGTTATCCACTTTTTACACAGTAAAATATTATAGAGTTACAGGCATCAGACAAGTACTATCTGTATGTTGTGAAGTTTTAAACTTTTACACAGTAAGATATGATGTGGTTACAGACATCAGGTAAGGGTTATCCATATGTAGTGAAGTTTTACAATTCATACACAGTAATATATTGAGTAGTTTCAGACACCACATAAGTTTTATCCATATATTATGAAGTTTCAAATTTGTTACACAGTAAAATATTATGTAGTTAGAAACATCAGATAAGCTGTATCAATATGTAGTGAAGTGTTACACTTATTAAACAGTAATATATTATACTGCTACATCAAATAAGTGGTATACATATGTAATGAAATTTTGCAGATGTCACACGATAAAATATTATATTGTTACAAATATGAGTTAAGCTGTATTCATAAGTAGTTAAGATTTACACTTGTTACACAGTAAAATATTATATAGTCACAGATATCAAATAAGTGGTATCCGTATGTAATGAAGTTTTGAAGTTGTTACACAGTAAAATATTATACTGCTACAGACATCAAATAAGTGGTAGCCATACGTGTTGAACAGCAAATAATTATATAGTTACAGACGTTATATAAGTGACATCCATATTTATTGAAAGTTTACACTTGTTACACAGTAAAATATTATGTGGTTAGAGACAATAGATAAGTGGTATCCATATGTAATGAAGTTTTACATTTTTTGCACAGTAATATATTAAGATGTTACAAACATAAGTGGTATCCACATATATTGAAGTTTTAAACTTGTTACACAGTAAAATATGTAGTTAGAGACATAAGATAAATGTTATGGATATGTATTAAAGTTTTAAATTTGTTACACAGTAAAACATTATATCGATACAGGCATCAGATAAGTAATATTCATATATAGTAATGTGTTACACGAGTTAAGTAGAAAAATATTATATAGTTACACACATCAGATAAGTGGTGTCAGTTGGTAATGATATCTTTTAGTTGTTACACGGTAAAATATTATATGGTTACAGATATGAGATAAGTGGTATCCTTAAGTAGTGAAGTTTAAAATTTGTTACACAGTGACATATGATAGAGTTACAGACATCAGAAAAGTGGAAGCCATACGTATTGAAGTTTTACACATGTTAAATAGTAAAGTATTATATAGTTACAGACATGATATAAATGATGTCCATATTCAGTAAAGTTTTACACTTGTTACACAGTAAAATATTATATGGTTACAGATAACAAAGAAGTTGAATTCTTATGTAATGACATTTTGCAGTTGTTACACAGTAATATATTTTATAGTTACAGGTATCAGATACGTGGTTTTCATATGTAGTAAAATTTCAAACTTCTTTCGCAGTAAAATATTAGAGAGTTACAGATATTAGATAAGTAATATCCATACACAGCGAAGTTTTAAACTTGGTACACTGTAAAATATTATATAGTTACAGATATTATAATTGACATCCATATTGAGTAAAGTTTTACACTTGTTACTCAGTAAAAGATTATCTAAAAATTATGTAAAAGTTGCAAGCATCAGATAAGTGGTATCCGTATGTTGTCAAGTTTTACACTTGTTACTCAGTAAAAGATTATCTAGTTACAAGCATCAGATAAGTGGTATCCGTGCGTTGTCAAGTTTTACACTTGTTACACAGTTATCTATTAAGTCGTTAGAGACATCAGATAATATTTTGGCCAAGCGTATTAAGGCATGCGACTCGTAATCTGAGGGTCGCGGGTTCGCATCCCCGTCGCGCCAAACATGCTCGCCCTTTCAGCTGTGGAGGTGTTATAATGTGACGGTCAATCCCACTATTCGTTGGTAAAAGAGTAGCCCAAGAGTTGGCGGTGGGTGGTGATGACTAGCTGTCTTCCCTCTAGTCTTACACTGCTAAATTAGGGACGGCTAGCACAGATAGCCCTCGAGTAGCTTTGTGCGAAATTCAAAAACAAACAAACAGATAATATTTATGCATTTCTAGTTACGTTTTAAACCTATTACAATAGTAAAATATTGTATTTATACACACATCAGATAAGTGGTATCCATATTTAGTGGAGATTTAAACCTGTTACACAGTAAAATGTTATATAGTTTGAGTTATCAGATAAACGGTGCTTATATCTAGTGTATTTTTAAACTTCTTACAGAGTAACATAGAATATACATGTTACATAGTAAAATATTATATAGTTACAGATATTATAATTGATATCAATTTTGAGAAAAGGTTTACATTTGTTTCTCAGTAAATTATTACATAGTTACAGGCGTCAGATAAGTAGTATCCATATGTGGTGAAGAATTCACTTTACTACACAGTAAAATATTATATAGTTACAGACATCAAATAAACGTTATCCACATCTAATGTAGTTTTAAACTCTTTACAAAGTAAAATATTATATAGCTACAAGCATCAGATAAGAAGTATCCATATCTAGTAAAGTTTTACAATTGTTACTCACTAAAATATTATATAGTGACAGACATCAGATAATTGTTATCCACATGTAGTGAAGTTTTAAACTTGTTACCCAGAAAAATATTGTATAGTTACAGACATCAGATAAGTGGTATTTATACCTAGTGAAGTTTTAAACTTGTTACTCAGTAAAATATTATATAGTTACAGACATCAAAAAACTGGTAGCAAAATGTATTGAAATTTTACACTTTTTATTCATTAAAATATTACATAGCTACAGACATCAGATAACTGTTATCCATATGTAGTGAAGTTTTAAGCTTGTTACACAGTGAAACATTATATATAGTTACAGACATGATATATGTGGTATCGCTATGTACAGAAGTTTTAACTTCTTACACAGTAAAATGTTATGCAGTTACAAGCATCACATAAGTTGTATCCATATGTAGTCTAGTTTTAAACTTGTTACACAGTGAAATACTATACAGTTACAGACATCACATAAGTGGTATCCATGTGTACTGAAGTTTTAAACTTGTTGCACAGTAAAATATTATATGGTTACAGTTATGAGATAAGTTGTATACATATGTAGTGAAGCTTAAAACTTGTTACTCATTAAAATATATTATTGTTACAGAAAACACTTAAGTGGTATCTGTGTAGTGATGTTTTACATTTGTTACACAGTAAAATATTATATAGTGAGAGACATCCGACTAGTGGTATCCATATGCGGTGAAGTTTTAAACTTGTTACTCAGTAAAATGTTATACAGTTACAGACATTAGATAAGTGTTATTCCTATGTAGTGAAGTTTTAAACTTGTTACACTGTAAAATATTGTATAGTTAAAGACATAAGATAAGTGGTATCCATATGTAGTAATGTTTTACAATTGTTACTCACTAAAATATTATATAGTGACAGACATCAGATAATTGTTATCCACATGTAGTGAAGTTTTAAACTTGTTACCCAGAAAAATATTGTATAGTTACAGACATCAGATAAGTGGTATTTATACCTAGTGAAGTTTTAAACTTGTTACTCAGTAAAATATTATATAGTTACAGACATCAAAAAACTGGTAGCAAAATGTATTGAAATTTTACACTTTTTATTCATTAAAATATTACATAGCTACAGACATCAGATAACTGTTATCCATATGTAGTGAAGTTTTAAGCTTGTTACACAGTGAAACATTATATATAGTTACAGACATGATATATGTGGTATCGCTATGTACAGAAGTTTTAACTTCTTACACAGTAAAATGTTATGCAGTTACAAGCATCACATAAGTTGTATCCATATGTAGTCTAGTTTTAAACTTGTTACACAGTGAAATACTATACAGTTACAGACATCACATAAGTGGTATCCATGTGTACTGAAGTTTTAAACTTGTTGCACAGTAAAATATTATATGGTTACAGTTATGAGATAAGTTGTATACATATGTAGTGAAGCTTAAAACTTGTTACTCATTAAAATATATTATTGTTACAGAAAACACTTAAGTGGTATCTGTGTAGTGATGTTTTACATT
Source organism: Tachypleus tridentatus (assembly GCF_004210375.1). Lineage (NCBI taxonomy): Eukaryota > Metazoa > Arthropoda > Merostomata > Xiphosura > Limulidae > Tachypleus > Tachypleus tridentatus. The sequence goes on along the minus strand of NC_134837.1, from coordinate 67,430,208 downwards.
TGTTACACAGTAAAATATTATATAGTGAGAGACATCCGACTAGTGGTATCCATATGCGGTGAAGTTTTAAACTTGTTACTCAGTAAAATGTTATACAGTTACAGACATTAGATAAGTGTTATTCCTATGTAGTGAAGTTTTAAACTTGTTACACTGTAAAATATTGTATAGTTAAAGACATAAGATAAGTGGTATCCATATGTAGTAATGTTTTACAGAGTAAAATAGCATATAGTTACAGACATCAGATAAATGGTATCGATATGTTATAAAACAGTCAAAAATCAGCAGAAACGTAATGTTGGTGTATGATGTGCTTGAAGACTTGAAAGATGGAGGTTTATTTTTTGACAAATCTTTATTAAAAATGATCTATCTAGAATATTCCTACTGTATTACGAAGAGTCTTTTGATATTGCCAACCAGGTAAGTTCAGTGAAGAAAAAGTACAAAATTCTTACAGTTTACTTGACACTCGAAAGGTTTTACCTTTCAACAAGTCGTATACTGACCTTCATCAACTTGTTATTTGTAACGAGAAAAAATGTAAAACATTTGGTTCTCATGTTTTTTAAACTCTTAGTAGAAAATTTTAAAAGCCTGAGAATAAAGTTATGATGTTTGATAATGGAAAAGAGATTAGATGTGTAATTTTTGAAATTTCTGGAGAAAATTTGGAATGTCATGGGAAAGTTTAGCAAAACAACACCAGAGAAAACTTGGAAAATAAGAACTATTCAAAGCTAGAAAAGCATATTGGATACAATGTTAAAAAATTCACAAACTGGCACATGTGGTATAAAACTTGACTTGCGTTCAACAAATTAATGTATGTCCATGTGTGCCATCCGAATTTACAACAATGTGTTGGCCATGATTTATCTGAATGAGCGGTTTCTGCAAACATTACATTGTATCTGAAATATTTTGTATATGAAAATAAATTTCTCACCTATAAATGTCTCAACAGAGCAATGGATCAGCTCAAATGTTTAGAGAGTGATGCAGTCAACAAACCCTGTAAAGTGAATATAAATGCTGAGAAGCTAGGATGTCATGCTGTACAAAATTGGTGGCTGTTTCGACTTTTGCCATTTCTCATTAGTCTCATGTTCTTTGGAAAAGCGGATTTTGTATGTTAAATTTAGAAACATTGTCAATATGATATGTGCACCACAAATATATGCAAATAATTACGACAGTTTAATACTGAAGATTATTTTTATGGCAGAAATACAGACAGGATGACACAAAAACACCATTACTTGATACATTATGGATAACCCATTTTTAAATTTGAGTCATTTATAAGACTGTGGACCTTAAGGTTAGAAAGCAAGCATACTAACCTTAAATAATGTGCAAACAAGTTGCACAATTTTAATAATATGTGCAGAAACTTGGCAAAGAAACATTAACTTTTACAAACATTTATAAGAATACTGGTGATTTGTTTCCTCCAATCGTTTAAGTCGAAAATAGAATAGAATTTCATCAATATATGTACAATGAAAGAATCACAGAAGCTGTGAAGGAGTTTGATTTTACAGCTTCCAATACAGTTGTATGCAATACTTCACTTCAAGAGGTCCTATGTGCATGAAGGGTATGTTTGTTCGTATTACATTTGTTGATGCGGGTTTAGTCTTTAGAACGAACTGTCTTTGCACTGGTGTTTTTAAACTTGAACGTTTATGTTGTCCTGAGGAACTTTCAGTCAAGGTATTTTTGTCAGATCGGGGTATATGTAATTTAAAACACTAATTAGAACATCTGGCATCAAAATCGAACAAAACCACAAGCAATAACATTTATTCGGTCACTTACAGTATACGGCTCTTAGATAACTATGTAAAAATAATATTTAAAATTACAAGTTCAACAAAATACAGAAAATTATATACATAAAACCATCACTCTACTCACTTTTAAAAAATAGACTAACTAAACTTGATTACAAATATTATAAAAAATAAGTACACTGACAGCTACACTTTACAAATTTCAAGCACTCCCACCAAACACACTTCGTCATACAATCTGTTCCGCAAAAGGGAAAACAAATAACAAAACACACACACATTCGGTTGAACACTATATCGTGTTGTTGTTATTAACTGCCATGTTCTCTTTTACAGCCTGGGTACAAATCAATTAGATTATTCTTTGTTTGTCTTGTGAAAGTGGTTTTCTTAGAGCACTCCAGCTCCCTCCATAACAAAATTCATCCTGGTTTTGGATTATATATATAGTCCTCGTCACCCTGGAAAGGTCCTCAAATCCTGTTTTAAGTTAATACAGTTTAAACAATTTCTATGAAATCCATTTCAATAAAATCCACTTGGAGTAAAATTAACTCCTAGATTTATATGATACGTATTCAATACTTAGAATAGATGTCTGTACCATTCTTTCTACTTCAGCACCACTGGAAAAAAAAAATTCATCCTGCCTCAGCTGGAATTCTGCAAAAACTCTTCATCAATGATTTTAATTACAATTATTGTCACTGCAACTAATTATTTTCATGCACGGGGTTGAAAACCCCTGTTAGGAAGAGTTGACAGCTATCACATTGCTTTCTCTTTATTCAAACAAAATTCCTGCCACGTTTAGTTTGTTTTCTACAACGTATGAGTTTGTCCTGTTAACAACTTTTATAATATTATTATACTATTAGGAGTGGTCTACAACATGTAAAAGAAAGTGACCCTCTAGATATCCCAATACCCATCCAAACACAAAAGCTGATCACAGTTGGAAAGAGGGTGGTTAGTTCATTTTTCGACTTAAAATGGTGATGTATATTTAGAAAGACACATTAGCCTGAAACTTTTTTTTTTTTTGCAAATTTTTCCGGGTCCAGTTAAAGCAGAACTTTGATTTGAACAGATGAACATTATTAGCATTATCTCCATTTCTTCTTGCTCACCTCCCTACTCTGGCTGGTATATCAACCTGTGACTGCCTTGATGACGCATTTAAGGTACCAGAAATAAGGACCACTTTCTTTGCCAGTCGCGGACAGTCTAACATGGAGGAGGTACAGGCATCACTACGACAGACTGCTGCCAACAGTATGGAGGATGACAGTTGTATCCCTTTTGATGGAGGATGACAGTTGTTGTGTCCCTTGTGATGAAAGATGACAGTTGTATCCATTTGTATAAAGAGTCTCTCGTTGTTTTGAAAGATGTATGTGTAAATCAGATTTGTGTGGCCAGTACCTTGGTCAATGATCTTAAACTAAAAACGATATTAATACTAGTTAAAATTAAATAACACCAATTTGTCAGGTTTTATAATTAACCTTTTAATTTTGCTCCCAGATGACATATTTTGCAAAGGATGTTGAGTCAAAATCTGCATTTGCTCAGGTGCCCAGATTAATTATTGAAGAAAAATATGCAGTGATTTTCTGAATGCCTCCTCTGCTTCTTTCACTCTACCCCCCAAACTATATTTCTGTGTTCTTTAGTCATGCTAACTGAAATGACTAATTTATTTTTTTTATATACATATATATTCATGTATTTATATCACTGTGATACAACTTTTAGTCGTTGGCTACAATACTCCACTATAATATTTTTATTCACAGAGTGTTGGCCAATGTTTTCAGGTAACTATTTCTTTACAACTAGGGGGTGAAGGGTTTCCTTAGAAGAAAGATTTGTAAGTGAACCAGCAATTGTCGATATGTCAGCCTTCTTATAGGGTTTGACCACAATCTTCACATCTTATTACGCACTCGTATACGACATAAAATGCTAACCCGAAGCTGTCGCGACATTAGAGGTTCTTCAAAGATTTATGACCTTTTCTAATATGAAAATCTTCTATTTTGACCAAACAACATATTTGGACTATTGAAGGCATGCATTGATTTAAAGTTGTTAACTAGCATTTACTCACGTTTGTGTGATATTTTTTATTGAAAAGTAAATAATCAAAGAAAGAATATATATATTTATTGGCCTTCAGGAGGTTCTTCAAAACAAACCCAGACAAAAAAGGAACAAAGTGTTCAAGTGACAGAAATTCTCTAAAAAAATAAACTGGAAATCATGAACAGAATAAAAAAATAAAGGTGAATCCTGGACAGTCTTGTAGACTTCCAGTGGAAGCTGTAAATAGATCATTTGGAAACTTGATTTGCATGTGTTAATTTGAATCTAGAATGATGTATTTAAGTGTTCAAATTATAATTACAGATGTACAGTCATTTATATAGTTGAAAGTAAATAATTTACTATTGTGAATGTATTATTAATTATTACAGTGACAATAATATAATAAGGTACTATTCACTTAAGTGTCATAAATACCTATCATTTGCAAACTTTTCAGGCAACATCTGTCTATATTTGTGAATCGTCTTAAGTAATTTTGTATTCTATTTTGTAGTTATTGGAAAATTTAAACCTAAAATTTAATGGGATTCTAAATTATATATTTATACACAAATTTCTATTTTTATATTTCAAATACTCCTTTGCAGTTGAGAATAGATTTTACGTGTAGCCTGAATTGTACAGCTATTAATGTTTTCAATTCAACAACTGATCATATGGTATATTTATAAATTGCGTTCATATAAAGATATTACTAATGTTTTGTCAGTGTTACATATCTACCAGGACAGAAATTTGCATATATTGTTTCTGCTCCAGAATATAGTTGTATTTGACATAGTTTTTGCAAATAAAGACGCATTTTTGATCATACCTGAAGGAACTCTCATATGTGCTGTAACTGCTTTACGTTTTATACATGTGAATATGTGCATAATAAAATTTTCTCTGGTAACACTATTTTATGTAAGGAATGAATCCTAAGAGTATTCAGATGTGGTTTTAAGGTAAAACTTCGTGTTGTTTTGAAGCTCGTAGTGAATGTGTTTGTAGTTTGTATAACCATTTACTGTTATGTTCATGGTTGAATAATTTAGTGTTTTGTGTTCATACTAATAGCAAGTGCTTGAATGTTAACTCTTGGCTTAATAAATTTACCAATTATAGAATCCTCATGTGTAGTTTAGAACGACAAATATTTATAATTAAGCATTTAAAGTTAATATATATATTTGATATTCTTGGTAAATTACTACAGATATCAATTTACTACAGCAATTAATTTAGATTTAATATTTATATCTTATGGTTCTACAGTAAAGATTATTCCTGCTGTAAAAATTAGAGTATACAGGTGTAAATAATTTTACAGTAAATATATTTATTTCTATAAACTTTATTTCAATTACATGTACAAATGACTTACGTTACAGTTTTATGCTACTGTATGTTTTACGGTAAGTTTCGGACAAGTGTTCTGAACAATTTGCAGTAATTTATTAATAGTGTAGATTCCACTAAACCAATTAAAACAGTTCTGACATTTCGCTACTAAAGTAAACATATAATTCATTTACTTATTAATAATAGTGGAATCATTAGTATTTTTCTGGCTTTGAATAAGAAAGTAGAAAGTTTGAGCTACTAAACTACACGTTATTGGGTAAATTCATAACGAACTGTATTTAACTGGATTATTCTAAATCGAACTGCTTCCACGTGCATGGATCATTATCGATACTACTATCCTGTCATCTAGTGTTCAGATTACGAAATATTCAGCAGAGTTCATATACTGGGTGCCTTTTATTAATATCAAATTTAAGAGTTTCTACGCGTGCCACCATTATTATACTTTCATAATCGTTTTAAAAACATTACCTAGCTACAAGTAAACATAGCATAGGAACGTTATAATAGCAAAATATTAGGTTAATAAAGTTATATTCTGGAGATATGAATCACGAATTTATTAGCATGTTTCATTTTCTGTGTTCTTATTATTATTAATATCATAAGTAATGCGTACTGTATTATTTACTTATTGTTAATATCATAAGTAATGCGTGCTATATTATTTACTTATTGTTAATATTATATGTAATGCGTGCATATTATTTACTTATTGTTAATATCTTAAGTAATGCATGCTATATTATTTACTTATTGTTAATATCATAAGTAATGCGTGCTATATTATTTACTTATTGTTAATATTATATGTAATGCGTGCATATTATTTACTTATTGTTAATATCATAAGTAATGCGTTATATATTATTTGGTTATTGCTAATTTCGTAAGTAAGGCATTATATACGAGGTTTGTTCAAAAAATACGCGGACTGTTTGAATTGCGCGGCTCCAGTTGGTTCCAGGGGAATCCGCTTGGTGTCGCTAGGTTTGCACAGATCAGCTGATTACGACGCCATTTCCCGATTGCAGATATCTTCATTTGTGTATTAGCTACGCGGTTTTAAGTGAAGTGCGATTTTTTCGTTTCGCGGATTTCAGAATGAATGACCTGAAGGAGCAACGACTTGCTGTGAAATTTTGTGTTAAACTTGGAAAATCTGCGACTGAAACTTTTGCTATGCTTAACACGGCTTACGGTGATGTTGCTATGAAGCGTACGGCATGTTTCAAGTGGCATGAACGTTTTAAGGATGGTCGACAGTCCATTGAAGATGATGAGCGTCCTGGACGTCCTTCCACGTCAACTGACGACCCACACGTCGACAAAATCAACACCCTGGTGCGGACAAATCGACGTCTGACTGTCAGGGAGCTTGCTGAAGTGTGTGAGATATCAGTTGGATCTTGTTACGAGATTTTGACCGAAAAATTGAAGATGCACCGCGTATCTGCGAAATTTGTGCCTCAGAACTCGTGAGTTTTTGGCCAAACACTCGATCACTGTTCTTTCCCACCCACCCCTACTCACCTGATCTTGCTCCTTGCGATTTTTTCTTGTTCCCCAAACTCAAAAGACTCTTGAAAGGAAGAAGATTTGAGACGATTCCCGAGATTAAGGCAAATGCGACGAAGGAGCTGGAATACATTACAAAAGAAGCGTACCAGGACTGTTTCAACAAGTGGAAACACCGTTGAGATAATTGTGTGCGTTGGGGAGGAGAGTACTTTGAAAGGGGTCCCAGACCTGTAACTTCTAAATAAAGTACATTTTGTTTTATGACGTCTGTCCGCGTATGTTTTGAACAGCCCTCGTATTATTTGCTTATTGCTAATTTCGTAAGTAAGGCGCTCTATATTATTCACTTATTGCTAATTTCATAAGTATGATGTGCTATATTATTCACATATTACTAATTTCATAAGTAAAGCGTGCTGTATTATTCATTTATTGCTAATTTCACAAGTAAGGCGCGCTGTATTATTTACTTATTGCTAATTTCATATCTGTAGCGCGCTATATTATTCACTTATTGCTCATTTGATAAGTAAGGTTAACTATATTATTTAATTATTTCTAATTTCATAAGTAAAGTTTACTGTATTATCCATGGGTTATTTCATAAATAAAGTTTACTGTATTATCCATGGGTTATTTCGTAAGTAAAGTTTACTGTATTATCCATGGGTTATTTCATAAGTAAAGTTTACTGTATTATCCATGGGTTTAGTTGTTCTTTCTTAAGCACAGAGTTACACAATTTGATTATCTTTGCAGTACCCACACAGAGTATCGAACCGCAAGCTTCAGTATTATAATCTCATAGCTTAACTATTAATGGCATACTGTTATAGAAACTGATTTGCATTGCTAGTTTATTGTGTGTATTTAGTACTAATATAAACCTCCCTAGCTGGGCGAACTGCATGAGATTTTTTTCAGATTACATATGAAAATATTGTTTAGAGCAAGGATACCTAACTAACTAAATGTTAATACTTTTAGGTAGAAAAAAAGCAAGAGAAATATATTTAATTAGGTAAGTTGGCTACCACGTTGAGTTTTAGTTTCATATTAGGTTAGCTAGCTACCACGTTGAGTTTTAGTTTCATATTAGGTTAGCTAGCTACCACGTTGAGATTTAGTTTCATATTAGGTTAGCTAGCTACCACGTTGAGTTTTAGTTTCATATTAGGTAAGCTGGCTACCACGTTGAGTTTTAGTTTCATATTAGGTTAGCTAGCTATCACGTTGAGTTTTAGTTTCATATTAGGTTAGCTAGCTACCACGTTGAGTTTTAGTTTCATATTAGGTAAGATGGCTACCACGTTGAGTTTTAGTTTCATATTAGGTAAGCTTGTTACCACGTTGAGTTTTAGTTTCATATCAGGTAAGCTGGCCACCACGTTGAGTTTTACTTTCATATCTTAGTCTAACCGAAAGTTAATGTTAACTAGTACTCGTAGTGTGCCTGTTTCTGAAGTGACATTTATAACATAACGTTTTCGAACAACATGGTACCCATTGGTCCATCTCGGCTGCTCCATCTTCTACACTAAAATAAAACTACCATTAAATAAATAAATAAAATCTTAAAGCTATCCTTTATCATTCGTATACTTATCAAGCTTTCCCTTACACTTACTTAAGTTTACTGGTTCTCCAACATTCGATGGCAGCCCATTCCTGAGGCCAACGATCCATCCTATTAGAAAACAAAACAAAACTGTCTTAACTAAAGATGAAGTCCTACTCTAGCAAAATTTTTATTTTTTTCCCTAGTCCTACTGTTCTCATTATTAAGTATGAAAAAATATGATACATCAACAGCATAAATTACCTTATTAATTTTAAACTTATCTGTCAGATCCATTATAACTCTTCTTTTTCTTCAAGAATAAACAATTTGAGAGATTTCATCTTCTTATATGACAAACTTTTCATCCCAGACACTATTTTAGTGGTCCTTTTCTCAACCTTTTTCAGCAGTTGGGTAAGGAGTCTAAAACTGAACACAATGTTCCAAATGTGTAAGGCAAGATTTTCCCTTAGTGAAACCATGTTGCGTATACAATAAAATTCTAAGCTTCATTAAAAGATTTTGTAAATTACCTTTTAAGAGACTTTCCATAACTGATGTAAGGCTGATGGGTCTATAACTACTGGGACAATTTTTCAGTGATGTCGAGAAACCCACTTGTTGAGAAATTTATATGCAAAAACGGCTCGTTTGGGTTGAGAAAATATTTTACATAGAAGGTCGAAACAAATAGAAGGTTCGACCTTCTATGTAAAATATTTTCTCAACCCAAACGAGCCGTTTTTGCATATAAATGGGACAATTTTTATCATCTCTTTGAAATGAGGAGTTGCCTTAGCTAACTTCCGATCTTCCAGTATCTCCTCACTGTTGAGAATTGACACAAAATTGTAGCAAGTGGCTCACATATTTAACTTTCTTTAAACCCTTTAAGAAAACATTGTCTAGCTCAGGAGCTTTATCGTTCTCTTAACTCGCTAATATTTTGTTTATCAGTTCAGAATTAATGCAGTCATTTTGTTCGATCTCGTTTTCATTTTTCAGCTGCTCGAGATTTGGAATACTGCTTGAATCTTCCTTAGTAAAAACTGAAAAAAAACAAACAATAATAATCCAGCCATCATATAATCATGAAATACCAGCTTTTCTTGACCATCATTTTGTTTACCCTTAAATAATTTAAAGAAATATTGTAGTTAATATTTCACATGTTCAGCCAACCTTCTTTCCTCATGTATACTTTTTGATGTCCTAATTCTCTTGATATTCTACGTCTCCTGTCATACCAGTTAATTTAAATTTCTTAAGTTTATTATATTTTTCTTTAATTTTATCTCTTACACTCTTTGTAAGCCAACCTGGTTTTTTACCTGTAGCTACCATTTTCTTTCTATAAGTAGTATATTTATCTTAGATAGTTAATTATTTTCCAAGTTTGATCAACGTCTCCAAATAACACAGCTGCCTGACAGGCATCCCCTCAAAATTTACTTTTGTGAAATTTCTAACCAAATATTATTATTTATCTCCATGTGAAGTAAAACATTGAACCTAATAGAGCAATGATTACTTATACCATGATGTTCCCCATTTTCGCTCGCTCAATAATTTCTATATTTGAAGCTAATAACAAACTAAAATAGCATTGTTTTTAGTAGGTTCTTCCTCAGGGTTTGGCTCTAGCATTTCTCAATCTATATAGCTTAAAATAAAATTTCTAATACTTATGATTTTATTCACAGCTGATATCTCAATCTTGCTGTAAAGTTTATTACGAATTTCATTAGTGCCATCTGGTGGTTTGAAACAAATTCCTACTAAAAGCCTTTTATTTGATTTTCTCAATTTGAAATGTATGACGTATATGTATCGTTAATAATAAAAGCCATTTAGCCTGATATATATTATATAACACACCTACAACTGTAGCCTGGACTTAAACACTTTAATCCTTAAAAGACTAAGACACTATAAACTAGTTTTTAGATTCTATTTATTTAATGAAACAATCTATTTGTCCTGTTTTATGACTTACGACTAAGTTTAGAAAAAATGACCTTTATACTTCAGTTATGTATTATTTTAAATTTTTTTCAGCGTTTCGCTTCCTTGTGGTTAATATTCACAATCATTTCATACCACTCATAAAATATTTTTTACAATTTTTATTTGTTTAAGGAAATAATCTGTCAATAGTGTAAGCTCTATATACTATCATTGTTCTTAAATTTAAAACAGTTCTTACTGTTAACAGTCCTGTATATATTGGTTTATGATATGCTCGTAATTTGATATGAGTTCCGGAGTTATTACGGTGTAGATATAAAAATAAGAATTTTTTTAATCGGATATTTTAAGAATTAATTCACTTTTTTCAGCTGTAACGGACGTATCATCAGCATATCCATGATATCATAAAGGTTTAGAACTTTCTGGAAAGATACACGACCATTCTTTTTTACTAGATAAAGCAAGACCGATTTGTTAGAGTAGGTGCCATTTTGAGACCATAACAACATCGTCTATTTGATATTGAGTGTTATTATTTAATTGAAAATGCGATTTTGTTTTTACTTTCAAAGTTCCATTAAAAGCCAGTAGACTAATTACAATTGTATTAGTTTGTTTTGGAGAAAGAAAAGATCTGCTTCTAACTAAATAGTATCGTATTAATATAAATAATTTAATGTGAAAGTTCACAGAATGATGTTGTCCACGAGATGGTAACTGTCCAAGTTCTTTAGCAATTATTTCTAATGTACTAATCATTCTTTTGAAATGTTTTAAAATAAAACTAACTGTCATTTCCTGATTATAGCTATTTATGTGTGAAAAATTAATTATAATAGTAACAATGTTCTGGTGTTAATTAAGTGTTATACATTATATCATTGATACTTTCTTTTTCATTTCAGTAACCTGATATTAAGGTAGGAATTGTGTAAGTTTTATCTGGATGGTCAATAGAAGCTTTAAATCAATCTTCGCTCGGCATGGACAGGTGCTTAAGGCATTCGACTCGTAATCCGAGGGTCGTGGGTTCGAATCCTCGTCACAGCAAACATGCTCGCTCTTTCAGCCGTTGGGACGTTATAATGTGACGGTCAATTCAACTATTCGTTGGTAAAAGAGTAGCCCAAGAGTTGGTGGTTGGTGGTGATGACAAGCTGCCTTCCCACTAGTCTTACACTGCTTAATTAGGGACTGCTAGCACAGATAGCCCTTGTGTAGCTTTGCGCGAAATTCAAAACAATCTATTCTGTTTTTTGTATTACATAAAAAAATTTCAGTACAACGTCCTCGTAGTTCTATTTCTCGTCTCGTAATTTGTGGGCGCAGGTTCGAATCCTTTTATTGAATGTGCTCGCCCTTTCAGCTGTGGGGACGTTATGGTGTAACGGTCAATCTCATTATTTGTTAGCGAAGAGTAGCCCAAGAATTGTGGTGGGTAACATTTATTACCTTCCTTCTCCATAGTAAATTACTGCTAAATTATAAACGGCTAGGGACGATAGTCTTCCTGTAGTATACCAAGAAATTTAACAAACATATCCTCTCTTTTATTGTTTCTTCAAACAAGTCTTACAACGAACAAGGTCCATCTACGATATTAAAATTATGCAATTCTATTTTATAATAACTAAAATTTATCCCTAAAATTTTATTCTGTTCACTTTATATTCCATTTAATTATTCAGATAATTCGGTAGTACTATATAATAGTATTTAATATTCCTCAATTTTTGTTATAAATCGTAAGTATAAAAAAAACAACTGATGTCAGTTTTCAATCGTTTATAATCTTCTCAAAAACTCAAGATGTAACTTTATTTTGTTTCTTAAGGTAAACTTTACCAAAATAATGCTTTACCGTTTCTCTTTAATTCTCTCATTTATAATTAAATTTGTAACGAAAACACCCTAAAGAATGGGTATGATGATTATAATTTACAAACTGTACACATTTTATACAGTAAATTACTACTAAATTATTTTTTTTTGTTTTTTACTAAACTAGTAAACACATGAATAATTTGCTGGCTGGTGCTAGAGACAACAGAACACAGATGTTTAAACAGAATATGCTGAAGTAACTTTTATGGATAAAGTTACGTATTACACACTTTGAAACTACTTCAGAAAAAAACTATACTTTAGAGGGATATAGTTACGTTAATATTTATTAATGTTTTTTTTAGTGACTGAAGTGCTTAATTCGTAGATAAAAGGTATAAGATCAGTGTTGATGTACTTGTGGGGGTAGACCTTGGATTTTGGTCTTGGAATATACCAACTTAAATATTATTGTGGCTGTTATTAGAAATGCAACATGAGTGAAATTAAATAGTTGACTGTGTCATCGACACATATGTTCTCAAAGTAACTTACAATTAATTAATTATTATTATTAATTAATTATAAAATTAATTATTGAGTTTCTGCCTTTCTCTTAAATTAAAATAAAATTCAACACCCTTACTGGATTTCATCTGGAATGGATCAATTTACAACTGGACTTCACAAACGTAAGTAAATATAGATCATTCTAGATTGTCCAAAATAGATATTTTTTGTTCAAGTTGTTTCGTACAGAATATAATTTAAATGTTATTTCCTAGAAAACACATAGATGGCAGTATAATTTTTTTTGGTGAATTATTTTCTACTTTCAATCACAATGGTGTGTGTTTCTCTGAAGTATACAAATAAGGACAAAAAATCATAAAGTGATTTTAAATGGAGAAAAACTATAAACACAATTTTATACAACATTTGTAATGAGTCTTAATAATCAGTAGAAAGTGGATTTGAACATTTAGTAGACTGTTAATATTTATTATTGAAATAAAGCACACAGTACATAATTCTTTCTTGATGATTAAGAGAGATATAGCACACCCAATATTTAGTACTTTTGTGTCGTTCGTTGTTACCTTCGGTTCATCCCGGTAGTGACACAAATAAAAAATGTAACTCAGTCCATACATACGACACAGTAAAGTTCGTTTCTACAGTTTGTGATACTTTCATTTTCTTTTCACTTTATTAAACATTACTCACAGTATGTATGAGTTAAGTAGGTTTATTATGAATAAATTAACGTATCTTAAACATTACTCACAGTATGTATAAGTTAAGTAGGTTTATTATGAATAAATTAACGTATCTTAAACATTACTCACAGTATGTATAAGTTAAGTAGGTTTATTATGAATAAATTAACGTATCTTAAACATTACTCACAGTATGTATAAGTTAAGTAGGTTTATTGTGAATAAATTAACGTATCTTAAACATTACTCACAGTATGTATAAGTTAAGTTGGTTTATTATGAATAAATTAACGTATCTTAAACATTACTCACAGTATGTATAAGTTAAGTAGGTTTATTGTGAATAAATTAACGTATCTTAAACATTACTCACAGTATGTATAAGTTAAGTAGGTTTATTATGAATAAATTAACGTATCTTAAACATTACTCACAGTATGTATAAGTTAAGTAGGTTTATTATGAATAAATTAACGTATCTTAAACATTACTCACAGTATGTGTAAGTTAAGTAGGTTTATTATGAATAAATTAACGTATCTTAAACATTTCTTTTTAAACTTCCATATTATATGTCAAGATATCAATATCACAAAAGATATAACAGTATCGTTAAGCAGATATGTCAAGTGTACTGACTTAAAATGATGTAACCATACCTTTCACCAAATATGTCAGGTTTAGTAACTTACAAATGATGTAACCATACCGTCCACCAGATACATCAGGTTTACTGACTTACAATTGATGTATATCAATACCTTTCATTAGATACGTCCAGGTGTACTGTATGCATGTGTAGTTGTTTTTCTTTTAGCAAAGCTACATTGGGCTATCTGCTGAGCATTGGGTAAGTAGCATTTAGTAGTTTGTGATACCAGAGACTGTAATAACTAGTAGTATAAGAAGTTCTTGTTATATTTTTACCGTTTCGAATGGACTTTTCTCAGAACTTTTTTCACCTTGTGAACTGTCACGTTATGAAATTTACTGTTTAATGCCATTCAGTAAGGCAGGAAAAATTAACAATTTTCAACTGAAGTCTTAGGTTTATATAATCTTTAGTTTTACATAATTAAGATCTGTTCGTGTTTTAGAAAGTCTAGATATAGTGACGACTATGATATCGATAGTCAGATCTAATAAACAGATCACTGCACTCACTCAGACAGTGTATCTACATAACAAATGTTATTTATAAACCGTTTGTTTCTCACCAAAGCAGCACATAATTAATTAAAGTGTCAACAAGAAAATTCTTTTTGACGTTTATTTTCGTTTTTTCTCATTAGAGGAGGTTTCATTACATGACATAAATATAAAAAAATATAATCCACCATTTCTTGGGTTTATTATAAAGGAAGTCGCTGTCTTAGCACGCTCAATAAGCCACGAGCAGGATGATGGACTCAGCAGATAGTCCAATGTCGCTTTGTTATAAGAAAATACACGAACAGGAGAACTAATTAATCGATCCTTATGACATGAACCGGCAACGATTAATAGAAAAAAGTAGTTTTCCTGTTTCAGCTTCTTCCTTTCCACTAGGATTTATTAAGAGTCCATGACTACATCCCTTTTACTGATATTTAGCAAGGAGTTGTGTTGTGCTAGTTTCGAACTGATAGTGTTTTATGTGTTAAAAGGTTGAATGAAAACAGGCAAGTAGTGCGATCACTGGTACTAAAGTTATAATAGGGCTAGGAAACATTAAAGTTGTTATATAAATAACGGATCACTATCTGGTGTTAATATATGGTACTAACGTTATTATAGAACAAGGAAATATTAAAGTTGTTAATAAAAATTCAGATCACTATCTGGCGATATTCCTGACACTAATGTTATCGCAGAACTGGGAAACATCTGATGCTGCTTGATGGTAGTAGTGTTACAGCAGATCTAGGTAACATTAAAGATACTATATAAAGTTGTATAAACACCTGGAAAATATCTGATGCTGCTTGATGGTAGTAGTGTTACAACAGGTCTAGATATCATTAAATATGTTATATAAAGTTGTATGAACACCTGGTAAACATCTGATGCTGCTTTATGGTACTAGTGTCAAAACAGATCTGTGTAACATTAAATATACTATATATAGTTGTATAAACACCTGGTAAACATCTGATATTATGTGGTACTAGTGTTACAACGTGTTTCACTGTCCACTGGAGACTTCCACAGACTGTTTATCACACACTCCAGACTAAACTAGTACATCAGTCAATATTAGTAAACTCCACCTAATTTCAATATTAGTACAATTCACTGATTTTCAATATTAGTTCACTTCATTGACTTTCAGTATTGGTTCGTTTCACTGACTCTCACTATTAGTACACTTCACTGACATTCAATATTAGAACACTTCACTGACTTTCAGTATTAGTACGCTTCATTGACTCTCTGTATTAGCACACTTTACTGACTTTCAGTATTAGTATATTTAACTGACTCTCAATATTAGTACACCTCACTGACATTCAGTGTCACTACACTTCACTGACTCTCTGTATTAGTACACAACATACTGACTCATTATCAGTACACTTCACTGACTTTCAATATTAGTACATTTTACTGACTGCCAATATTAATACACTTCATTGTCTTTGAATATTAATACATTTTACTCACTTTCAATATTAGTACACTTCACTGACTTTTAGTAATAGTACACTCCACTGAATTAAAATATTAGTACACTTCTCTGAATTTCAATATTAGCATACTTTACTGATTCTCAGTATTAGTGCACTTCACAAACTCTCAATTCTAATACACTTCATCATCTTTGAATATTAGTAGACTTTACTGACTTTCAATATTAGTACACTTCACTGACTCTCTGTATTAGTACACTTATTGACTTTCAGTATTAGTACACTTCACTGACTTTCAATATAAATACACTTCATTGTCTCTGAATATTAGTACACTTTACTGACTCAGTATTAGTATACTTCACTGACTTTTAATATTAGAACACTTTACTGAATTTGAATATTAGTACACTTTAGTGGTTTTCAATATTAGTACACGTCACTGACTCTCAATATTAGTATACGTCACTAACTTTTAATATTAGTACACTTCCCTGAATTTCAATATTAGTACACTTCCCTGAATTTCAATATTAGTACACTTTGCTGACTTTCAATATTAGTACACTTCATTCTCTTTGAATATAAGTACACTTTACTGACTCAGTATTAGTACACTTCACTGACTTTCAATATTAGAACACTTTACTGAATTTCAATATTAGTACACGTCACTAACTTTTAATATTAGAATACTTCACTGAATTTCAATATTAGTACACTTTACTATCTCTCAGTATTACTGTGCTTTATTGAGTTTAGATATTTTTCCTGAATATTTATCTATAATTACATATAAACTTGGATGATATCAGTGTTTGTGTTTCACAGACTGTAAAAGGTTTTCTTTACAAAGTTCATGAAATAAATTGTTACAATAACCCACCAGAAATAACGTGAAACCATTCATTGTTCAACAATTAACTAAAGTTATAGTTTAAATAAAACGAACTTGTTTTCATTGTTAAGATGTATCTGCACCTATTCTTTATTTATTTCGTGAATATCTAAGTTGTTCTTTAATTACTATATATTTAATAAATACTACATAATAGAATGAAATGTTATTGTGAATAACAGTACCTGTGTACTCTGAAAGTTACTTAAATAACATTACTGAGCCTTTTCACTTTATTATGGGGTAGGAATTAGAAAATATATTAGTAATAATCGTTTATTTTTATTTACATATGTAGGCCAAGTAGATAACACATGGGCCCCCCCAGTGGCTCAGCGGTATGTCTGCGGACTTACACACTAAAATCCGGGTTTCGATACCCGTGGTGGGCAGAGTACAGATTAGCCCATTGTGTAGCTTTGTGCTTAATTCAAAACAGCAACAGATAACGCATGTGTTAAAATATTTAAAAAATATCTATTAATTAACATTAATTCACTACTTCAAACATTCTAAACACCGAGTCTCTAACGTTACTAATAGTAGCCCTATTTGTAGTCTAATGTTAGCTTTAAGTCTAACACATAAACGTAACACAAGATTTCAGTGAAACACTACTTAGTATTTTTTTTTTTTTTTGGCTACATCTCAGTGTCGCAAAACTTGTGAATTAAACCAATTTGCTGTGATATAATCACAGATATAAGAAACAACAGCAAAGTATAAAATAATATACCTTTCTAACAAATCAGCATGAACATTGAGCATTCAACATAAGCACCATAGTTAGCCTAGGAACAGTCAGGTGAGAGTTGTTTGTTAGACGACGTTTCTATATTGTAGAGCATTACCAAAGAGAATAAGCCCTTTATTATCAGTGATTATCTACTAAAACCCTATTTTAGCGAGACTTTCAGTTCATTATACAAATTCTATAACTTTCAGTGATGCAGTAACAGCCAAAAATTAATGATACCGGCTCCTCTTACACTTTCTTGTTTTGTTCAATTCACAGATTTGGAGACAGGTTAGCGTAGTGAAGTTAGCACGATTGATATTTGAAAATTAAAGTTTCTGAAGGGTTGCAACACGGAATAGTTCCTCCAGGCTTTTCTCTTGTCTTCTAATCAGTTAGCTTTCTGGAAGTGGAAAGTTAAGTGCTGTTTGTTTAGATGTAAAGTCCTCTCCAGAGAAATTTCGTGACTACTTAAACCCCTCTAGACTCGCTTATAAGTATTCTTTTGGCAACGTAGAATATTAGGGAATACGATATTTAGGTTTTCTCTGAGCCTATACTTAACAGTTCTCATTTCTAAAGTGTAATTGTACAGTAATGATAATTTTGGCGGTAATACACTGAAGTCGTTGGAAAGGTATGTAATGAATCATTCAGCTACTATTCACAAAGACATTAATAACGTATTGAATTAAACTGTTCGAAGGTAAAGGTTGAATGAAAAAATGCGTATTAACTCTTCGTTTTGAATGTTTTGTACGTTTAGTGAAGTGTATGATCAACGTTTACTATAGAATAAGTTATCAGTTAGTTGTAAGAAAATATCTTTTATATTTTTAACAATAGTTACATTGCATACATTTTACGATAGTTTATTGATGTTATGGTACCATTTACAATACTCTATTAATGTTATTGACACGAGTTACATTATTTTATGAATGTTATGGTACTTTTCACAATACTTTATTAATGTTATCGCTACGAGTTACGATAGTTTATTAAAATGACAGATCAGTAAATAGTTAACACAAGCAAAGTGAAGACATATTAACACCCAGTTTTATGTAAAAGCTTCAGTAGCATATTTCTTTGATTCCAGAATTACTAGTTTGTTGCATAAATCTCATTGATAATTGTTGGTTAGCGTTATATTTTAGACAACCGAAGAAATTAATATTTTCAGTGTAACATCTTCCTTTCCAGATGTCACTTACTCAGTTTCAGTATGATTGTGGTTTGTAGGCTTCACGTAGATGGGGCAGGTTTAAGGATTGAAGTAAAAAGTCAGAGATTCTAAAGGCTCAGACAGAACCAGCCAGAAGCACTCGTTAACCTGCGAGCTACTCTTAATGCAGAAGCAGAATTGGTAACCAACTAACAGACAAGATCAGAAATCACATTAAAACTATATTTTTCACACGATTCTATTCGCAGAATAACTTGGTATAGTAAATATACTGTGGGTATTATAGACTGTAGGCTTAATGTAAACACTGAGTTATTTCGTATAAGTACACTTGCAAACTGATATGATAACAATATTTATTTCTTGGTGTATTTAAACCTGACAGACATCATGCTATAATTCTTTGTTTATTCTGTGATGCATTGAAATATGACTGACATTTTTGCGATATATCCTTGTTTGACTTTTTGCTATATTCAAATATATTTGACGTCTTATGAAACAAAATTGTTTAATTCATTATTCTATTAAAACATGACGAACATCTTATGAGACATCCTAGTTTAATTTTTTGTTGAATTGAAACATGGCTGACATCTTATGTGACATCCTAGTTGAATTCTTTGTTGTACTGGAACATGAACGACATCTTATGGGGTACCATTATTTAATTCCCTATTGTACTGACACATGAATAATATTTTAAGAGACATCCTAGTTTAATTATTCGCTTATTGAAATATGACTGACATTTTATGAAACATTTACAATTTCTTAAGGAATGAAACATGACTGACATCTTGTGAGACGCCTTTGTTTTATTCCTTATTGTATTGAAACATAGCTGACATATTGTGAGAAATTTTTTAAATTCCTTGTTGGTTTGAATATGACATACTTGTTTAATTCATTTTTGTATTCAAGAATGATTGACGTCTTCTGAGACATCCCAGTTTAATTATTAGATGTACTAAAAGTGTCTGACATCTTGTGAGATATCCTTCTTTAATTTCTTTTTGTACTGTAACATGACTAACGTTTTGTGAAACATTTTTTTTAATTACATGTTGCAATGAGACACAGCTGACATTTTATGAGGCATTATTGCTTAATTACTTGTTTATTGAAACATTACTGACATATTATGAATAATCTTTGTTTAATCGATTGTTGTATTGAAATATGAATGACATCTTGTGTGACATCCTAATTTAATTTCATGTTTTACTGAAAAATGAATGGTATTTTATGGGACAGCCTTACTCAATTCATTTTTGTATAGAGATATGATTGACATCTTCTGAGCCTTCATTCTTAATTGTTTCTTTTATTTAAACATAAGTAACATCTTAGTTTAATTTCCCGTTGTACTGAAAAATAACTGTTATGTTAAGAGACATCCTGATTTAATTATTTGTTTATTTATACACGATTGGCATCATATAGATATCTTTGTTTAATTCCATGCTGTGATGAAACGTGACTGACATATTGTGAGATACTCTAATTTAATTCCTAGTTGAACTGAAACATGTTTTACATATAAAGTGACATCGTTATTTCCCAGTTATATTGTAACATGATTGAAAACAATTGTGAGACGTACTTATTTAATTTCGTTTTTTTAAAAATGACTGACATCTTGAGAGACATCTCTTTAATTCTTAGTTGTACTGAAACAAGTCTAAAATCCTTCGAGATCATTGTTTAAATCACTCTTGAACTAAAACATGTCGAAAACCTTAAGAGATATCCATGTTTAAATCACTGTTGTACTGAAATATGTCTAAAATGTTAAGACATATCCTATTTTAAGCCACTATTGTACAAAAACATGTCTAAAATCTTAAGAGATATCTTTTTAAACCACTGTTATACTCAAACATGTCTAAAATTTTAAGAGATATCCTTGTTTAAATCACTGTTGTATTGAAATATGTCTAAAATCTTACGAGATGTCCTTGTTAAACCACTACTGTACCGAAATGTGTCTAAAATCTTAAAAGATATCCTTGTTTAAACCAATTTTGAACTGAAACATGACTGAAATCTTAAGACATATCTTTGTTTAAACCACTGTTATACTCAAACATGTCTAAAATCTTACGAGATATCCTTGTTAAACCACTACTGTACCGAAATGTGTCTAAAATCTTAAGAGATATCCATGTTTAAATCACTATTGTACTGAAATATGTCTAAAATGTTAAGACATATCCTTCTTCAAATCTCTTTTAAACTGAAACGTAAAAAATCTTAAGATATATTATTGTTTAAATCACTGTTATACTGAAACATGCCTAAAATCTTACGATATATCCTTGTTTAAACCACTCTTGCACTGAAACATGTCTAAATCTTAGAGATATACTTGTTTCAATAACTCTTGCACTGAATGATGTAAAAATCTTAAGACATTTCCTTGTTTAAACCACTGTTGTATTGATAAACGTCATAAATCTTAAGACATATCACTGATTAAATGACTGTTGTACTGAAACATGATTAAAATCTTAAAGGATATCCTTGTTTGAATCGCTGTTGCAATCAAATATGTCCAAAATATTAACTGACATCCTTGTTTAAATCACAGTTGTATTGAAACATGTTTAAAGTACTAAGTTATATCTTTGTATCAACCACTCTTGACAAAGTATTTACAATATGAATAGCTGACTAGTTATGAAATATTTACAATATGATTAGCTGAATAGTTATGATATATTTACAAATGACGAGCCAACTAGTGATAAAATATTTACAATACCAGTAACTGACTATAGACAAAACATTTACAATATTATTGCTGAGTAGTTTTGAAATACTTACACTATGACTAGCTTAACTAGTTATGAAATATTTCCAATATGACTAGTTGAGTAGTGATAAAATGTTTACAGTGTCACTAGCTAAGTAGTGATAAAATACTTTCAATATGACTAACTAACTAGTGAAAATATTTACAATATTACTAGCTGAGTATTGACAGATATATACAATATGACTTGATGATTAGTTATGAAATATTTAAAATATTACTAGCTGAGTATTGACAGATATATACAATATGACTTGATGATTAGTTATAAAATATTTAAAATATGACTAGCTCACAAGTGACAAAATATTTACAATGTGACTAGCTGACTATTGAGAAAAATATTTACAAAATCACTAGCTCACTACTGAGAATACATTTACAATATTACTAGCTAACTAGTGACAAAATATTTACAATATGAGTATGTAACTATTGACAAAATATTTCAAAATGAATTGCTGACTAGTTACAAAATATTTACAAAATAACTAGCTGACTAGTGACAAAATATTTATGACATGACGAGCTGACTATTGATAAAATATTTATGACATGACGAGCTGACTATTGATAAAATATTTATAATATGGTTATGAGACTATTGACAAAATGTTAACAATATGACTTGCTGACTATTTATGAAATATTTACACCATGAATAGTTGAATATTGACCAATATTACACTATAACGAGCTGACTTCTTACAAAATATTTTCAAAAATACTAGCTGACTATAAACAAAATATTTACAATGTGACTAACTATTAACAAAATATTTACAATATGACTAGATGCTCTTAAGATAATATTTACGATATCACTAGCTGACTATTGAGAAAATATTTACAATTTAAGTGTGTAACTATTGAAAAAAATACTTAAAATAATGGTATATGACTTTTGGCAAAATATTTGAATTATCAGTAACTGACTATTGACAGTTATGTACAATATGTGTAGCTGACAAGTGGCAAAATATTTGGAATATGAATTGGTAATTAGTGACATAATATTAACAAAATGACTAGTTGACTAGCTACAAAATTTTTTTACAAAATGACTAGCTGACTAGTTACAAAATATTTAAAATATTACTAGCTGACTAGTGATAAAATATACTCTTCAAAAAAAGAAACGCAAAAGGCAAAATATGAGACACATTGTTAACAAGTTTATTATGTATGACATGTGGGAAACTTTGCACATTCACTGATGAACATCCAAAGTCTGAAAAGGCGAAATCCACGCTCACTAGGTGAAGTTTAACGTTACTCAACGTCAATAACGAGTATGCCCCGTGTGAGCATCAATACCTGCTTGGCATCTCCTGTCCATGGAAGCGATGAGATGACGAATCACATCATGTGGAATGGCTCTCCACTCAGCCTGCAAAGCTGCTGCAAGCTGAGGTAGAGTCCGCGGTTGAGGTTGTCGCCGTCGCAGACGTCGGTCCAACTTGTCCCAAAGATGTTCGATGGGGTTGAAATCTGGTGATCTGGAGGGCCAGGGAAGAGCGTTGATGTTGTGGTGTCTCAAGAAGACAGTGGTGAGTCGGGCTGTGTGAGGACGGGCGTTGTCATGTTGAAAAACGTCGTTGACGTTCACCATGATGGGTTGTACATGGGGCCTAAGAATCTCGTAGACGGTTGCGTACGGTCTGATCGGAAACCCTATGCAGCCCTGGTATGGTTGAGGCAGTAGACGTCGCAGTGGTGGTCCTATCCCGAAGGTGACGTAACCGGATGTTGCGATCATGCGCGGGCGGGGTCACACGAGGTCTGCCAGATCGTGGACAGTCACGAGTTGATCCATGTTGTTGGTGACGATTCCATAGCCTTGTGATGGTGCTTGGGTGGACATTCACGGCTCTGGCAACATCTGATCGAGATTCGCCTGCTTCTAACGACCAATGGCGTTGTTGCGTTGTGCTTCAGTCAGTCTTGGCGTAACTGTTTTGCGTGTCGGTGGCTTAACACTGAGCTATGGAAACCGAGAACCCGTCACTTTTATAGGGATTTTGCACATGTTGCACTTGCAGAACATGCAGATCTCTCAAATAAATTTATTGGACACGCATGTGTTTTGGCAAAAAATCCGATGTTTTCCTCCGTTTTCAAAGTGCACAACTTTTATTGTCATTTTGGTCTGACAATCAGTGCCTTAACACGTGTAACATCACATACTCTGAGCTTGTGACGTTGTTACATATATTTGTCTTTAAAATAACAAAAATATCCCTTTTGCGTTTCCTTTTTTTGAAGAGTATATTTATAAAATGACGAGCTGACTAGTAATAAAATACTTACAATACGAGTATCTGTCTATACACAAAATATTTACTGTATGACCTGCTGACTATTTATGAAATATTTACAATATGAGTTGCTGACTATTAAAAATATGTAAAATAGGTCTAGTTGACAACTGACAAAACATTTATAATATGACAAGCTGACAAGTTATAAAATGTTTACAATATCACTAGTTGACAAGCAGCAAAATGTTTACAATATAACTAGTTGACTAGAGACAAAATATTAAAATATGTCTAGCTGAAGAGTGACAAAATATTTACAAAATGACTAGCTGACGACTGACAGAATATTTACAATATGACTGGCTAAGAAGTGAAAAAGTATTTACAATATCAGTATGTGACTCTTAACAAATATTTAGATTATAGGTAACTGACTATTGGCAAATACTTACAATATGAGTAGCTGACTAGAGGCAAAATATTTACAATATGACTAGCTGACTAGTTATGAAATATTTACAATATGGAAACTAAATATTAACGAAAAGTGTACAAAATCACTGGCTGGGTAGTGAAAAATAATTGACAATATAACTATGTGACTATTCACAGTATATTTACAACATGAGTATGACACTATTGACAAAATATTTACAATATGACAAGCTGACATTTGATAAAATAATTACAAAATGATTAGCCGACTATTGACAAAATATTTACACTATGATAAGCTGACTAGTGATAGAATATTAATAATATAACTGGCTGAATATCAAAAAAACAATATTTATAAAAAGACTACCTGCCTATTGAGAAAATATTTGCAGTATAGCTAGCTGACTAGTGATAAAATATTTACAATATGACGAGATGACAAGTTATTAAATATTCACAATATGATTAGCTGAGAATTGACAGAATACTTAAAATATAACTAGGTGACTGGTGACAAAATGACTAGTTATGAAATATTTACAATATGACTAGCCTACTAGTAATAAAATGTTTACAATATTTGTAGTTGACTATTGACACAATATTTACAATAGGACTAACTGAGTAGTTATGAAATATTTACAATATCACTAGTTGACTATTTACAAAATGACTAGCAGACTATTGATAAAATATATACAATGTATCATGTTCACTAATGATAAAATATTTAGAGTGTGACTAGCTGACTAGTGATAAAATATTGACAATGTGATTACCTGACTAGTGAAAAAATATTTACAATATCACTACCTGACTACTTATGAAATATTTACAAATGATGACCTGACTAGTTATAAAATATTTAGAATACGAGTATCTGACTATTAACAAAATATTTACTATATGACCTGCTGACTGGATATAAAATACTCACAATATGACTTGCTGACTGTTGACAAAATATTCATAATATGTCTAGTTTCCTTGTGACAAAATATTTAGAATATGACTAGCTGAATAGTTATGAAATATTTATCATATCACTAGTTTACTGGCCACAAAATGTTTACAATATGACTAGCTGAATAGTTATGAAATATTTATCATATCACTAGTTTACTGGCCACAAAATGTTTACAATATGACTAATTGTCTAGTGACAAAATATTTACAATATATCTAGCTCACTAATGATAAAATATTTATAATGTGACTAGCTGACTATTGACCAAATATTTACAATAAGACTAGCTAACTTGTGCCAAACTATTTAGAATATTACTAGCTGCCGTTGGCAAAATATTTACAATATTACTAGTTAACAAGTGAAAAAAATATTTACAATATGAGTGTGTGACTCTTGACAAAATATTTGGATTGTAAATATTGACTATTGACAAACAATTTACAATACGACTAGCTGAGTAGTGGTAAAATATTATCAATATGAGTAACTGACTAATGATAAATTATTTACAATATGAGTATGAGGCTACTGAAGAAACATTTGCAATATGACTAGCTGACTAGTGACAAGATATTTAAAATATGACTAGCTGACTAGTTACGAAATATTTACAATATGTTTAGCTGACTCTTGAGAATATATTTACAATGTGAGTAGCTAACTAGTGATAAAATATTTACAATATGACAGCTCAGTATTTAATAAATATTTAAAATATGACTAATTGAGTATTGACAGAAAATTTACAATATGACTATCTGCCTGGCGACAAAATATTCACAATATGACTAGCTTACTAGTAACAAAATATTTACAATAAGTCTAGCTGAATAGTGACAAAATATTTATAAATTCACTAGCTGACTAATAATAAAATATTTACAATATGACTAGCTGAGTAGAGACAAAATATTTATAATATCACTATCTTACTCGTGACAAAATATTCACAACATGACTATATGACTAGTGCCCAAATAATTACAATATGACTAGCTGCTGTTGACAAAATATTTACAATATGAATAGCAGACTAGTGACAAAATGTTTACCATATGAGTAGCTGCCTGCTGACAAAATATTTACAAATGACGAGCTGGCTGGTGATAAACTATTCAGAATACGAGTATCTCTAGTGACAAAATGTTTACCATATGAGTAGCTGCCTGCTGACAAAATATTTACAAATGATGGACAAAATATTTACAATATTACTTACTGACTAGTTATGACATGTTTGCAATATGACTGGCTGACTTTATGAAATATTTACAATATGACTAGATGTTGAGTGATAAAACATATATAATATGAGTATGAGACTATTGATGAAATATTTTCAATATGACTAACCGACGATTGAGAAAATATTTACAATATGACTAGCTGACTATTGAAAAAATATTTACAAAATCACTAACTGACTAATGAGAGAATATTTACCAAATGACTAGCTAACAAGTGGAAAAATATTTACAATATGAGTATGTGACACCTGATAAAGTATTTACATTATAAGTAGATGACTATTGACAAATACTTAAAACATAAGTAGCTGACTAGTAGTAATATATTTACAATATGAAAAGCTAATTAGTGCGAAAATATTTACAAAATGTCTTGCTGACAGGTGATAAAATCTTTACAATATAACTAGCTGAGTATTTACAGAATATTTACAATATGACTAGCTGACTGGTGAAAAAATGTTTACAATATGACTAGCTGACTGGTGGAAAAATGTTTACAATATAACTAGCTGACTGGTGAAAAAATGTTTACAATATAACTAGCTGAAATTTAGAAAATATTTACAATACGACTAGCTGAATAGTTACAAAATATTTAGAACATGACTAGGTGACTAGTTATGAAATATTTACAATATGATTAGCTGTCTATTAACAATATATTTACAATATGACTTCCTGACTATTAACAAAATATTTACGATCTGATCAGCTGACTAGTGACAAATCATTTAGAATATAACTATCTTACTAGTGACAAAATGTTTACAATATGACTAGCTGACTATTGACACAATATTTACAATATAACTAGCCGACAAGTGAAAAAATATTTACAATATGACCAGCTGACTAGAGACAAAAGATTTGCAATATTAATAAATGACAAGTGAAAAAATATTTACAATATGACTTGCTGACTATTGACAAAAATATTTGCAAAATGACTAGCTGACTACTGATAGAATATTTACAATATAACTAGGTAACTAGTGACAAAATATTTACAATATGAGTATGTGACTCTTGACAAAATATTTAAATTATAAGCAGCTGACTATTGACAAATATTTACAATATGAGTATCTGGCTAGTGACAAAATATTTACAATGTGATTAGCTATTTAATGACAAAATATTTTTAATATGTCTAGCTGAAAGCAGACAAATACTAACAATAAGACTAGCTGACTAGTGATAAAATATTCACAATACGAGTATCTGAGTATAGTCAAAATATTTACAATATTACTTGATCACTAGTTATGGAATATATAAAATATTACTAACTGACTAGTGCCTAAATATTTTCAATATGACTAGCTGACTACCGACAAAATATTTACAATATTACTAGCTGCTTAGTTATGAAATATTTACAAATGACGAGCTGACTATTGATGAAATATTTACAATACGACTATCTGACTGCAGACAAAATATTTAAAATATTACTTGCTGACTTGTTATGAAGTATTTAAAATATGACGAACTGCCTTCTGATTAAATATTTACAATATTAGTAAATGATTCGTGACAAAATATATACAATATTAGACTACTGAGAAAATATTTAAAATATCACTATCTGACTAATGATAAAATATGATACTATTGACAAATTATTTAAAATATGACTAGCTGACTAGTGATAAAATATTTACAATGTGAGTAGTTGACTATTGGTAAAATATTTACAATATGACAAGCTGAGATTTGACAAAATATTTACAAAATGATTAGCTGAATAGTGACAAAAATACTTACCATATGACCTGTTGACTAGTGACAAAATATTGATAATATAAGTAGCTGACGATTGAAAAAATATTTACAATATGACTATATGACTAGTTATGAAATATTTATAAAATGACTAGCCGACTATTGAGAAAATATTTATAGTATGGCTAGCTGACTAGTGACATAATATTTACAATATGACTAACTGACTAGTGATAACATGTTTATAATATGAGTATGTGATTATTGACACAATCTTTAGAATATAACTAGCTGACTAGTAACAAAATATTTACTATGAGTATCAAACTATTGACAAAATATTTGAAATATGACTAACTGATTATTGACAAAATATTTACAATATTACTTGCTGACTAGTTATGAAATGGTTTCCATATGAGTCGCTGACGATTTGCGAAATATTTACAATATGACTAGTTGACTAGTGATAAAATATTTACAATATGCGTATAAGACATGAAAAAACATTTGCAATATGACTAGCTGACTAGTTATGAAATATTTACAATATTACTAGCTGACTATTGACACAATATTTATAATATGACTAGCTGACTAATCACAATATTTATAATATGGGTATGAGACTATTGAGAAGATATTTACGATATGACTAGCTGACTATTGAGAAAATATTTTCAATATGAGTATCTGACTACTGACAGAATATTTAAAATGTAACTAGCTGATTAGTTATGAAATATTTACAAATGACGAGCTGACTAGTGATAAAATATTTATAATATTACTTGCTGATTAGTTATGTAATATTTACAGTATTAGTAGCTGAGTTGTAATAAAATGTTTACAATATGAGTAGGTGATTATTGATAAAATATTTACAATATGTCTATCTGACTATTATGAAATATTAACAATATTACAAGCTGACTATTGACAAAATATTTATAATATGACTAGGTGAGTAGTGATAAAATGTTTGCAATATGAGTAGCTGACTCGTGATAAAATATTTACAATATACGTATATAACTTGAAGAAACATTTGCAATATGACTAGTTGACTAGTTATGAAATATTTACAAATTACGAGCTGACTAGTTATGAAATATTTATAATATGACTAGCTGACTAATGATAAAATATTTATTTTCGAGCATGTTACTTCTGACAAAATATTTACAATGTGAGTAGTAACAATAACATATTTACAATTTAGCTGACTATAAAACGGTTTTTAAACAAAATCCATTCAGACTCTCAACGGTGGATAAATTCAACACTATTTCAGACTTTGTGAAGTTCTGTACCAGTTTACTTCACACAGAATATGTTGAAGTGTATCATTTCTGTAACATTTAGCGCACGAACATCCATACCTCTGTGGTTCACCTAACATTTAGAATTTGAATTAAAACTGAAATAATAGTCGAGTGTTTTTTTTGTGTTTTTTTTTAATTTCGCACGAAGCTACACGAGGGTTACCTGCGCTAACCGTCCCTAATTTAGCAGTGTAAGACTAGAGGGAAAGCAACTAGTCATCACCACCCACCGCTAACTCTTGGACTACTTTTTGCCAACGATTAATGGGATTGATCGTCACATATAACTGCCCCCACGGCTAAAAGGGTGAGCATGTTTTTGAATACCTTAACCCACCGGGCCATGCCGGGCCCGTAATCAAGTGTAATAAGAACGTCAATCTTGAAGCTCTGTAGTGTTAATCTATGATAGCTGTTTTGGCCAATCTTATATGTGCAGAGAAATAAAAAATTGTTTTATAACACCATTTGTTACCGAGCAACATCTTTATGGTTTATTGATATTTGGTTACATATATGTTACTTATATAGATATTGTACATACACGTGATTCTAACGAAAGAAGAAAACTCTTAGAAACATTCACTTCACTGCACTCGTGGTTTAAGCTTCAAAAACCAATCATTCATTGGAAGATGATGGTGCCATGGAAACTTTATAAGGATTGTGTACTATCTCGTCTAGAAGTGAATAGATGTGAATTGTAATGTTATTTATTTACACACCACGTTGTGGATGCAAATGGGTTAATCCATCTGCGTGTGATTATGTACCACCTCAACATTAAGTAGTGATATGTCAGGAAACGTGACCACTAAGGCTGAACTACTGTTCTATTAATATAATCCCATGACAGGATCAAGAAATACTGCAGCACTCAATCGGTCGTCGATAAACAGGATGATGATGCACTATTTCTGATCTTGAGTTCAACCTCAGACCCTTCAGACATACTTTTACATATGTTTATGTACGTCGGTTTCCAAGAATACAAATGTCTAGTTAAAAAAAAAAAGTTCGAATGGGATTCAGATTCACACTTCTTCTCTGAGCTGTGTTATACGGAAGATCGTTTATGGTAATCACTTTTATCTTTTTCATAACATCTCTAGATATGTCCAGCGAGAGATACGTCTTACAGACGTTACAGATAAGAGCATTGTTCCAGGTTGGTTCTGATCTTTCTCCCTAGATCGCTTAACAACACAGTAATATGAATATCTTTCCTGGGAAATGATTCTGACAAGTGTTAGCTAACTAGTATACATTAGCTACCATGTGTTAGATAACTAGCCTACATTGAGCACCACGTGTTAGATAACTCATTTACTGGAGATCCTTCTATGTTTTCTTTATGACCTACCCAAAGTACATAAAACTGGATACTCTTGTATGTTTTCTTTATGGCCTACCCACAGTACACAAAACTGGATATCCTTCTATGTTTTCTTTATGGCCTACCCAAAGTACACAAAACTGGATATCCTTCTATGTTTTCTTTACGGCCTACCTAAGGTACACAAAACTGGATACCCTTTTATGTTTTCAGCTTTCAATCTCTTCATCTTCATTACTGAATTCCGGTTTCCCTACTACGAATCCATTGCCACTGTATCTATGCTTGTTAAAGGAACAACAGATATATGTACGAAAGCGGTAATGATAACATCACTTACATTACAATTATTATGTTGTTTTTTAGCGTGTATAAAACAGAAGAATAAAACCAACTCTTCTATACCATACGACCTTCGCAGTACCTATATTACTATTCTACAACGTTTGGGTACAATAAACCAAACTGTTTTTGTTGTACATTAGTAGAGAAATAATAATTACAAACAGCCTGTTTTCAGCGTATTTTCTTGTAAGTCTAAGATGCGTGATTTTTGTACATTTTTATATGTGAACAAACTTTAAATGTCTTAAAGTGTTATTTAAACTGATTCATTGCTGTTTAAAGTGTATTTTGTCTGAACGTTCTATCAAGCTTTGTGCACTATCGCGTTTCATGATAGCCATCTGCCATCCGTTTAATCTGTAGCAATTTTACGGATTTACAACGTTAAAATACAGTGTTCGATTCCCCGCAATGTATAATGGGCAGATAATCCAGTGAGATGAAACAACAAATGTCAACTTATACTTTAACTTCTTCCGTAAAACAAATATCTAAGTACACTTCATTAATTGATGTCCATTTTTTGGGTTTCGTATTCTTCTCTTTATATATTTATAAAATAAATATACCCTAAACTAGATTCACTATTAACACTACGTAACCATCTTCCTCAACTTTTTCTAACTATTCTAACATGCATATCCTTCTAAAGTACTTTAAGTTTTGAATAGCAAAACAAAGACATCTAGTACAATGCAAATATTCAACCATCATATGTGATCTGCCCCATTATAAACCTTAACATTAGAACGTTATAATGACACAAATATTTAATAAAATAGCATAAAGTTTACCTTATAAAGAAATTACTTAGTACGTGAATAATGGACATTATAAAATAAATTAACAACTATACGTTTCAACTACTGTACTCAACAACAACAGAATGACCTACCCCGTAAATATCTAGATAGAAAAGCTCTAATATTAATATATTCGTTGATCCAGATAGAACAATTTGAATGTTGCTATAATTAGTTTATCCGGCAAGAATAGCTTCAATACAGATATGTTAATTTATCAAGCTAGAATAGTTTGAATGTTAGTATATTGTTTTATTTAACTAAAGTAGTTTGAAGATGAGTATATTACTTTATCGACATAGGCTAGCCAGGTAAAATTTATAATTTTACCTAACTAATTTACAGTACTAGTAATATACACTGTTTTCGATTTTATTTAGATACGCGACTTATTTCGATCAATACATGAGAAAGAATGGAGACGTTGAGGTCGATATATAATTTTTATTTTATTAGTTTTGAAAATCTTACAAACTTTACTCCGAGTTCTTAGAACAAAAATGTAAAACTAAAACAACCCGTTATCAATGAGGTTAGAATATGTCAGAAGGAAGACCTATCAGGCGGAAATAAATAATGATAAGTAAAGTATGCTTTTTGTGACCTGTTAAACAACACAGCCAAGTTCGGTTGGAACAAATATAGCACTAATTTAATCAGAATTGGTTTTAACGCCTTGAGAGCTGATAAATAAATTATGATCCTAGAGTTACTGATTAAGATTGGTACTTAATGTTTAAGTAGAAGGTAAAACACATTTTTACGTTACATATAAAATGGTTTCGTAACTAAAAAATAACGTCGGGTAACACTTTCCATAAATTAAACAAGAACTAATTTCTCTTAAAATCAAATACATTAAAAATGAGCTTTATAGTTTTGACAAATATATGGACACTCTGTAGCTCGAATTATAATAAAGTGTTTCGTTTAACTTGAGGCATGATAGCGGATAAAACAAAATATATGGTTTGTTTTGAATTTCACGTAAAGCTACACGAGGGTTATCTGCGTTCGTCCCTAATTTAGCAGTATAAGACTAGAGGGGCGGCAGCTAGTCATCGTTACCCACCGCCAACTCTTGAGCTACTCTTTTACCAACGAATAGTGGGATTGGCCGTCACTTACAACGCCCCCACGGCGGAAAGAGCGAGCATCTTTGATGCAACAGGGATTAGAACACGCGACCCTCAGATTACCACTCGAGCGCCTTAACCACCTGGGCATGCCTGGCCAACTGGCCTACATAATATAATATAAGGCCTAACTAACTAATGAATCAGTATGTACTGTAAAATTACTATCATTGTTGTTGGTGTGACTACCAATTTATTGGTGTATCTACCAGTTTGTTGGTGTATTTATCAGTTTGTTGGTGTGACTACCAGTTTGTTGGCGTATCTACCAGTTTGTTGGTGTATCTACCAATTTTTGACAACTTTAAGTTAATTTCCTTAAGCCGCACGCAATTTGTTTACCACACCTTTTTCACACTTAAGGTGTTTTTAACTACATGTCATGCATGACTTTTTGTAAATACACACAACAAACCACAGTAAATAAGAAAGTTATACTTAATAATAATTACCTTTAACTTTAGGATCACAACTATATTATTAGGAAAATACCTATACTTTACAGAACCAATTAGTTTCTTTAAAATATTTGGTCATTGTTTTACTTTCTAAAAGTGTTAATAATCTCATTTTTAATAACGCTATGGAATTTAGGTTAACAGTTTCTAATCATCGCGCACAAACACTCGGTACGGCTGTATCAAGCATACACTAATTGCTTAAATTATGTGAAATTCATAAAAATTAGTAAATTTGTGCTTAAAAATTGCCCCTAAATAATAACAACCCATCCATATGATGTTTATGAAACCTTGAGCTGGAAATTGTTTATCTAATTTGTTTGCCTAACCAATACTTTCACCCGAATAACAAAAAGTAAGAGCTTAGGTAAAACTGTATGGATATTTGCGTAATTGTATACATTTAAAAAAAAATGTGACTCCTTTTTGTTAAATAACATTGTACATGTGGCTTATATTTAAACCAACTTTGAACCTAACTGTATGTTGTACCAAATTTAAAACAAATCCATAAAAATAAGTATATTTCCAATAATGTCCTTACTTTTGGTAAGAAGAACCAAAAAATGGAGGAAATTCAATAAATATTGAAGATTTTATATTTCGTGTATTTTTAATAGGTTTCTTGAAATTCAGCATGTGAAGTAAGGGTCCAATAAAGAACATCCACAGAAAATATGTGATAGTTTGAATTACCACAGCCCTAGCTATAGAATGTGGAACATTGCTAAACCAATACTCTTGTTAATTAATAACACACAATGTGCACTACAGATTGTCTTGACCACACCACACACTACCGTGTGTTTTGATTTAGAACTGACAGTTTGAAAATAAAGCAATGACTGAAGTAGAGACGACACATTCTCCACTTCTCTTTAGATTTCTTTCTTCGCCAACATTTCCTTTCCATTGTGTTCGGTCTTGAATAAACCAAAAATATCTATAAAAACGTGGAAAATCATTGCAACAAAAACCTGACTGCAATCAATATAACAACTTCAAAAGTCATTGAGTAAGTTGGCTTTGGATTGTCTTTCATTTTTCAGTCTTATGATTTATGTTTGCACTACAGCGAATTAAATCAATAACTATACACAAATCAGAAGAGGTTTTCACGGTGCTTCATACATTGAACTGACTACACTAGTAATCAAACTAAATAAAATCAAATAAATAAGTAAAAAAAGACGAAAAGTGAGAAATTAAATAAATTAGACTTTTAACATAAAAATCTCCTCCAATAAATGGTAGTAACTTATTTAGTTTATGACGTTTCCAGGAAACGGTCTCTTTCAAACTAAAAGAAACCTGTTGGTTAACGACAATTACACGTTTAACTCTGAGCCACCAAGATGGCGAGGGGAAAATGAAAGAAAACTTTTCAAAGCACATTTGTAACGTTTAATAAAATAGATGGAAATATTTCAAGTTTGCAACATTCACTTTTAATACGGATGAAAATAAGAATTCGACAGTTAAAACAAATGTTTTGTTTGGTCCACTGAAATGTTCGTAGAATAAAACGTTAATCCTGAACTTTTTATAAAACCCAGTCACGTTTTCAGTTAGGATTTCTAAAGGTGTTAATATCGCACCAGTTCGGGATAACTTGACAAAATGAAGACGCGTAAACTGTGATAGTAAGATCGGGAGAAACATTAAGAAAGACTAGAACAAGGTACTAATGTGTATGAACGGTAGGTTGTGACCTCAAGAGGGTAGAAAGCAGGAGACAACGTCAGTCAACACTCGAATATGAAATTTTGATAATTACTTATTTTTCTTGAATTTGGACAAAAATCTTGTTTAGAAGTATCGATCAACGTAAATGGATAGCTTTTGTAGCTATAAACAAAATTAGGAGTTCCGTCTGGTGGAGAGATTCATGAGTTGAAGTGTAATGCAGGAAGGCTATGGGTGCTTCTGTACTCGCGTCGTTTATTCGCGTTCACAGTGCCTTCGGAACAGAGATGGAGATAAAATGAGACATGAAAGGTTTATAATATATGTATCGGAAATATGAATATTTGCTTTATCAGTCCAACAGACTGCTACACATTCGGAGCACATGCGGAACTACAGTATACGTCATTTATTAAGATACACCAGAAACGTTTTAGATAATATAAAAGAGAGATAATTTATATCTGAATAATGGGAGGATATAATGACGTCAGTTTGTCCCAAGATACTAACAAAGCCCTACACTATTAATTTCTCGCTATTGCTCTGTTATCAACCTTTATTGAGAATGTTTGACTTACTTTAAAATTAAGCATTTATGGAAAATTAACAGTGCAACAAGAATACGACACTGTAGAGGGAGAAACACATTTTTAAAAAAATGCAGAAACGAACGAATACCTAATAACAACCGAACTAAACTAATACCATGGGAATAAACCGCTTCCACTGTCACATTATTTTGAAATTGAAGTTTGGATGGATCTAACCAACCCACAAACTAATTTAACATATCGTTGTTTATAGAAATATTAAAATGTGTTGCTTCATCAGTTCGATAACCTATCTGTTAAAGATGTTTTTGGTCATAATCCCAATAATACCTCATAAAGTTAGGCGAGCTTAGAATAATTAAGTTATTCCTAAATCCACATAAAAAATTTCAGTGTAAAATATTTGTTAGAATAAAATATATAATAATAGAAAATGTAACACAATTAAAACAAAAAGAAATTACGATATAATTACATTGAGTAACATAACTACAGTGCAGAGGAAGTAAGACAGTTTTGAGTTAAATTATAAACCAACTTTTCTTTACAAAATATTTAAGAACTACACTTTACTTACTATGTAACGTATGGTAGAACGTGTTAGATTTGTGTCTCAGTTGGAATGGTTATCTATTTTTGTTTCATTTACAAGACGGTAATCACTTAATTAGTTAACCAGCGAAGGATTGTATGAAGTAGTACTGGGTGGAGTTTAATCCTGGATCGTCTTGGCTAAAAGGCTCATATGCTGTCTAGTTGATCTCCGCTAGTACAGCAGTAAGTCTACGAATTTACAACGCTAAAATCAGGGGTTCGATTCCCTCGGTGGGCTCAGCAGATAACCCGATGTGGATTTGCTGTAAGAAAACACACACGGCGTCTAGTTTTTTAGGTTTTGGCCATTAGGAATTCCAACAAATCTGCTTAAAGAGGTTCTGTTGACTTTTATGAGTGTATTATCAGCTCAGGGAATATGAAGTACATTTTAGTTCTTTATTATATCATGTGGTTCAGATATATTATTTTCGTACTATTTCACTTTATGGTGTGCTAATGCAGACAGATCAATATTTGTCAATTACGTTTCTGACTTCTTGCTTTTGTTGATGGATTAGTTGTGCCTCAACTGTGATCGTGTTGATGATACCCTGACTAATCCCGACTTACCACAAGCTAAATCTACATCACCTGAACTAATCAAGATAGCCTATCTTACTCTGATTTAACCTAAACTAACCTTATTTCTCCTGAGCTGATCGAAATAACCTAACTTGACCTGATTTAACTTAACCTTATCTAACTTCACCTGATTCGATTTAGATGACCTGACGTAATTTGATTTACTTTCAGCTGTGTATATACATAAATTTGAAAGTGTTTGAGATGATATTTGCTATATTTACATTAATTGGTTTAGACTAATGTACTGATATTCAATGCAACTATTCCTCATCATGGGAAATTATATCAACTACATTGTTTAATGTTTTCGTTAGGTTACTGCAAAAATCTAATAATCCCATTACAAATAATTGGATTTACTTAGATTTGTTCTTTAAGGATTACCGGATAATCATATTACAATACTCTAACGAAAATTAATATTAAAAAGAACTTGTGTTTGTTTTCGATATCCAATATTTTCTTTTTGTTTCTCAGTTATTTACTATCAGAAAGAAGTAATTATATTATGTTTCAAATTCCTAAAATACCATTATAGATAAAAAAAATTTTAACGCATAAAGTTAACAGATGCATATTTACACAGTTTAAACCGACGCCCCTTTTTAAAACTGTTACAGCTCGCCGGCTTCGTATTCTACAATAAATGGTTACTTTTAGCTCGTCAGTAGCACTCTATAAATTTCGATTCTTTACTTTATTTAGATGGACTTTCTTTTCAAAATTTTATTCAGCTTAAGAAATGAATTATTCCCCTTTACAACCATTTAATAACACTGATATTTAGGTGTATCTCCATAAACAAGGATGCCTTTCTTTTTTATCACTATTAGTATAAGAAGATTGAAGGCTTAATTTAGAAACGGTTTTCTAAAGTAAGCATGAATTACTATTGCAATCTTAATTAAACGTGCAAAATAAATTATTACTTGTCTTTATTTGTTGGTGCTGAACCAACCTTAATCTTCCCAGAAAAGTTAGAGAGGATTGTAACTCTTAAGGAAGAGGTATGCTTATCTATCCCGAGGATAAACAGTCCATTTCTACTTTAATTTTGATATGGTATTTATCCTCAACGATTTCTTCTGACTGTTTCCACAGTATAAATTTATTAATAATTTTCGGAGTACAAAACTCATTCCAGAAAAGGAAAGAAACTTGGTCTTCAAGCACTGTTATCTCACCACTTCTACCATTATAGAACTGGCACAGTAGAATTCTGATAAAATTAACATACATGTTTTCATCTTTAATGTATGTAGTAAGTGTTAGAATATTTAGGAGATAAGACAGCCTTATATATGTTCTCTTAGCCAGTAATGTTTTTAGACATAGGACTGTGTATGCAGCAACGTTTCTGAGACGTTTATTTAGCTTGACGTGTTTTAAAAAACTTGGTTCTCTTTCAACCAATCAGGCCTGGCATGGCCTAGCGCGTTAAGGCGTGCGCTTCGTAATCTGAGGGTCACGGGTTCGCGCCAGAGTCGCGCCAAACATGCTCGCCCTCCCAGCCGTGGGGGTGTTATAATGTTACGGTCAATCCCACTATTCGTTGGTAAAAGAGTAGCCCAAGAGTTGGCGGTGGGTGGTGATGACTAGCTGCCTTCCCTCTAGTCTTACACTGCTAAATTAGGGACGGCTAGCACAGATAGCCCTCGAGTAGCTTTGTGCGAAATTCCAAAAAACAAACCATTCAACCAATCATGTTATTCAGGAATATGTTTCGTTAGCTAGCTAGATAGGCATCTTTTTCTCTAACCAGTCTTTTTTGTGGCATTTCCTATCTTTATTCAGCCACAATAGGTAACCTGAGGGCTCGTTTTTTATGCAGACAAAATTCTTGCTGATATGTGAATACGTGTTTATGGGAATACATGGATCAAAATGTTTGTGACATTATCAACGTCAAATAGTATTTATTTTCCGAATTTCGGATTGGTTTTATCTTTCAGAAATACTTATATATGCAAGAAAAACGTAAGACGTTATTTAAAAACATTGTTATCATTATCGAAGTTCCAGATCTGGTGATGCCCTTCGATATACTCATCTCCAGTTGTGTTCTGCCTCATGGAAACGGTTTGGTAATATTCTTCATATAAAATTTGCTACCTTCATTGTAGCAAATTTCCATGAAGAACACGATTAATCTTAGCCAACCCACATTGATAAACATTCCATGTATTTACTGTACGCACATGTAGGCTTCTAAGACAGTCTTTGTATAAACCTAAAGTTATAAACTTCATCAGAGATACAGATGTTTGTAGTCAAATAGAAATGCTGTGGACCTGTAGAAGAGCTGTATTTATCTTAAAAATAGCCATAGGTACGACGTGAAACTTGAGTATTTGTGTTTTTTCTTCTTCTTAAATAACAAATCCGTATTTATTATCCTCTTTATTATAGTAGATGTCCCCAGCTGTACTTCAAAGGCTGTTTGGATTGAATGATTATCGTTATATTATTCAGCCTCCATACTGAGATTAAATAGAATGAATGATTTATTTGGATGTTGATTCCGAAGTATCTTATGGTATTCCACATAACTTCACCGTGAACTAAATATATAAGTAATAAATGTCACACCGCGGTTGATATCCGTGTGTACACACTAGTAAACATAAAAAGTGCTTGTTAATCTTCTATGTGAAAAAAATTAGGCTTCCTTTTGCTAGAAATGCTGACCTAAATACAGAGGGTTGAGCGTGTTGTACTAAAATAATTTCAGGAACTAAAACCAGTAAGTAAAGTGTGAACCACAGTTGATATAAAGTCTCAGTGGAACAGTATGTATCAGAACTACATTTTGACATTGCCTGGCGTTATGTAGATAGTGTGATACAATACATATATATATATATATACACATGGACAATAAAGATGTGTTCAAATTGGGAATTTAGAATTTTTAAAATAAAGACAGCTATTCTACGTAATAGCATTAAAGAACTAAGGAATCGGTCATTGGGAAAGATACCTGCAATAAATTGTACCCCAGTTATGGCGTCATTTAATAGATGAAAAGCCATGAACACAAATACCACTGGAAAAAGTCGTCCACATGCCACATGCAACAGTACATAACACATAACAAAGACAAACCTACATTTAAAATTTGTTCAACTATCCCAGACCTCAAACAACTACAAAATTAACGAATTATAAACTTATTCAACATGAGGAAATACATGCAAGTTGCGATATGCAGACCTATGAATTTCTGTGTAATCGAACTGTTCAAATTGTGTCTGGAAGACCATCGACTTCTTTCGTAAAGCGGGTTATGGATAGCACGCAGGAAGGACGACTGTATTGCAGACATCAATACCTTACAACGGAGAATATTACAATGAATATTTTCATGTTGCATGGTAGTCGGATAGACCAAGACCGGACGTGGTGCTATGGACTTTATTGACATGGTGAGTCCCTAAAATCTTTAATACAATGTACTCAAACTCTATATGTGAAAGACAATCATGTTATTTTATATTCAAATATATACATTACTGTACAAAAGTGTTAATAAAAAGTCAAACATTAGATTTCAGGCTACTTTCAAAGAACAGAGGGCGGTAAATCACAGGTAAAACATTAAAATTATATTAATCTTCATATTTAGTATAACAGAAACTCAGTGGAAGTGCTTCAGTTCAACAAACAGTTAATATTTTGTGTGTCTACCTTTTTCTTTAATAACTGCAGACAGTCTTTAAGGCTTTGTTGAAACATTTAATCCTAACGTCCTTTTGGGATTTTACTCCAAGTGTCTCTTGTACACTCCGATACATTTTCTTCGGCAGTAACTTTGGATTTGTGAAGCTTCTGATCTATCAAATTTTATATC
The DNA here is from genome assembly GCF_004210375.1 of Tachypleus tridentatus. NCBI lineage: Eukaryota > Metazoa > Arthropoda > Merostomata > Xiphosura > Limulidae > Tachypleus > Tachypleus tridentatus. Next base: position 67,389,275 of record NC_134837.1, on the reverse strand, counting down.
TGCTCTATTGAGTCCAGATCAGGGGGTCTGTGGGGGACATTACATCATTTGAATGACTCTAACAACTTGTTTCTCAGCTAAATAATTTCTGCATAAGTTGGACGAATGTTTGGGGTCATTATCTTCGTAGTAGTATAATTCTTAAGCCATATATTTCAAACTTGGACTCATCAGTCCATAACACATTTTTCCTACCATTGACAGTCCATTTTTATATTTTTTAGCAAATTTAAGTCTCTTGACAATGTTTAGAGATCGAAGTAAATGTTTTTCACTGCCACACAACCAAATATTCCAATATAATTGAGTCTTCTTGATACTGTAGGTATAGACACTTTTCCGTCATCTGGTACATGGTTGTTTATCTCATGCTTGAGATCAGTTACAGTCTTCCTTCTGTCCTGAAGGTTGTATAAATGAAGATACTTAACATCAGTACAATTCTGTATTTTACTTTCCTATTTTCAAATTTACCTGGTTTCATAATCTAGGGTCTACTTGTCAGTGTTTGGAGAGTATTTCAAGTCTGCAGCAATTTGTCGGAGAGTCAAATCTGCATCACGTAAAACAATCATACGAACTCTGAACTATACTGACAATTATCTATAGTTTTCCTACCGTGGCATAACAATAAAACTTGATATATAGCTTTAAACACTGTTTTTATCACTGTTAAATTCATTTCTTCTAGTATATACTGGTACCATATGCTAGCTTTTTTTTATATAGTTAAGACACTGTACGTGGTTCCATGACAGTTAGTTCAAATCTTAAATTTTATTGGTATGTTCCTTAAATTAGAACCCTTATTGACATCTTTGGTACAAGAACACGGTAATTCTAAAGAGTGATAAGTATTCTTACCCTAGCTCATTGAATTTTTAACAGGAATCAGTGAATCATTACCATAAAGTTGAAATTTAGATTATTAATGGCATGGAAGAATTAACACATATAATGGAAAGAATGACAAAATATTCTCTTGTGCTAACACTACTGTGTATTCTTAATATTATCCAGCACTGAGTTTTTCTTCATATTTACGTACAAATGAACATTCACGTGCATCATTTACAACCATATAAAACATGCACTTAAATTATTAGTTGTTGGTGCACGCGGTTATACTGCTACGTTTCAGATCTTTGGACTAGAAAACTGTTATTTATATATGCAAAAACGGCTCGTTTGGGTTGAGAAAATATTTTACATATAAGAGCGAACAACGTTTCGGTCAGGATGACCGAAGAAAACCATTCTGAAAAATATATAAAATTATTTTAATACCATAAATACCTTCGTATTTGTTAGCCATTATGTTCATAAATTATTTATATATATATTATCCATATCAACAAATTATTTCAAATCTTTTCAATGAGATTACAGTGACGAATCTATTATGTACATCAATAACTTGGTGTGTTTATCTATCTCATCACATTACATGATATGAGGACACCAACAAGTTGGAGTTCTTAATTGTCTTAATACATTACTGGACATACGACCACCAGTAAGTTAAGTGTTTTTGTCTACTTTAACACATTACTGGGCATAGAGGTCACAAATAAGTTAAGTGTTTAACTACACTGCATAACAATTTTTTTTGAAAGGTTTTGCTTCCTGAAAAGTTTTAGCTGATTGTGACAGGTACCTGGTGGGTATGCACAAATATAGTTTTGGTTTTGCTTCATCACGTAGTAACTCTGAGAAAGAGACAGTTAACTCTTTACTGGCAATAACGTATTTAATTGCGTTTATGTTTCTAATACGCTGTTAAGTTCAACATAATTAAAAGTGTTTTGCTCCCGATTTTCGTTTGTATTCAATGTCCGGTGCATCACGTTGCAGTGTCCAACAGTAGTCAGCAAGCATGACGGATTCCAGTTTCCCTTATATCGTTTTTCCATTGTAGCAATGTCCTGGTGAAACTGAAGATTTTGATGAAATGGTACGTGATGGGCAAATTTGGATGTGATTTTCGTAATCAGCAGCCAAAAATCTATAAGGAACACCCAACAGTGTTCAAGAAGCAATAACTTTGTTTTGCAGTGCTATATTAACACATTTCTGGACATAAGGGTTAACAATAAGTTAAGTTTTTAACTATATTAACACATTACTGAACATATTGTAATCAATTTAACTAACAACAGCAATGCACAAATACAAAATAATTTTCCCTTAAAATATACAGATTGAAAGTCGCCATTTTTTTAGAATCCTACTTAATATTTGTGAAAATACAACAATCCGTTCGTTTTCAAACACACAGAAGTGTGAATAAAATAAGCCATAGTTACTTTCTAAATTTGGATCTGAAGTTAAACGTTTAAGTAACATATTGATTTAATTAACTAAATAAAGAAAGGAGGAAATAACTTGGAAAACTAATTTGGTCAATGGGTCGTTACCGGATCTCTTTAAGAACCCAACACAGGATCATTGACTCTTTAGGAATATAAAACTGGCGGATTTATTCAATAAATTCAATTTTGTTAATAGCTTGTGGATCTCCACAAGAAATGAAATGTAGTCATTGGCTGGTGAATATCTCCAAAAACTTAAATTCAGTTAATGCTGGTGGATCTGTTTCAGAAACTCGAGTTTGGTTAACAGCTAGTGGACATCTTTTAGAAACTAAAATTTGGTCAATGGTTGATGGATCTCTTCAGAAAACTAAAGTTTCATTAATGGCTGGTGGATTTCTTTTATAAACATAAGTTTAATCAATAGCTGGTAGATCTCTTCGGGAAGCTCAACTTTAATTTATTGAAAGATCCAATAGCTAACAACCAAAGTTTATTGAGTGAGTGGTAAATCTCTTTTACAAACTGAAATTTGGTTTAGTAAATGGTGGATCTCTTTAATACGTTAATCCCTAAGCCTACTTTACTGATACTCACCAGGGCCCCACTAATCATTTTTCAGTTACTTTTCAGGAAGAGTGTTTATGTAGTTGTTGTGTCCCAGCCAATAAGTGGCCCTTTAAAAAGAAAATAGAGCACGATTCTCCCACCGGTGAGTCGTGTAAAAGGGAGCCAACGTGTTAAGGAATTCAAGTTTAATGAATGGTTGATAGATCTCTTTATGGAAAGTTTAATTAACGGCTGGTGAATCTCCTAAAGATACCAAAGAAAAGTTTCTTTTAACTTCACTTAGTAAGAGATGCAGATGTTTAGTAAGCCAATTTAATTAGGTATGGAAGTACTTTTAAGAAAATAAACTTTAGCTGATAAGTGATATGACTTTTATAAACTAAAGGTAATTTATCAACGGATGTTCTCTACAGAAAATTAAAGTGTGTACATTAATTATATAACAATCTTATTTGCATGTTGAAGGAATAAAGTTTTAAGGATGAGGAATTATTAACAGTTAGGAGATACAATAAATCATAATGCAGAGGAACGTTCTATAATAAACATCCTATAAACACATTATTCTCTTGAATAGCTTTTGATTTGATTACGTTCTGTGCAGTAATTAATTTTTAAGTGATGTTGGCTGTCAGACTCTCAGCAACCCATCACTAAATTATGTGACAATATGCATGCAATAACAGCATTAGAAAAGACCACATCTCAGATTCTAGTTATTTTCTATATAAAGTCATTCATTTCTGAAATTATTTGAGCTGAACATGATTCAGCTTTTTTTAGAATTAACTTTATTTTGTAATTATTTATTTTTATAAACCAGTTATACTTACTGTTATTTGACATTGTTTATTCTGTAAACTAGACAGCGCTTTAGCAGCTCATATCAAATCTATTATTGAGGCTTGGAAAAGAAAGCTATTTCGAAGTTACTTTTATAAGAATATTCTTTAGAGAACTGTGTTACGATTTACTTCATTAAATGTCCACATAGAAATAAGTTTTACTTGACTTAGAGACGCGTTTGTGGTGTTTAAATGCTACAATCTGATGAAAACAGTTTTGTATTACAAAGACATTTTCAAAAGATATTGATATTAAATTCAAAATATTTTATAGTTACAGCGGGTGTTAGTGATCTTATTAATATGTTTAAGTGTCCATAAAGTGGTTCTTGGTACCAGTGATAGTTAAGTGTCCATCAAGTGGTTCCTGGTGCCAGTGATAATTAAGTGTTCACCAAGTAGTTCCTGATTCTACTGTTAGGTAAATGTACATTAAATAATCCCTGTTACTAGTAGTAAGTAGCGTAGCATATATAAGGTAGATTTTAGGTTATGATTTTAACGAAAATTTGAACTTATTAACAGATATGTTATGTAAGTGTGTAAAACAGAAGTATGTCTTCAACCTGTGACATTCCGTGGTAACTGCGACAGTTTGAAATGTTAACACCTGGTACAAGATCGTATTAAGTATTCTTGTTTATTTTCAACATATGACCCAATGGTCAAATTTACTTGTTAAGCTGAAATACAGTGAAAAGTGCTTTGTTGTTTGGTAAAGCAGTATCAAATGTAATACATTTGTCATACGTAGTACTTTATCGAATATTTTGTGTTAGTATTAATCCGAATTATCAAAACGTGGTTGGTTGTTTAATAGGAAACGCGAGTCTTTATAAAACATTTTAGTTTATAACATAAGAAAGCATTGTTATGAACAAAGGCCGACGTTTCCTGTTGAGACTTGAATCACCTAGTTATTTAGAAACGTTTCAAATCGGTCATCTAGTGGAATTAGTAGCGATATAATCTGATACCTTAGATTCCTCTTGAAAGTTTGGTAACGCTTTGGAAAGTAGTAGGGCTAATACCCGTTTTTCTTTTTTTTTTGACATTTCTTTTAGTTTGTGCAATGCGAATTTAAGATAATAAAATGCATCCAAAATAATATATTATATCAACGTTCTTTATTTCACTTTTAAGCTCTGAATAAGTGATAGTGCCAGGTGAACATTGTGTTGCTTTCTACAAACATCTAGTCCTGTTTATTTGTTATATATTTTATTTGACAGAAGAATTAGATTACTTACAAGTGAAAATTAAATAACAAACCTGCAGACTAACACAGATTTCTCGAGAATTTAAGGCCTATTGTTGCGAATATCATTAAAAAGTTTTGATATATCTTTAAACACGCATGTATAAATTAGCTGAAGAATAAATAACTATATTATGTATGTTTGACTCTGTTGCAGTTAAATATGGAACTAAGGGAGTTCAAGCAATTTCCTAAACATAAGACGTTTGATTAAAGTCAGCATTACGGACAAAAAGATAACTTTATAAGAACTCAGTGTGGTGTTTGAAAAGGTAAATATAGTTAAGCCTAACCTCGAGCGTTTAATTGATCAAAACGCTCTTCGTGCTTAGAGAATTCGGATTAGTATCAGAACGAGTCTCGAGGGTATCACGAGCATTTGAAGCTTCCAATTTGATTAACTCAAGAAGAAAAGTGAGAAAACATTACATACTAGAGGATACTTTACATTAGCAAAGAAAACGTGTACCTGCACACTGCTTTACCAGTCAAATAACTTGGAAAATAAACTTCAGAACAAAACAAACAATCCGAAAACATCAAACATTTAAAAATGAATCTTTTAATTTCTTAACGAGCAACAACTCTGCGAGAACGTTATGGATTAGCGTGTTTTCCAGTAAAAGATATTATACTCATCCAATAACACTTTAATTTTGATTTCATACTAAATATTTCTGTTAGGTATTGTTGACGTTATTATTTGAATATAAATGTATTATTTTTTTATTTTAAAAATACGAATAACTTCACACTTTCAAGAGCAGATACAAATCAACTGAAAACTTGATATGATCAAAATCTGATCCAGTTATATTTAATCAGTGATGTGTAAAAATAAAAAAATAAAGCAATGATACCAAGGTTTCAATTTGAAACACAGCAACAGTAAAACATAAAGAAATTTGGTACAGTAACTATTCAGCAACATTTCTTCCAAAAGAACAGTTATTTTAGCTAGCCTTAACGAAGGGTTGAGGTAAGACAGATAATCTTACTTTGTATACGGTTTTCAGGTACTAAATTAAATGTCCCGTTTTAAAATGAACCAAGTTTTATTAGCAATGTGATTTATTATTAGGACAAATATTTGATATACACGTTTTTATTTTTACATATTAACAAAATTCACTTCTTATGATAGGAGATATTTTACCTTTGTTGTCAGACAAAACTAAGATTAAATAATGTGGTCATAGTTTGACTCATCGTAACAACTAAGACATATAACAAATGCGTCTAAATAATCATTTCAATCCGAATTTAAATGCCCTCTGCCAATGCAGATCAACGACATACACTGTAGTTCACAAGGAAAACATACAACGCTGGTGTAGGGATAAGACAGTTTGGCGAGGGTGGAATTCTGTTTTACCCTAAGCCTCTTATCGTAAAATAATTCCACTTTATAAAAAAAAATCACAACACTACAACTGTTTATTTTACGGCAGATTTAGCTCTCTAAATGTCTTCATTGTTTGAAAGAAGAAAAGTGAAATTTCCTGAAGTGTCCACATTATAACCATAAAAAGTTCAATGTCTCTAAACGAAGCTTTTTAAAAAAAGAAAATTTAATTAGCGAATGGGTCACTTAGTGAATAATAATTAAAAACAATTTACAACAGTTGTTCCACGTAATCACTGGAATAATATAATGGAATGCCTCTTATCCCTTTTGTCAAAAACTGCTACACAAAAACACATTGTATAACCAAACCAGAAACATTAGAATATCATAACAGCTTTCTTTACTATTACACCAAAACAGAAGTGATATTAAATTGTTGTACAAAACAGACCAAGAGAACAACGATAAAATAATGTTATAGTGTTTTGTAATACACACCAAGTGAACAACGATAAAACAACGTTATAGTTTAATGTAAGTAAGACCAATAAACAACGATAAAACAACGTTATAGTGTTATGTGATACATACCAATAAACAACGATAAAACAACGTTATAGTTTTATGTAATACAGACCAACAACCAACGATAAAACAACGTTATAGTTTATTTCAATACAGATCAATGAACAACAATAAACACAATGTTATAGAGTTCTGTAATACAAATTAATAAACAACGACAAAACAACGTCATAGTTTTCTGTAGTAAAAACTAAGTAAACAACGATAAAAACAACGTTATAGTTTTATGTAATACAGACCAATAACAACGATGAAACAACTATATAATGTTATAAAATACAGACAAATAGACAACGATAAAACATCGTTATAGTGTTCTGTACTACATAAAACTATAACGTTGTTTTATCTTTGTCTACTTGGTTAGTATCACAGACCAATAAACAATGATAAAATAGCGTTACAGTGTTCTTTAATACAGACCAATAAACAACGATAAAACAATGTTACAGAGTTCTGTAATACACACAAAGTAAAAAACAATAAAAGAAAGTTATAGTCTTCTGTAATATAAATCAAGTAAATAACAATAAATCAACGTTATAGTGTTTTGTTGTTTTGTAATAGAGACCAAGTGAACAACAACAAAACAGTGTTATACATTTCTGTAATACAAAGCAAGTAAAAAACGATGAAACAATGTTATAGTGTTCTGTAATACATACCAAATTAATAACAATGAAATATTATTATAATTGTATGTAAACAGATCAAGTTGACAACAATGAAATATTGTTAAAAGTTTCTCTGACAAATACCACGCTGATACCAATAAAATTGTTAAAGTGTTGCGTAATACAGACCAAGTTACCTATAATGAAATGAAATATAGCTACATTTCTGTATGACAGTGTGTTTATATTTCAGTCCACCATGAAGTTCGAATTTGTCAGAGCAGGTCATCTGATGTTTGAGGCGGACGTATTACAGGTCATATTCTTCATCCATAAAAAAACATTTTCTAACGTTCTAATATACAGAAGAAGCGTTAAGTTACGCTATGGAAATGATGTTTTAGAGGTAAGCTACATTACTCTATCTGCTGTATCTGTTGTGGGGAACTGAACTCTTTATTTTAGCTTTATTAGTTGGTAAACGTACCGCTGTCCCACCATGGTACCTGAAATGTGGTATAAAGGAGATAATATTCTGGTCACCAAGTAGATATTGTTGAAGTGACCTTCCTCCAATTGAATGTAGCTACACTAAACCAATTTTTTTATTTGTTTGCTCTAAAACTGGCAAACAAATTACGTCTGAAAACCGTAATGAGCTGCAACTGGTTGTTGAAAGAAGAGTATATAACGTTACATCTTTTGTCCTGATTTTTTTCAAGTCGAAGAAATCCTTAATACAGAAGCCGAAAGGTCGTATTTTTTATTCTTCTCTTTATAGACAGTTGCAGCCCACTAAAGATTTCAAACTGACTACTTGGGTGTAATTGTTGCTGTTTTGAATTTAGCACAAAGCTACACAATGAGCTATCTGTGCTCTGACCACCACAGGTATAGAAACCCGGTTTATAGCGTTGTAAGTCCATAGGCATAACACTGTGCCACTGGGGGAGAGTTTGGATATGGAGTTAAGATGAAAGTATTCAGTGTCCCATGGGAACCAAAAAGAAGAAACAGAGTGTGACCACGCGATAAAACTCACAAATAAGACGGAATCTAACTTCATTTACTAAATCATAAGATAATTTAATTTAAAATACAGTAATAAATTAATCATTTCAGTTTTGTCTAGATGATGGCATTCTAAAATTGGAACGAACAGGTGATAATTAATAAATATTTCATTGTGACAATTCTTTGCTGGTTTACGACTATAAAATTTGGATTTCTATTCCTGCGGTAGGCATAGCACATATAGCTATTTGTAGCTTTGTGTCGATTTAGTTTAAACGTTTTGTAAAACCAGTAGGTTTATCATTACATATGAAACAGATTTGGGTTTGTATGTTATTGCTGTTGGAAATGGAACGGAATAAATAAATATGCTACTTTGTATGCTTAATGTGGACTGATAGCAATAGTTAAGGTATATTTACGTTGAGAAAAACTAGTTTAGTGTGATAAAAGATAGATTATCATGGTGTCTTATCAATGGTGATAGGTAAGGCTCAGCAGACTTAATAATGTAGTGTCTACTGCGAGGAATCGAACCTCAATCGAATTTTAGTGTTGTAAGTCCGTAAACTTACTCATGCCTGACGGCGAGACTTGACTGTTATAATTGAATATTTTATGTATTCCGTACAGAAAGAATATTAATCAAAATATTTTTCATGTATTGTTTGAAACAAAGGTTAAAGGTGGAACCTATAAATTACAAATTTCATTAAGGAAACTGAAAGTAATAAAATCAATTTATTTTGTGTATTAAAGTAATTATAATTCACATGATTAGTTTTTATTTAACAAAACGGGAAGAATTTACCATTTAATTTGTTCGTTTCCATCTAAATAACGTTTTTAATTAAACTCCACTTTTCTTTGTTAATTATATCGCTATTTCTATACCTTCGTGCGGTGAACAGACTTTCTACAGATAAGGTTATAGATTTGGGTTACACGTTGTATTATTGGCGAAATAACAAGAAAATTGTTTAGGCGTTCGAACATTTGGTAGGTATCAGGTATTCCATTTGAAAAAGTAAAGCTATCTCAATACTAATATGTGAAACTTCAATGATATATATATATTTATATATATATAGCTTAGATTCTGTTTCATGTGTGCAATGAACAGTGTTGAATAATTGATTACAAAGTTCAAGTGGTTTTATATAAATGTCTTTGTACTTCGACAAAAGTAGGCTACAGACCAACGTTTTTCCAAATACTCAATTTGTCTTCAAGTATTTCATTAAATTCTTTCTGTTAATTCGAGACCACGTGTATAATTAATTTTACGACGAAAACTATATATAAAGCGATATTCTAGAAAAGAAAAAAAAAAGACTATAAAAGCGAAGTCCTAATGAGCTTAAACCCTGGATCACAGTCTATCTGATGGCGAATGTAATCCTTTTTTGAATGCACTTGGATGATTTTTACGTTTGGCTTGTCATCCAACCTTAGTGAAACAAAGATAGTGAAATGTGAAAGTTAATTAACGTTTTTAGTGCATTCTGTAATTCCTGGTACTAAAGGAATCTTACATTTGAAGAAGTGGTCGGTCAGTGTTTTATAAATCCCTCCAATAACTCGATTCACTTAACACACTTATCACGCACGAGCAACTTCGAGAGCATCTCATGAATTCTGATGATGAACTGGTACGGTTGGCCAAAAAATTAAAAATTTATGATAAAAAATTAAAATTAAAAATCTCATCAGAATCGCAAGCGTTACGACATTCCTGTAGAGATAAAAGCAACTGTTTTATTTTAAAATAAAACTAATTTTAAATTGTCTCATTTTAAGGACAATATGATTACGTTTCAGTTCACCAAGAACCACTAATACTTCAGAGAAAGTCACGGGCTACATCCAGAAAGTAACTTATTCTAAAGTGTTAATACACAAAGGAAATATTAAATTACTCAAGTAAAACATTAAAAACGATGACAACTACCAGAGGTACAACGGTAGGATTTTCCTGTTGTTTTTTCCAGGTGGAAGTAATCACCAAGAGTCACTTTAATTAGGACATACTGTTATCCTGTCTCAGATGCTAGTTAAATAATATCAATAATCAACTGAAATGATGATTCTAATTCTATTTTAAAGAATATTCCAGAGAATTATGTCTTAAAAAGTCCGAAGCATCATGGAGAGTCAATAAACCTAAAAAATACTAATATCTCGTCATAAAACATGAGTTTTAGAAACCAAAATAATAAAACAGATAAATAACTTAACGTTCATGGCAACAACTTTCAATATCAGGAATGGCTCAAATAATATGTTGAGAAAGAATTTCCTTTCGATTTTATTCTTCGCTCAATAACATTAACTTAGACAACAAGAAGACAAAAAAACATTCGGGGCATAATGGTATTAATATATACGTGTTACTAGTAGTACAGTGTAGTAGAGATAAATATGTGTTACTACTAGTACATAGTGTAGTAGAGATACATACGTGTTACTACTACTAGTACATAGTGTAGTAAAGATGCATACGTATTACTAGTAGTATACAGTGTAGTAGAGACACATATGTGTTCCTAGCAGTAGACACCTTAGCACTATTGTATGTGTGTTCCTAGTAGTAGACACCTTAGCACTATTGTATGTGTGTTCCTAGTAGTAGACACCTTAGTACTGATACATGTGCGTTTCTAGTAGTAGACACCTGAGTAATGATACCTGTGCGTTCCTTGAAGTAGACACCGTAGTAGTGATACATGAGTGTTCCTAGCAGTAGAAACCGTAGTACTGATACCTGTATGTTCCTAAGAGTAGATACCTCAGTACTTGTAACTGTGTGTTCCTAGTAGTGGACACCGTAGCATTATACACGCGTCTCCTTACTAGTAGACACGTTAGTACTATTACATGTATGTTTCTAGTATTACGTACCGTAGTACTGATACATATATTCCTAGTAGTAGACACTTTAATAATAATACACACTTGTTACTATTAGTGGACACACTAGCACTGATATGCACATGTTAGAAGTAGTGAACACAATAGTTGTGATATATATACGTCTAAAATATTATACATCGTAGTACAGATACACGTGAGGGAATAGTACTGATGAACACTAATCAATAGTTGTAACAATGTAGTACTGATGAACACAAGTCAATAGTTGTTACAATGTAGTACTGATGAACACGAGTCAATAGTTTTAGCAATGTAGTGCTGATAAACACTAGTCAATAGTATTACAATGTAGTACTGATGAACACTAGTCAATAGTTGTAACAATGTAGTACTGATGAACACGAGTCAATAGTTGTAACAATGTAGTACTGATGAACACGAGTCAATAGTTTTAGCAATGTAGTGCTGATAAACACTAGTCAATAGTATTACAATGTGGTACTGGTTAACACTAGTCAATAGTGTTAACAATGTAGTATTGATGAACACTAATCAATAGTAGAAGCAATGTAGTACTGATGAACCAATCTATTTAAAAATGTCTAAGAACGTGTGAAAAGGTAATTAGTATTCAAACATTGATTTTAAACCATTATATATCGCAATACCATTAGAAGATTTAATTTTTGTTTTAAATTCATTAACAGAAGAATATTGTTATCCTTTTATAGAACTTGAAAAAAAAACATATATCTTTTATGTTTTTGGATAGGAGTTCTGATGTGAGCTAACTATTCAACTTGTGTAACAAATTTTTATTTATATTACTATGAAAATATATTTATTGAAATCTATACAATTCCAGATATTTTTACTTCAACTTACAGATATATTAATGATTTAATCAGCATAAATAATTCTTAAATATATAATGTTATTGACACCATTTATCCAAAAGAATTAGAAATTGAAAATATTTCAATTTTTAACATATATGTGCATTATTTAGATTTAGAAGTTAAAGTAACTGATAAAAATATTTTTCAGAAAAGAAAATATTTTGATTTTCCAATTTATGGTTTACCCTCCTTACATAGTAATGTTCCATACCCATCTATTACAAACATTATAACTTCACAGTTATTCAGATATTGTAAAATGTATAATAAATTACAATATTTTATTAATAATGTTGATATAGTGATACGAAAATTAATAGTTAATGGATTTAATAAAGACATTTTAGATAAATTATTAAATTATTTTGTAATAAATACAAAAATGTATTTGATAAATACAAAGAAAATAACATCAGAGAAATTCTATTAAGAATTACTAAAAACAAAATTAGTTAAAAATAAGGTCATCTAAGAACTTCACACTACTTTATGCAGATGTACACCTTAAGCCGTATATAAAAGCACTACAGTCACAGTAATCTATCACTTTACTGATGTCGTGTTAATTTTTTTATGTCCAATTTTTTTCTTATTCTAACTTTGGAGAGCAGTTATCTTCCCAAAACTGTCTGCAGGCAGTGAAGGGTGATATAGATGTGGCATGTTGTAGACTTGAGCACCCACATATACCTCTCCTAATTTCTAATTTCCCTATTTGAGACTAGCAAATTGGACGTTAAGACTGATAGATGGTGTATCCCCACCGCAACATACTCAGTTACTTCCAAATCCGAGGATACATTTTATAATCTAACGTTGTAGATTGTAACCTAGGATCCTTTGCTTTAAAAAAATGTACAGCATATTTAAAGATTTAAATTGTTTTTTTAAATTTCATGTTAATGTGTTTTGGCTTCTAGTTTGAATAATTTATGGTTATTATATAATTAATCAGAGCTTGAGACTTGCTGTTTTTAACGCAGTCCTTCCTCAATGATATTGTTTATTCATTTATCTTCCTTTAGATGCAAATTGTTTAATTTCACTATATATATCAATAGTAATAGACACTGTTGTATAGATACACACGTTTCGCTAGTAGTAAACATATTAGTACCATGCACTCATCTCCTTAATAGTAAACAAAGACGTACTGATACACTCGTGACACAAGTAGAAAATACAACAGTACTGATTTACACGTTGTGCCTGGTGCTTCACAACGTTTTATTACATGTTGTATCAGGCACCTTGAAATGATGGATTAGACAAAGTACCTGATCAAGGCTTTTGCACAACACTTTACAAAATATATATCTGTGATTTAGGTCAAAAAAACCTTATAACTTCACTTCAATAGTTAGTTAAATGTTACAATCTCGAATCTTACCAGATCTAAATTTTCAGTTCTTTTTTTAAAAAATGTACAAATATTCAAGTAATGAGTTGCAGCGATTAAAAAATATATAGTCAGTGAATTACCTTTATCGTAGTTAATTTATTCTCACTTAATTATCTTTGTCTTAGTATATTTATGGTCAATGAATTACCTTTATTGTAGTTAATTTATGGTCAATAAATTACCTTTGTCGCAGTTAATTTATAGTCAGTGAATTAACTATGTCGTAGTTAATTTATGGTCAGTGCAAAATCTTTGTCGTAGTTAATTTATAGTCAGTGAATTACCTTTGCCATAGTTAATTTATAGTGAGTGAATTGCATTTGTCGTAGTGTATTTATGGTCAGTGAATTAACTGTGTCGTAGTTAATTTATGGTCAGTGAATTACCTTTGCTGCAACTAATTTAAGGTCAGTAAATTACTTTTGTCGTAGTTAATTTTCAACTTTTTGAGCTTCATTTGTCAAAGTTTTTGTTATTATTAAGTCCAACTCTGTCCCTTTCTTTATTAAGAGCGACTCCCTTCATTTCAGTTTCTTTAGCCAACATTTACATTTAAATTAAATATTCTTGGTTCTCTTTGCGACCAAACGAACCACCAATGTTTATATTTCATTTCTCCATTCGTAAAAAAAGAACAAATAGTAACATATTTTAAAATAATTCGTTTACGCGTCTAATTCCCTTACTAAACAAAATTTCTAATATTACAATAGCGTTTGATGAAACTAGTTCGACTTATAATTTATTGTTTCTGGCGTGTGTATCGTCTTAGAATCAAATGACAACCTATGTCACCTTGTATTTTTTCAGCCAGCAAATCAAATCTACTTATCAACATAAAGATGTTAGAGATTCACATGAGAAAGTTTGAATACTACTTTTAATGTAGAACAAAAATTTCTGGTACAAGGAAATCATTTATCAAAACGTACTATTGAGTTTCCTTGTTTCTTCGTTAGTAGATAATGTCCAGAAGAAAGTATCTCGTGTGTTCACACACACGAGGCTATTATTCATTAGCCAACCGAACTTCTCTCTTGTTTGCGCTTCATATTCCCTCGGGAAATATGAGAAGAGAAAAGAACTCGTAAGCAATTCCACACTTGAACATTTCCATTATTATAATTTCTGTTTCTTCTGATTAATAACAAATTAAAAACCAGCTTCCAATCAAAACTTGTATCTGTTTTGGATCAAGTTTTGCTATGCCTGACATTGCAGAGCAGAACAAAAAATTACAAAGTATTTTAGTATAATTATAGTTTCTAAGCCTTATTCCTCATACATATCTCTGAAACCATTCACTAATCAATACACGAGAAACTTGATCTGAAGCAAAACTTAAGTTTATAAAATTAAGCCAGTCTCATAAAGAGTGATAAAGGTGTCCATTTTTTAAAAGTAGGACATAATTTATATGCTAAAGAGACACCTGAAAAGGTCCCTGTTGGACCCTCTAGAAAAGTACGTAAGACAAGTTAACACAATCAGTACAACAGAGAAATAATTATTTTTCTACTGATGTAATCTTAATGTGCCCCAGTGGGCCAGTGATAACCCCACGGACTTACAACGCTAAATCCGGAGTCGTTTCCCGGCGGTGGACACAGCAGATAGCTCACTGCTCTTTGCTCTAACGTTAGTAAACAAACAGTCATCGCACTATCACGTATGTTTATTTTATCAATAATGACGTCGATAGAAAAGTACTTAGAAGATAACATTTATGTGGGAAATATTATTGCTTACCTTGGATTTCTGTATCAAAATTAATAACGTGGGAGTTCTGTACAATTAGTAGTTCAACACTGAGTTATTTATATATTTATTAAGTAGGTATTTTTGCAAGAAATTTGTGATGCCTATCCAGCTTTTGACTGGCAAAAGTTTAAAATCCAGTTCGCCCATATAATATGGCAAACATAGAAAATTTATAATATTATGTGATCGCTCCATCAATTAGGACTTTTTATTTTGTTTCCTCTTTATAAATAAAGAGCTGAACACTTCTTTGTCAATATCAGTCGTTGTGGCTCGGCATGGCCAGATGGTTAAGACACTCAACTCGTAATTCGAAGGTTGTGGGTTCGAATCCTCGTCACACCAAACATGCTCGTCCTTTTAGTCGTTAGAGCGTTAAAATATGACTATCAATCCAACCATTCGTTGGTAAAAGAGTAGTTCAAGAGTTGGCAGTGGGTAGTGATGACCAGCTGCCTTCCCTCTAGTCTTACACTACTAAATTAGGGACGGGTAGCGCAGATAGCTCTCGAGTAGCTTTGCGCGAAATTCAAACCAAGCAGTCGTTGGTATATTTTGCTTCTTAAAACTACAATTATTAGGTACTTGTAGCAAAAGAAAGTTATCAGGTGACTAACGTAGTAGTTTATACCTTTAACACAACGTAATATAACGTTCATAAATGGTTACATCACAATTAGAAATTAAGTAACAATGGATTTGTTAATCGGATAGTTATCCGGAAAAAAAAAAAACCCAAAATAATTTATCCTTTTCGAAAAATGCTGGAAATTAATGAAGAAATACTGGAGGTAGAAATATAATTTAATTTTCATATTTGAATTCAAATAAAAATTAAAGTAGAATTCTGATAACCCTGAATAGTATTTCACTGTATTAACTGAATAATTGATTTTCTGTCGCCAATATTTTTTGTCTAATTTCATTACTTTATTCAAAAAATAAGATTTATGAGTTTTAAAAAATTAAAAACGTTTCCCTTCAAACCGCAAAAACGTTTATATATTCGTTTTTCATTAATAAGATAATTAATAAAAATTAGTTTATTTTCCGAATTAGGTTTGGTTTGAATTTTGCGCAGAGCTACACGAGAGCTATCTGCGTTAGCCGTCCCTAATTTAACAGTGTAAGGCTAGAGGGAAGGCTGTTAGTCATCACCACGCACCGCCAACTCTTGGGCTACTCTTTTACCAACGAATAGTTGGATTGACTGTCACATTAAAACGCCTCCACGGGTGAAAGTTTGGTGTGAGAGGTATTCGAACCCGCGACCCTTAGGTTATGAGTCAAGTGCTTTAATCACCTAGCCATGCCGGACCTTTTGGAATTACCTAGAAAAACATTGAAAACCCGTAAAGTTTCGGAACTCATTCTAATATTAACATTAAAATTGGGCTTTTCAGTTTTGAAAGACACCTGGTGGATAAAGTAAACAAATTACATAGTTATGTTTTTTTCTAATTACAGTTCATAGTATAATATTAGTTCTTCCACTACATTTTTGTACTATCATATTTTATTTTTAATATAGTAAAAGCATATTCTTAATTTCCTTAATCTTACCAAAATGTTGCTTCTGAAAAGAAAAAAACGAAATATACTAAGGCCTCATTTGTTTTTTGATTCTATCTTCAGTTGTCTAGTTTTGCTGAATCCGCGTCTCACTGAAACGCTTTGGAAAGAAAACCAAAGAAACAGACTAGGCCTCTTAAAATGATATAATACGACATCCCAAAAATATAAGTAATTGTCTTCAATTATTAACATTAATTACAATTTCAAAGGAATGCAAATGCTATTTTTGAATCTCTTTTTACGTACCGGTCTAAAATATTCATATTAACCCAAGAAACGTTAAAAACTTTAATTTAAAAAGTGATAAAATAATTGTGCGAAGAAAGTATTCATGTTGAGAATTTAATAAAGAAATTTCAACAAAAACCGAGAAAAAATTTACTTAACAACATACAGAAAGAATATTGTGTTATTAAAAATTATTCAAAGGGTCTTTTGTCTGCAGTAAAGCTACTAAAAGAAGACAAATGGCCGCCAACATCTGGACTATTTATTACCCAAGTATAATGAGATTTACTGTAATGTCACATTATAGGGTTGTGATGGGTGAAAGGTCAATCGAGCAGGTTTGGGATCAGGATTCTCTCTCTAAACCCGCAAACAATTGCCCTGAGCTTGGTGACTGCAAAATCAAGCTTTGCCTATATCAGTCCTAAAATAAACACCGATAATGCAAACACAAAACAACTAGTTCATAATCATACCTTTATCCTAAAATACAAACACAACAAAACTGCTTCATAACATCATTATTTAGGTGATATCTTGAAGGTTTTCGGCAAGTGGAGAATCTGGATCCGTAAAACCTGGAGTTTCGTGGATCTCGTATGATGGTACATTTCTCGACGGATACGATGGTCGATCTACATGTTTCACACTAAATGGAAGTAATAAATAAAGGTCACCGCAGTTTGAATTACAACCAACAATACACTATCACTCAGTTCAAGTTAATACCACAGATTATCACAGGATAAATAAATCTTTAAGTAACCTGTGGGAAATTAATTATAATTAACCATAACAAACACTGGAAGACACAATTATAGAAAGTTCCTAAAATTTCAATACCAATTTTTTCGTCATCGTACCTAATGTCTCCCTATTTTATATATATAATATAAACAAGTGTGTGAAGATATAATTACGTACAAGGTGGCGAGAGTTACTGCAGTCTATACTGCTCTTCCAGTAAATTTTGGTCTTCTTTATTTAAATTATCATCTGTTCCCTTTTTAAAGTGCATTCAAGCTAATTCAATTATTTTAGAAACATATTTCGACAGAATGTATTATTATTCTTATCTCCTTTTGTACTGTTTGTTTTACTCTAACGTATTTAAACGTTAGGCCTAACATTTCTACCGCAGTAAACCTCACGCCGAACTTTTCTTTAGCCTAAACTCCACTTAATTTTGCTTTTCTCTTTTTCTCTCTTCTGCGTCCCACTCATCTCATACTATTTATACTTTTATTAGTAAATCGTCTGCTCGCTACATTCTCAACATCAATGAGTTACAAACTTCCAATAATTGTCTGCTTTTGACTCTCCGATAATGAAAACAGAACTAAACAATTATAGAGTACTCATTTACAAAATAAATAAATTAATAATATCTATACTAATCAATCTTTTATATCCCGAAAATGTCAGTACCCAGTTTTAAAAATAGGTCATATTATGACCTTCTCCATTTCTAAGGAATCTTTACAGTTTTTATGCTACATTAAATATTTCTATAAATTAACAGATAGGCCACCATTTCATTCTCTGAATAAATATACAATAAATTCGTCACTTTCTAGAACCATTCTTCATTTATTTTATACTTATTTTAACTTATTCGTTTTAGTTATACCACTGGAAGCAAGGCTATCAAAAGCTATCCCTTGTATAACTCCTGCGTCGTTAACAACGGTAAAAACATAACAAAGGCCATCCTTTGTACAACCCTAAAATAACTATTAACGGTTAACATACAACAAATGGCATCCTTTGTACAACCCTAGAACAATTATGATCGGTTAACACACAACACATGACATCCTTTCTTCAACCCTAGAACAATTATGATCGGTTAACATACAACAAATAACATTATTTGAACAATCCTAGAACAGTTATCATCAGCTAATATACAATTAACGATTATATTAAATTTCAGACAATAAAGGAAACCTTAGATTACTGTCTAATTTTCATTTGGTATTGTACTTATTTGTTTGTTTGTTTCCTTATAGCAAAGTTACGTACAACTAATGACATTCTTTGTACAACCCTCGAACAATTACCATCAGTTAACATACAACCAATGACATCATTTGAACAAGCCTAGAACAGTTATCATCAGCTAATATACAATTAATCTCATCCTTGATAAACGGATATAATTGTTTGGTGGTGAAAAGTAAAATATGTAGATAACTGTGTTAGGTGTTTATATGTAACAAACGCAGGTAATTGTGTTAGGTGTTTATATGTAACAAACGTAGGTAATTGTGTTAGGTGTTGATATATGAGATACGTCGACAAATGTTTTAAGTGTTTTTATGTAAGATATGTAAATAATGTTAGATATTGAAATATATATGATATAAGGATAATTGTGTTAGAAGTTGATGTATAAGATACTTATATAACTGTGTTTATTGTATATATATAGAATATGTATATAATTCTGTTATGTGTTGATAAATGAAATATATAGATAATTGTGTTTAGTCTTAATATATAAAACATGGCAATAATTCTTTTAGGTGTTAATGTATGGAGATAATTGCATTAAGTAATGAAAACTATGTAGATAACTATGTTAGGTTTTGATATATAAGATACGTAGA
The DNA here is from genome assembly GCF_004210375.1 of Tachypleus tridentatus. NCBI lineage: Eukaryota > Metazoa > Arthropoda > Merostomata > Xiphosura > Limulidae > Tachypleus > Tachypleus tridentatus. The sequence continues at coordinate 67,369,378 of NC_134837.1, read as the reverse complement.
TAATTATTGAAGTGTTGATACAGTTCATATTTCTAAATGTAAACTAAACACACAGTTTATGTTTCTAGGATTACACTGAACACACAGTTTATGTTTCTAGGATTACACTGAATACAAAGTTTATGTTTCTAGGATCACACTGAACACACAGTTTATGATTCTAGGATTACACTGAACTCACAGTTTATGATTCTAAGTTCGAACTGAACTCACAGTTTATGATTTTAGGTTCTAACTGAAAATATAATTAGTTTTTTTTATACTTAAAATGAATCAACATTTTATGGTAATCTAGAGGCCGACAAGAAATAGTGGCTCTCATGAAAATGTTGTTAATGTGTTATATCTTTTGTTTATAACACAAAAATATGTAAAACTATATATTTTTTCAGCCCCCCACTAGTTCAGTGGTATGTCTACGGGTTTACAACGCTAAAATCAGGGGTTCGATTCCCCTTGGTGGGCTCAGCAGATAACCCGATGCGTCTTTGCTATGAGAAAAAAATACACACTGTCTCTATGTTCTTAAAAATCACTCGACGAAATCTGTTCAAAATGATTTTAACTCAGGCTTTCGTCAATATTTGATCTATTCATAATTTTTGTTATAATTGCTGTAGTTCTTTAAATCTTATTACAATTAGTCTACTAAACGATCATACAAGATTATTTGCAAGTAAGTGGACTTAGGAAAAACAAGGAACAAAATCTGTCGGGTGTTGTGATTATTGGGATCAAACTTATTACTTTGCTATCAAAACTTGGTGTGCAGTTTGTAGTTTTTAATACAATTAGAACTGGACAAGACAAGTTAGTATTTAAATCAGCTTGTAACACAATTCAATGTTCGAATCTTGCTAGATTACAATGTTCACTATTGTGAAATTCCAACTCTACTAGAGTGTATCTAAGCATATACATTGATTTTTCGGAGATATAGGTCAACTTATATTATTTATGTGTATCATACCATTTGGCGTGACTCTACGCCCTATGCAAATATGCTTACCAGTTCATATGATGAAGTTAATATTTTTTTTACATTACTGCCATCTGACCGAAAAAAAAACTAATTAAAAAGATGACAAAATCAAGACATGTCTGCTAACAGAAAACACGAAACGAAATTTGTGTAATAACAGACATTCTCATGTTTATAAATAACAAACTTATCTGCTAAGCCACATGGCTATGTTTTATGAACAACTGGCAGGGGAAGAACTACCATCCACACTCCATAGCATCATACCTTATAAACAATACCTTATCTAATACACTGCATGCCTATTTGTTTATAAACAATTCATTATCTGGTATATTGCATGACTATGTGCTTATAATCAATACCTTGCTTAGTATATTACGTGATACTTGTGTTATAAACAATAACTTATTTAACATACTACATGACTATGTGTCATAAACAATAACTTATCTGGTATACCACATGACTATGTGTTATAAATAATACCTTATCTGGTATACTACACGACTATGTGTCATAAACAATACCTTATCTGGTATACTACACGATTGTGTGTTACAAACAACATTTATTTAGCATACTACATTACTATGTGTTATAAACAATATCTTATCTAATATATTACTTGACTATGTGTTATAAACAACGTTTTGTCTAATATACTACATGACTATGTGTTATAAACATTTTAGCTAGCATACTACATGACTATGTGCTATAAACAATACCTTACCTGGTATACTACATGTCTATGTGTCATAAACAATACCTTATCTGGTATATTACAAGATTGTTTGTTATAAACAGTAAGTTATCTAGTATACTTCATGACTATGTGTTATAAACAACATTTTATCTAGTATACTACATGACTATGTGTTGTAAGAAATACAGTAACATTATCGAGAAAACCACATGGTCATGTTTTATGAACAATTATCCATGTGGTGGTTCTCTCGGTTAGTTTGTATGAAGAAAAACTTATTGACTATTTTTCACGAATAAATTCGTTTTTGTAATATTAATTAACATTTTTAAATTCCGGTTTTGGTGCACCAAATCAAATACGAAGTGCATATGAACAAGAAACACACCACAGCTTGCATAAGATTGTTTGTCATAGTATTATATTTATCATAATATCTTTGTGTTAGAACGTTCCATCCTAAATTGTAGATAAACTCAGAATATAAACCAAAACCAGTAATAGAAGCATTTGATATGAATTAGAATAATAGGAGTTTAATTTCTATATAAGTTTCGAAAAACATTTAATGCCTTTTTTAATTATCTTACTGTATGACTGAAAAAAAGGCTTACAGTGTACTATAGAATATATTCTAACAAAAGAAAATTTCCTGGTAAAAATCTACACTGATATTTGATATTCTGATCATTAATGATTTGTTTTTCCCGCCTAAATCATATCAATGTTTATTATTGTTGACTAAACGACTCGTGCTTTGTTTACTCGTTAATAAAGTCTTAAAATAACTGAAACAAAGTCCTTTAACTCACTGCTAAACACTAATGTTGATCTGACTCAGAAACGGAAACTATTTTTTAATAGATGAAGGTATAGGCCTGTTGTCTCGACGATAAGCTGAAACACGATCCGCTCTCTGTACGACCTTTACAGAAATGAGTATTTATGTAAACGTTGGAAGTGATGAAGTTGGTGTCAAAGGACATCTGTCTTATACAATGGTTGTATCACTGTTGTTGTGAGAAAATGGAAGTTTTCTCGTGTTACTTTTTTGCTAATAATCTCCTGGTTATAGCTGAAGTCATATCAAAATGTACACCTGTGTAAATACATAGATACTTATACAGCCAACTAATACAGTTCTAAGGAAACATAGACAGAGAGTTTTAGCCTTTCAAGATAAAATATTTTTCAATATCATCTAATAAGTTTCTCTTGGTTTTTAAACTCTCTGTAGAGACATTAGTTCACAAGAACAACACGTATATGATATTCTTCTATACAAGCAGTCTGACATGACGGTATTGTTTCTTTTCACAGTTAGTCTGACAAGACGGTATTGCTTGTTTTTACAGTTAGTCTGACAAGACGGTATTGCTTGTTTTTAGTAGCAGTCTGACAAGACAGTATTACTTGTTTTTACAACTAGTCTAACAACACGGTATTGCTTGTTTTTACAACTAGTCTAACAACACGGTATTGCTTGTTTTTACAACTAGTCTAACAACACGGTATTTCAGTTAGTCTGACAAGACGGTATTGCTTGTTTTTACAGTTAGTCTAACAACACGGTATTGCATGTTTTTACAACTAGTCTAACAACACGGTATTGTTTGTTTTTACAGTTAGTCTGAGAAGACGGTATTGCACAGTTAGTCTAACAACGGTACGGTATCTGCAAGACAGTATTGCTTGTTTTTACAACTAGTCTAACAACACGGTATTGCTTGTTTTTACAGTTAGTCTGACAAGACGGTATTGCTTGTTTTTACAGTTAGTCTGACAATAAGTATCAATTACGTAACTAATTAGTTATTATAGTCGACTGATGGCGAGTAAGATGAAAATAAATTATCACTTTCTATTTTTGTTTTTAGATAAACCTTAACCTGAGGTTTAGGGTAGTGATTAGAATAATAAACTTCATAGCACTCGTTCATTGATATTTATACTTTATCTGTTGAGGAACTGTGATCAAAATGTGTTAAAATGTAGCTTACAGAACTGCTTTTATGATAGATGTTCATGTATTTTTTATTAGTTAGGTTTTGTCATGACGTGTTCACTTTCTAGTTCATAATGTGAAGTATTAGACATGTGTGTATCTATAGAAACCAAACTTTCTCGCACATGTAAAGTCACCGGATTACAATGAAACTCAGCTGTTCATAGAGATTTCTGGACACTTGTGATTAGAAACCTTATCAGACACGTTGCTTTAGACAAAACTATCTCGCAAGTTCCTTACCATCAGAGGCGCCCTCTTTCATCAGCTTGGATTAAGGTGTAGGTATAAGTCTTCTTATGATCCCTAGAAATCCCTTTATTCTAAAGGTCAATAAAAGCAGGGTCATCAGCACGAGGCTACATTAGGACAAAGCTTTCTCGACTATACAAATGGAGACATCGCTGAATTCTCTGATATTACTTAACAAAGACTTCACTTGTGGAAGCGTTTTCTTTGTCATTCTTATCATTTTTCTTTCTTACCTAAAGATACAAGTTTGGATGTTTAGAAAACAGCTCTTGTGGAAAGAACAAACGTTCAGAATAACATTGAGTTCTTGCTTAAAAAGTAGAAAGAAAGTCAAAATAGTGAACAACATATAGTTCACAAACCAACTTTTTTGACACGCATATTTCCAACTATACAAAGTCTTTGTTTAAAATCACGCGACAGACTCACAGTTTCCACTCTATCTAAAAATGAACTAATTCCTACTATTACACCAGTTAGTCATTTACTCTCACAATTAGTATCTTGGAGAAAAGTACATAATTTGTTAAACAAAGGAAGGTTAATCTCAAGAAAATTAAGTACCATAATATAAATAAAATCCTAAAAAGGTTTTACACAATAAATTAAACATTTAGATAATTTAAATCATAGCTTTGTTTAAATCGTGATTAATTTGCACTTAATAAGTTGTTAAATTTTATATTCTACTTTAGAACATAAGACATTTAGATATAGCCTAATAGAATATTTTTGATATTATTATCACAATTATTTCGCGATAAATTTTTTAACTAAAATAATGTTGAAGAGGATGACGTTCGATCCAACACTTAACGATCTAAAGAGGATCAAAGGTTTTTTTAGCACACTGTTTAGGGCCTGATCCAACTTCTATTAACGTATTGTATAAAGACACTAACAACTTTTACCAACGTATTATATAAACTCACTAACTTCAATTAATGTATTGTGTACAGTTACAAACAGCTTTTAATAATTTATTGGGTACAATCACTAACAGCTTTTAATATAGTATTGTGTACAGTCACTAACAACTTTTATTAACGTATTGGTACAGTCACTAACAACTTTTATTAACGTATTGGTACAGTTACTAACAACTTTTAATAACGTATTGTGTACAGTCACAAACAACCTCTCTTAACGTACTGTGTACACTCGTAAGCAACTTCTATTAACGTACTGTGTACACTCGTAAGCAACTTCTATTAACGTACTGTGTACACTCGTAAGCAACTTCTATTAACGTACTGTGTACACTCATAAACAACTTCTATAAACGTATTTAATGTGTCCGAATATTAACAATGATTATTTCACAATATTAGTTAACAAAATTAAATGTTAGTATGTTTATAAAGTCGCCTGAATCACTATATACATGTGGGCGGAGAAAAACAGAATTTCACTATTTAATCACATTTTCACCTGAGTGAGTAATTGACTTTTCCAGACAAGCGTGGAGAAAAAAAGAATCTTATCGTTCTAACTATTTCATAAAACTCTAAGATCTTGGGTCCCAGTTATTCCTTCCTTGTACCTTTTTCGTAGTATTTACATGAAACAGGTGGTGCACTGCTTTAAGAATATATTTAGACTTGAGAGTGGGTTGGTAGAGATTCTGATACATAAAATCGAATTGGATTTTCCCTTACCCCACTCTTGGTATTGCTGGCGAAAAAAATATAGCTAATAGAAAATAAAGAAACAAGTATAATAAAAAATTAAATTCTGTAAAGACAGTTAGGTTTCAGTGTGAGCATGACTTCCTATATTACTATACTAGTTTTCATATTACAAAAATATTGAAACGAAAAGTCAAAAACAAAACTGAGTTAACGATAATTAAAAAAAATATCTTTAATTTGTATCAGACTAACATGATTACAGTTATTTACCAAAGTATGAATATATGTTATTTTTTATTTTAGATTACTCAGTTTTGTAGTTTGACTTTTTATCTCAATACTTTTTGTAACACTAAAACTTTCCACATTACTATAGCTAACTAATAATCTTATTAGTGTTATAATAAACTTTCTATATTATTATAACTAACTGGGATTATTTTTTGCAACACTAAAACTTTTAATTAATATAGCTAACTAGGATTATTTTTGTAACACTAAAACTTTCTAATTAATATAGCTAACTAGGATTATTTTTGTAACACTAAAACTTTCTGTATTACTATAACTAAATAGCATTATTTTTGCAACACTAAAAATTTCTATATTACTCTAACTAACTAGGATACATAGCTATTGCTCCCTACTTTATTTTATATAATTAATTGTTTTATTGTATTCGTATATATAAGAACATTATATTAATTAAAAGACAACTCAACACACCAAACATACAATGTACTGGTTACAGCCATAAATTATGTTTGCTCAGGACTGATTTCATTACGTTTCGAAATGTTCCTCCATTTAACTGGTAACTGAGTTGTGCTGATTTGTAGACTTTATTAGGTGTATAAAACTTCTAAATTGTAAATACCTTTTAATAAACAAGAAATATTTAATTGTTTTCATATTTCTGGAATGAAGTTTACAAACTACGCAGTATACGCCAGAGCTCTAATAAATCTATGTTCTATTTTTCAATCCTTTCATGTTACATTCATCATTGTCTCGGTAAACTACAGACATCCAGAAACAGTTATCAGAATACCATTTCTACTTAACTCACGTTATTTGTTAGCCATCTGTAGACATATTGACAAATGACATTCTTGTTCGATGCTGAAGAAACATCTTTACACTGACAAGAAGTCTTCGCTTTTACAACAGATTGATTTTATTTATACTCGACATTAAGTTACAATGTTTACGGAACACTTCATCTTTCATTTAGGGTAAGTGTTTTAATATGATACGGCATTTATAACGTACCGTATCTGATCATCAGTGTATTGTGTATGTTGTTCAGTATGAGTGTTTGTAATATGCTACAACGTCCGAGGCTCAATATAAGTCCTTTTAACATTTTACGATTTTTTCACTTATTATATCTGTTGTTCAGTGTACGTGCTACGATTTTCGTAACGTATTAATCTGTGGGTTTATGTGAATGTTCGTATATGTTTTTATTAGTAAAACATATTATAATATACACCACACACATTTATATCATTAGATACGTTTGTATGGAAATCTTAGAGAAATTTAAATTGTGTTTTCAAATGTTCCCAAACGATTTATATTTAATCATCCAAGATTTTACTAAAATTTCTTTACTGTGTAAACAAAGACACTTCATCAGAAATTTAAATTTACGTACTTGTCTGTTTTTACTGTATTCGCAAGGAGGTTACAGACGATTGTTTTATTTCTAAAAAATATTCAGCGCTAGAAGTAAGATCTGTTTGTAACAAAATCTGGTTTATAATAAAGTTAAACTAATAAATTCTATTAATATAATTATTTCATAATAAATTTTCCTTAAGAACAAAAAACTGGTACAAGTGTTTATTCCCTTTCACTTGAGAAAGCTATATCAGTATATTAAATTTCAAAAGTTGAACACGAGTACACTCATCCAGATTTTGAGTTGTACAACTTTCTGTTGGTAATTTGCTGACATTTTTAATGTTTTTAATTCGGGTTGAAGCCAGAGGATACGGCCCGGCATGGCCTAGCGCGTAAGGCGTGCTACTCTTAATCCGAGGGTCGCGGGTTCGCGCCCGCGTCGCGCTAAACTTGCTCACCCTCCCAGCCGTGGGGGTGTATAATGTTACGGTCAATCCCACTATTCGTTGGTAAAAGAGTAGCCCAAGAGTTGGCGGTGGGTGGTGATGACTAGCTGCCTTCCCTCTAGTCTTACACTGCTAAATTAGGGACAGCTAGCACAGATAGCCCTCGAGTAGCTTTGTGCGAAATTCCCAAACAAACAAACAAAGCCAGAGGATACAAAACATTAAGGTCAAGCAAAAAAGCTCTAAATTTAGCGTAACAAAAATCAAGTAAATTGGGGGAGTATCGAGAGACGAGGGTTGAGTACAAATATAAGAATCAGTGAAGCAACGCGTCAATGTGTTTGGCTATCGGTTGGTATAGAAAGCAATGAATAATAAACGAGTATTGAATCGGTAGAGTGTCAGTCACTCAGTTTAGTCGAGTGAGGTATATAGACTTAGCGAAGTATTTTGGATTAGTGTTAGTCATAGTATATATTCAGTTGCTCGATCGATTAACAATGAAATTGTACAAGTAAGTTTAAATAAGTTAGCCTTCACACCTTCAATGAAGTATTTCCTTTTGTATACTTAGGCATACAAATCATAGAAGAATGCAAGTAAAGGCAGCTTATATAGACATCGATGTAGAAATAAACTAATTTTTTATTGTTATGTGTACCAGAATCCCAATTATTTTTATTAATAATTTAGAAAGACTCGTACAACTACAGAAGAACAACGTTACAATATCATATCTAATTCCACCAGGAGGACGTACATACAACTTTTTAAGTGTCTAATGTATATTTCTTTGTTATCGTTCACATACGGTTTTTCGTAAGGCAAGCTGTTTTAATTAAGTGATCAGGTGAAAATAATGCCAAGTCAAGTTCACATAACCATAACAAACTAATGTGTTCCTTCGTTAATGTTTCTTACAGACTTATTATTTGCACACAGTTGTAGGCCACGAATAATGTTTTCACTTTCAAGAGAAATTTACTCCTTTTATTCGCTAGTAGTACTATGACTAACTTGCTGGTACAGTTTCACGGCTAATACATCGAATAACTGAATATACGTGATCACTCATTCGAACGTTACTCTAACTTCTCAATCAATGAACAAATATAAGCTGATTCAGTGCTTCACTGGTTATCCTACTTATAATGCAACCTTGTCTCTAGATATTTCTTAAAGACTGCCGATAGTAAATAAACATTCAAGTACATACTAGGTATTCTAGGCCTAACTTTAGAAACGTTTAAAATCTAGTTTCATTATGTTAGTAGTCTCCTGTAGCAAGCAACCAAATTTAAACAGTGAAACTATGAATCACCACACGATTATATTCATCTGTTGAAAAAAACCATTTATTTTACTTTTAATCATTTTATTTTTAGTGAAGTTGTAGAAATAATTCGCGAGTTCATTCTCAATATTTTAAAATCAACAAAGCTTAATCTTAACACATTCAAAGATTAATTTTGTTTGAGACCGACTATTCCATTATGTGAAAGAAACAGTTCAAAGAATATGGACGATTTTTATGTGTAAATATATTGTAAAGTAATTTTAGTTTAATTTGTGGATTTACCTCTAAATTTTTTTTTCAGATTTCCAAAACGTGTTTGACAATTTTGTTTTATTGTCAACTCATAGCTAAAAACATAATTGTTATTCACAAAACACATATATTCTGAATGTTTAGGTTTTGAATTCGCTTGATCTTACATTTCTATGTTTTTATTTATTTACGAATAATTACTGTCGGTATAAAATCATACAACATAATCAATCGATTCCTCATCAGCTGCGAGACTGATCTGACGTAATTGTTACCACAAAGAGAAACTTAAACTCAAATGCTTCTGAACAAAAAAACATTGATCTCAGACAAGTCCAGTCTTGTTTCTTTACTAGCCTAGTCTTGTTTCTTTATACGTTTACACTAAACTTGGCGTCAGACTAGCATAGTCTTGTTTCACTACTTGTTTATATTAAACTTTGCATCAGACTAGCCTAATCTTGTTTCACTACTTGTTTATATTAAACTTTGTGTCAGACTAGCCTAATCTTGTTTTACTACTTGTTTATATTAAACTTTGCGTCAGACTAGCCTAATCTTGTTTCACTACTTGTTTATATTAAACTTTGTGTCAGACTAGCCTAGTCTTGTTCTTTGTTTTTATTCTGAAACCTTTCTAATACAATTGCCTGGTTTCTAATCAGATTTGTAATGGTAGGTAAAACTTTATTTTCTCCTAATGTTGCAATACTCTATATGTAATGAGTCCTTTCTACGTTATTACTCCACTTTACTGAACGAGCAATTAGGGAAAAATTCTGTTTCTTACATTTTAAGTTTTACAGTTATTGTATCCTTCGTGTGCAACAGAACGAAATGACAACAAATGTAATATTATTTACTTGATAATATCCTTATCTTTGTGCTGTTGATTTTTATACTACTGACATACTATACGCTGATTACAAATTAGGTGACATATATTCTAACTAACTCATTATTAGGTGACTTAAATAGAATCATCGACTACCTGTTTTTGGTAGAGATTCAAATCGTTTTCAAAATTCTGTAAAAGTTTCTGATATCATTAAGCAGCAGAAGTATCAACTAATGTTTTGATTGATAACAAATCAATATCTTTAATAATTAATATAATCTTACTTATTCAGTTAATTCTTATATAGAAACAAATATTTGTTAAGAGAAAGTATTCTCTGTGACAAGAAGAAAGATATTTTGCTATTCTTATTTATTTGTTTGTTTGTTTTGGAATTTCGCACAAAGCTACTCGAGGGCTATCTGTGCTAGCCGTCCCTAATTTAGCAGTGTAAGACTAGAGGGAAGGCAACTAGTCATCACCACCCACCGCCAACTCTTGGGCTACTCTTTTACCAACGAATAGTGGGATTGACCGTGACATTATACACCCCCACGGCTGGGAGGGCGAGCATGTTTAGCGCGACGCGGGCGCGAACTCGCGACCCTCGGATTACGAGTCGCACGCCTTACGCGCTCGGCCATGCCAGGCCATTCTTATTTATAGCTCAAAGTCAAATTCCAACAGTTGTTGAAATCCACTTAAAGTAAAAATGTATCTCAAGACAGCAGGTATGTGTATTAAAACTTTTATTAAAATAAAGTGGAGAACAATGTTTCAACATTCTTAGGTCATCTTCAGGTTAACTGTTGCAGTTTCTCCTTGTTACCCTGAAGATGACCTAATAAGGTCGAAACATTGTTCTCTACTTTATTTTGATAAAAGTTTTAATGCCCATACCAGTTGTCTTGGAATACAGTTGTTGGAAAGAAATGAATTTAATTTTCATAAGTTTTGGAAAAACATTTAGGTCTCATGAATAGCAGAGTAAAGAGCAGCCTATGTCAGTACTTGAAATAAAGGTTGGTATCATTTGAAGCCTAAGTCAGTACTTGAAATAAAGGTTGTTATCATTAGTAGCATAAGTCAGTACATGAAATAAAGGTTGTTATCATATGTAGCCTGTATCAGTTCTTCAAACAATGTCGTCTTTATTGCTGGCTACAAAAAGTCTGAGGCAGTTCTTGAAACATGAACTTCATCATTGATACTTTATAAAACAACCTAACTTAATAGCCAAATAGATGTACCAACCTTGACAACACAGGATATACGACGGTAGTCCTACAAATTACTAACCCTCAGAACAATGAAGATATGAGAATGACCTTATGGACTACAAATAAAGCAAATGTAGGTTTAATAAGATTGGTGACCTCCCATCTCTGCATTTCCTTTCTTTTCACTAAAGTTTCTCTTTTGATGAAAATTATTTCTTAGCAACAATGTCTGACACATCATGCTTACCTAAATAAAACTATTTGATTATTTCTGATATCGACAGAATGATATTTAGAAGAGAGAACCATGAACGATATTGAATATAATGGAGACGTTCAATTTGCGATGTGTTTCAGTACGAAAGTTCACTCACGCCTTCAGTTTCAATATTATATCCATCTTTTTCTTTTCCTTTCTAAGTTGTTTGCCAAGTTGTTCATCAAGAGGAGTAAATAGCTTTCGTTCATGCTTGGATCGTTACACTGATTCTCTCACGTCACTTTTCACAACAAACATATTACCTCACTTTAGAAGAAAAAGGTGAAGAATTGTTACTATCTGTTCATGTTTAATTTCTCTAGAACTTATGATATGTACATGAAAGATATTAACATTTATTTACATCTGTGTGAGTGGACGTAACATCAAAACATTGGTAGCATTAGTCGAGATGGCATCTAAAATGAGGTAACTATAGACAAGATGACATATAAACAATGGTAACATTAGTCAAGATGGCATATAAACAATGGTAACATTAGTCAAGATGACATATAAACGACGGTAAGATTAGCTAAGGTAACACCTAAATATTGGTAACATTAGTCAAGATGACATCTAAATAACGGCAGCTTTAGTCAAGATGTCATGTGAGCAATGGTGATATTAGTCAAGAAGACATGTAAACAACATGTTTACATGTTTACATGATATCAATCAGTAGCATTAGTCGATATGACATCTAAACAATGATATCATTAGTAAAGATGACACCTAAACAACCGTAATGTTAGTCGAGATGACATCCAAATATTGGTAACATTAGTGAAGATGACATCTAACCAATGGTAACATTAGTTGAGATGACGTCTAAAGAATAGTAGCATTAGTGCAAATGACGTGTAAACTATGGTAGCATTGGTTCAGATGACATATAATCAATGGTAACGTTAGTCCAGATGATATCTAAGGAATTCTAGCATTAGTCAAGATGACATCAACATAATAATTACACTAGTTTAGGTGATATTGATATATTAGTATCATTAGTCAAGGTGACATATAGCATTGGTAACATGAGCCAATAAGATATTATTGCAATTTTAGCATAAGTCAAAGTAAAAAAAACAAAAAAACGCTAGTTTTGTAAGCTATAATGAAACGATGGTGTAATAAACAAAACAATGGCTAAGTAATGAGCCTCCAGAGAAAAGCCAGAAGAACATAAAAATGCTTTGTAGGAATATTATACATACAAAATGTAGAAACGTTCACTTTGCTCAGTTACTTATTTTAATCTCAAAAAACAACAACATAAGAATAATCTACTGTTTCGAAAGCTCTGGGATTATGGTGCAAGTTAGTATTTGTGTTAAATTAATTTATTCAACCTACGTGTTTTCCTAACATTATTGAAGAAAACCAGTATAGCTACACTATCATGACGTGCACTACTGAGTGTACAAACACACACACACACACACACACACACATGTGAAATATAATACTGATTTAACGGCAAAGCAGAAGAAAATAGCAAAAATGTGATTAAAATTGTAGTCTTCCATCATAACACCTGGTCAAGTGACTGCACACACAGCATGGTATCTATGGCAACCATTAAGATGTATTGATGACTTCGAGGCTCCACCCCACGTGCTCACGAATGGTCGACTATGACGTATATCATACATCATTAGAGCTGCCACCTGTTTTACAGATACATTTTCTCAAACCGTTTATTTCACATCGTGAAAGACAATAGATCTTTTCAGAATCCCTCTAGTATTTGATCAGAGTCAAACGTATCATTTAGTTTATTCTCTGCACTTTTGAATAACTTCGTGGCTGGTACATTCTAGAAGTTCAACATGTTGTTATAACTACTATATTCCATTGCAAGATTATGTCGTCTGTATTTAATCCGGATATCATGTATACCATTGTCATATAAATAATCAATTGTTATATGATTTGGATATCAAGGTTACTCTACAAAACGTTGTGTTACCCGCTGCTACAACGGTAAGTTTACGGATTTACAACGCTAAACTCAGGGTTCGATTCCTCTCGATTGACTCAGCAGATAGCCAAATGTGGCTTTCAATAAGGAAAAACACATAAACAAAACGTTGGAATATCATACATAGTCTGTTGTTAGATTATCTGTATACAATATAGACCATTGTTAGATCACATAGTTTCTATTACATGATTTGAATACTTTGGCTACATCATACGTAAATCAAGGTAATTACAGTGCAGAGTCTATTGTCCGATTAATTCATTGACTTATAGACCACTGCAAGATCATAGACAGCTTATTATTATGGGATTTCATACCATGATTACATTACACGTAGATCAAAGTTATATTGTTTTGAGCTTATTTTTATATCATTTCAAAACCAATGTTACATTAAAAACTTTGGAATATCATACACAGTCTATTGTTATATTAATTGGTTACATTGTATGTCATTGTTAAATCATATGGAAATAATATTACGATAATATGATTTCACTAGTAGACCACGGTCGTATCATACAATATACTTACTTTAATCAAACATTCTTGCAGACGTTATATCGTATAATATAACTACATCAATCAAAGATCCTTGCTCTCATTATATCTTATAACTACTTCAATCAACGTACTTGCTGTCATTATCTTATAACTACATCAATCAAACATCCTTGCTGTCGTTACATCATATAATATTCCTTCTTCAACCAAATGTCATCACTGTCGTTACGTAATATAATATAACTATTTCAATCAAACATCTTTGCTGTCGTTATATCGTATAATATAACTACTTTAATTAAACATCCTGGTTGTCGTTATATCGTATAATATAACTACATCAATCAAACATCCTCGCTGTCGTTACGTAATATAATATAACTACTTCAACCAAATGCCATCACTGACGTTACATAATATAATATACAGTCATGTGAAAAAGTTAGGACACCCTATGAAAGCCTGTGTATTTTTGTAACCTTTTTGGATATATAGATATTTAATATCAATTTTAACAATACTGAGAGATTATAGGAATATAACTAAAGAATTAACTGAAGAAAAGACTTTTCAAGGTCTTCTGTAAATGTAATTCTACAAAAATGCATATTCTAACTGAGGAAAAAGTTAGGACACCCCAACATTTATTCCCACTTAAAATGGCTCAACTCACACACAGGTGTATCACACCAGGTGCACATGATTAGAAGGTCGTTACTCAGCATTTTGAATGAGGCTTGCCCTATTTAAACCTCAGACATTTAGTTTGGTGTGCTCCTGACTGTTGAAGTGAGAGTGAACACCATGGTGAGAGCAAAAGAGCTGTCTGAGGCCTTCAGAAAGAAAATTGTAGCAGCTTATGAGTCTGGTAAGGGATTTAAAAAGATTCCAAAAGATTTTGAAATCAGCCATTCCACTGTCCGGAAAATAGTCAACAAGTGGAGGGCTTTCAAAACAACTGCCAGCATGCCCAGGTCTGGTTGTCCAAGCAAGTTCATCCCGAGAGCAGACCGCAAGATGCTAAAAGAGGTCTCCAAACACCCTAACATGTCATCACGGGACCTACAGCAGGCTCTGGCTACTGTTGATGTGAAAGTGCATGCCTCTTCAACCAGAAAGAGACTGTACAAGTTTACCTTGCATGAGAGGTGCGCAAGGAGGAAACCTTTGCTCTCTAAAAGAAACATCAAGGCCAGACTGAAGTTTGCCAGAGAGAATGTAGACAAAGACCAGAACTTCTGGAATAATGTTTTTTGGATAGATGAGTCCAAAATTGAATTATTTGGACATCAGAACAGAGGACATGTTTGGCGTAAACCAAATACAGCATTCCAGGAAAAGAACCTCATACCAACTGTGAAGCATGGAGGTGGAAGTGTCATAGTTTGGGGCTGCTTTGCTGCAGCAGGACCTGGACAGCTCACAACCATAGAATCCACCAGAAATTCTACTGTGTATCAGAGGGTGCTTGAGGATCATATAAGACCATCTGTATGAAAATTAAAGCTGAAGCGGAACTGAACCCTGCAACACGACAATGACCCAAAACATACCAGTAAATCCACCAAGGACTGACTGAAAACTAAGAAATGGAGAGTCCTGGAATGGCTGAGTCAAAGCCCAAATCTTAATCCCATTGAGATGCTGTGGGGTGACTTGCAACGGGCTGTACATGCAAGAAACCCCCTCAAACATCTCACAACTGAAAGAATTCTGCATTGAGAAGTGGGGCAAACTTTCTCCAGACCGATGTCAGAGACTGGTAGATGGCTACAAGAAGCGTCTCACTGCAGTTATTTCAGCCAAAGTGGGTAACACTAGCTATTAAAGGGTATGATGTCCTAACTTTTTCCGCAGTTAGAATATGCATTTTTGTAGAATTATATTTACAGAAGATCTTGAAAAGTCTTTTCTTCAGTTTTAATTGTTTAGTTATATTTCTATAATCTCTCAGTATTGTTGAAAATGAGATTAAACATCTATATATCCAAAAATGTTACAAAAATACACAGGCTTTCATAGGGTGCCCTAACATTTTCACATGACTGTGACTACTTCATTCAAACATTATTGCTGTCGTTATAACATATAATAACATTAATCAAACATCCTTGTTATATAATATAACTACTTCAATCAAACATCCTCCTTATATCATATAATATAACTATTTCATTCAAACATCCCCGCTGTCGTTATATGATATAATACAACTACCTTAATTAAACATTCTCGTTACATAATATAACTATTTCAAACTTTCCCGTTGTCGTTATATCATGTAATATAACTACTTAATCATACGTCCTTGCTGTCCTTATATCGTATAACTACTTCAGTCAAACATCCTCGCTGTCGTTATATCATTTACCTACTCAATCAAACATCTTTGCTGTCGTTATATCATATAATATAACTGCTTCAATCAAATATCCTCGCTGTCGTTACATCATATAATATAACTACTTCAATCAAACACCCTTGTTATATCTCATAACATAAGTACTTCAATCAAGCATCCTTGTCATATCTTATAATATAAATACTTTAATCAAGTACCCTTGTTATATCATATAATATTACTGCTTCAATCAAACATCGTCGCTGTTGTTATATTCTTGTTTCTTCAGATCTCTAACCAACTTTTGTGATATTCGAGACGTTTTGCATGAGAAGAAATATGAACAATCTTTATGTAATGGTTTATTTATACAAGAGGGCGTGTTTTAGTAACTATAGCAACTAACTCAACAACGACAGGATTCTACGTGTTGCCATAATGAGTGGAGATATACGTTCTTTGTTTTGAACTCTGATCTTTTGTTTTGACCGTTGAGCTATATTAATTACACAACGCAACGATTTTAACAAAATAATATAAAGAACCAGAACACAACGATTAGTAAATGTTAAGAAGAAAAAGCGCGCAGAGAGAAACGAGCTACTTTCTTCCAGAGAATCGAAACTTCTTTTACTGAAGAAACGGTTATAGTCGAAAATAAATAGGAAACAGAAATCGATAATAAAACCCAAAGAGGTCATTAACCTTGACCAATTCATATTATAAAGAAGATTCTAGAAATACTATTTTAAAATCAAAGATAAACCGTGTATAGTCGACTGGTAATTAATAAACATCGAAAACAAATATTTTAGAGGTCATGAACTGAACTCTGACCTGTTTATGTTATTGTGAAGAAGATTCTTCTAGTAGTTTAATTTTAAAATTGGTGTCAAAGGTTAATATATTCAAGTAACAACGTTTGGAGATTTTATGTATCTTTCCAATATTTATCGTAGTAATATACGGCGCTGAAGTGCTCGTCTGAGTCTTGATTCATGTAACTATCTCCGTTTAACCTGTTAAATTAACCTTACATAAACAACCTTACTGTACAAATATTAAAACTAAGAGTTTTCTTGAGCAGCAGTCTTCTAGACAATACAGGTAAAGTGACGTCACTACCGTTCCTGGAAGGATGTTATATACTTAATGACAAACACATGCAATGCCAGAGTCACGCAAATTTCAGGTACGATCATTCATAATACAGCGAGTACAACTAAGAAAGGTAGATGAAATAGGTTAGACAGAGAAAGATCGACACATCCGTATGAGACAACAGACAGCATCTAACCTTATACTGAAAAATTTATTATTACCAATAACTACGTCTCGCATACTTACAGAACTGGTACTTCTATTAATCAGAGAACAGAATATACAATAAATTAAAATGTGATAAGAACATTAGACAGAGAGAAGTGTTGTGTCCCTGAAAGACAGTGATGAGAACATTAGAGAAAGCAAAGGTATCATAGTATTCTAAAAATACGCTTTACCCCTACTAAAGTTGTACTCGTATGATAGAGTTTAAAATGAGGAAACTAGTAATGACTTAGGTACGTTCCATAAATACACTTCAACCTTACTAAGCTAAGACCACCATTACGATATTCTGAACACATCAACCTCACTAAGTGGTGGTAATCATTTTTAAGACAGTTAAACCTGTAATTGGTGGGACGGCATTAACCTTGGCGAATGTAGATAAAAATTAGATCGGTAGTTTCTTCTCTAAGGAAAGTTTATTAATTAGGACATCAATTTCATGGATAATACATGTAATCTTGGTGCTGTTATTAACAATAATATATTTTGAATCTCATCTCAGTATTCTGGATGAAACACATTTAGGCCTGAGATATCGATTGGAATATTATATTTTCATATCACGTACAGCTCGTGCTCTTACATATTCTTTGCATGATTCACCATGCTTTAACAGCTAAGCCTTGTCCCTGCTCTAGGTGTGATGAGCACATTTCGATTCTAAGGAGTAGCTTACAATAAGTTTGATATTTATATGGTAGTGTTACAGCAAACACTAGATTTTCAAATAAGATGAGGACATATTTTATCTGATTTCAAACTGAATAACATAGCTCTCATTCCAACAGGACGGCTAGTATTCTCCTAACAATATAACTACATCAGTCAAGCATTCTTTAAGTTAAAGCTGTGGTGATGTTCAGTTTACCAAATTTAATCGAAGTCCATAATGTTAATGTACATGTTTTACAAAAATTCCCACATAATCCTTATTGATTAAATAGTTTTATTGTTTTATTTGTTTAATTTTTGTTATGTTTCTCAACAATAATTAGTTAACTTCGTATTATTACAAATGTTCATTTAGTTTTAAGGTTATTTTATATCTGGATATAATTTTCATGACTCTTATTTGTACTGATTCTTTATTTGAGTATTACTGATTATTAAATGTTGGGAAATGGAAATGTTTGAGATTATACACCAACGAAAGATGTAACAACATATAACTTGCTCAAAAAAGGGACATATTAAAGGTTTAATATCGATGTAGTCAGCAATATATAACCTCATGACTGCAGGAGGAAACGTAATGTAATCTCTTATCAAAGGAGGAAGTTTACAATACAAGTATGATTGTAAAAGAAAACAGAATTTAACGTACGAATGAATAGAGCAGATAATAACGTGTAACCAGATACTTTGAACATAGGAGGTCAAAACATACAACATGCTTGGATATGGTAGGTGTAGCAACATGCAAACTATATATGTATGGAAAGGGTAGCAGCATACAACGTATTTGGATATGCTAGAGGTAACAACATACAACCTTAATTGATATGGTAAGATTAGCAACATACAGCATAGTTTGATACAGCAGATGTACTAACATAAAACTTATTTGGGATATGGTAGGATTAGCAACGTACAACCTTGTTTGATACAGTAGTGGTAATAACATACAACGTACTTGGATATGGTGAGGTAACAGCATGAAAGCTCCTAATATGAACGGAGATAGGTGAATGCGTAGAACATGCTCTGACTGTTGTATTTGTTTTTTACTTTCGCGCAAAGCTACACGAGGGCTATCTGCACTAGCCTTCCTTGATTTAGAAGTGAAAGACAAGAGGGAAGGCAGCTTGTCATCATCACTCGCCGCCAACTCTTGGGGTACTCTTTTACCAAAAAATAGTGGGATTGACCGTTAATTTATAACTCCCCTACAGATGAAAGGGCGAGCATGTTTCGTGTGACGGAGATGGAAGCCGGCGACTCTCAAATTACGAGTCTAGTGCCCTAATCACCTGGCTATGTCTGGCCCACATACCTTGAAAAGGTGGGATAAAAACTTTCTTGGTAGACAACGTTCATTGATGGCAGAGCTACAGAGAAAATAATGTGGAAATGAATGGAAGAGGCGACAAAATATAATATGTGGGACAAGTGTATGGAAGGAAAAGGAAAGATATGTAACCTGGTGAAGAACAACACATGAACTGATATCAACATAGAGAATGTTAACTTATTGCTAGGGTAAATATAACAGTCATTGAATCATATGAATCGTTAAAAAGTATGCTAGTCGGTTGGTCAGATAAGTTGTGGAAATCAACTAGTTAATCAGTTATTGAGTTCGTAAGTGAAAAAAAAAAATATGTCAATTAATCAAGTGAGTTCTTTTAGAAATAACTTAACCGTTTACTAAGCTGAGCTTTGAAAAAATATTAAACCAGTGATTCAACACCTTTATCAGTCTACAAGTTATTGAAACAGTAAATTACTTAAGATGTTTATTAGTCAATTAGTTTGTAAATTATAAAAACAAGATAGGAAGGCAACAGGTTTGTCAGTTTTTACGTTATGAAAGCAGGAGTTTATCACTAATCAAATTACGAAAAAAGAGGTTTATCAGTAATCAAGTTACGAAAACAGATTTATCAGTCATTAAGTTAATAAAACATCACGTTCACCAGTTTTCAAGTTATGAAACAAATTTATTGGTCAACAAATTATATAAGCATCAGGTTTATCAGTAATCAAGTTATGGAACAAGTTATAAAAACAAGTTTATCCGTCAACAAGTTTTACAAACAAGTTTATCAGTCATTAAGTCATGAAAAGTTATTATAAGTTTACAAGTAATGAAAAGAGTACAGTTATAAATTATTCAGGTAAGATGTTCGTAACAAGGAGTCAACTGGAAGTGTATTTGAGTCACTTTTAGGTTGTTTAAACAAACCTTTCCATCATACTTGCGAAACATGTAAAACAGAGTGTATTGTTTGAATGGAAGATATTCTTAAAACGCAAATAGTAAAATAATAATTTATGTATATTTATTATTTGGTTGTCATCGTTAATATTGAACAAAAATATGTTGTACACAGTAGTATGAAATATACCTTTTTCGTTGGTTATACTGACTTTTGTTTAGAAAATGAAACCGAAATAATGTCATTTCCCTGAAACTGTGATATATTACTTTCATTAGAAATATTCTTATCAATTTTATTATACGGCTAAAGAGAGTTCAAGTAACTAAAACGTGCATCTAAATGAAATTTAGGCCTAATATACAGCCAAACAGATACGAAATAAATAAAACTTAAGTGTAGAGATATGATACAACTGCGTAGATACGGTGTCTTAGATAGATATGAACAAATTATATCCGTGCATTTAACATAAAGTGTTGCTGAAACTGAGTTAACTAATAAAATATGCGCAATTTCCAACACGATGTAAGACACTAATCTTAATTACAATTTTGAGAAACAATCGGGCAAATAGATTAACAGTCGTTCAAATTCTGTTTCAGTTATTAATCAAACGTTCAAACTATTTATCCTCGTTGTAAGAGTTCTTCAGAAGGACTTATGCCACAACAGTATGGTGGTCAAATAAAGTCATGTTTTACAAGTGCTGGTGTAGTGAGTTAGATATTGTGGGGCAGTGTTCGACGTTCGTTATTATGGTCACTGTCGTTATTACTGACTGAGAAACAGAACACAAACAAGGGTTCCATTTCCCCCTAAAACAGTATAGCTAGTTAGTTACTAGCGGTACTGGTAATCGTTCTGCCATCTTCCAACAGAACGTTACCAATGTTTGTAATAAACAACAAATATTTTCTGAATAAAAACCTCCATCGTTTGATCGTAATGGACTTAGATCTCACCTACAGCTGTAATGTCATGGTGATATCTGTGTTACAGGTTTGAAACAACTAAATGTGTTAAAATAATTTTACGGCTTTTTGAGATTAAACTATATATATCCATTGCTGTAATGCTGTTAGATAAATAGTTGCGAATATATACCATAAAAATATTAACGGATTCACCATAGCTGCTGAAAAGCGTGCTTTACATCATTGTCTGATAGATAGAATATCCCATACGTGTTTGACTGCTATAGCCACAGTTGTTTGTTTTTTTAATTTCGCGCAAAGCTATACGAAGGCTATCTGCGCTAGCCGTCCCTAATTTAGCAGTGTAAGACTAGAGGGAATGCAGCTATTCATCACCACACACCGCCAACTCTTGGGCTACTCTTTTACCAACGAATAGTGGGATTGACCGTCACATTATAACGCCCCCACAGCTGAAAGGGCAAGCATGTTTGGTGCGACCGGGATCTATAGCCACAGAAACTATCCGGTATGACTGCTATGGCTACAAAAATTATCCGTTATGACATAATAATTACGACGAAAAAAATGAAACTAAATAATTAATTCTGACTCTGTTTCTAAGAACTGTTTGAAAAGTAGCACAAGTTATATTAGTAATTATACTTTTTCTTGTTTCGAAAATTAAACATTTAGTGATAAAAGTCCTGGTAATTCACTACATGTGAGAAATATTAATTTAAATATAACTTCTCGACGTGGATTTCATGTTTTTCTAAAGGTACACTTCCCACCATGGAGAAGTTAGTTTATTATTTAATATAATAATGATAAGAACAACATAAAACTGTAATAATAACTTATGAAAACAAACAAACAAAATATGATATAAATGTTTTTACGAAAATATAAGAGGTTTTATCTGTATAACTTCTGTCTGATAATTCTGAGAACTTTTTACAACTAGCTGTAAAATAACGACATTGTGTTATAAATAAACCTATATCATGATTACCCACCTGATGATATAAGAATGGTACCAAGTTTCTATCAAACTATGAATGGAATCGGCCCGGCATGGCCTAGCGCGTTAAGGCGTGCGCTTCGTAATCTGAGGGTCGCGGGTTCGCGCCCGAGTCGAGCCAAACATGCTCGCCCTCCCAGCCGTGGGGGCGTTATAATGTGACAGTCAATCCCACTTTTCGTTGGTAAAAGAGTAGCCCAATAGTTGGCGGTGGGTGGTGATGACTAGCTGCCTTCCCTCTGGTCTTACACTGCTAAATTAGGGACGGCTAGCACAGATAGCCCTCGAGTAGCTTTGTGCGAAATTCCAAAACAAACAAACAAACAAAATGAATGGAATCTTAAAGAAGAGAGGATCGTTATTTCATCAGAAACATGACAAAAATAAAATTATTCATGTTCTCACGTTCGAAATTAGAAATTCCAAAAGTGGACAAGACATCAAACTTCAAGATTTCTTAGATTTATTTTAATGTTTTCTAACAATTAGTTTCAATGCTGCTTTATACTTCAGGCCCCATCTGAATTCTATGGTAAAATAGTAGAACTCTTGTACCTAAGCTATACTAGAGGAAACAACACGTGTTCTGAAGGAAATCAGGTGAAGTTAGCGTATCGCCGGCTTGTTACTTTTTGTTAATACCGTTCAGTACCAGTGGATATTCAGTGAAGACGTAGTTTAATCAATAGTGAAGGTGACCAACGGTCATGTGTACTCAATAGTTCCATATTGACTTTCAACACCCGGTGGCACGCTAAATTCACTTGAGTCTCTTCAGAACACGTGTTGTTTCCTCCAGTATAGTTTAGACACAGAAGTTCTACTATTGTAATCATGGAAGGAGAAATTGTTAACACTAACACAGGCTAAACCAAACGATTCTGACAGAGTAAACACAATGTTATAACTAACATAGACTGAACACATCTTGTTGGCCGAAGGCTGTTATAACTAACATATACTAAACACATGTTATTGGCTGAAGACATTGTTATAACTAACATAGACTGAACACATGTTGTTGGCTGAAGACATTGCTATAACTAACATAAACTGAACACATGTTGTTGGCTGAAGACATTGCTATAACTAACATAAACTGAACATATGTTGTTGGCTGAAGACATTGCTATAACTAACATAAACTGAACACATGTTGTTGGCTGAAGACATTGCTATAACTAACATAAACTGAACACATGTTGTTGGCTGAAGACATTGCTATAACTAACATAGACTAAACACATGTTGTTCACATGTTGCCGGGGGAAGACTGTTATATTTTATGTAATTAATTGGTATAGGTAATTAATAATAATTATTGTTATCAATTACTTAACATATACTGCAACTCCTGGCAATGGTCAGTTGCAAACTATCTTTATTAACCTAAAGATGACCTTAGAAGGTCGAAACGTTGTTCTCTGGTTTATTTCGGTAAAAAGTTTAATACCCATACCAGCTGTCCTGAAATACATTTTTACTTCAAGTGGGTTTTCCGTCGTCACGAATCATAGGCGTCTAGACTATATCAGTGAAAGTCAGTTGTTTCTACACTAAACGAATTTTAATCATTTATGTCCAGAACATACCAGTGTGTCCAAAATATACAAATCGAATACACTTATATCTAGAATATGACAGTGAAAGTCACATTACCAACAGAAGTAACTTATGTCCAGAATTTACCAGTAAAGTCAAGTTTTTCGAACTACACTAAAATTTCTACACCATACGAATTAAACAATTAGGTTCAGTCGTTACCATTTACAGAAACATGTATGTAGACAATACTGGTCTGAATCACCTTTTTCTAGACTGTAACAATGTAACTCACCTATATCTTGACCTTATCAGTGTAGGTTACCTATGTTGAGACTGTACCAATAGCAACTCCTTTTTGCCAGACTATACCAATGAAAATCAGTTGTGTTTAGACTATACTAGTTGTGTGTAGCCTTTTGTACCAGTATCAGTGTAATCACAATTAACAATAGAAATGTCTTCAGTATAGACTATAAAAATAGAAATATCTTGTGTCCAGACTATAACAATAGAAATGTCTTCAGTATAGACTATAAAAATAGAAATATCTTGTGTCCAGACTATAACAATAGAAATGTCTTCAGTATAGACTATAAAAATAGAAATATCTTGTATCTAGACTATAACAATAGAAATGTCTTCAGTATAGACTATAAAAATAGAAATATCTTGTGTCTAGACTATAACAATAGAAATGTCTTCAGTATAGACTATAAAAATAGAAATACCTTGTGTCCAGACTATAACAATAGAAATGTCTTCAGTATAGACTATAAAAATAGAAATATCTTGTGTCTAGACTATAACAATAGAAATGTCTTCAGTATAGACTATAAAAATAGAAATATCTTGTGTCTAGACTATAACAATAGAAATGTCTTCAGTATAGACTATAAAAATAGAAATATCTTGTGTCTAGACTATAACAATAGAAATGTCTTCAGTATAGACTATAAAAATAGAAATATCTTGTGTCCAGACTATAACAATAGAAATGTCTTCAGTATAGACTATAAAAATAGAAATATCTTGTATCTAGACTATAACAATAGAAATGTCTTCAGTATAGACTATAAAAATAGAAATACCTTGTGTCTAGACTATAACAATAGAAATGTCTTCAGTATAGACTATAAAAATAGAAATATCTTGTGTCCAGACTATAACAATAGAAATGTCTTCAGTATAGACTATAAAAATAGAAATATCTTGTGTCTAGACTATAACAATAGAAATGTCTTCAGTATAGACTATAAAAATAGAAATATCTTGTGTCTAGACTATAACAATAGAAATGTCTTCAGTATAGACTATAAAAATAGAAATATCTTGTGTCTAGACTATAACAATAGAAATGTCTTCAGTATAGACTATAAAAATAGAAATATCTTGTGTCCAGACTATAACAATAGAAATGTCTTCAGTATAGACTATAAAAATAGAAATATCTTGTGTCCAGACTATAACAATAGAAATGTCTTCAGTATAGACTATAAAAATAGAAATATCTTGTATCTAGACTATAACAATAGAAATGTCTTCAGTATAGACTATAAAAATAGAAATATCTTGTGTCTAGACTATAACAATAGAAATGTCTTCAGTATAGACTATAAAAATAGAAATATCTTGTGTCCAGACTATAACAATAGAAATATCTTGTGTCTAGACTATAAGAATAGAAATGTCTTCAGTATAGATTATAAAAATAGAAATATCTTGTATCTCGACTATAACAATAGAAATGTATTCAGTATAGACTATAAAAATAGAAATATCTTGTGTCCAGACTATAACAATAGAAATGTCTTCAGTATAGACTATAAAAATAGAAATATCTTGTATCTAGACTATAACAATAGAAATGTCTTCAGTATAGACTATAAAAATAGAAATATCTTGTGTCCAGACTATAACAATAGAAATGTCTTCAGTATAGACTATAAAAATAGAAATATCTTGTGTCCAGACTATAAGAATAGAAATGTCTTCAATATAGACTATAAAAATAGAAATATCTTGTGTCTAGACTATAACAATAGAAATGTATTCAGTATAGACTATAAAAATAGAAATATCTTGTGTCCAGACTATAACAATAGAAATGTCTTCAGTATAGACTATAAAAATAGAAATATCTTGTGTCCAGACTATAACAATAGAAATGTCTTCAGTATAGACTATAAAAATAGCAATATCTTGTATCTAGACTATAACAATAGAAATGTATTCAGTATAGACTATAAAAATAGAAATATCTTGTGTCCAGACTATAACAATAGAAATGTCTTCAGTATAGACTATAAAAATAGAAATATCTTGTGTCTAGAGTATAACAATAGAAATGTCTTCAGTATAGACTATAAAAATAGAAATATCTTGTGTCTAGACTATAACAATAGAAATGTCTTCAGTATAGACTATAAAAATAGAAATACCTTGTGTCCAGACTATAACAATAGAAATGTCTTCAGTATAGACTATAAAAATAGAAATACCTTGTGTCTAGACTATAACAATAGAAATGTCTTCAGTATAGACTATAAAAATAGAAATATCTTGTATCTAGACTATAACAATAGAAATGTCTTCAGTATAGACTATAAAAATAGAAATATCTTGTGTCTAGACTATAACAATAGAAATGTCTTCAGTATAGACTATAAAAATAGAAATATCTTGTGTCCAGACTATAACAATAGAAATGTCTTCAGTATAGACTATAAAAATAGAAATATCTTGTGTCCAGACTATAACAATAGAAATGTCTTCAGTATAGACTATAAAAATAGAAATATCTTGTGTCCAGACTATAACAATAGAAATGTCTTCAGTATAGACTATAAAAATAGAAATATCTTGTGTCTAGACTATAAGAATAGAAATGTCTTCAATATAGACTATAAAAATAGAAATATCTTGTGTCTAGACTATAACAATAGAAATGTATTCAGTATAGACTATAAAAATAGAAATACCTTGTGTCCAGACTATAACAATAGAAATGTCTTCAGTATAGACTATAAAAATAGAAATACCTTGTGTCTAGAGTATAACAATAGAAATGTCTTCAGTATAGACTATAAAAATAGAAATATCTTGTGTCTAGACTATAACAATAGAAATGTCTTCAGTATAGACTATAAAAATAGAAATACCTTGTGTCCAGACTATAACAATAGAAATGTCTTCAGTATAGACTATAAAAATAGAAATACCTTGTGTCTAGACTATAACAATAGAAATGTCTTCAGTATAGACTATAAAAATAGAAATATCTTGTATCTAGACTATAACAATAGAAATGTCTTCAGTATAGACTATAAAAATAGAAATATCTTGTGTCTAGACTATAACAATAGAAATGTCTTCAGTATAGACTATAAAAATAGAAATATCTTGTGTCCAGACTATAACAATAGAAATGTCTTCAGTATAGACTATAAAAATAGAAATATCTTGTGTCCAGACTATAACAATAGAAATGTCTTCAGTATAGACTATAAAAATAGAAATATCTTGTATCTAGACTATAACAATAGAAATGTCTTCAGTATAGACTATAAAAATAGAAATATCTTGTGTCTAGACTATAACAATAGAAATGTCTTCAGTATAGACTATAAAAATAGAAATATCTTGTGTCCAGACTATAACAATAGAAATATCTTGTGTCTAGACTATAAGAATAGAAATGTCTTCAGTATAGATTATAAAAATAGAAATATCTTGTATCTCGACTATAACAATAGAAATGTATTCAGTATAGACTATAAAAATAGAAATATCTTGTGTCCAGACTATAACAATAGAAATGTCTTCAGTATAGACTATAAAAATAGAAATATCTTGTATCTAGACTATAACAATAGAAATGTCTTCAGTATAGACTATAAAAATAGAAATATCTTGTGTCTAGACTATAACAATAGAAATGTCTTCAGTATAGACTATAAAAATAGAAATATCTTGTGTCCAGACTATAACAATAGAAATGTCTTCAGTATAGACTATAAAAATAGCAATATCTTGTATCTAGACTATAACAATAGAAATGTATTCAGTATAGACTATAAAAATAGAAATATCTTGTGTCCAGACTATAACAATAGAAATGTCTTCAGTATAGACTATAAAAATAGAAATATCTTGTATCTAGACTATAACAATAGAAATGTCTTCAGTATAGACTATAAAAATAGAAATATCTTGTGTCCAGACTATAACAATAGAAATGTCTTCAGTATAGACTATAAAAATAGAAATATCTTGTGTCTAGACTATAAGAATAGAAATGTCTTCAATATAGACTATAAAAATAGAAATATCTTGTGTCTAGACTATAACAATAGAAATGTATTCAGTATAGACTATAAAAATAGAAATATCTTGTGTCCAGACTATAACAATAGAAATGTCTTCAGTATAGACTATAAAAATAGAAATGTCTTCAGTATAGACTATAAAAATAGAAATACCTTGTGTCTAGAGTATAACAATAGAAATGTCTTCAGTATAGACTATAAAAATAGAAATATCTTGTGTCTAGACTATAACAATAGAAATGTCTTCAGTATAGACTATAAAAATAGAAATATCTTGTGTCTAGACTATAACAATAGAAATGTCTTCAGTATAGACTATAAAAATAGAAATATCTTGTGTCCAGACTATAACAATAGAAATGTCTTCAGTATAGACTATAAAAATAGAAATATCTTGTATCTAGACTATAACAATAGAAATGTCTTCAGTATAGACTATAAAAATAGAAATACCTTGTGTCTAGACTATAACAATAGAAATGTCTTCAGTATAGACTATAAAAATAGAAATACCTTGTGTCCAGACTATAACAATAGAAATGTCTTCAGTATAGACTATAAAAATAGAAATACCTTGTGTCTAGACTATAACAATAGAAATGTCTTCAGTATAGACTATAAAAATAGAAATATCTTGTATCTAGACTATAACAATAGAAATGTCTTCAGTATAGACTATAAACATAGAAATATCTTGTGTCTAGACTATAACAATAGAAATGTCTTCAGTATAGACTATAAAAATAGAAATATCTTGTGTCCAGACTATAACAATAGAAATGTCTTCAGTATAGACTATAAAAATAGAAATATCTTGTGTCCAGACTATAACAATAGAAATGTCTTCAGTATAGACTATAAAAATAGAAATATCTTGTATCTAGACTATAACAATAGAAATGTCATCAGTATAGACTATAAAAATAGAAATATCTTGTGTCTAGACTATAACAATAGAAATGTCTTCAGTATAGACTATAAAAATAGAAATATCTTGTGTCCAGACTATAACAATAGAAATATCTTGTGTCTAGACTATAAGAATAGAAATGTCTTCAGTATAGATTATAAAAATAGAAATATCTTGTATCTCGACTATAACAATAGAAATGTATTCAGTATAGACTATAAAAATAGAAATATCTTGTGTCCAGACTATAACAATAGAAATGTCTTCAGTATAGACTATAAAAATAGAAATATCTTGTGTCCAGACTATAACAATAG
Source organism: Tachypleus tridentatus (assembly GCF_004210375.1). Taxonomy (NCBI): domain Eukaryota; kingdom Metazoa; phylum Arthropoda; class Merostomata; order Xiphosura; family Limulidae; genus Tachypleus; species Tachypleus tridentatus. Next base: position 67,339,777 of record NC_134837.1, on the reverse strand, counting down.
AAATGTCTTCAGTATAGACTATAAAAATAGAAATATCTTGTATCTAGACTATAACAATAGAAATGTCTTCAGTATAGACTATAAAAATAGAAATATCTTGTGTCTAGACTATAACAATAGAAATGTCTTCAGTATAGACTATAAAAATAGAAATATCTTGTGTCCAGACTATAACAATAGAAATATCTTGTGTCTAGACTATAAGAATAGAAATGTCTTCAGTATAGATTATAAAAATAGAAATATCTTGTATCTCGACTATAACAATAGAAATGTATTCAGTATAGACTATAAAAATAGAAATATCTTGTGTCCAGACTATAACAATAGAAATGTCTTCAGTATAGACTATAAAAATAGAAATATCTTGTATCTAGACTATAACAATAGAAATGTCTTCAGTATAGACTATAAAAATAGAAATATCTTGTGTCCAGACTATAACAATAGAAATGTCTTCAGTATAGACTATAAAAATAGAAATATCTTGTGTCCAGACTATAAGAATAGAAATGTCTTCAATATAGACTATAAAAATAGAAATATCTTGTGTCTAGACTATAACAATAGAAATGTATTCAGTATAGACTATAAAAATAGCAATATCTTGTGTCCAGACTATAACAATAGAAATGTCTTCAGTATAGACTATAAAAATAGAAATATCTTGTGTCCAGACTATAACAATAGAAATGTCTTCAGTATAGACTATAAAAATAGAAATATCTTGTATCTAGACTATAACAATAGAAATGTATTCAGTATAGACTATAAAAATAGAAATATCTTGTGTCCAGACTATAACAATAGAAATGTCTTCAGTATAGACTATAAAAATAGAAATATCTTGTATCTAGACTATAACAATAGAAATGTCTTCAGTATAGACTATAAAAATAGAAATATCTTGTGTCCAGACTATAACAATAGAAATGTCTTCAGTATAGACTATAAAAATAGAAATATCTTGTGTCCAGACTATAAGAATAGAAATGTCTTCAATATAGACTATAAAAATAGAAATATCTTGTGTCTAGACTATAACAATAGAAATGTATTCAGTATAGACTATAAAAATAGAAATACCTTGTGTCCAGACTATAACAATAGAAATGTCTTCAGTATAGACTATAAAAATAGAAATACCTTGTGTCTAGAGTATAACAATAGAAATGTCTTCAGTATAGACTATAAAAATAGAAATATCTTGTGTCTAGACTATAACAATAGAAATGTCTTCAGTATAGACTATAAAAATAGAAATATCTTGTGTCTAGACTATAACAATAGAAATGTCTTCAGTATAGACTATAAAAATAGAAATATCTTGTGTCCAGACTATAACAATAGAAATGTCTTCAGTATAGACTATAAAATAGAAATATCTTGTATCTAGACTATAACAATAGAAATGTCTTCAGTATAGACTATAAAAATAGAAATACCTTGTGTCTAGACTATAACAATAGAAATGTCTTCAGTATAGACTATAAAAATAGAAATATCTTGTGTCCAGACTATAACAATAGAAATGTCTTCAGTATAGACTATAAAAAATAGAAATACCTTGTGTCTAGACTATAACAATAGAAATGTCTTCAGTATAGACTATAAAAATAGAAATATCTTTTGTCTAGACTATAACAATAGAAATGTCTTCAGTATAGACTATAAAAATAGAAATATCTTGTGTCTAGACTATAACAATAGAAATGTCTTCAGTATAGACTATAAAAATAGAAATATCTTGTGTCCAGACTATAACAATAGAAATGTCTTCAGTATAGACTATAAAAATAGAAATATCTTGTGTCCAGACTATAACAATAGAAATGTCTTCAGTATAGACTATAAAAATAGAAATATCTTGTGTCTAGACTATAACAATAGAAATGTCTTCAGTATAGACTATAAAAATAGAAATATCTTGTGTCTAGACTATAACAATAGAAATGTCTTCAGTATAGACTATAAAAATAGAAATATCTTGTGTCCAGACTATAACAATAGAAATATCTTGTGTAGACTATAAAAATAGAAATATCTTGTGTCCAGACTATAACAATAGAAATGTCTTCAGTATAGACTATAAAAATAGAAATATCTTGTGTCCAGACTATAACAATAGAAATGTCTTCAGTATAGACTATAAAAATAGAAATATCTTGTGTCTAGACTATAACAATAGAAATGTCTTCAGTATAGACTATAAAAATAGAAATATCTTGTGTCTAGACTATAACAATAGAAATGTCTTCAGTATAGACTATAAAAAAATAGAAATATCTTGTGTCCAGACTATAACAATAGAAATATCTTGTGTCTAGACTATAACAATAGAAATGTCTTCAGTATAGACTATAAAAATAGAAATATCTTGTGTCTCGACTATAACAATAGAAATGTCTTCAGTATAGACTATAAAAATAGAAATATCTTGTGTCCAGACTATAACAATAGAAATGTCTTCAGTATAGACTATAAAAATAGAAATATCTTGTGTCCAGACTATAACAATAGAAATGTCTTCAGTATAGACTATAAAAATAGAAATATCTTGTATCTAGACTATAACAATAGAAATGTCTTCAGTATAGACTATAAAAATAGAAATATCTTGTGTCCAGACTATAACAATAGAAATGTCTTCAGTATAGACTATAAAAATAGAAATATCTTGTGTCCAGACTATAACAATAGAAATATCTTGTGTCTAGACTATAACAATAGAAATGTCTTCAGTATAGACTATAAAAATAGAAATATCTTGTATCTCGACTATAACAATAGAAATGTATTCAGTATAGACTATAAAAATAGAAATATCTTGTGTCCAGACTATAACAATAGAAATGTCTTCAGTATAGACTATAAAAATAGAAATATCTTGTATCTAGACTATAACAATAGAAATGTCTTCAGTATAGACTATAAAAATAGAAATATCTTGTGTCCAGACTATAACAATAGAAATGTCTTCAGTATAGACTATAAAAATAGAAATATCTTGTGTCCAGACTATAACAATAGAAATGTCTTCAATATAGACTATAAAAATAGAAATATCTTGTGTCTAGACTATAACAATAGAAATGTATTCAGTATAGACTATAAAAATAGAAATATCTTGTGTCCAGACTATAACAATAGAAATGTCTTCAGTATAGACTATAAAAATAGAAATATCTTGTGTCCAGACTATAACAATAGAAATGTCTTCAGTATAGACTATAAAAATAGCAATATCTTGTATCTAGACTATAACAATAGAAATGTATTCAGTATAGACTATAAAAATAGAAATATCTTGTGTCCAGACTATAACAATAGAAATGTCTTCAGTATAGACTATAAAAATAGAAATATCTTGTATCTAGACTATAACAATAGAAATGTCTTCAGTATAGACTATAAAAATAGAAATATCTTGTGTCCAGACTATAACAATAGAAATGTCTTCAGTATAGACTATAAAAATAGAAATATCTTGTGTCCAGACTATAAGAATAGAAATGTCTTCAATATAGACTATAAAAATAGAAATATCTTGTGTCTAGACTATAACAATAGAAATGTATTCAGTATAGACTATAAAAATAGAAATATCTTGTGTCCAGACTATAACAATAGAAATGTCTTCAGTATAGACTATAAAAAATAGAAATACCTTGTGTCCAGACTATAACAATAGAAATGTCTTCAGTATAGACTATAAAAATAGAAATATCTTGTGTCTAGACTATAACAATAGAAATGTCTTCAGTATAGACTATAAAAATAGAAATATCTTGTGTCTAGACTATAACAATAGAAATGTCTTCAGTATAGACTATAAAAATAGAAATATCTTGTGTCCAGACTATAACAATAGAAATGTCTTCAGTATAGACTATAAAAATAGAAATATCTTGTATCTAGACTATAACAATAGAAATGTCTTCAGTATAGACTATAAAAATAGAAATATCTTGTGTCTAGACTATAACAATAGAAATGTCTTCAGTATAGACTATAAAAATAGAAATATCTTGTGTCCAGACTATAACAATAGAAATGTCTTCAGTATAGACTATAAAAATAGAAATATCTTGTGTCTAGACTATAACAATAGAAATGTCTTCAGTATAGACTATAAAAATAGAAATATCTTGTATCTAGACTATAACAATAGAAATGTCTTCAGTATAGACTATAAAAATAGAAATATCTTGTGTCTAGACTATAACAATAGAAATGTCTTCAGTATAGACTATAAAAAATAGAAATATCTTGTGTCCAGACTATAACAATAGAAATGTCTTCAGTATAGACTATAAAAATAGAAATATCTTGTGTCCAGACTATAACAATAGAAATGTCTTCAGTATAGACTATAAAAATAGAAATATCTTGTATCTAGACTATAACAATAGAAATGTCTTCAGTATAGACTATAAAAATAGAAATATCTTGTGTCTAGACTATAACAATAGAAATGTCTTCAGTATAGACTATAAAAATAGAAATATCTTGTGTCCAGACTATAACAATAGAAATATCTTGTGTCTAGACTATAAGAATAGAAATGTCTTCAGTATAGATTATAAAAATAGAAATATCTTGTATCTCGACTATAACAATAGAAATGTCTTCAGTATAGACTATAAAAATAGAAATATCTTGTGTCCAGACTATAACAATAGAAATATCTTGTGTCCAGACTATAAGAATAGAAATGTCTTCAATATAGACTATAAAAATAGAAATATCTTGTGTCTAGACTATAACAATAGAAATGTATTCAGTATAGACTATAAAAATAGAAATATCTTGTGTCCAGACTATAACAATAGAAATGTCTTCAGTATAGACTATAAAAATAGAAATGTCTTCAGTATAGACTATAAAAATAGAAATATCTTGTGTCCAGACTATAACAATAGAAATGTCTTCAGTATAGACTATAAAAATAGAAATATCTTGTATCTAGACTATAACAATAGAAATGTATTCAGTATAGACTATAAAAATAGAAATATCTTGTGTCCAGACTATAACAATAGAAATGTCTTCAGTATAGACTATAAAAATAGAAATATCTTGTGTCTAGACTATAACAATAGAAATGTCTTCAGTATAGACTATAAAAATAGAAATATCTTGTGTCCAGACTATAACAATAGAAATGTCTTCAGTATAGACTATAAAAATAGAAATATCTTGTGTCCAGACTATAACAATAGAAATGTCTTCAGTATAGACTATAAAAATAGAAATATTTTTTGTCCAGACTATAACAATAGAAATGTCTTCAGTATAGACTATAAAAATAGAAATATCTTGTGTCTAGACTATAACAATAGAAATGTCTTCAGTATAGACTATAAAAATAGAAATATCTTGTGTCCAGACTATAACAATAGAAATGTCTTCAGTATAGACTATAAAAATAGAAATATCTTGTGTCTAGACTATAACAATAGAAATGTCTTCAGTATAGACTATAAAAATAGAAATATCTTGTGTCCAGACTATAACAATAGAAATGTCTTCAGTATAGACTATAAAAATAGAAATATCTTGTGTCCAGACTATAACAATAGAAATGTCTTCAGTATAGACTATAAAAATAGCAATATCTTGTATCTAGACTATAACAATAGAAATGTATTCAGTATAGACTATAAAAATAGAAATATCTTGTGTCCAGACTATAACAATAGAAATGTCTTCAGTATAGACTATAAAAATAGAAATATCTTGTATCTAGACTATAACAATAGAAATGTCTTCAGTATAGACTATAAAAATAGAAATATCTTGTGTCCAGACTATAACAATAGAAATGTCTTCAGTATAGACTATAAAAATAGAAATATCTTGTGTCTAGACTATAACAATAGAAATGTCTTCAGTATAGACTATAAAAATAGAAATATCTTGTGTCTAGACTATAACAATAGAAATGTATTCAGTATAGACTATAAAAATAGAAATATCTTGTGTCCAGACTATAACAATAGAAATGTCTTCAGTATAGACTATAAAAATAGAAATATTTTTTGTCCAGACTATAACAATAGAAATGTCTTCAGTATAGACTATAAAAATAGAAATATCTTGTATCTAGACTATAACAATAGAAATGTATTCAGTATAGACTATAAAAATAGAAATATCTTGTGTCCAGACTATAACAATAGAAATGTCTTCAGTATAGACTATAAAAATAGAAATATCTTGTGTCTAGAGTATAACAATAGAAATGTATTCAGTATAGACTATAAAAATAGAAATATCTTGTGTCTAGACTATAACAATAGAAATGTATTCAGTATAGACTATAAAAATAGAAATATCTTGTGTCCAGACTATAACAATAGAAATGTCTTCAGTATAGACTATAAAAATAGAAATATCTTGTGTCTAGACTATAACAATAGAAATGTCTTCAGTATAGACTATAAAAATAGAAATATCTTGTATCTAGACTATAACAATAGAAATGTCTTCAGTATAGACTATAAAAATAGAAATATCTTGTGTCCAGACTATAACAATAGAAATGTCTTCAGTATAGACTATAAAAATAGAAATATCTTGTGTCTAGACTATAACAATAGAAATGTCTTCAGTATAGATTATAAAAATAGAAATATCTTGTGTCTAGACTATAACAATAGAAATGTCTTCAGTATAGATTATAAAAATAGAAATATCTTGTGTCTAGAGTATAACAATAGAAATGTATTCAGTATAGACTATAAAATTAGAAATCTCTTCTGTATAGACTATAACACTGAAAGTTACTGGCCTCCGGATTATATCAGTGTAAATAATTTGTATCTAGCCTGTTGTACCAGTATAAGGCAATAAAGTACCAGTGCATGTCACTTTTGCCTAGACTGTACTGTAAGCCAGCTGTGTGTGGAGTGTACCACTGTAACCCACTGTAAATGGAGAGTACCATTTTAAGCCACCTGTGCCTGGAGTGTACCACTGTAAGCCACTTGTGAATGGACTGTACCATTGTAAGCCACCTGTGAATGGAGTGTACAATTGTAAGCCAGCTATGAGCGAAGTATACCATTGTGAGCCACCTGGAAATCAATTGTTTCTAAGTTATACTAATTGAAATCACTTTCGTCCAGAATATCCCAATGGAAGACGCTTGTATTCAGACTAAACCAATGTTAGTTACTTATTCATATATCTTACCAATAGAAGTCATTTGTATTTATACTATACCACTGAAAATCACTACATCAAAAGTAGTAACTTATGTCCAAACTGTGCCAATGGAAGTATCTTATGCTCAGAATATACATAGGTCTATGTTAAGGCATAGCCATACAAAAATCTGACAATTGGTTAAGTGTAGACACAGGTGACTTCACAAGTGATTCAGTTAATGTAGTCCAGACATAAGTGACTTCCATTTGTATCGTCTGAGCAAAAGTGACTTCTACTGGTATATTATGGAAACCAGCTATTTCCAGTGGTAAATTCTAGGCATAGCCATTTGTATGGCTTTGTATTTATTTACAATTTCCAATGAAATTAAGGAAAATATTGGTATTATTGTAAATATTGTAAATACATTGTGGTCAGTATTACCTAAAGTTAGACATGTTATACTTTAAGATATGAAGTATATTACAATTAAGGAACATAACACAGTTTACAGTCACCGAGACATCTTATGATCTACTGTTCTCTGTATCGTCATACAAACATTCTGTCTAACAACGTTTTCATTCTGACAACTACTGAAGGTTAAATCAAGTAATATTGCATCGAAAATAAATGAGGATAGCATAACGTGAACTCTATTCTAGTCTTCCTGAGTATGTTACACATGTACAAAAATATTGAGAAGGACACCATAATTATGAATACGTACGTTATGGTCATGTTCCTTTGAATTCCACGAAAGTGTCTCTAGGTTTGCTGACTATAACAAGTAACGTTGACCTTAATTCTGCTGACCAGGTCCACTTTCTTGCCTTAATCTTGTGAACAGTCATGCATGACATTCTTAGTCACACGTCAGCTTTTAGGGAATTAACGAAGGAAGGAAATAAAAGGAAAAGAGTAACACGAAATTCAATGTCTTTCCTTGTTCTAAATGATGTATGATCGTTTGTACCTCTTCAAACGTCTATCATTTGTCTTCAACAACACATCAAATCAGATTAAGAAAATAATGATAAAATCATACGTTGAACAACGAACAGTTATCAAATAAGATAAACAAAATAATTACCATTTCCTTCAAAACAAAAATTTTATTTTTTTTTCAATGTAAGAGGAATTAAAAGCAGATATTCTAGAAGAGCAAGAAATAAATACGTTTTGAATGATGTATTAGTATTTTAAAATTTGCTCGTTTGTTTTGAATTTCGCGCAAAGCTACACGAGGACTATCTGCGCTAGCCGTCCTTAATTTAGCAGTGTAAGACTAGAGGGAAGGCAGCTTGTCATCAACATCTTCTGCCAACACTTGGGCTACCCTTTTACCAACGAATAGTGGAATTGACCGTTATATTATAACGTCCTAACGACTAAAAAGTCTAGCAGTTTGGTGTGAAGAGGATTAGAACCCGCGACCCTCAGATTACGGCCATGCCGGATCTCTTCTTTTAGAAAATGAAAATCGAATTGTATGGTTGTTTGTAAATAATCAGAAAGCTAAACACTAGGCTATCTGATCGCTGCCCACGACGAGTATTTAAAACCCGGTTTTAGTGTCATTAGCTTGGAGACTTAGCCACCAAAGGGGGCGTGGCATATCAGATGGATTTTAATCTCTGCCACTTTACGAAAAACGTTTGAAATGTATTTTGGTATTTATACATTAGGAAAGCAATAGAAATTCCGACAACATTGTTGCTAAAAAATAAATAATTTTTATCTTACTCTGTGTTGAATAAAAGACCCATTGAAGGTATCTTGTTTCCTACCTAATGAAATACTTATTAAATTTATTTGTTCCCAATATTATCTGAAACATATCTCGTGCTTCTTAATTGGAATTTTTAATGTTGTCTCAAGTGGATCACAGAATATTTCATAAACATGTATAATTACGACCTCTCTTCAGCTCGGGACCACTTATATTGTGTCTTCTTTATTAGTTGAACCTTTTAAATTCTTCATCTCGCATTCTTTGAACATTACAAATTGACCAAAACAGGTCAATTATTAGTATATATTGTTAGTATATATACGTATGTGTTTTCTATAGAGCTACCATTGGGTTTCTTCTTATATTAAAAATTATTATTACCTTATGTTCATCTTCCCCTCCAAGCCCAGTGGCTTAGCGTTATATTTGAAAGTCTATCACTTTTAAAACTGGGATACTGGTCTTAGGTACAAGCTAAAAAGTTCACTGTAGAACTTTGTGTTTGACAATATACATAGAAAACTTTCCGTCTCAAAAGATTACATGAATGCAGCGTAAGTAAAAACGTTACATTCTTACATCTATTTTTAAACAATTCATTTTAAATATGGATCTTTCTTCCATATATGAACAAGTTTTCTTATATTCTACTTTGTTCATTCGATGGTGGAATATTATTGATAAAAAAAAATATAAGGTTATTGTTGGTAGATTATTTGAATATTAGAGACAAGTAAATAACAAGAGATTCATCAAATGTTACTGTGGTGTTATTACATACCTTTAATTATTAATGTTTCTAGGATTATAATTAAGAATTTGATAAATATCAACCAAGACAAATGTGAAATTAACAAATGAACTTATTTTTTCCACACATGAATATTGACGTACTGCTAGTTGTGTCACAAGAAATTATTTCAACCAGTATCAGGTTTAGCTTTAAAGCACGAGTTTCTCCTGAGAACGTTGAAGACAGCACTATAAAATCATTTTTTATCCTAATCTCCTACACTGTATTTCTTATCACCTTTCTGATCAGATTATCAGGTTCTGTCTCTGTTCTGGTTCGCTCGCGGGGATGAGATACAACATCCGTTCACACAGCTAGGTCCTCTTTTGTTGCGAAAAAACATAACAGTAACTGTCATGTACCATTCAACAACTAAGATATTAATTGCGTAAAAATGTGTGACTTTTAATTCCATTAGAAGAACAACTAGAATGTTTGTTTGTTTGTTTTTTTGAATTTCGCAAAAAGCTACACGAAGGCTATATGCGCTAGCCGTCCCTAATTTAGTACTGTAAGACTAGAGTTATCACCGCCCACTGTCAACTTTTGAGCTACTCTTTTACCACCGAATACTGAGATTGACCAGGCTGAAAGGGCGAGCATGTTTGGTGTGACAGAGATTCGAACCCACGACCCTTAGATTATAAGTCGAGCGCCTTAACACGCTTGGCCATGTCGGGCCCTGGTAGAGAGAGTTACTGCAGGCTATACTGTTCTTCCAGTAAATATTGGTCTTCTTTATTTAAAGTATCATCTGTTCCCTTTTTCCATCTACAATGTATTTGAAAGATGTTTTCGACCCTGAGCAACCATTACAATCTAAATAATACAGAAATATAATAACTTATATTGGCGATCATTGAAAAGAAGAGTACAAAGTGAACTGTTTGCTTGTTTTTATACAGCAAATCCACATTGAGCTATCTGCCGTGTCCACCATGGGTTATCAAACTTCGGATACTAGTGTTGTAAGTCTGTACACTTACGTCGGAGGACAACAATGTTTTCATTCAACCGAACTATAGAAGTCTGTTTATAACATGATCATCTTAAAAGTGATAAATTCGTGAATCAACAACAGAAAATAATCATTTAAAAACCATCCTGTGAGAACAATACTTCACAATCTTGGAAACTTCCAAACCAATATTACATTGAGATGGTAAGAATGTAGCGAATCTGTGTGAAAATTAAATAATATTTCTATTAATATTTTAATAAACCCACAAATGAAAATCAAACTACTATTATATTTTGTTGATCAACAAAGACCCACGAAAGAAAATCAAATTGCTATTTTATATTGTTAATCAATAAAGACCCAAAAATGAAAATCAAACTGCTATAGCAATATTGTTGATCAAGAAAGACCCACAAATGAAAATCAAACTCCTATTATATATTGTTGATCAAGACCTATATATTGTTGATCAACAAAGACCCACGAAAGAAAATCAAATTGCTATTATATAGTGTTGATCAACAAAGACCCACAAATGAAAATCATATTGCTATTATATATTGTTTATCAGCAAAATCCCACAAATAAAAATCAAACTTCTGTTATATATTTGTTAATCAACAAAGACACACAAAGGAAAATAAAACTATTATTACATATTGTTGATCAACAAAGTACCACAAATGAAAATCAAATTGCTTTAAGATTTTTGTCTGGAGAGAACAATGTGAATTTACAGAAATTTATTTATAATAGTATAATCAGTGAAACATTACGTTGTTCCTATTCAATATTGAGTTATTTGTATTTTGAATATATATTTTTATTAATATATCTCGTTTGTTGAATACTATTAATGATGTGACTTGAATAAAGATCTTTAGTACCTTTAAACTGTGCTAATTAGGTTGAGTAACAATAACGAACAATTTATCTTTGCTGAAAGAAAACATCTAATTATTTCTAAATAATTTGATGATACTAAAGATCATGTTGACGAATATTGTTTCTTTATTTGTTTGGAGTAAAGCACAAAGGTACACAACAGGTCATGGGCACCACGAGTATGGAAATCCTGTTTCTAGCGAATACATACCGCTGTGCCACTCGAGGGCTGAAAATAACTGCTCATTTCTGTTTCTACATTAATGATAAATTTAATCTAAATATTCTGAATTATTGTAAAAATAATAAGGTTTCCTTTAATAATTTTATTCATCTAAATGACATTTAAAACAAACAAACAAACATTTGAGATAATGTAATCTAGTTTTACAATCGTAGCAGAAACTGTTGAGCTGATTTTTGCTTTTATAAACTTTACTTAACTGAAGATAGTCAGCATTTCAAATCTAAAAAATAATAAAAAAATTTGCGTTAACGCAACTAGAGCTCAAAGATTTGTTAAAACGAAGTTTGCAGAATTTGATTATGTAACGTGGAGAAAGATCGGACTGTGTGCGGATGAAGGCGAAGTGACCAACTGAGTGAATGAGAGATCTATAACTCGCCTCTTTTACGTTCAGTCAAGGGACTTTTCAAATCTTCTAAAAAAACTGAGCACATAAAGTTTCATGATTCAGGGGCGGAGTGTTGGAGTGAAGCAGCAGTGGTGAAATTCGCTACAATTATAGCAAGAATAAGTAGCATGAGTAAACAGTACATTAGACTTTTTAATCCATTGAAATACAGTCGGTGTTTGGAGTTCTCAAAAGTGCATGCCTTTTGCCCATTAATCTGTGCAATTAAATGAATTTCACAATATAAATCTATTGTACTAAGCTGATTGTGTGGTATTTCACATAAGGCTGATGAGGTATTGATATATTACAATAACTGAACTCTAGAGATGATGAAGAAATCCTGACAACAGCTTTAGAATCAACACAACGGAATCAAATACAGAACCAAATCATTCGTGATTCTTATCTATAAACAAGGTCAAAAAGATAACGTGCACACATTTCTGCCTGCAACAGGGAAAGTAGATAATGTGCTACCGACTCTCTGTCACCAAATGGAATCAAACTTCAGGTTTTATCGTTGTAACTTCCTAAATTTACCACCTACCAAAATAATGTATAAGTTGTTTTGTTTGTTTCTGAATTCCTAACAAAATCCCTTGAGGGCTATCCACACCAATCTATGAATAATTAGAACGAGCACTCAACTTAATTTCACGGTCATTTAAAAATCAATTTATATTTTACATAGTTAATTAAGAAAATTACCTAATCACAGCCTTATCGTCAAATGTTAGTAGGTTCCACAAGAAGGGAAAAACACGAATTTGCCAGTGATCAGGACGAGACAAAAATAGCTTTCCTCGTGTAATTTTGTTCGTTTAGAATTTGTAGACGTAACTGAATCTCAGGTATTTTGTTACAAATATTACAAGTTGTGAAATAATATAGAAACATGGAAGACAGTCAACAGCACTCGCCGCCAAAACTTTAGATGCCCGTATGTAGAGAGAACTTTTGGTGGCGGTAGGACTCGAAACCTGGATACTCACATACATTGATGTTTTCTGTTTTGCTCTGTTCTTCTGTACACTTGTTTGTCACATAATAAGGTTTTCAATCTTTCTTTAATCTCAGTAAATGTTCCTAACGAGAACCTGGTTATCACTAAAATAGACTTCCATACAATGTAAATGTTGCAGTGCCGAACCTCGTCATCAAACAAGTTCAACCCTAAAGAGATTATAATATAACGGTCAAGTGCAGAAAGTAAGGTAAGGTTTAACTTAGTATACAACTCATACTGGTTTAGTTGAAACAACTAAGATGTTGTTAAAAATCGAAAGAAATACGATTTTCTTACCTTGAAATAGCTAATTATAAATGTATGAAGATATCTATTCTGTACTCGGTTATATATATAATACAGAAGACACCTGCCATGTAGTTGGTTGTATAAATACCACAGAAGACATCTGTCATGTAGTTGGTTATATATGTAACAGAGAAGATATCTATCATGTAGTTGGTTATATATATAACAGAGAAGATATCTGTGATGTAGTTGGTTATACGTGTATAACACAGAAGACATCTCTCATGTAGTTGGTTATGTATATAACAGAAAAGACATTTGCCATGTAGTTGGTTATATATATAATAGAGAATACATCTGTCATGTAGTTGGCTATATATATACACAACAGAGATGACAGCTGTCATGTAGTTGGTTACATATATATAACAGAGAAGGCATCTGTCATGTAGTTGATTATATATATAACACGGAAGACATCTGTAATGTAGTTAGTTATATATATTACAGAGAAGACATTTGTCATGTATTTGTTTAAATGTATAACAGAGAAGTCATATATCATATAGATGGTTTTATATATATATATATATAACGGAGAGGATTTCGGCCAAAAAATCTTTTTCTGACTGTAATACTGATTTGGACAATACTAGAAATTGCTCCTTTATTTCATATAAACTTCACAAGATTCCTTGATCTGTCTTCAGTGAGGGAAGCCTGAGAAAAGAGTAAGCATCGTCTTCCAATTTGTTTTACTTTATCTCATTTCTCAGAAGAAAGATGTACCTTTTCATAATGTGTTTTTTGACCAAATCGGACCAAATCGAAATTTTCTTAACAGGAAATGAGACCATAATGATAGAAGTTTTTTAACCAGACAGTGATCACATTATGAAATTTGATTTTAAACAGACAGTGAGGTCATAATGACAGTACTTTTTAAGGAAACAATGATATTATAATGATAGTACTTTTTGAGGATATAGTGAGATTATAATTACAGTACATTTTAAAGAAACAGTGAAATTATAAACACAGTAGTTTTTAAACACACTAAGATCGTAATGACAGTAGTTTTTAAACAGACAGTGATATCATAATGACAGTAATTTTAGAGAAGACAGTGAGATCATAATGGCAAGAGTTTATAAACATACAGTAAGATCGTAATGGCAGAAGTTTTCAAGGAGACAGTGAGATATTATCACAGTAGTTTTTAAGAAGGTAATAAGATTGTTATGACCGTAGTACTTAAGGAGACAGAAATATCGTACTAACAGAAGTTTTTAACGAGACAGTGAGATCATTATGACAGTAGTTTTTAAACAGACAGAGAGATCTTAATGACAGTAGTTTTTAAGGAAAGAGTGAGATAATTATGAGAGTAAGTTTTAAGGAAACAATGAGATCATAGTAAAAGTAGTTTTTAAGAATACAGTGATATCATAATGACAATCGTTTTTAATCAGACATTGATATCGTAATGGCAGTAGTTTTTAAACAGACAGTGAGATCATAATCATAATAGTTTATAAACCGGCAGTGAAATCATAATGACAGAGGTTTCTAACGAGAAGTGAGATATTATCACCGTAGTTTTTAAGGACGGGGTGAGATGAGAATGGCAGTAATTTTTAAACACACATTTATATTATAATGACAGTAGATTATAAACAGATCGTAAGATCGTAATAACAGTAATTTTTAAACAGCCAGTGGATCATAATAATACAAGTTTTAGACGAGACAGTAAGTTCGTTATGACAGTAGTTTTTTCAGGAGACAGTGAGATCATAATGACAGTAGTTTTAAATATGATGATATGATTATAACAGTAGTTTTAAAGGAGAAATGATAGATCATAATGACAGTAGTTTTAAACAAACATTGAGATCATAACAAAAGTTTTTAAACAGACTATGAGATCACAATCAAAGAAGTTTTTAAACAGACGCTGAGATAATTATGACGGACATTTTTAAGAATAGAGTGAGATAATAATGGCAGTAGTTTTAAAAGACAGTAAAGTCATAATGACGGTAGATTTTAAGGAGACAGTGAGATCATAATGACTGTAGTTTTTAAGGGTACAATGAGATCATAGTGATAGTAGTTTTTAAGGAAACACCGAGATGATAATGACAGCTGCTTTTAAATAGGCTGTGATATCATAATGACTGTAGTTTGTAAACAGGCATTGGTATCATGATTATAGTAGTTTGTAAACAGAGAGTGAGATCATAATGACAGTAGTTTTTAAACAGTCAGGGAGATCATAATTACAGTAGTATTTAAAGAGACAGTGAAATCACAATGAGAGAAGTGTTTAACGAGACAGTGAGATCATTATCCGAAAGTTTTTAAGGATACAGCGAGATCTTTGTGATAGTAGTTTTAAAGAGGCAATGAGATAATAAAGATAGAAGTTTTTAAATAGGCAGTGATATCATAATGACTGTAATATGTAAACATTCATTGATATCATAATAACAGTGGTTCCTCAACACAAAGTGAGTTCATAATAATATAACTTTTTAAGCAGAAATTGAGACCATAATGACAGTATTGTTTAAACAGACGGTTAGATCATAATAATAGTAGTTTTTAAACAGTCAGGGAGATCATAATAACAGTGAGATCATTATGACAACAGATATTAAGCAGACAGTTAGATCATAGTGACAGAAGTTTTTAAGAATAGAATGTGATTATTGTTACAGTAATTTTTTAAAGGAAAATGAGATCATAATGACACAAGTTTTTAACAGACACTAAGATCATTATAACGGAAATTCTTGAGGATAGGGTGAGATAATAATGACAGTAATTTTGATACAAACAGTGATATCATTATGACAGTAGTATTTAAGGAGCCAGTCAAATCATTATGATATTAGTTTTGAGGAGAGGATGTGATCATAATGATAGCAGATTTTAAGAAGATCGTGAGATCATTGTAACAGTAGTATTTAAGGAGCCAGTGAGATCATTATGATATTAGTTTTTGAGGAGTGAATGAGATCATAATGACAGCAGTATTTAAGGAGAGTGTGAGGTCATAATCACTGTAGTTTCAAGGATACAGTGAGATCATTGTAACAGTAATTTTAAGGAGGCAGAGAAATGATTATGATATTAGTTTTAAAACAGATAGTGACATCATAATGACTGCATTTTTCTACCAGAGAGTGAGATCATAATAGTAGTAGTTTTTAAACAGTCAGGAAAATAATAATGAGAGTGAGGCCATTATGACAGTAGATATTAAACAGACCGTTAAATCATAATGACAGTAGGTTATAAAAAACAGTGAAATTATAATGACAGAAGTTTCTAACAAGACAGCGTGATCACTTATGACAATAGTTTTTAAATAGATAGTGAGATGATAATAACAGAAGTTTTCAAACAAACAGTTATATCATAATGATAATAGTTTCTAAAAAATAGTGGGATGATAATGATAGAAATTTTTAGAAAGTTAGTGATATCATAATGGCTACAGTTTTTAAACACACATTGCTAGCATAATGACAGTAGTTTTTAAAGAAACAGTGTGATCATAATAATAGTAGTTTTTAAACAGTGAGGGAGATCATAATGACAGTAGCTTTTAGACGCATAGTGAGATTATAATAACAAAAGTTTTTAAGTAGGTATTTATATCATAATGACAGTAGTTTCTAAAAACACAGTGAGATTATAATGACAGAAGTTTTTAACGAGACAGTGTGATCAATTATGACAGTAGTTTTTAAACAGAAATTGATATCATAATGACAGTAGTTTATAAGCAGACGGTGAGATAATAATAATAGTAGTTTTTAAACAGTCATGGAGATAATAATTAGAGTGAGATCGTTATGATAGTAGGTATCAAACAGACAGTTAGATCATAATGACAGTAATTTCAAACAGACAGTGAGATCATAATGACAATAGCTATTAGACAGATAGTGAGATTAAATGATAAAAGTCAAAATGATCATTATGACAGTAGTTTTTAAGGAGACTGTTCGATTGTTATGATAGTAGTTTTTACAAAGACAATAAGATCACAATGACAGACATTTTGAAGAAGAAAGTAAGAAAAAAAGGACGATAGTTTTTAAGGAGAAGGTGAGGTCATAATGACAGCAGTTTTTAAAGATACAGTGAGATCACTATGACAGTAATTTTTAAGGAAACACCGAGTTCATAATGATAGTAGATTTTAAATAGGAAGTGAGATGATAATGACAGAAGTTTTTAAAGAGACAGTGATATCATTATTACAGTATTCTTTAAGGTTATAGTGAGTTCATAATGACAACAGTTTTTAAAAGATAGTCAGATCATCATGGAAGTTGTTTTTAAACAGACAGTGAAATCGTAATAACAGTATTTTTTAAACAGGCAGCGAGATAGATCGCAATGACAGTAGTTTTTGAACAGGTAGCGAGACAGATCGCAATGACAGTAGTTTTTAAGGTTACAGTGATATCATAATGACAGTAATTTTTAAATTGAAATTGAGATCATAATGATAGAAGGTTTTAAACAGAAAGTTAAATCAAAATGACAGTAGTTTTTAAGGAGAGAATGATATAATAATGGCAGTAGTTTTTAAAAAGAAAGTGAGATCGTCATGACAGAAGTTTTTAAGGTGACTGCGGGATCATTATAACAGTATTTTTGAAGGAGACAGTGAGATCATTATAATTGTAGTTTTTATGATAAAGTGGAATAATAATGGCAGTTGTTTATAAAAGACAGTAAGATCATAATTACGGAGATTTTTAAGATGACAGTGAGATCATTATGACAGTAATTTTTAAGGAGACAGTGAGATCGTAATGACAGTATTTTTTAAGGACGCAGTGATATCATAACGAACACACAATGAGATCGTAATAACAGTAGTTTTTAAACACATAGTGAGGTTATAATGACAGACGGTTTAAGGAGACAGTGAGATCATTATGACAGTTGTTTTTAAGAAGTCAAGGAAATCGTAATGACAGTAGTTTTTAAGGAACCAGTGATATAATTACGATATTAGTTTTTAAGGAGACACCGATATCATAATGAATATAGTTTATAAGAAGAGAGAGAGATGATAATGGCAGTAGTTTTTAAACAGACAGTGATATCATAATGACAGTTGTTTTTAAGGACACAGTGAGATTTTGTGACAGTAGTTTTAACAAGGGAGTGAGATGATAATGACAGTAGTTTTCAAACAGACAGTGATCTCTTAATGACTGTAGTTTTTAAACAGACATTTATATCATAAAGAGAGTAGTTTTTATGAAAAGAGTGAGATCATAATGACAGCAGCTATTAAACAGACACTGAGATCATATTGATAGAAGTCTTTAAACAGACAGTGGGATCATAATGTCAATAGTTTTAAAGGAGACAGAAAGATCATAATGACAGAGGTTTTAAGGGAATAGTGAGATCATAATGACAGTAGATTTTAAACCAAAGGAAAGATCGTAATAATAAACAGACAGTAAGATCATAATGTCAACAGTTTTAAATGAGACGACAGTAACATCATAATGACAGTATTTTATAAAAAGACAGTGATATAATAATGACTGCAGTTTTTAAACATATAGTTATATCATAATGACAGCAGCTTTTAAGAAGACATTGAGATCACAATTACAGTAGGTTTTAACAGAAAATGAGACCATAATGAAAGTTTTTAACCAGACACTGAGATCATTATGAAATTTGGTTTTAAACAGAGAGTTAGATCATAAATACAGTACTCTTTAAGGAAACAATAATATTATAATGACATTACTCTTTAAGGAAACAGTGAAATTATAAACACAGTATTTTTCAAACAGACAGTGATATCATAATGACAGTAGTTTCAGAGAAGACAATGAGATCATAATGACAAGAATTTTTAAACAGACAGAAAGATGATAATGACAGTAGATTTTAAGGAAACAGTGAGATCGTTATGACAGTAGGTTTAAGGAAACAGTGAGATCGTAGTGATAGTAGTTTTTATGGCGACAGTGACATCATTATGACAGTAGTTTTTACGGATACAGTGAGGTCACAATGACAGATGTTTTTAAACAGACAGTGAGATCATAATGACAGTGTACTGAAACTGTTCTTGTTGTTTAATTTTGTTGGCTGTTACGTCTGATGGTTTGTCCTAAAATTACATGATTTATTTTCAGTGTTAAAACAATTTCCACATTGTAATATACCTTTTATTTATTTTACATCTGATTTTTGTTTTAAGTTTATTCAATTTAAGCACAACGATTAGAAAATCATATAATTTAAATTACAAGGATTCGACAAATGTCATGAGTTACAAGCTCTAATTAGATACGTTCAGAGCCTTTCCTGGTAATTCATAATAAATGGAAATTAACTCTAGATGATGTCATAAGTAACCAAATTATTCGGTTTAAAAAACTATTGGAAAGCTATGATTGGTCTAAATCAAAATTATAAGAGTTTATTGATCTACTCATTTAACCTTTAAGATGATAAAAGAATAATCAATTATCAGTGTTATTTATTGCGATAGTGGGTAAAAACTGGATATGACATCCAATTAACTGATATTGGAACTCGAAGAATGTTTAAATTGTTAACTGTTTTAGTTTTAACAACGTGTTATTTTTATTTCTTCGAATATGAACAGTAAGACGTTTGTTAACTTTAGTTTTTGGTTATCTATTGAATATGTGAATACAAAGTATTCTAAGTTGTATAGTAGTTTGTAGAAAAGTATAAAGATTAAATTACTTTTTAACAAACGAGAAGCTGGCCCGCAGTTGATCTATCGTTTTACTATTCCAATAAAATCTAAAAATTTCCCAAGATAAAAATATTCATTATATTAAAACTCGATGTAAAAAGTCTCTCTTAAGGTCCTTTAAATTTAATATGCCAGCCATTCCACTTCAAATTATTGTTTGTCGGTTTTTGTCTAGTAGATAAACAATGCTTCATATTATTAACCGATAGTTTTTAAAATGTTAGCTTTGTACTAACTGTAACTATACTATCTAAAAGGATTGTTTGTTTGTTTTTGAAATTCGCACAAAGCTACTCGAGGGCTATCTGTGCTAGCTGTCCCTAATTTAGCAGTGTAAGACTAGAGGGAAGGCAGCTAGCCATCACCACCCACCGCCAACTCTTGGGCTACTCTTTTAACAACGAATAGTGGGATTGACCGTCACATTATAACGCCCCCACGGCTAAAAGGGCGAGCATGTTTGGCGCGACGGGGATGCAAACCCACGACCCTCAGATTACGAGTCACACGCCTTAACACGTTTGGCCATGCCGGGCCCATCTAAAAGGAACTATTCATAATGTTTGGACACAAGACTATTGAAACCATGACAGTTAACTTTGAGTCTTGACTATTTTCAAGTTTAATAATTATTTTTAAAATTTTTAAGTCATCTTCATGTAAGATTCACCAAGAAATAAAATTTTAACTAAAACCTGATTTTTCTTGTTATTTTCGACTTAGACATCTTGATAAAACCTTCAAACCAGTTGGTCATTCAACATTTTTAATATCTTAATACCAGTACCCTTAACAAATATTCTGGACAAAATGACGAACTCAGCTTCAGGGGTATTGAACTCAACAAATGACGTCACTTGTTTAGCACGTATTTTAATATAATATAAACATTAGTCATGGTACTTATTTAGTAAATATATTTAATATATTATAAACATTAGTGATGGTACTTATTTACTACATATTTAATATATTATAAATATCAATGATGGTACTTATTTAGTACATATTTTAATATATTATAAACATAAGTGATGGTACTTATTTAGTACGTATGTTAATATATTATAAAAAGTTATTGACGTTACTTATTTATTACATATTTTAATATAATATAGGCATTAATGATGATACTTATTTAGTACATATTTTAATATCATATAAATGTTAGTAATGGTACTTATTTAGTACTATTTTAAGATAATACAAACATTAGTCATGGTACTTACTTAGTGCATATTTTAATGTAATACAGACAATAGTCATGGTACTTATTTAGAACATATTTTAATATAATACAAATATTATTCATGGTACTTATTTAGTACATATTTTAATATGATATAAATATTAGTCATGGTACTTATTTAGTGCATATTGTAATATAATACAAACATTATTCATGGTACTTATTTAGTACATATTTAAATATATTATAAACATTAATGGTGGTATTTATTTAGTACGCATTTTAATATATTATAAACATTAGTAGGTGATACTTATTTAGTACGTAGTCTAATATATTGTAAGCATTAGTGACGGTACTTATTTTGTACATATCTTAATATAATATAAACATTAGTGATCATACTTATTTAGTAAATATTTTAATATGATATAAACATTAGTAATGGTACTTATTTAGAACATATTTTAATATAATATAAACGTTAGTCGTGGTACTTATTTAGTACGTATTTCAAAATATAAAAAAATTTGCTTAATGTTGCTGTTTACCTTGTCTCATTAGAAATACTTCAAGCTGTTCCTTGACACATACAAATGTTTCTCATAAATGTACATCCCAAATGATTTGCAGAAATGAAATGTTTCATTTGATAACTCAAATTGATAATAACTTCTGATCAAAGCAAGTTACATGCAAATAGAAGGTGATATAGCTGCTGGTAAAATAAACAGAAGATGATAGAGAAACTGGTGAAACAAATAGGTGATACAGCACCTGATGAGAGAAATATAAAGTGATGTAGCAACTGGTGAAACAAATAGAAGGTGATATAGCAGCCTGTGAAACAAATAGAAGGTGATAGAGCAGCTGGTAAATCAAATAGAAAATGATATAGGATATGATATAGCGGCTAATGAAACAAATAGAAGGAGATATAGCAGCTAGTAAAACAGATAGAAGGATATATAGCAGCTAGTAGAACAAATAGAAGTTAATGTAGCAAGTGGTAAAACAAACAGAAGTTGATATAGCAGCTGTTGAAACAAATAGAAGGTGATATAACAGCTGGTAAAACAAATGGAAGGTGTTATGGAAGGTGTTTATATACCTGATGACAAGAAACCCACTTGAAGTGTATTTCCGCATGGACGTTCACGTATCTGTGTCCACAAACGATGTCCAACATTATACTTATTCTAAGCAAGTAAAAGAACATATATTGACTCGTGGTTGCTCTTCACATCTTTTTCACTACAGAGTCGAACGCTCTCACCAAAATCCACCTCCATGACAATTGAACAGTTTATTCCAGTATGTTATCCCACGTACTTTTAACCCTAAAACCCCTTCACCGCTTATAGTCTCAACTTCGAATAATGCCTTAGTATGTACCTGTAAGCCGAAAGACAACTATACCCAGATTTCCGTCGACAATAGCCTCCAGTCCAAATCAACATTACAACCATAACCCAGACAGAAAACGTACGTCTATCAACTTCCCACTCGTCAGCCTCCGCTTGTCAGCCAACCCACAACTTGCCAGCAGACACAAACTTGAATTGCAGGAAAAGACAAAAAGTCGAAACTGCAGAAAAACAGGATGATGATCATCACCGATTTCCACCATCAACCCCCCTCCCTATCCCCAACTCCACGAGTCCATCTGACGCAAGCTTCCTCTAGCCAATCTCCGATATAAAGACAACCACAACACCGATTACTTTACCGACTAATTGACCCGAATCAATATTTGTGTTCAGCTATGGTGTTCCTCACTCGATTAGTTTTAGTTCCAGGATATCTTGTACGTTATCTGTAATCCTCATTATGTTTTATTAACCCTGCTTTCTCTTTCAGCTACTTTCGGGCATCGTCAGGGTATTTTAGTCGGTACCCTGGCCGTAAAAATGGATTTTTCTCTTTCTCCTTACAGCCATTGTTCCAACCCTTTCTAGTCGGCTGCAGCACGTAATATGAACCTACCAGCCACCGTTCCAGCCTTGTATAGACAGCTGCAGCACGTCATATGGACTACCAGCCACTGTTCCAGCCCTGTCTAGCCAGCTGCAGCACGTAATATGGACATACCAGCCACTGTTCTACTCCTGTATAAACAGCTGCAGCACGTAATATGGACCTACCAGCCACTGTTCCAGCCCTTTCTAGCCAGCTGCAACACGTAATATAAACCTACCAGCTACTGTTCCAGCCCTTTCTGGCCAGCTGCAGCACGTAATATGGACCTACCAGCCACTGTTCCAGCCCTGCAGCACGTTATGGACCTAGCCAGCTGCAGCACACGTAATATGGAAACCTACCAGCTACTGTTCCAGCCCTTTCTAGCCAGCTGCAGCACGTAATATGGACCTACCAGCCACTGTTCCTGCCATTTCTAGCCAGCTGCAGCACGTAATATGGACCTACCAGCTACTGTTCCAACCCTGTCTAGCCAGCTGTAGCACGTAATATGGACCCACCAGCCTCTGTTCCATCCCTTTCTAGTCAGCTGCAACACGTAATATAAACCTACCAGCTACTGTTCCAGCCCTTTCTAGCCAGCTGCAGCACGTAATATGGACCACCAGCCACTGTTCCAGCCCTTTCTAGCCAGCTGCAACACGTAATATGGACCTACCAGCCACTGTTCTAATCCTGTATAGACAGCTGAAGCACGTAATAAGGACCTACCAGCCACTGTTCCAGCCCTTTCTAGCCAGCTGCAACACGTAATATGGACCTACCAGCCACTGTTCCTGCCCTTTTCTAGCCAGCTGAAGCACGTAATATGGACCTACCAGCCACTGTTCCAGCCCTTTCTAGTCAGCTGCAACACGTAATATAAACCTACCAGCCACTGTTCCAGCCCTTTCTAGCCAGCTGCAACACGTAATAAAGACCTACCAGCTACTGTTCCAGCCCTTTCTAGCCAGCTGCAGCACGTAATATGGACCTACCGGCCACTGTTCCGGCCCTTTCTGGCCAGCTGCAGCACGTAATATGGACCTACCGGCCACTGTTCCAGCCCTTTCTAGTCAGCTGCAACACGTAATATAAACCTACCAGCCACTGTTCCAGCCCTTTCTAGCCAGCTGCAACACGTAATATGGACCCACCAGCCACTGTTCCGGCCCTTTCTAGCCAGTTGCAACACGTATTAAGGACCTACCAGCTACTGTTCCAGCTCTTTTTAGCCAGCTGTAGCACGTAATATGGACCTACCAGCCACTGGTCCAGTCCTGTCCAGCCAGCTGCAGCACGTAATATGGATTTACCAGCCACTGTTACAGTCCTGTCCAGCCAGCTGCAGCCCCGCCAAGCAATATTTTTTTTCAGCCTTCTTCCACCTCCAAACTGTGACATTAACTCTAATACACTTTTAAATCTCCCTAAAGTTTCATTGGATTTACCTTTCTCCCATGTATGCTCAATACTTGCTTGCCTTCAGTTCGAACTAAAACTTGTTTCCACTTGAAGAGAAACAATCGTTTCTGAGCGCCACTTGTTGTATCGCAAGCCCCTTCGGGACTGGCGAGATTTTGAACCGAAACAACTGCCAAGTGCGACTGTACTGGACTCACTTGAAGTGAAAAACTATTGTAAAGACGGGTGGTATAAGTATTAAAATAAAGTACAGAACAACGTTTGGACCTTCTTAGGTCATCTTCAGGTTAACAACATTTTAATTAAAGTTGTAATGCTCATACAAGCGGTCTTGAGAATACGTCGTTTATATACGTCTCGTTCAACGTTGTTTTGTAATTTGAAAGATATATCCAGTAAAAAAACACTCCTCTATATAAAGTTCTCCTCTCCTACTAGTGACTCATAGCGATGTAAAGATTTGTTTTCGTTGCCATTTACCCGAATGTGTATATTCCTGGATTTACCCCTTTCTTTTCTCACATATTGGTTCACTTTATAGAAAGAAATTAATTAACTCTTTCAGTAATCAACTAATTTATTTATGTCAGTCAAATTAAGTGTATTTAAAACTGTGAAACAAAACCTTGTATGGATTAGAATACATTTACTAATCAGCTGGATAATCACGCTGTCATCGATATTTTCGGCCGTAACCCTTATAATATTTTAAGATTTTCGCCCAGCTTAGAAGATTTAGGTTAGTCTTAAATTCGTATGTTAAGCTAAACAGTGCAAGATAATTCTTATAATAACAATATATAACAAACAAGAGTGGGGTAAGGCCTGGTATGGCTTGGTTGTTAGGGGCGCTCTACACGCAATCTGAGGGTAGTTGGTTCGAATCCCTGGGGCATTATAATGTAACAGCAAATCCAACTATTCATTGGTAAAAGATAATCCCAAAGTTGGCGGTGGGTAGTAATAACTAATTGCTTTCCCTTTAGTCTTACACTACTAACTTACGGACGGCTAGCGCAGGCAGTCCTCCTGTAGCTTTGTGCGAAATTCGAAAACAACGCGAATTTTATAATTTATTGATTTTCCTCAATAATTTTTATTTTCTCGACTGCTGTTCTAGACAAGCCAGTATAATCCTCACGAACCTTTGGATATGTTAACATTCTCGTTTCAATGTATTTGTGTTAGATATACCAGCTATTAGCCCGCAGAGGTATAGCAAGTGAGTGAGTGTAAGTAACATATTTAGAATCTCAGTTCCATTTAGATTTGTTGATGCAGGTATTTCACAGGAGTTTAAGACGGGAATCGAAGATTTCTCGAATAAAAGACAGGTTTAATTATTTTAGTACTTTTTCACATGGAAGGGTGATTGTGAAACGACCAGCTTGTTTCCATGAGATAACGTTGTCAAGACGACACAATACCTTTAACTTTATTCAAGCTCAAGTTGCCTTCGGGTTCCGTTTTATTATTCAAAAATGTTAGTTTTATGCTAATCAGATATATCAAAATATTATTGTAGCTTATGGAACATTAATCTAGACGTTTTCAGAAATTATTGTTGCTTCGCTGAGAGGAAGTTTCACATGATGTGATGGATGTGGCTTTAATCTTTTTCCTATATCTATAAAATGAACCTGAATTGAAGAAAGATAATGTGAATTTAAAAGAAAGTCCGGATAACTTAGTTAGTTAACACGTTTGGTTGTTAGAAAATATTCACCATTTTGTGTTGTGAATAAAACAGACATACAAAATTATAACTTCCGCTTATTAATAAAGTTAAGTCTAGCTATGAACGTTGACAATGTAACCGTGAATCATAAAACTTTTCATTACCTTTTAATTGGGGTTGGCATGGCCAGGTGGATTAAGGCGTTCGATTCGTAATCTGAGGATCGCGGGTTCGGATCCCGGTCGCAATAAACATGCTCGCCCTTTAGCGGTGAGGGCGTTATATTGTGACGGTCAATCCCACTATACCTTGGTAAACGAGTAGCCCAAGAGTTGGCGGTGGGTGGTGATGACTAGCTACTTTCCCTTTAGTCTCACACTGCTAAATTAGGGACGGCTAGCGCAGATAGCTCTCGTGTAGCTTTGCGCGAAATAAAAACAACACGAAAAAACAAACCAAACCATTAAATGGAATAGAAGTTCTATTATTACATTTTACAAAAAAAACCCTCAAGAACAGAAAACATCACAATAGTATAGATACAAATCTACCACTGTTTATTAAAATGAAATAAAATTCTCATTTTAAAAAGTGAGAAATTAAAACAAATCTATAACCATAGATTTGAGAGAACGTCATAAATTTAACAATAGCTATTGTAATTCTAAAGGTTATTTTTCAACTTTCTAAGAGTTATCAAGGGTCATAAATCAAGTAAAAAGCGATACCTTCAGTGAGTAATTACCTGAAACGTAAATTTACTAAAGAACAAGGCCTTAATTTAATAATGATAAAATACACGTACTACTGCTCTCCCGTCACGTATAATGATGAACTGATTTTATGGTAAAAAACAGTAAATTATACTATATGAAATTCTAACATAGCATTTTAAAGGCTGTGTGCTTTATCATGGAATATTTGAATGTCTGTGAAACAGTGACACAAAAGAAGAACGCTGGTAGGAAACATTAACAGAGACACACCATTAATAATAATGATACCGTGCAAGTTACGATTTACTTTTCTGAGGAAACGCACAACTAAAATATTTTCTGGTAGATTGAGAGACATTCAGAAGTGGGTTGATAAATATTAAATATTAAGTTACAAGTCGTAGAGAAGTGGGCTAACAAAATATTTTCTGGTATGAGACTTTCTCCCAGGTGTTCAGTAGCACCTCTAACAACTGATCTGGTGTGAGAGTTTCTCCTAAGAGTACAGTAGCTCCTGTAACAGCTGATCTCCTATGACATTTTCTCCTAGGTGTTCAGTATCTCTTGTAACAACTGATCTGGTATGAGACTTTCTCCCACGATTTCAGTAGCTGCTGTAACCGCTAATCTGTATGATACTTTCTCCCAAGTGTTAAGTAGCTCCTGTTACCACCAATCTGTAAGAGACTTCTCACAAGTATCCAGTAGCTCCTCTAACAACTTGTCTGATATGACACTTTCTTCTATGTGTTCACAAGCTCTTGCAACAACTAATCTGATATGAGACGTTCTCCTAGGTGTTCAGTAGCTCCGTTAGCAACTGATCAGATATGAGATTTTCTCCTCGGTGTTCAGTAGCTCCTGTAATAACTGATCTGGTATGACACTTTCTCCTAAGTGTTCAGTAGCTCTTGTAACAAATGATCTGATACGAGACTTTCTTCTATTTGTTCAGTAGCTCCTGTAACAACTGATCTAATATGAGACTTTCTACTAGGTGTTCAGTAGCTACTGTAACAACTTGTCTGGTATGAGACTTTCTTTCAGGTGTTCAGTAGCTCCTGTAGCAACTGACCTGATATGAGACTTTCTCCAAGATGTTCAGTAGCTCCTGTAACAACTGATGTGATATGAGATTTTCTCCCGGGTGTTCAGTAGCTCCTGTAACAACTGATCTGGTATGACACTTTCTCCTAGATGTTAAATAGCTCCTGTTAGAACTGATCTGATATGAGATTTTCTCCTAGGTATTTTATAGCTCCTGCAACAACTTATACGATATGATACTTTCCCGCAAATGTTCAGTAGCTTTTTTAACAACAGATCTTGAATGACACTTTCTCCTAGGTGTTCAGTAGCTCCTGTGACAACTGTTCCGTGTGTTGCTTATTTCGACACTCTTACCATAACATTTTAGTATTCCTACATTGTAGGTTGTAATTATATTTCTAATATTTTGATACTGATATTGATAAAATTGCTTTCTTTTTATCTTATTTTCTAAGGAGTTGTGTAACTGATGTACAGCTAACTGATCAACACTAATAACAGCACGTGTTGACTTTGTAGCCTTTGCAGTATAACAGTTATGTTCATTTAGTAGCAAACAGAATGTTTGAACTTCTTATAAAAGGCCAAAATTCATAGTGGCCCTTAGACAAAAGGGAAATATAAGGTGATTTTTCGTCCAGATGTTTGTTATTTGTGTCTTTTTAAATCACAGTCGACAATACTTGGTTAACCATTGGACAACACTTCATTCAGAAGAGTTTTTTAGGTTTGGTTATCTACTGTTTTACCATGAGATTTAGAATAAAGAACATTTAACGTGGAATATGAGGAATGAAGCTTAACCACATACGTTTTAAACAAACATGAAAGCCAAACCCAGACGGAATGTTTACCATATAAAATGTGACCTTCGTTATTCCTGAAATAACGTTCCGAAACACTGATGTTTTCTGGTAGTGCACAAACTGTTCTGCAGTTTAGTGGAAAAATGATTTTATTAATCAACAGACAAGTCATTAAATGAGAACGTAGTGGCACAGAGGGCGTATAATTTATTCCGTTTAAGCATTACGTAAATGTGTTTAAACAGTTTAAGAGTTCAGATTTATCTTGAGAAACATAAAAAAACAGTATTTATAAATCACGGGGTTAGAGCAGCAATCATTTAGCCAGATAAATATACAAAACAATATATGTATTTACACGTTTTAAAAACTGAGACGTAACCTGGAAATAAACATAGCGAAATATGTGTTGTTAAAGGATTAAATAATTGACAACAAACAATACGCACATTAGATTCAACAATTGAAAGTTACCATAAAAGCATGTACAAGAGTATGCACACTCAAACTGTATAACAACTGGAATAAAACATGGTAAACATATACATGATATATAAGTTAAGAACGGTTTGTTTTGAACTTCGCGCAAACCTACTCGAGAGCTATCTGCGCTAGCCGTCCATAATTTAGTGTAAGACTAGAGGGGAGGCAGCTAGTCAACACCACCCACCGCCATATCTTGAGCTACTCTTTTACCGACGAATAGTAGGATTGACCGTAATAATATAATGCTCCACGGTTGAAAGGGCGAGCATGTTTCGTATGATGGGATTTGAACCCACGACCCTCAGATTACATTCCGGCTCTATTAATTATGAAGTAAAACGTTGGTTTAGTTTAATATTTCTTTATTGTGTTATGTATACATTTTTATTGTAAAAAGGAAGAGACGGAACATCTAAGCTCAATGATACTGATGTTAAGTATCTTTGTTTATGTAGCATTCAGGACAGAAAGAAGACTGACACTAATTTCAAGCATGAGATAAACAACCATGTACCAAATGAGAGAAAAATGTCCAGATCTATAGTATCAAGAAACCTCAATGAGAATGGAATATTTGGCTGTGTACCAGTTACGAAACCTATATTTCGATCTCCATATATTATCAAGAGACTGGCATGTACTAAAACATATAAAAATTGGACTGTTGGTTATTGGAAAACGGTGTTATGGACTGTCTAGTCCAAGTTTGAAATATCAGGTTTAAAGCGCAGGTTGTACATCTGGTGAAAAAAAAAGGTGAAAGATACCTCAATGCATTAAACCCACCATGAAATATTAGGGAGATAGTGTGATGGTTTGGGGTGTTTTTTCTGTTATGATAACCGGAGATATTTGCAAAATGGATGGAGCAATGGACCAATGTAAGTATCATCAAATACTAAGCTTCTTGGTACAACCAGTGGTTTGTCTATAATTAGTAAAAAATTTTAGTACTAAGAAGATAATGACTTCAAACACACATCCAACTTGTACAAAAATTACTTAGTTGAGAAAGAAGCCGCGAAAATCACTCAAATGATGTAATGGTCCCCAAAAAGCCCCGATATAAACCCAATTATAAATCTGAGATTTGATAGATATAAAATGAGACAAATCTAAAGTTACTTCCAAAGAAACTTTATGAAAACGTATTATAGTAAACTAGCAAAGGATACTTTGATTAGATACGTTGAAACAATGCCTGAAATACTGTCTGTATTTATTAAAACAAAAGAAAACACACAAAATATTAACCGTTTGCTGAACTCAAGCATTTCCACTGTTTGTTTGTTTGTTTTTGAATTTCGCGCAAAGCTACACGAAGGCTTTGTGCGCTAGCCATCCCTAATTTAGTAGTGTAAGACGACAGGGAAGGCAGCCAGTCATCACAATCCACCGTCAACTCTTGGGCTACTCTTTTACCAACGAATAGAGGGATTGACCGTTATATTATAACGCTCTACGGCTGAAAGGGCGATCATGTTTGGTGTGACGGAGAATCGAACTCACGACCCTCAGATTACGAGTCGAGTGCCTTAATCACAGCATGCCGGGCCATAAGTTAAGAAACACAAAGAACAAATTGCACACTAAGACATCTCAACACATGACAATTAACCTGAGAAACATAGAACGTTTAATAATGTTACATGCTTGAATAATTGAAAATTTAGCTAATAAATTTATATTACAAACATACTATGGAAGTTATGATCTGAATGATACATGGGAAGGACTGAGTATAAATAAAAGTTGTTACACAAAACTTATTGCAGAAATAAATCTTCACTGAGAGGAAAGATTTTATCATGTTTGGACATTCCTTGCAAGGTTGATGTGTAAAAACTACAACTCTCAGAAGTATAACTTGTATGAAGCTTTCACTGTGTTTAGATTACATTATTTAGAAGGATAACTGATGGAAATCCTTTACTGTCTATAGTGTATATTCCTTAAAAGGATAACTGTTATATTATTCGTTTTGAGATGACCTTGTTCATGTTATGTTCTCGCTACCTTAATAGATATCATTATGCATAATAAAAGCCACTCTCTGTTCGTAACGCTTAACTCTCTGTTGGTAACTTTTTTATCGACTCGGTAGTTTGTCTACAACGGAAGTCTCGAGTTGAAATCCCAGTCGAATGGGGATTTTTATAACTTTTTAAGTTATTAAATAATCTTCCTTAGGGAAAAAATCAACAATATTTGGAAAAACTACAGTAACAGGGTAGTTTATATTAAAAAATTTAAATGTCTTGTCAGCAGATCCTTTAAAAAAAGTTTATGTGGTTACGTGATAGATTCACGTTCAAATCCCACTCGAATTATGATTTTTATATTCAGTTTAGTTTATTAGGCTATTTATTTTTTCTACGTATTTATTACATTTACGATGGTTAGTTGAATATTCGGGAAAATACGAATATTATTATAGGTTAAATTAGGGATAACACGATATTATACAACGGTGCCTGTAGGTGTTAAAACAACTTAAATATTGTTCCAACCAAATTGATGGTGCAATAATATATTATTATAATATTCTTTATCTTTATTAAAATATTGTTAAAGATTTAATTACAAAACTAATATGCATTTCTTACGAGTTGTTATATTTTCATGCAAATGCCCATCACGATAAAATTGATCACATTTGCCAATAGGAACCAGTTTTTCGCATTTTTCATTCTGTGAAGCTTTATAAAGAAAAACACGCGTTACAAGTAAAAATTCGAGTTATGGACAATTCAGAAGAAATAACAAAATATACTCACAAAAGAATATATTATATTTTCGTGCAATACCAGAAAACGTATAAATATTCATTATATATATATCCATATTGTACTGTCCCCCACTAGTACAGGGGTAAGTGTACGGATTTCCAACCCTAAAATCAGGGGTTCAATTCCCCTCGATGTGGCTTTGCTCTAAGAAAACACACCCATGTCGTACTACAGCATAATTAACTGTTAGAAAAGATACTTATAAAATAGATGTTTAGAGCTCACTCTTAGAAGAATAATTATTAGGTATTTAACTAGTACAAGGTATTCAGTTATGGTGTTAATTAGATAAGTTAATACTGCTTCATCACGTCTATTGGTCTATTATTGTTTATTCATTTCACTAATGACGTCATGTTGACATAACTTCCTTTATACGTTTAATAAATATGTTAGCCTCTTTATTAATGATAATGTTTTAACAAAGTAATTAGCAATTTAATTTGTGCTATTCATTAATTATTTTGTACAGACACATAAATAACAATAAAACACATCTGTCTACCGCCTACAAAGCTTTAAACACCTATCGGTCAGCAGGAGAAACGCTGCTTGTTGAAATTATCAGAAAAACTAATATTTAACTTAAATGGGTATTAAATCAATATGGACGCTATCATGTGACACATTTTTCTTGTATAAAATGCTTTAAACACAAATTACGTACGACTTCGGCTCGAAGACGGCGTCAGTACAGAAGCTGAAACGTCACACTCTGAACATTACTTAAATACCAGCCCTAACTAGAACATAAACAGTGAACTCACGAGTACCAAGTCTCAAGTAGTGCTCTAAACAGTCCCAATTAATACTTTAAAAATAAGTTCCAAATAGTAAGTTAAATATTATACACTTTCGGATGGGACTTAATCTTCTGGCAGCGTTTCCGATCATTCTTTTTAGCTTTTAATTTTTTCCGATTTCGATAAAAGTAAACTCTTCATCAATTGACGAGTCAGTCAAGGTACAATAAAACACTATAGTGACTTTAAGACTGAGCTAGTTTCTCCGGTGTCCGTGTTTGTTAAGGTTTACAGGTTAGAGATATTCAGTTTAAAGTATTTTAGACTAATCTTAAACTACACTCGTCATCTGTCAGGTCTAAAACGTTTGAAGACACCATCAGAGAAAATAATTCTCATTAAGTGCAACAAAACCACTTTAGGGTGCTTTGAGCGAAAAAAAATGTCTGTCTTCATGAAAGATGAATATCTCTTAGTGTTGTCCTCAAGAGGCTTATAGTGAGAACATTAAGCAGACTACTCCAGAATATTGGAATCTCGAGATTTAGTTAGAAGCAGACCAAAGGAACAAGTGGGTGTGTAACACATCCTGCGTTTTTGTCACGCTGTTTCTTTTCACTGATATTCAAAGTAGAATTTGCTTTCATAAAATTACCACACCATTCTGATGAAACGTGATAGCCATGTAAATATTATTGTATGGAGGAAACGCTCCTGATATATAGCTTGACCCTCAGTTATCCCCACGTGCGATGTTATGTTGAAGTTCTCCGATATCGAGATACACGTAATCAATTATTAACCTTCAGACACGCGGATTTTCTGCGCCATCCCCGCAACCCGAATACGCCGTTTCTGTATAATATGTCATTAGCTTGTTCTCACTGTACTAGTTAATATATTGTACTTATCTACAGTAACTTTTAAAACTCTATTTTGAAATTTATACTTTCTAATCTAATTAATATGCTTTTATAGTCATATAGTTTCGCACCTCTCCTCCGCGTTTCTTTAGGTGAAAGACGCCCTAACTTTTCGTACCCTGATCGTCACATCACAATTACGACTGTCGGTCATTCATATCTCCCTTTTTGGTGAAGAAAGATGACTCGATAGATTTGTTTGTTTCAATGAAGTTAACCACAAACCTACACAGTAGGTTACTTGTGCTCTTCCCACCTAAGGTATCGAAATCTAGTTCATGGTGTCGTAAGTCCGCAAACATTGGGCTGTGCCACCGAAGGCCACACCGACTGATGAGGTCTCACTCGCTCATACTGTAGTTTAGTCATTGGGAAGAGAGAGACGTCGGTAGATATGATTCCATGTAGCTAAAGTTTAAGATTCGAAGTATGTCCGTTGGATCCTTGGATTTGATGGATTTCTTGAGATGTTGTAGGACTGATCGTATATATCCAGTGAATGTGAAAAAGGATATAATGAATACTTTAGGGTAAGTAAGTCGATAATAAAGCTGTAAAAGTTAAGAGACTGATTTATCTATAAGTTCCATCATCTACTTCATATAATGAACCTAATTTATCTGAAATGTAAAACACATTAGCCAGGTTATGAATTTAATTTATCTAAATTATGAATCATCTTTGACTAATTATGAACCTAATTTAGCTACAGTTTCCAAAATCTAGGTCAAACTATGAACCTAATTAATTTAAAATATGAAACATTTTAGCTAAGCTATGAATCTAATAAATCTACAAGATGAAACGTCTATCACAAACTATAAACCTAATGAATGTTAAAGATCGAACATCTAATTCAAACTATAAACTTAATCGATCTCAAAGATGAAACATCTAGGACAAACTATGAACCTAATTAATCTAAAAGATGAAACATCTAGGTCAAACTATGAACCTAATTAATCTAAAAGATGAATCATCTAGGACAAACTATGAATCTAATTAATCTAAAAAGTGAAACATTTTGGCAAACTATCTAATTTATCTAACACGTGAAATATCTTTGCCAAATAATGAACCTAATTTCTTTAAATTTTCCAACATCTTGGCCAAATTATAGCATAATTTATCTAAAATGTGTAACATTTAGGTCAAATTATGAACCTAATTTATCTAAAATGTGCAACATCTTTACCATATTATGAGCCTAATTTATCTTAAAGATGAATTTTTTTCCATACTATGAACCAAATTTATCTATCACATTCAACATATTAGCCAAACTGTGAACTTAATTTATTTAAATGTGCAAATCCTGATCAAATAATGAACCTGATACATAACTAATTTATCTAAAATGCGAAAAATCTAGGCCAAATTATAAACCTCATAAGTCACAAATCTTGGCTATATTATGAACTTAATTTATCTAATATTTGCAATATTTTGACCATATTATTAACTTAATTTCTCTAATATGTGCAATATCTTGGCCAAATTATTAACTTTATTTACCTAAAATGTGGAACATATGAGCCAAATTATGAACCTAATTTACCTAAAATGTGCAACATCTTGGCTTTTTCTAGAAAGTTGAAAAAAGGGTTATCTTACTGTTACTAACCGTGCAAAAGTTTCCGGTAAAAGCTCTGTATAAACTCTTTGTTTGTCGATATGGTTTGTCGCTCAGTAACAGAATTCTTTAGGATTGTAGTGTTAGAAATATCAGATATTTTAGGATGAATTAATTACATCTCTTTACCATAAGACAACTGATGTGATGTGTTAGTTCCAGCTTTTGTAATTACTTTTCTAAAAACTTGTGGTAGTTCACTAAGAAATGATGTAATTTGGAAATTTGCATTAGATCATTAAGACAAACGAATGTGTTTTGCATCAAGCTTGCATATCTTGAAAACACAGTCGTTTCTACACAGTCAAAAATCAATGGTTATATATTTGTTATGCCTTTTAATCACATATAACGTAAGCTAAGAACAGTTGCATATAATTCCTCAATTCTTCATTCTTTATGAAGGATATCACAAATAAATTATAGATTAGCCACTTTTACAGCAAGATAGAAGATCACCAGGACTGAAACAATGATGTACTGTAATTCTACAGTAACCTGGATATTTATCATTGCTATATTTTAATTCAGTAAACGGTAATTACTAACATTTCAATCTAATGTAAAGATTGATATGTCAAAGGTGTACTGATATGTACAGCTTAATGAGTGGCTATAACTAATGGGTACTTTAATAGTGGTTGTAACTAATGTGATCTAATACGTGGTTTAAATTTCGCTCAAGCTACACGAGGATAATCTGCGGTAGCCGTCCCTAATTTAGCAGTGTAAAACAAGAGGGAAGACTAGTCTAGTCTAGTTATCACCACCCACTGCCAACTCTTAAGCTACTTCTTTACCAGCGAATAGTGGGATTGATTGTCACGTTATAACCCCTCCCAGGGTTGAAAGGGGTAGCAGGTTTGAGATGACGTGGATTTGAACCCGCGACCCTCGGCTTATGAGTGGAGTGCCTTAACAACGTGGCCATGCCGTGCCGCTGCGATGTGGAGTTTGATATTGGTTATAATGAATATGTTCCGATATGTTTACTAATGTGTACTGACATGTATAGTTTAATAGTGGTTGTATCTAACGCGTAACGACATGTGGAATTTAATGTTGAATATATATGTAATACGAGTTTTTATGTACATTGTAAGTGTGAATTATACTTGATGCATTGGGTATACTTGTTATGTTTAACTATATCTGTGGTTTTAAGTGTTACTCAAGTCTTAACGTGAGCTCCAGTTCGACTCTAAATTTAACACTGTTTTTTATATTTTTATTTTATTTTAAGTCTTTGTGAAGCTCGCGTTATAACTCTGTAGATTTGGATCGTTCGGATATGAACCATTTGTGAAAATATCGGAAGTAAGGATCTGTTTTCATTATTTTATTGAAATGCTTTAACTCGAGTATACACAAGTTTTATTGGCAGTTTTATCACAAAACGTATTGACATTTTTTCTTCGTATTTGTTTCGATGAAAGTATTCCAGGAGACGCTCACGTTTATTACAAACATCTGTGATTGAAGTTATATTGCTTCGAGCACACAAGACTTGTATTCTCTCTTTCCGAAAAGACTTGTTACACAACCGATTTTATTTGAAACTCGTCTGATAATAAACAAGGACAAATAACTGGCATGGACTTCACAACATTTACCCACCTACGTAACTGTTTTTCATGAAAGTTCAAAAGCATAAAAGTTACATGTATAATTGTTTTTAACATTTTCCCTTTTTTTTTTTTCGTCCTTCGTGAAGAAATCTACACTTCCAAATCAATTTTGAATATAACTGGTTGTTTTAGAAACTTCTGTAGAAGAAAGAAGTCGTTGAATACGAAAGTGGTTTAGTTGTCACTTTTGTTACTGTAATAGATTCATTAAAAACCTTACAATATTTTCTCGATCGTTACTGTAATTTGTTCATTATAATTTTTACAATATTTGCTCACTTAGCAACTCGTTTCAGCATTGCCTTATTTCTGAAGAAGGTCTTTCGTTATGAGAAAACTTGGTCCTCAGTGGTTTAAAACTATAACTAAACAATCCATTTATAAAGTATAAGGCAAAAAAAATCATTTATTAGGTATATCGCAAGTAAAAGCTTGATGCTACCAAACCAACAAAATACATACAAAAATATTTCTTTAACAGTGACTTGACAAGAAATGTATTCGTTAATAGAAAGTGCTAAATAAACTATTACTTTAATAGAGATATCTTAAATAAAATACTACTTCAATAGGAACATGGTAAAGAAAATATTACTTTAGTAGCAACGTGTTAAATAAAATATTACTTAAATAAGAGAAGGTTAAATAAAATACTCCTTTAATTAGGACGTGATAAATAAAAATATTAGTTAATACGGACATGTTAAATAAAAAAATACTTCACGAACATGCTAAATAAAACATTATATAACAGAGACGTGTTAAATAATATATTACATCAATAGAGGCATGATAAATAAAATATCATTTGAACAGAGAATGTTAGGTCAAATAAAACACTTACTTTAATTAAGAACATGTCAAATAAGATAATATTTCAACAGATATATATCTTATAAAATATTACTTCAATAGAGACATTTTAAATAAAATAGTACTTCAATGGACATGTTAAATCAAATATTATTTCAATAGAGACATGTTAAATAAAATGTTACTTTAATTGTTGTTTTGAGTTAAGCACAAAGCTACACAATGGGTTATTTGTGCTCTACCCACCTCGAATATCGAAGGGCGGTTTTTAGGGTCGTAAGTCCGCAGACATACCACTGAGCCACTGGGGGTGTTACTGTAATAGGAACATGATAAATAAAATATTTCTTCAATAGAAACGTTAAATAAAATATCACTTCAATAGGAAAATGTTAAATAAAATATTATATCAACAGGATCATGTTAAAAAAATAGTATTTCAATAGAAACACATTAAATAAAATATTACTTTAATAGGAACAGGTCAAATAAAACACTTACTTTAATTAAGAACATGTCAAATAAGATAATATTTCAACAGATATATATCTTATAAAATATTACTTCAATAGAGACATTTTAACTAAAATAGTACTTCAATAGACATGTTAAATCAAATATTATTTCAATAGAGACATGTTAAATAAAAAGTTACTTTAATTGTTGTTTTGCGTTAAGCACAAAGCTACACAATGGGTTATTTGTGCTCCACCCACCTCGAATATCGAAGGCCGGTTTTTAGGGTCGTAAGTCCGCAGACATGCCGCTGAGTCACTGGGGGTGTTACTTTAATAGCAACATGATAAATAAAATATTTCTTCAATAAAAACGTTAAATAAAATATCACTTCAATAGGAACATGTTAAATAAAATATTATATCAACAGGATCATATTAAAAAAATAGTATTTCAATAGAAACACATTAAATAAAATATTACTTCAATAGAGACATGTTAAATAAAATAGTATTTCAATAGAAACAAGTTCAATCAAATATCACTTCAATAAAGACAGGCAAAATAAAATATTACTTCAATAGAAACATGTTAAATAAAATATTACTTCAATAGAGTCATGTTAATATAATATTATTTCAATAGAGATATGTAAAATAAAATATTACTTTAATAGATAAATGTTAAATAATACATTACTTTAATAGGGCCATATTATATAAAATATTACTTAAATAAAGATATGTTAAGTGAAATATGAATTTAAGAATAATGTGTTCAACAAAATATTACTCAATAGATACATTTTAAATAAAACATTATTTCTATACAGACATGTTAAATAAAATATTATTTTAATAGCAACATGTGAAACAAAATATTACCCCTTACAGAGATATGTTAAATAAAATACTATATTAGTAGGTACATGTTAAGTGCAAGAATTCTTCATTTCATTAGATATAATATGTGAAATATTATAGAGATATAATATAAAAGAGATATTTTAAATAAAATATTATATCAATTGAGACATGTTAAATAAAATATTACTTCAATATATAAATGCTAAATAATATATTACTTTAATATTAACGTGTTAAATAAAATATTACTTTAATAGAAATCTGTTAATTAAAATATTACTTCAATAGCGACATCTTAAATAAAATATTACTTAAATGGAGATATGTTAAATAAAATATTACTTTAATAGAGATATGTTAAACAAAATATTACTACAATAGCAACATGTTAAATAAATTATTACATTAATAGAGACATATGAAATGAGATATTACTTCAAAAATGTTTTAAATAAAATAATAATTTTATTGGAACGTGTTAAACAAAATATTACTTATTAAAGACATGTTAAATAAAATAGTACTACAAATGGAACATGTTAAAATATTAATTCAATAGGGGCATATAAAATAAAATATTACTTCAATAGAGATATGTTAAATAAATTATTAATTGAATAGAAGACAAGTTAAATATAGTTATATAGTTATATATACAAGTTATATAGAGACAAGTTAAATATAATATTATTTCAAAAGAGACACGTAAAATAAAATATTAGTTGAACAGATAAATGTCAAATGATACATTACTTTCACAGTCAAATGTTAACTAAATCCTACATTAATAGAGATATCTTAGGGAAATAATAATTTAACAGTAATATGACAAATAATATATTACCTCATTAGAGAAGTGTTAATTAAAATATTATGTCAATAGAGACATGTTAAATAAAATATTATTCAAATAGAGATATGTTAAATAAAATGTTACTTCAATAGAGACATGTTAAAATATTACTCAATAGAAACATTTAAAAATATTTCAACAGAGACATATTAAATAAAATATTATTTCAACAGCTACATGTTAAATAAAATTTTACTTGAATAGAGATTATTGAAAAAATATTACTTTAATAGAAACATGTTAAATTAAATATTTCTTCTATAGAGACATGTTAAATAAAATATTACTTCAATAGAGACATGCTAAATAAAATATTATTAAAATAGAGACATGTTAAATAAAATATTACTTCAATAGAGACATGTTAAATAAAATATAACCCTAACAGGAACGTATTAAATCAAATATTACTTTAATATGGACGTGTTAAATCAAATATTACTTTAATAGGGTCTAATTAAATGAAATATTACTTTAATATGAATAAGATAAATAAAATATTAGTTTATTAAGAACATAATAAATAAAATATTATTTCAATGGGGAGATGTTAAATAAATTATTACTTCATTAATAGCATGTTAAATAAAGTATTATTTTAAATGGCAATGTTAAATAAAATATTACATCAATAGAGACATGTTACATAAAATATTACTTCAAAACAGAGATGTTATTATTTCAATAGAGAAATGTTATGTAATATTTTATTTAATACGAACATGTTAAATAAAATATTACTTTAATAGAGACATGTTAAATAAAATATTACTTTAATAGAGACATATTAAATAAAATATTATTTCAATAGGGTCGTGCTAATTAAACATTACATTAATAGAAACACATTAAAAATAATATTACTTTAATAGTAACATCTTAAATTAAAAATTACTTCAATAGAGATACGTTCAATAGAAGCATGTTAAATAATATATTACTTTAACAGAATATGTTACATAAAATATTACTTGAATAGAGACATGTTGAATAAAATATTACTTGAATAGAGACATGTTGAATAAAATATTACTTTAATAGAGGTATGTTAAATAAAAGATTACTTCAATACAGACATGCTTAATAAAATAATTCTTTAATAGAGACATGTTAAATAAAATATTACTCAGTAAATACATGTTAAATAAAATATTATTTCTACAGGAACATGTGAATTAAAATATTACCCTAATATGACATGTTAAATAAAATATTATTTCAATAGGAATATGTGAATTAAAATATTACCCTAATATGAACATGTTAAATAAAATATTACCCTAGTAGAAATGTGTTAAATAGAATATTACTTTTATAGAGACATGTTAAACACAATATTATACCAATACAGACATGTTAAATACAATATTACTTCAATAGAGATATGTGAAGTAAAATATTATTTCAATAGAGATATGTTAAATAATATATTACTTCAATAGGAGAATATTAAGTAAAATATTACTTCAATAAAGACATGTTAAATAAAATATTACTTTAATAGGAACATGTTAAATAAAACATTACCTCAATAGAGACATGTTAAATAAATTATTATGTCAAAAGAGACATGTTAAATAGTGTATTACTTTAATAGTAACATCTTTAATAAAATATTACTTTAATAGGAACATGTTAAATAAAAGATTATTTCAATAATGGCATGTTAAGTAAAATATTATTTCAATAGAAACATGTTAAATTAAATATTATTTCAATAAGAACATGTTAAATAATATATTACTTCAATAGGAAAAATGTTATATAAAATATAAGTTCAACAGAGACATCTTAAATAATATATAACTTTAAAGGGAACATATTAAATATCAAATTACTTTCATAGACATGTTAAACAAATGTTATTTCAATAGAATCGTATCAAATAAAAGATTACTTAAATAAAGACATTATAAATAAATTGTTATTTCTATAGAGGCATATTAAATAAGATATTAATCATTAAAAACATGTTAAAAATACTACTCAATAGATAATTTTAAATACAATAATATTTCAATAGAGACATGTTAAATAAAACATTACCTCAATAGAGACATGTTAAATAAATTATTATGTCAAAAGAGACATGTTAAATAGTGTATTACTTTAATAGTAACATCTTTAATAAAATATTACTTTAATAGGAACATGTTAAATAAAAGATTATTTCAATAATGGCATGTTAAGTAAAATATTATTTCAATAGAAACATGTTAAATTAAATATTATTTCAATAAGAACATGTTAAATAATATATTACTTCAATAGGAAAAATGTTATATAAAATATAAGTTCAACAGAGACATCTTAAATAATATATAACTTTAAAAGGAACATATTAAATATCAAATTACTTTCATAGACATGTTAAACAAATGTTATTTCAATAGAATCGTATCAAATAAAAGATTACTTAAATAAAGACATTATAAATAAACTGTTATTTCTATAGAGGCATATTAAATAAGATATTAATCATTAAAAACATGTTAAAAATACTACTCAATAGATAATTTTAAATACAATAATATTTCAATAGAGACATATTAATTAAAATAATACTTCTATAAACACATATTAAATAAAATATTACTTAAATAGTGACTTGTTAAATAATATATTCCTTTAATAGAGACATGTTAAAATTATTACTCAATAGAGACGTTTAAAATATATTTTATTTCAATAGAGACATTAAACAAAATATTATTTCAATAGCGACATCTTAAATAAAATTTTACTTAAATAGAGATATGTCAAAAAATATTATTTTAAAAGAAACATGTTAAATAAAATATTACTTCAGCAGAAACATGTAAAATAAAATATTACTTCAACAGAGACATGTTAAGTAAAACATGATGTCAATAGAAACATGTTAAATAAAATATTACTTCTATTAGACATGTTAAATAAAATATTACTTCTATTAGACATGTTAAATAGT
This sequence comes from Tachypleus tridentatus, assembly GCF_004210375.1. Taxonomy (NCBI): domain Eukaryota; kingdom Metazoa; phylum Arthropoda; class Merostomata; order Xiphosura; family Limulidae; genus Tachypleus; species Tachypleus tridentatus. The sequence continues at coordinate 67,296,608 of NC_134837.1, read as the reverse complement.
ATGTTACTTGAACAGAAATATGTTACATAAAATATTATTTTATTAGAAAGATGATGAATAAAATATTACATTAATAGGAATATGTTAAATAAAAGATTACTTCAATAGAGACATGCTAAATAAAATTATACTTCAATAGAGACATGTTAAATAAAATAATATTTCAACAGACACGTGTTAAGTAAAATATTAGTTCAACAGAGATATTTTGATTAAAAATATTAATTTACTAGAAATATGTTAAATAAAATATTTCAATAGAGACATGTTAAATAAAGTATTACTTCAATAAAGACATGATAAATAAAATATTACTTTTATAGAAATATGTTAAATAAAATATTATATCAACAGGAACATGTTAAATAAAATATTACTTGAGTAGAGACATATTAAGTAAAATATTACCTCTGTAGAGGTATATTAAAAATATTACTCAATAGATAAATTTTAAATAAAATATCATTTCAATAGAGACATATTATATAAAATATTACTTCAAAAGAGACATGTTAAATAAAATATTATTTAAATAGAGAGATGTTAAATAAATTATTACTTCAATAGCGTCATGTTAAAGAAAATACTACTTTAATAGGAACAGGTTAAATAAAATATCATTTGAATAGAGACATGTTGAAAAATATTACTTTTATAGAAACATGTTAAATATATTAATATGTTAATATATTACTTCTATTGAGACATCTTAAATAAAATATTATTTCAATGGAGACATGTTAAATAAATTATTACTCATTAGAGAAATGTTAAGTAATATGTTTCTTCAGTCAGAACACGATAAATAAAATATTACTTCAATTGAGATATGTTAAATAAAATATTTATTGAATAGAAAAATGTTAAGTATAATATTATTTCAATAGACACGTGTAAAACAAAATATTACTTTAATAGAAATACACTGCTGGCCAAAATCTTAAGGCCAATTAACATAAAGAACAAATATGCATTTTGCGTTGTTTGACTCAACCACTTATTTGAGTAGAGCTTCGAAAGATGAAAACAAAAATAAAAAACTGTTTTAGTATTTTATGCCCCACGCTAGTACAGCGGTATGTCTCCGGACTTACAACGCTAAAATCAGGGTTCGATTCCCCTTGGTGGGCTCAGCAGATAGCCCATGTAGCTTTGCTACAAGAAAACACTTAAACTTTAGTGTTTGATAGTGAAAATGTTAACACTATGAAGTTAGCCTAAATACTAGCCAGTCAAAAGTTTAAGGCCATACCAAAACGAAGTTCTAAACAGGGTAGGAAATGCCTAACAAGAGGTCTCAGTAATGAGTTGCACGGCCGTCATTGTGAATAACTTCAAACATTCGCTTTGGCATGGTCGATATATGCGTTTGCAGAAGGCTCGCTGGAATGTTACTTCAAGTGGTGAAGACGGCTTCACAAAGATCATTCACTGTATGGAATTGACGTCCATTTCTATAGACTTCCCTTGCCATCCACCCCCAAACACTTTCAATGGCGTTCAGTTCGTGCAAACACGCTGGATGGTCCAAAGGAATCACGTTATTTGCCATGAAAAAGTCCTTTGTCATGCTGAAAAATCCAGTCATTTCTACACAAACGAGGGCCTTAATAAGGATGCTCTCTCCAATATGCCAATGTAGCTAGCTGCTGTTTGACGCCCATGTATAACCTGAAGTTCCATGGAAGGGGAAAGCATCCCATATCATGATGGAACCTCCTCCACTGTGTCGTGTTGAATATGTCTCCGGTGAGATAACCTTATCGTGCCAATAACGTTGGAGCCATCTGGACCAACCAGGTTAAATTTTTTATCATCAGAGAACAAAACCTTCGTCCACTTTTCTACGTCCCATGTTTGGTGCTTCTCAGCAAAGTCCAACTGAGCTGGGCCCGGCATGGCCAAGCGTGTTAAGGCGTGCGACTCGTAATCTGAGGGTCGCGGGTTCGCATCCCGGTCGCGCCAAACATGCTCGCCCTTTCAGCCGTGGGGGCGTTATATGTGACGGTCAATCCCACTATTCGTTGGTAAAAGAGTAGCCCAAGAGTTGGCGGTGGGTGGTGATGACTAGCTGCCTTCCCTCTAGTCTTACACTGCTAAATTAGGGACGGCTAGCACAGATAGCCCTCGAGTAGCTTTGTGCGAAATTCCAAAACAAACAAACAAACTAACTAACTAACCGAGCTGTTTCTTGGTGTGGAAGGAGGCGTGGCCTTTGAAGACGTTTACGGATTTTAAAGCCTTTCTCTCGTAGATGCCGTCTTATTGTTCTTGAGCTGAATTTGAGTCCGTAAGGGCCTTAATCTGGTTCGACGATCGGCTGGTGTTTTGCCGGAAAACCCGTAGAATCCTTTTGTTCAACGCAGGCGAAATTTTCTTGGGCCGATCACTCGAAATTCTCGTTACGTATCCCTCAGGGTCTTTTAAGAACTTTGCAACATCAGTTTTACTACGTTCGACCTTACCAGAGATATCACGTTGAGAGATACCTTACTTTTGCAGCTCGACAATTCTGCCACGTTCAAACTCTGTCAACTTTTTAGCCTTTGCCATGTTTTTACCCAATGTAACACAGGAGATGTGAGTGGGAGATGTTGACAACGATAATGCTTGAACACAAATGACTAAATTTCGTAACGTGTTTACCAATTAACGCTTCGTTTCAGTATGATCTTAAACTTTTGACCAGCTAGTATTTAGGCTAATTTCATAGTGTTCACATTTTTCCTATTAAATGTTAAAAAGTTTTTTTGTTTTGTTTTTTATTTTCCCTTTTCTTATTTTCATCTTTCGAAGCTTTACTCAGATAAGTGGTTGAGTCTAACAACGCAAAATGCATATTTTTTCTTTATGTTCATTGGCTTTACGATTTTGGCCAACAGTGTATGTTAAATGAAATATTAATTTAATAGTAACATGTTAAATAAAATATTACTTCAATAGGAACGTGTTGAATAAAATATTACTTCAATAAGAACATGTTAAATGAAAGATTATTCAATAGAGTCATTTGAAATAAAATATTACTTCAAAAGAAACATGTTATATTAAATATTATTTCAATAGAGACATGTTAAATAAAATATTATTTCAATAAAGACATCTAAAATAAAATATCACTTCAACAGAGACATGTTAAATAAAACATTATTTTAATAGAGACATGTTAAATAAAATATTATTTTAACAGAAACATATTAAGTAAAATATTACTTGAATCGAGACATGTTGAATAAAATATTACTTGAATAGAGACATGTTAAATAAAAGATTACTTCAAAAGAGACATTCTAAATTGTATATTCCTTTAAGAGAAATACATTACATAAAATATTACTTAAATAGAGACATGTTAAATAAAATTATATTTCAATAGACACATGTTAAACGAAATATTACTTCAATAGAGACATTTTCATTAAAAATATTTATATAATAAGAATATGTTAAATAAAATAATATTCCAATAGAGACGTGTTAAATAAAATATTAATTTAACAGGAAGATGATAAATAAAACGTTACTTCAATAGAGGCATGTTAAATAAAATATTATTTTACTAGAGACATGTTAAATAATATATTATTTCAATGAAGATATGTTAAATAAAATGTTACTTCAATAGAGACATGTTAAAAATATTACTCAATAGAAACATTTAAAAATATTTCAACAGAGACATATTAAATAAAATATTATTTCAACAGCTACATGTTAAATAAAATTTTACTTGAATAGAGATTATTGAAAAAATATTACTTTAATAGAAACATGTTAAATTAAATATTTCTTCTATAGAGACATGTTAAATAAAATTTTACTTCAATAGAGACATGCTAAATAAAATATTATTAAAATAGAGACATGTTAAATAAAATATTACTTCAATAGAGACATGCTAAATAAAATATTATTAAAATAGAGACATGTTAAATAAAATATTACTTCAATAGAGACATGTTAAATAAAATATAACCCTAACAGGAACGTATTAAATCAAATATTACTTTAATATGGACGTGTTAAATCAAATAATACTTTAATAGGGTCTAATTAAATGAAATATTACTTTAATATGAATAAGATAAATAAAATATTAGTTTATTAAGAACATAATAAATAAAATATTATTTCAATGGGGAGATGTTAAATAAATTATTACTTCATTAATAGCATGTTAAATAAAGTATTATTTTAAATGGCAATGTTAAATAAAATATTACATCAATAGAGACATGTTACATAAAATATTACTTCAAAACAGAGATGTTATTATTTCAATAGAGAAATGCTATGTAATATTTTATTTAATACGAACATGGTAAATAAAATATTACTTTAATAGAGACATGTTAAATAAAATATTACTTTAATAGAGACATATTAAATAAAATATTATTTCAATAGGGTCGTGCTAATTAAACATTACATTAATAGGAACACATTAAAAATAATATTACTTTAATAGTAACATCTTAAATTAAAAATTACTTCAATAGAGATACGTTCAATAGAAGCATGTTAAATAATATATTACTTTAACAGAATATGTTACATAAAATATTACTTGAATAGAGACATGTTGAATAAAATATTACTTGAATAGAGACATGTTGAATAAAATATTACTTTAATAGAGGTATGTTAAATAAAAGATTACTTCAATACAGACATGCTTAATAAAATAATTCTTTAATAGAGACATGTTAAATAAAATATTACTCAGTAAATACATGTTAAATAAAATATTATTTCTACAGGAACATGTGAATTAAAATATTACCCTAATATGACATGTTAAATAAAATATTATTTCAATAGGAATATGTGAATTAAAATATTACCCTAATATGAACATGTTAAATAAAATATTACACTAGTAGAAATGTGTTAAATAGAATATTACTTTTATAGAGACATGTTAAACACAATATTATACCAATACAGACATGTTAAATACAATATTACTTCAATAGAGATATGTGAAGTAAAATATTATTTCAATAGAGATATGTTAAATAATATATTACTTCAATAGGAGAATGTTAAGTAAAATATTACTTCAATAAAGACATGTTAAATAAAATATTACTTTAATAGGAACATGTTAAATAAAACATTACCTCAATAGAGACATGTTAAATAAATTATTATGTCAAAAGAGACATGTTAAATAGTGTATTACTTTAATAGTAACATCTTTAATAAAATATTACTTTAATAGGATCATGTTAAATAAAAGATTATTTCAATAATGGCATGTTAAGTAAAATATTATTTCAATAGAAACATGTTAAATTAAATATTATTTCAATAAGAACATGTTAAATAATATATTACTTCAATAGGAAAAATGTTATATAAAATATAAGTTCAACAGAGACATCTTAAATAATATATAACTTTAAAAGGAACATATTAAATATCAAATTACTTTCATAGACATGTTAAACAAATGTTATTTCAATAGAATCGTATCAAATAAAAGATTACTTAAATAAAGACATTATAAATAAACTGTTATTTCTATAGAGGCATATTAAATAAGATATTAATCATTAAAAACATGTTAAAAATACTACTCAATAGATAATTTTAAATACAATAATATTTCAATAGAGACATGTTAAATAAAACATTACCTCAATAGAGACATGTTAAATAAATTATTATGTCAAAAGAGACATGTTAAATAGTGTATTATTTTAATAGTAACATCTTTAATAAAATATTACTTTAATAGGAACATGTTAAATAAAAGATTATTTCAATAATGGCATGTTAAGTAAAATATTATTTCAATAGAAACATGTTAAATTAAATATCATTTCAATAAGAACATGTTAAATAATATATTACTTCAATAAGAAAAATGTTATATAAAATATAAGTTCAACAGAGACATCTTAAATAATATATAACTTTAAAAGGAACATATTAAATATCAAATTACTTTCATAGACATGTTAAACAAATGTTATTTCAATAGAATCGTATCAAATAAAAGATTACTTAAATAAAGACATTATGAATAAACTGTTATTTCTATAGAGGCATATTAAATAAGATATTAATCATTAAAAACATGTTAAAAATACTACTCAATAGATAATTTTAAATACAATAATATTTCAATAGAGACATATTAATTAAAATAATACTTCTATAAACACATATTAAATAAAATATTACTTAAATAGTGACTTGTTAAATAATATATTCCTTTAATAGAGACATGTTAAAATTATTACTCAATAGAGACGTTTAAAATATATTTTATTTCAATAGAGACATTAAACAAAATATTATTTCAATAGCGACATCTTAAATAAAATTTTACTTAAATAGAGATATGTCAAAAAATATTATTTTAAAAGAAACATGTTAAATAAAATATTACTTCAGCAGAAACATGTAAAATAAAATATTACTCAACAGAGACATGTTAAGTAAAACATGATGTCAATAGAGACATGTTAAATAAAATATTACTTCTATTAGACATGTTAAATAAAATATTACTTCTATTAGACATGTTAAATAGTATGTTACTTGAACAGAAATATGTCACATAAAATATTATTTTATTAGAAAGATGATGAATAAAATATTACATTAATAGGAATATGTTAAATAAAAGATTACTTCAATAGAGACATGCTAAATAAAATTATACTTCAATAGAGACATGTTAAATAAAATAATATTTCAACAGACACGTGTTAAGTAAAATATTAGTTCAACAGAGATATTTTGATTAAAAATATTAATTTACTAGAAATATGTTAAATAAAATATTTCAATAGAGACATGTTAAATAAAGTATTACTTCAATAAAGACATGATAAATAAAATATTACTTTTATAGAAATATGTTAAATAAAATATTATATCAATAGGAACATGTTAAATAAAATATTACTTGAGTAGAGACATATTAAGTAAAATATTACCTCTGTAGAGGTATATTAAAAATATTACTCAATAGATAAATTTTAAATAAAATATCATTTCAATAGAGACATATTATATAAAATATTACTTCAAAAGAGACATGTTAAATAAAATATTATTTAGATAGAGAGATGTTAAATAAATTATTACTTCAATAGCGTCATGTTAAAGAAAATACTACTTTAATAGGAACAGGTTAAATAAAATATCATTTGAATAGAGACATGTTGAAAAATATTACTTTTATAGAAACATGTTAAATATATTAATATGTTAATATATTACTTCTATTGAGACATCTTAAATAAAATATTATTTCAATGGAGACATGTTAAATAAATTATTACTCATTAGAGAAATGTTAAGTAATATGTTTCTTCAGTCAGAACACGATAAATAAAATATTACTTCAATTGAGATATGTTAAATAAAATATTTATTGAATAGAAAAATGTTAAGTATAATATTATTTCAATAGACACGTGTAAAACAAAATATTACTTTAATAGAAATACACTGCTGGCCAAAATCTTAAGGCCAATTAACATAAAGAACAAATATGCATTTTGCGTTGTTTGACTCAACCACTTATTTGAGTAGAGCTTCGAAAGATGGAAACAAAAATAAAAAACTGTTTTAGTATTTGATGCCCCCACGCTAGTACAGCGGTATGTCTCCGGACTTACAACGCTAAAATCAGGGGTTCGATTCCCCTTGGTGGGCTCAGCAGATAGCCCATGTAGCTTTGCTACAAGAAAACACTTAAACTTTAGTGTTTGATAGTGAAAATGTTAACACTATGAAGTTAGCCTAAATACTAGCCAGTCAAAAGTTTAAGGCCATACCAAAACGAAGTTCTAAACAGGGTAGGAAATGCCTAACAAGAGGTCTCAGTAATGAGTTGCACGGCCGTCATTGTGAATAACTTCAAACATTCGCTTTGGCATGGTCGATATATGCGTTTGCAGAAGGCTCGCTGGAATGTTACTTCAAGTGGTGAAGACGGCTTCACAAAGATCATTCACTGTATGGAATTGACGTCCATTTCTATAGACTTCCCTTGCCATCCACCCCCAAACACTTTCAATGGCGTTCAGTTCGTGCAAACACGCTGGATGGTCCAAAGGAATCACGTTATTTGCCATGAAAAAGTCCTTTGTCATGCTGAAAAATCCAGTCATTTCTACACAAACGAGGGCCTTAATAAGGATGCTCTCTCCAATATGCCAATGTAGCTAGCTGCTGTTTGACGCCCATGTATAACCTGAAGTTCCATGGAAGGAGAAAGCATCCCATATCATGATGGAACCTCCTCCACTGTGTCGTGTTGAATATGTCTCCGGTGAGATAACCTTATCGTGCCAATAACGTTGGAGCCATCTGGACCAACCAGGTTAAATTTTTTATCATCAGAGAACAAAACCTTCGTCCACTTTTCTACGTCCCATGTTTGGTGCTTCTCAGCAAAGTCCAACCGAGCTGGGCTCGGCATGGCCAAGCGTGTTAAGGCGTGCGACTCGTAATCTGAGGGTCGCGGGTTCGCATCCCGGTCGCGCCAAACATGCTCGCCCTTTCAGCCGTGGGGGCGTTATATGTGACGGTCAATCTCACTATTCGTTGGTAAAAGAGTAGCCCAAGAGTTGGCGGTGGGTGGTGATGACTAGCTGCCTTCCCTCTAGTCTTACACTGCTAAATTAGGGACGGCTAGCACAGATAGCCCTCGAGTAGCTTTGTGCGAAATTCCAAAACAAACAAACTAACTAACTAACTAACCGAGCTGTTTCTTGGTGTGGAAGGAGGCGTGGCCTTTGAAGACGTTTACGGTTTTTAAAGCCTTTCTCTCGTAGATGCCGTCTTATTGTTCTTGAGCTGAATTTGAGTCCGTAAGGGCCTTAATCTGGTTCGACGATCGGCTGGTGTTTTGCCGGAAAACCCGTAGAATCCTTTTGTTCAACGCAGGCGAAATTTTCTTGGGCCGATCACTCGAAATTCTCGTTACGTATCCCTCAGGGTCTTTTAAGAACTTTGCAACATCAGTTTTACTACGTTCGACCTTACCAAAGATATCACGTTGAGAGATACCTTACTTTTGCAGCTCGACAATTCTGCCACGTTCAAACTCTGTCAACTTTTTAGCCTTTGCCATGTTTTTACCCAATGTAACACAGGAGATGTGAGTGGGAGATGTTGACAACGATAATGCTTGAACACAAATGACTAAATTTCGTAACGTGTTTACCGATTAACGCTTCGTTTTAGTATGATCTTAAACTTTTGACCAGCTAGTATTTAGGCTAATTTCATAGTGTTCACATTTTTCCTATTAAATGTTAAAGAGTTTTTTGTTGTTTTTTTTATTTTCCCTTTTCTTATTTTCATCTTTCGAAGCTTTACTCAGATAAGGCCTGGCATGGCCAAGCGCGTAAGGCGTGCGACTCGTAATCCGAGGGTCGCGGGTTCGCGCCCGCGTCGCGCTAAATATGCTCGCCCTCTCAGCCGTGGGGTGTATAATGTGACGGTCAATCCCACTATTCGTTGGTAAAAGAGTAGCCCAAGAGTTGGCGGTGGGTGGTGATGACTAGCTGCCTTCCCTCTAGTCTTACACTGCTAAATTAGGGACGGCTAGCACAGATAGCTCTCCAGTAGCTTTGTGCGAAATTCAACAAACAAACAATTACTCAGATAATTGGTTGAGTCTAACAACGCAAAATGCATATTTTTTCTTAATGTTCATTGGCTTTACGATTTTGGCCAACAGTGTATGTTAAATGAAATATTAATTTAATAGTAACATGTTAAATAAAATATTACTTCAATAGGAACGTGTTGAATAAAATATTACTTCAATAAGAACATGTTAAATGAAAGATTATTCAATAGAGTCATTTGAAATAAAATATTACTTCAAAAGAAACATGTTATATTAAATATTATTTCAATAGAGACATGTTAAATAAAATATTATTTCAATAAAGACATCTAAAATAAAATATCACTTCAACAGAGACATGTTAAATAAAACATTATTTTAATAGAGACATGTTAAATAAAATATTATTTTAACAGAAACATATTAAGTAAAATATTACTTGAATCGAGACATGTTGAATAAAATATTACTTGAATAGAGACATGTTAAATAAAAGATTACTTCAAAAGAGACATTCTAAATTGTATATTCCTTTAAGAGAAATACATTACCTAAAATATTACTTCAATAGAGACATGTTAAATAAAATTATATTTCAATAGACACATGTTAAACGAAATATTACTTCAATAGAGACATTTTCATTAAAAATATTAATATAATAGGAATATGTTAAATAAAATAATATTCCAATAGAGACGTGTTAAATAAAATATTAATTTAACAGGAAGATGATAAATAAAACGTTACTTCAATAGAGCCATGTTAAATAAAATATTATTTTACTAGAGACATGTTAAATAATATATTATTTCAATGAAGATATGTTAAATAAAATATCACTTCAATAGAGACATGTGAAAGAATATATTACTTCAATAGAAACATTGGTAAATTAAAATATGCCTTCACTAGTAGTATGACAAAGAAGTATATTATTTCACCGAAATATGACCTTAATATATAGTAGTTTCATGATAAACAAAATATTCGTTATATAGGGAATTGACAGACTAAAGCAGGTGACAAAAGTAATCTCTGTTCAAAAGAGGCATAAAATTAAAGTATTACAATAACAGGTTTATTATACACACATGTATTCCTCTAGCAGATGTATTACAACCAAGTATATTCGTACAAAACTGTTATGAATTTTGGATATACAAGGATGCTTATTGTAAAATTTATTATTTAGATTATTTAGTCATTTAATATTTAATGATCATTTAGTTTTCATAACAAAAGTATTAAAGTAATTATTTTAAAAGCGATAATCACGAAAAGATTGTTTTGTAACTCGGAGAGAGTCGTAAGTTGTGCGTATAGTTTAAATGTTGTAATTCGACGTCACGTTACTTTAACCTTCTCTATGTTTCTCACTGCCTTAAGTGAGTATTGTTACATCATAGCGTCTAGTAGTTTGTAGAAAGTTCTAAGCCTCAGTTGTGCAAAACACATATATATATATTTATCGACGACCACGTGAATGCAAGTTAAGTTAGACTACGTGATTGTCAGTCCAGCCATGACGGACGATATTTTAGAGTTTGTTTATTAGAGAGAAGGAGAATAGTTTGCCACGTCATATGGTGTCCTAAACTAATTGAACCTGCCTGCGTGGACTTTGACATAAAGGAGACAATTATTTATAGCTTTAAAAACAGTTGTGGTAAACCATGGATTAACGTAAGTAAAATTGTTGCAGATTGTATAGTAAGAAATAGAATAGAGAAAAATAATTCATCTTTTATATTGGATTTTAAAGTTATTGACTCAAACTGTGAAAAGTTTTGACAAGAACAGAGAATTATTTATAGTTTTAGATACAACTGTGATATCCTAGATTGTAAAGACTTGTTGTACATACGTTTGATTTGTTTTGAATATATTTTTTTAAGGCAAGTGGATTCTGTTCTCTTTTTTCCTTGTCCGAGTTTATCGCCAACCAATCACAGACACCTACTGTAAAAAAAAAAACCAAGGCTACATATATAAAACCCTAACCAAGATTATTCCTTTAAAAGGAACGTGAGAAGCACATTTATTTTTAACAAATAAAAATGAAAGCATAATTCATATAAAGGAGGAAATGGGTATTTACAAAATTTAAATGTAGAAACTAAAGAAATAATAAAATACTATAATTCTCATATCTTACATAAAAATGACAGGTTGGAAAGTCAGAAGTTGAGAGTCGATCTTTAAATTCCGTATGTAAATTAAATAGTCACATGACCAATGTATATATCCTTTACTCTGATTTTTCATTTAACACTTTTAAGGACGACGTAATCGACGTGTCTCTTTCAATACCCTTGAAAGGCTCAACATAATCTTTATATTAACAGAAGTACTTTAAATTCCTCCCCAGTGGCCTCAGACTTACAACACTGAGAATGAGGTTTTCATACCTGTCCTGGGAAGAAACATTTGGAAGTTTTCACTTAACTTCAAACAAATTTGTCAATTTTGACTTTTTTAATATTGCCATTGTTATTATTTAATCACTTTTTTCGAATCACTTTATATTTGATTAATACTCGTTGACGAATAATATGTGAAATTGTAATTATTAATTGTTTGTCTGCTTTCAAGATAACATTATTAGTGGTGAAACATATATTACTAGAAGTTCTGAAGACAATATTTGTGATAACAAACACGCTAGACTTCACTAACATTCTTTTCTGAAGCCACTTACATTACAAGGACTCAAGCCAGTAAGAATAATGCGATGTTCACTTTATACCACTGATAATGTTTTTAATGGGAAACTTTATCTTCTAAAAAACAGAGAAAAATGATAAAATACGCCTTATTTTATTTTGTCTATTACTGGTGTATTGAGTAGGAGGAAAACTCATGCTGATTTGTGATTAAGAAAATTTAAATATACTCAATAGAACTTGAACAGCATATAACATTCAAAAGTCCAAACGTCGATTAAACTTGTAGCTACTTACGTATTCTGCGAAGCAGATAATTAAACCGTCATATTGATTTCGTGTTCTCTATCTACCTATGTTCTTCTACATTCATATACACAGACCAATAAAAGTTATTTCCTGGTTATAAGCTGGCATAAACAGTAATCTAATTACATTCTCAAGGCATACAGTCTGCAGTACACATTATGTGTTATTAATTAACAGGAGTGATAGTTTAACAATGTTTCAGTTTCTGTAGCGTAAGCTGTGGTAATCTAAAGTATCAAATACTTTCAGTAGGTATTTTCTGCCTAACTATTACTTCAGACACGAAAATTTAAGACAACTGATTAAGAATTACAAGATATATAAAATTTCCAATTTTGATTGAATTTCATCCATTTTTTCTTCTCACTGAAAGTAAAGAAGCATTATTGAATATAAAACATACTTATTTTTACTGTTTTCAAATTTGGTACAACGTACAATTAGGTGTGAAAATTGATCGAAATATAAGCCACATGTGCGTAGGTATTTAACAAACATCACTCAAATTTGTCCAAACATTTTGCGCACTACTAGGAAAACTTCACGTGAGTTATTGGTCTAAAATCTTTAATACAGCTTTATCTAATAAATAAATATACAGTTTTTATTGTTGTGTCATTGTTACTGAATACAGCTGACATACAGTAGCAAAATTATAGTGTTGATTAGGCCAAGCAAATTATATCAGCAGATTCTAGCTGAGGTTTTCCAAATAATCATAGAGCTAGACGATTATTATTCACTGGCAACTTTAAAGCACGAATATGCTAAATTTTATTAAATTCTTATGATTAAAAAGCGTTTAGCACCACATGATATTATCTTCAGCAATTAACATAAATAATGATATTTAATAGATCTGTACCTAGTGCATACTGGCGATGACGAGAAACTGTTTAACTAAATTCCAGGATGTTACTATAAAGGAAGCTTGGTTAAAACAGCTGCAAGCACGTTCTAAGAAATGGAGATCTGATCTGATAATTCTCACCGTTGAAGTCTACATGTATTACACTGACACTTTAAAGGTGTAAACTCTGACACAGTTTTCTGTAGATTCGTAGCACAGGTGTGAAATATTAGCCCTGCACGACTATAAACAATGACATCTTACAGATGTGAGTTACATCCAGTATGAAGATATCTATCTATGTTTAAATAAATAATACTAATACTGTAAGTCATATAAAAGTGTATAAACAGTAGTGTACAACATAATGAAAGACAGTATAACAAACAAAACCAAGATATTTATTATGTAACAATGACTGCAATGACGGTATTAACCTTATAAAATTAAAATCGACAATATAATTTTATACTATTTTGTCATGACATCTACTTGATACGTGTCACATTTGGCTCTTTTCTAAAACAGGTGTGTGATCATGTTTGTTAGTTTGACCTAACTTACAGTTCGTAACTGTAGATGACCCAGCTGTAATTCAGTATTTTATAGTAGTCTTGACACAACTAACGTACGTACAGAAAAACTTTATTCGTAATCAGCAAAAAAATAATAAAATGAAATAAGTTTAATTAATATTTACACTAAAACAAAACTTAGATGTTTCATTATCGTAAGTGAAGTGAACCTGTATATACTTATGGCAAGTTTTATATCAGTCAAATTAGTCGAGCCCAGCATGGCCAGGTGGTTAAGGTGCTGGACTCCTAATGTGAAGGGTGCGGGTTCGAATCCCTGTCGCATCAAACATGCTCGCCCTTTTAGCCGTTGGGGCGTTATAACGTGACGATCAGTCACACTATTTGTCGGTAAAAGAGTAGCCCAAGAGTTGGTGGCGGGTGGTGATGACTACTTGCCTTCCCTCTAGTCTTACACTGCTAAATTTTGGACGACTAACGCAGATAGGCTTCGTGTAGCTTTGCCTGAAATTCAAAAACAAACAAACAAATTAGTCGACAACTTCTTTGTTTTTATTAATCATACTTTGAAAATACTAAATGTTCCTTGTAATGATGAATATTAAAAACACGTATATACTAAACGTAGCTTACTTTTAACAGCTAGTGGATGTCAAAAATCACCCATTTTTTCAAAATATCTACTAGTTGTTATCGTTCCTTTCATTGGCAAACAAAATATTGAACTCAAACATGAAGTTCAAAAAATAATCAAAACATGTTACATACAAATTAATCTACGTTTAATATTTACGTCAGTATTAAAACCAAAGACACTCTGTACATTCCTATGTGCTCTTAGGTCGTATATAAATATACGTGTAATAGCTATAAAGTTACCTATATTAGTAAAACTTACACCTCACCTACAAATTTGAGCACATTATCACGTGAGGATTTTAGCTAAAAGGTGATACAGTAAACCTGTCTAAGGCGGAATCGCACGGGACCGCGTAAAATTTTAGGCTTAAGCAGATTTTCTGGCTTGGACATTGTGAACGCTATTTCCTTAATTATATATAACTTTTGAGCGGAACGTTATACTTGCTTGACTCAAGGGAAGTAAGACGTTTGTGAATAAAGTTATTATACTGTTTATGCTATATTTATTATAATGGGAACAAAATATACATTCAAAATATACACAAGCACACAAAATCTTAATCAAATTTATTTCAAAAAAGTGTCTAATTTTAACTTATCGTTTTTTCAAAGGGCTTTCTCATGCGGTTGAAAGAGAATGCCAATTCTACGGCCTTTTCATGAAGTTCATTTTTACATACAATTTGATAGTGTTAATATAACTTAACACTTGCGATCAAGTAGTAATTTCTATTTCCTCACTGTCTTTTCCATTTTGTTCCTCTTCTGTATCTCTCACACTGTTACCATCTTGCGATTCTATTATAGATATTAAATCAATTTCATCAGTTTCTGTTAAATCATTCTTGTCAACGTTCACCAGACTTTCCGCGTTCACAGAATCATCTGCATCTTCTCACAGTTTGGATTTCGCTAGAATCATCATAACAAACAACTTCTCCACAATCTCCGTCTTTATCAAGAATAAATTCACAGTTTCGAAATCACTTTATTACGCATTCATCTTTTAGGCATTTGATTGAATGACTTGAAATGAAATTGCATCTAACATGTCAATTTTCATGGTCATTTCAGATGCTCTCTTACAGTCATCCATGTTTGTAATAATATGCTGAAGCAGCAATTTTCTGTATTTCAATTTTATACACTGTATAATTACATTATCTAGTGGCTGTAGAACTGATGTTGTACATGGAGGTAGAAAGACTAAATGAACATTTGAAAGTTGAACTTTTGGGTGACAAGTTGCATTATCTAGGAAAAGTAGAATATTCCTATTTTCTTGTTCCATTCTTTTTGTTTAATTTGTTCAAATATTCTTCTAATATAGCACTTGTCATCCACACTTTATTATTCGCTTTCCATTCAGTTGCTTCTTCCTTAAATTTTTGAAACAGCTCAGATTTTTACTTTTACCTATTATCCATGGTAAATTTTTCCTAAATTTTAATATGAGGTAAAATAAGAATTTACTTTTTTTGTGAGAATTATTTGAACAGTAGAATTTTCCATTAAAAGACAAATATATTTCTACAAATCATGAATCTAATTTATCTGCAAAAATAATGAGGGCAGAAAAAAGAACAGAATATATTTAACCAATACTTACTGTAACAAAGTGTCCGCCCTGCATGGCTAGGTGAGTTAAGGCGTTCGACTCCTAATCTGAGGGTCGCGGGTTCGCATTCCCGTCGCGCCAAACATGCTCGCCCTTTCATCCGTGGGGACGTTATAATGTTACGGTCAATTCGTTGGTAAAAGAGTAGCCCAAGAGTTGGCGGTGGGTGGTGATGATTAGCACAGATAGCCCTTGAGTAGCTTTGCGCGAAATTCAAAAACAAACAAACAAAATGTCCGAGAATTTATTAATATTTAAACAAATTATTAATTAAACAAGAACTGATTAATGTTAAAGGAATTATTAATTAAATAATAAATTATTATTTAATCAAAAACATTTTTTTCTGCCTTACTCAGGTTCTAATCCTACTTGTTGATAGATGAGATAGGTTAAAGATAGTTTTCCGTCCGCGTTACGCAGGTTCCGCCATATAGAGGCCCTTTAATAAGAAAAATCTTGATATAATGCTGCAAAATGTTGATATTTCTGGCTTGTGCAGGTTTTACTGTACAAACTGAGTAATCCATCCGGGTCTTGTATCTGATTGCACAGTGAGAATAATAAACATCACATACTTCTACTGAACTTTAACGATCCATAACCAGAGAATTCAAACTCTTTGTTAAAAAAAAACCTATCCATTTTCAGCTAAATAATAACATCAACTCCTCAATTCTGGATTTCCAGTATTTTTATTTCATATTTATTATAATTTTAAAGATACAGTGTTTATACTTATAGTTAAGCCTTTCTCGGTAGTAGTTTCTTTTAACAATGTTATTTATTTAAATGTGTATGACACACCTTTTATCATATATTACATCACATTGTTACTGTTTAAATCTGTTCTTCCTAAACTACCAATTGAATACAAAAACGCTCGGTGCTAATGTTGTTTTCTGTATTTCTATAGTATGAACTACCTTTTTTTTAATATATTAACGCAGATAATGGAATTTAAGGAAATTTCGAAACGTCTGTTATTAAATGTGTTTTTTGGTATCGCCGGGTTTATAAAATTTATCATAAAACTTTGTTTTTACCTGATGAATCAGTTAGCAATAATGTTATTGAACAATGATAATTGCGTAGTCATGATCTGTAATATATTTCATGATATGGAAGTTAGTTTCAATAGCAACGTTTTTATATTAATTATCAATGTAGATTGTGACAAAAATGTAGGCTCATACAATATTTAAGAATATATATATACACATAATCCTACGATAGATCTGATTACGACGTTTTTGGATTCTGAACAGGTAATAGTAACCATTAATGCATAGGATGTTAACCGTTATACCAAGTCTTTCTTAGCATGGAAATAGACTTTTATCTATTGAATGTCGACGCCGTTTCAGAATGACTAATTAGTAAATAACCTAGAGTGTTTGATGAATACTTGTAGAGATAAATTTTCTGCTATTTCAAATCTTCCAAAGCTGATTTCTATTTACCCTGCTTCGATTATATATCATAACTAAAATAGACTACTTGGAAGTATCAATATTAGCAGTTTCAGGGTTACCATAAATTGAAGGTTAACATAGTTAATATAAACTGTCTACATGCGTAAAATTTTAAAAAAAGACCAGTTTGAAATAATATGCGGGTGACCAACATAAATATAACAACATTGGACGCGAATTTCGTAAATCTATATAATTCGAAATAAAACCAAGTTTGGAATGGAATCTAACATCTCCCTCTCTGACTACTTATTTTTTAATTTCCATATATAAAGAATAAATTATTGTTATTAAACAATACTCGTTACAAAATAGATTTTTATAAGTCTGTAGTCAGTAGAAGGAAGTCTTTAATTAATACTGTTATCATTCGTCTGTTGTCAGTAACGTTTCATACAGTTACCAATAGATCAATATCCATTTACTTGTTTTGTTACACGATGACCATTTTTGCTCAGTCGTGTCCAGCCTTGAACAGGTAAGAACATTCAGGTGGTTAACAGTACCGACACTAAAGTTCTATCACTCTAACATATAATGGAATTTGACTGTTACTTTTATTGTGTTTTATTTGAAGTTAAGCGTAAAGCTGCACTATGGGCTATTTGTGCTCTGCCTACCGCGTATATCGGAACCCGGTTTCTAGCGTTTTAAGTCCGTAAACATACCGCTGTGCATTTATGGGGCTATTCTCATGGCGTACCTGAGGCAACAAGGGGCAAACGCCATTATTGCAGAAACAGGCCACGAACCACGAGTCCACACAGTCCTCGCTAGTCCACAAGTGATACAGGCCCGATCCTAGAATTTTTTATAAGCATGAATGAGATACTTTTAAGTGGAAAATAGCCAGCTCTAATCCAATTTCAAACGTTCAGACACGATATTAAAAGTTGTGAAAATATAGAAATATGATAAGACGTAAATAATCTATATGAGTAACTTAGAAAGAGCTCTTTGTTTTTTGAATTTCGCGCAAATGTACACGAGGGCTATCTGCGCTATCCTTCCCTAATTTAGTAGTGTAAGACTAGAGGGAAGGTAGCTAGTTATCACCATCCACCGCCAATTCTTGGGCTACTCTTTTACCAACGAAAACTGGGATTGATCGTTGCTTTATAACGCCCCCACGGCTGAAAGGGCGAGCATCTATGATGCGACAGGGATTCAAACCCGCGACCCTCAGATAACGAGTCGAGCTCTCTGACCACCTGGCAATGCTGGGCCAGAAAGAGCTATCCGTTCTGTATTGTTACATTATATACTAGGCCTGGCATGGCCTAGCGCGTTAAGGCGTGCGCTTCGTAATCTGAGGGTCGCGGGTTCGCGCCCGCGTCGCGCCAAACATGCTCGCCCTCCCAGCCGTGGGGGCGTTATAATGTGACGGTCAATCCCACTATTCGTTGGTAGAAGAGTAGCCCAAGAGTTGGCGGTGGGTGGTGATGACTAGCTGCCTTCCGTCTAGTCTTACACTGCTAAATTAGGGACGGTTAGCACAGATAGCCCTCGAGTAGCTTTGTGCGAAATTCCATAAACCAAGCCATTATATACTATCGACCCCATTTTCGCTATCGAGCTCTAGAACTCTCGTAACTGATGAATACTCTCGTGGCACATTTTATTGCACGTGACATATTTTTAGCAAAGAATCATGACAAACGTTCGTGAACAACAAATTTTCAACGTTAAATTTTTCTACAAAGAGAAAATCAACACAAAGAATAAAACGAACATGAATATTAGTTTTACTAACCAAAGGCAACGACAGGATAATATTTTTAGCCAATAGCGTGATATCACCAACGTATCACATGAGACGGTTATAACCTTCGTATTTCAGCTAAAAGTGTGGACTGACCGCAAAAATATTATTCACGACTATGACGTCACAAAGATCTTATCTCGTGCTGCATTGTCACGAAATAAAACATTAGTTGACATGACTCCAACTGTTTCAAATATAAACAAGTGCTAGATAATAAAACATTTTCGTTCGCAGCACTCCAAATGTGTGAAATGTAAACAACCAGTGTCACAAAATAAAACATTTTAGCAACGTAAGGGAGTAAATGTCATTCATGGTGGTATATGATTCCATTATAGTGTTTTTCTTACTACTACAAAGTACATATTAGAGTAGGAAACACTAATTATCCTGTATTGTGTATGATGTGATATTATTAACATTCACTGTATTTTTGTTACTTCTATGTTTTATGAACATCTCAAGCATTATTATTATAGAAGTTTAGTCCTAACGATGCAATGTTATTGCTGTTACTTCGTGTAAGATTACAAATGGTATTACTGTACAAACTGATTTGTCACTTGCTTTATTGTTGAAGCTTTACATTTCCTCGCAATATTGTACATAGTTACATTTTACTAACAAATATCTCCCTGGACTTTTAAAGATTATAACTAATACGCAATAAAACATATTTAAATGTATGTTCAAAATCCATTGTTTCACGAAGGTTTCTCATCGAATCTCGGGCTCTGAATTTGGAACAACTTGGAAAACAAGTGCCTAAAGACTTGAGAAACATTTATTTTATGATCATTAGAGAGATCTATTGGTAGAAATGCTTTAAAAGGCAGGTTTCAATAAAAATATCCACTTTGTGTATCCGAAACATGAAGAAATTCGCAGCCTAACTGTAGAAAATATTCCTAATTTTTATCTCATCTTTAATTAGAAACAGAGTAGATACAAAGAATCACGAGATAAAAAAGAACGCCGCACTTAAAATTCGAAACTTTTCCTGAACAAGGTACGCGTTTGTACGCGTAACTGTGTCTTCATTTTAGTTGCAGGAGGTTCGTCAGATGTTAACTTCTGAATCGAGATGTTTTAATGAATAAGAAAAAAAAAACGTTTGTCCAGAACAAGAATTCAAACAGAAATTATAAAAGTAAAATAGCTACAGTTCCAATATATTTTTAATCAGCATCTGGTATAATTGAATACAGTTTAAAGCAACAAATGTTTTAAAATAATTTTCTTATCACCATTATAATTACGAATAGAAGCGCAGTTAGCGTAAAAAGTTACGATTCATTTTACTCGCATTAAAACTAATTACTTTAATTTTCTTACAAAAACGCGACTACAAGGAAGAAATTCGTTAACTATTTATTGTCATGACCGTCATTAATATCATATCTTAATATAAAAACTAGCTCGAAAGACGAAAATTAACGTCCATTAGCTCCGTCCTTGCCTCGTTTCTGAGAACAACACGAGCTCCTAATTTTCGGCTAGTATTATAATAGGCTGTCTTCTCTCTTTGCAGAGCTAGTTTCTTTTGGAGTAATTATAAAGCAAAGTTTCAGTTATTGCCGAATAACACGTTAATCGCCTAACACAGCTTTATGAAAGAAGTGATACAGCCGTGTTAGATTCACGTTACTTAACACAATGGACAGTGGAAGAATGAAAATAACGAGCTAAATAATATGTGAACTATGGCATTAAGTTAAGTATCGAGTTCATTTCTTAACAGCTTTAAAAGGTACGATAACACTTTATACAAAAACAATTTGGAAACTGATTGTACTATTTCAGACCCATGTTATTGTTCTGTTTACGATGTTATTATAATATAAAACAACGAAAAGACTTAAGGCCACAACAATAAGAATTTTCAAGAACTACCCTATCAAACATATTACTTTATTAAGCCTTCACCAGGTAGAGTATATCACTAATTATTTGCTTTATGAACCTTCGTATGAAATTAGGTTGACAATAAATACTCAACGTCTTTTTCTAATCAACCATATAAATATTAAGCATTTAAGAAATATTAATCAACCAGGTAGACGTAAGGTACATTGCATTGTTAGAGCAAGGCACGCAGACTTCAGATAAACTACATGGGTATTTCAGGTAGACTACACTGTCAAAATAACACATGCTGTCTTTAGATATAGAACACTGTTAAAATAACACATGCTGTCTTTAGATATAAAACACTGTTAAAATAACACATGCTGTCTTCAGATAGGCCGCACTGTTAACATTGCACATGCTTTCTTTATGTAGATTAAACTGTTGAAATAAGACAAGCAGATTTCAGGTAGACTACAGTGTTAGTGTTTGTTACCAAACATAACCCCTTTACCTTTTCTTGCACGAACAACTTGAGGTAATCTAGCTACAGACCAAAAATATTCAAGTTTTCTTATATGGGAATAAAATACAAACTAAGTTTTTAAATGTAGTATCAGTAATGAACATTAGCTGTAATAATAACCAGGTGTACAGCACTGTACAAAATGTTACGATAAAGTCCTAACATTAGATTTCAGTTTACTTTCAAAAAACAATAGAAGGTAAACCATAGGTGAAACATTAAAATTATATTAATCTTCATATTTAGTATAACAGAAAGTAAGTGAAGAGATCCGGCATGGCCAGGTGGTTAAGGTACTCGTCTCGTAATCCGAGGGTCGCGGGTTCAAATCCCCTTCGCACTGAACACGCTCGCCTTTTCAACCGTGACGACGTTATAATGTGACGGTCATTCCCAATATTCATTAGTAAAAGAATCCCACAAGAGTTGGCGGTGGGTGGTGATCACTAGCTGCCTTCCCTCTAGACATACACTGCTCAATTAGGGACGGCTAGCGCAGATAGCCTTTGTGTATCTTTGCGCAAGATACAAAACAAACATAAATAATACAGTTAATTTAAACAATATAATACCGTACAAGTCACGATAAATAATGTATACATAATAGCGTTAATTTTTATAAATTAGCGTCTTTTCTTTACAATCGAATACTTGCTGACATATCAGAATGTTCATATTAAATCTCGTGCTTATGTCCTTCTAGTTTTGTAGCAATAAATTCTAGATTACATGATCTTAAGTTTTAAGTTATTTGCAGCACTTATCAAGTGAAAGTGAAAAGTGGTAAGCCTTATAATTACACTTATAGTCTGTGTAGAATTTCACAATATATTATAAGGTGCTCCTAGTTTCGGCTTTACTTAAATCACACGGAGAAGTCGAAACAGTCTTCTGTGGAAGAAACAAGTTGTCCGCCCGGAAATGTACGAGCTCGCTATAATGATTCTCCTTCCCTTAAAAACTGTTAATCCTGTCTTCTCTGTATGGATCAGGTTACTTTCATATGATTACCATGAAAAGCGGAGCCATTATCGACAACATAGACCTTGCGTAAGTTGGGGCTTTTATATGGATTATTGTAGCAGTGAAATTAGTTCCAAATAAAATAGCAGAATCGACTGAAATATGTAGAAACACAACAATCATTAGATCTAATACAGGATTGATTCCGTAGTGTATTCGTTGAAGTTACTTTATAAGTGGTACGTGATGACAATATTATTTTTGTACGTACATGTTTTAAAAAGTACAAATAGTTATTTTTGACCCTTTCCGAAACCATACACAATTTTATTTTATAGAGGAAGATGAAAGTATATGTTACTGTACAACAACATACAGAAATAATGTACATTGATCCAGTAAGATTAGATCGTATAACACGACACAACAATATACAGAAATAATCTACATTGATCCAGTAAGATTAGATCGTATAACACGACACAACAATATACAGAAATAATCTACATTGATCCAGTAAGATTAGATCGTGTAACACGACACAACAATATCCAGAAATAATCTACATTGATCCAGTAAGATTAGATCGTATAACACGACACAACATTATACAGATATAATCTACATTGATCCAGTAAGATTAGATCGTATAACACGACACAACATTATACAGATATAATCTACATTGATCCAGTAAGATTAGATCGTATAACACGACACAACATTATACAGAAATAATCTACATTGATCCAGTAAGATTAGATCGTATAACACGACACAACATTATACAGATATAATCTACATTGATTCAGTAAGATTAGATCGTATAACACGACACAACAATATACAGAAATAATCTACATTGATCCAGTAAGATTAGATCGTATAACACGACACAACATTATACAGATATAATCTACATTGATCCAGTAAGATTAGATTGTATAACACAACACAACATTATATAGAAATAATGTATACTGGTATCTTTAGAACGTGGAATAGATCTGTAAACGGTAAAAGAAGAGTGGAGTGAATCTCGAATGCTCTCTGTGTCATTAGCCAACATCATTGTGGTTGTAAATACAGAGTTTAGAGTAGTTCTCATACATCCAAACATTGAACTGATGTAAGAAGGATGTTGAAACTATTTCTAAAGTAAATAGATGATCGAAAGTTTTATTCATTAAGGAATACAGATATACGGATTAACTGAATTATTTTACATTATTTTGCTTCTATAATCAGAAACAGTTTTTATTGCGTAGCAACGCTTGATATTCATGGATTTACGTCAGTTTTAGAGTGCACTACGTTGTTGATGAAGGTATATCATTCATTGTGCTGCCACCTTGAGTACATGTTTTTATTGCATGTGAATTTATTTCGATTATTATCTATCAGTCAGTGGATATTATTAACTAATACTGATAAAGATACTGATATTCAGTTGCATTATCTGGTTAATTACACAATTCTGCGTTTGATATCCCTTAATATAAGCTCTTATTATGTGTAGTTAATACTAGCTGTATAACACTACTGAGACATGATGTTATTAGCCTAAGCTAGGTCAGTAATAACTAATTAACGTATTTCCTCTTGTAAGTTTCCCAAGTCTTTTTATTATCACTCGACTTTTTTAGGCTTAGGGTGTGTCAGAGAAAATATTACTTTATTATATCTGCATATTCCATATGTTTAGTGAAACAGGCTGATTAAAGTGGGAATAGTTGTGTTAGTATTACCCCGTGTATTGAACAAAACGTAAGTTATGAACACTATACTGAACAAAATGTAAGCGATCAAACTATATCGAAAAAAGTGAATATAATCGAAACAATACGGAGGTAAACTTAAGTATAATTATCTTATGAACAGTTTAACAATCTTAATTTCGAAGAAGAAAATTAAACGGTTTCAATGATATTGATAAAAAATTAAACGGTTACAGTATTATTGAAATAATTGAACTGTTATAATAATATTGATAAAAATTAAACGGTTGCAATGATATTGATAAAGAATTAAATTGTTACAATAATATTGATGAAGAAATTAAAATGTTCCAATAATACTGATAAAAGCTTGCATAATAATAATTTCAGTCATGATTCAAAGTCGATCTAAGTTTAAATCGTAGAACCGGATAATTTGTTTTCTGTTTCCAATTATTGAATTTCTCATTTCTAAAGTATGTAAATAGTTTTAAAACGAAGTTGACTTACAGAATTAGGAAGCCAACAAAATTAAAACATAGAAATACAGTCAAACATATTCTAGCATTATATTGTGATATATATATATGTTAATATGATGCTGAAAGACATATTCAGGTGCATATTGTAAAGATGTATTCAAGTACTGACATTGAGAAATATTCGATCAGCTGGTTGTCAAGACACTAGTATCATACTGAAGGAATATATTTAAGTGTTACACTCTAAAAATGTATTAAGATACAGTATTGTAATGACCTATTCTGCTATCAGCTCTAGCGACATATTCCAATGTAATATTGTTAGTTACTACCAAACAGAGATATGACCTGTAAAGTGATATTTATGTTTGACTACTATGGCATAGTAAAGAAGTATTTTCTAAAGATATATTCGATTATTTTACTGTAATATTGTACTCAAAGATTAGTAGTCCAGTATTATGTTGGGTTGGATACGGCATGGCCAGGGGATAGGGAGTTCGACTAGTAATCTGAGGGCCATGGGTTTGAATCCCCGTCGCATCAAGCATATTCACCCTTGCAGCCTTGTGGGCCTTATAATGTTACGGCCAATCCCACTATTCGTTGGTAAAAGAGTAGCCCAAAGGTTGACGGTGGGTGGTGATGACTAGCTGCCTTTCCTCTAGTCTTACACTGCTAAATTTGAGACGGCTAGCACAGATAGCCCTCGTGTGGAGCTTTGCGCGGAATTCAAAACAAACAAACCAGAGTGGCATGTTAGAGTAACGTATTGTAAAGACATTTTCAAGTATACTATAAATACGTATTCGAGTATTATAATGTCAAAGCATATAGAAGTGTTACAGATACTCGATATGATTACTATTAAGAAATATTCGAGTACGATATTAAAATATAATCGAGTGTCATAATGGAAATAAATTTACAAGTGGTAATGTAAAGACATATCAGAGTGTAATACTCTTAAGAGTCGAGTATGTAGAAGTGATCCAGTAGAAAACATGGTTATTTGTAAGAGATACCTTAACAAGAACATGTAAAGAACGCCCCCTTTAGTCCTTTATCATGTTAACTCGCCCACTCTGTCACCATTCCTATAAAACGCTTTAATTTTCTAGTGTATATAGAATTCACCATACCATAACGTAGAAACCCTAGGCTAAACACACTTGTTGAAATTCGCTCATCACTAGACAATGGAGTCACCAGTGGTTATTGATGTCTTTCTTGTCGTCAGCCGAGTAGGTATTGACGTTAGTGGTAAGCTTACTATTAGGGAAGTTAGTGACAATACAAAAAGCCACGATGAGAAAAGCTGGGGTGGGGCTAAGATAGAGAAAAAGTGAAAAAAGAAAGAAAAACAAAACAGCACCGGTGTATTAGTGTCTCTTGAGCTTATGAACAAAATAAGAAGGCATGTTTTGAAAAAGGTTTGACATCCAAGGTTCGATAAGACAAAACAAGATTTATATAGGACTAGATTAGATTAGAATGTTTCAACAGAGGCGGACAACGAAAACTCACACAATTGTAATTTTATTTTTTAAGGAATAAACCAACATTCAGAGCCATCTATAATATTGTTTTCTCATGAAGCTGATCTTTTGTCGAACATTTTCTTCTTCTAACAAGAGTGTTACTTTAAGTTCTTTAGATAATGCAATCTAAAAGTATATGTCCATTGCTTGTTTATTTAAGTGTTATAATTTCATACAGAATGACACTCAGACGAAATATTATAAAATTTATCACAGGTGTATAGCACAGTGGAAATAGTATTAGTGCTCATTTTTAGGTAACTTGGTAAAAAATGTCATATCACATGGTTGAGTACGTTGTAAGTCAAGTAAAGACCACAGCAGATTTAAAGCTGCGGTGAAACAGGTTGTGTGATAAATATATATTTTCGTTTTTGGCGTTATGTAGACAGTGTGATGCCACAGAAAATTTTTCTCGTTTTGTCAAGTTTATGTGACAGTATTTCCAGACACAAGTAAGATCATGAAGACTTGTTTAGATCGAGGATTTAGGCTTTCCTAAACGAGGACATCTCTTGTATTTAATGGTATTGGAAATTAAAGAAATATGGATCAACTTGAGGCGT
Organism: Tachypleus tridentatus; assembly: GCF_004210375.1. Classification (NCBI taxonomy): domain Eukaryota; kingdom Metazoa; phylum Arthropoda; class Merostomata; order Xiphosura; family Limulidae; genus Tachypleus; species Tachypleus tridentatus. Next base: position 67,269,499 of record NC_134837.1, on the reverse strand, counting down.
CAGAACTATCCAAAGAGAGACTTAGAATAAGTTTTGCTCAGACACTGTAAACAATGTGCAGCATATTGAATATGTGTAAGTTCACAAACGCAAAGGTCAGAGGGAAAATGTCCATGTATCCCAAATAACACAACTAAACTTTGTCATTAAGGATCTTAGTGTTGAAACGCGAGCAATAGAATATGGTTTCGCTAAATAAAGGCTTCTAGGCAGATCTCCTTCTCAACCATTGCATGCCTGAAACAGTTGGAGAAAGAAAACGGTACTCAGGCTATTTCATACAATAACACACTGGTCAAGTAACTCTACTAACGGATTTTGAAATGGCCAATGAGAAACTGTCGTCTCTGTATGCCTGAAAGATATGGAAAGAAGCAGGGAAGATAATTGTGCTTTATAAATGACAATCTTACGATGAAATCTCTTACAATAGAGACTAAAAAGGATGACTACTAGAAAGAGCATGGTCGTCAGATAGAGCATGAACGGACGTAACTACATGGATTGTTTCGACGTGTTGATGCTGCACTTTTGACGCAATTTACTGAACCCTCTACAGCAGTAGTACCCAACCAGGGGTGCGAGATAGCGTTCCAGGGGATGCGTGATAAAAAATTTTTGCCATCTTCACCTTTATTCTTAAATAAATAATTACTGTGAGGGGGTGCGAGAACATATTAAAATTTTTAAGGGGTGCGAGATATAAAAAAGGTTGGGAACCACTGTTGTACAGTGTGAATTCTAGGTAGACACTACGCTGGCGAACAGTGTTTGTAACCTCGACTCATAAAAAAGGATCTGAATCTTTTTTCTCAAGTGCAAACTTTTAGCTCATAGCTACATATATTTTGACCGATTTGTGATTTAATTACAGCTGCGACAATTGAGAATTCCCTCTTGTTTATTACAGCGTATTTTGAAAAAACATCAGGTACTCTTATTATAAATTATATATAACATTTAATAGTTACACAATATCGGGTTTTATGACATATTCATAATTCTACGTGTTAAGTTTGGTTTATCATATAATATGACGACAGGCTATAACCATTGCTGCAAATAGTAGTTTCTTACATAACAATCGGGAAGTCTGGAATTTTATTATAAACTTTCGTTTGATGTACAGTTCGAGAAAATTCTGCTACTCGGCATATGCTGTAAGATAAACATATATATTGACGAACTCTAAGCGTGTCCATGAAATTCTCCCCATATTTTAATAACATCTAAGATACAAGAAACAATTATTTCAATATCTTGCGCTTAAAATACAGTTGGAATTATACCTGGTATTGGTTAGTGATTAGGGCACTTGACTCAAAACCGTCGGGTTGTAGGTTCTAATCTCGTCACAGATTGTGTTCGCCAGAACGTTTTCTCTGGTAAAAGAGTAGCCAAGCAGTTGGCGGTTGGAACTGACTATGTGCCTTCCCTCCTGTCTATGAACTGACTATGTGCCTTCCCTCCTGTCTATGAACTGACTATGTGCCTTCCCTCCTGTCTATGAACTGACTATGTGCCTTCCCTCCTGTCTATCACTGATAAATTAGAAACGGCTAGCACAGATAGACCTCGTGTATGTTTGCGCGATAAGCAACAAACAAACAAACGTACATCACAAGCTTAAAAAGCACCAGTCAAAAACAACTTACTAAATAACATCGCCTGAGCACCAATCAAAAACAACTTACTGCAGGAGGTCGTGTTCAATCCAGAACAGATAGATACTCATATCCCAAATGCAAAGACGTGAAACCGTAATAATAATGATTCGTACCACCAATCATATTTTGCCGAACTTGAATTGGACTTTATAAAAAAGGTCCACATTGGACCCTCTAGAAAAGTATGTAAAACAAGTTAACACAGTCAGCACAACAGAGAAATAATAACTTGTCTACTGACGTAACTTTAATGTCCTTCAGTGTGACAGCGATGAACCCACAGACTTACAACGCTAAATCCGGGTTCGTTTCCCGGCGGTGGACACAGAAGATAACTCGCTGCTCTTTGCTGTAACGTACACAAACAACAGTCATCACATTATCACGTGCGTTTATTGTACCAATAATGACGTCTATAGAAAAGTCCTTAGAAGATAACATTTATGTTATTGCTTGTCTTATGTAGAATTGCTTTAACGGTTTTACATAAAGTTACATACATATTTATTAAGTATGTAATTCTATTATTCTTATGTGGGCTTCATCTATCTGTAAAATTTCAGAGTGTAGTCCGCCCCTGCATGGATTCCTTGTCATTCCGATATTTATTAAGGCCTAATTTTATGAATCAGCCTTGTGCTATGTTAGTGAACGGTGTGCGTTTCAACGCACGGCTAAAAATCACGACTTGATTTCATCCTTAAGCTACGAATCACCGATCGTGATAAATAAAAAGTACGACGTAAAATTAATTATTTGTCGCGTAATTAATGATTGTTGGTGTTTTCTTGAAACCTTATACTTTCCTCACCTTTATTGAAGTGGATTTAACCGTCTGTGAATCCACCAATCACGAAAGGATTGTAGAAAAATCGACCAACAGTTAGTCAAATGCCTTGCGCGAGATGAGTATAGTAGAATATAGTTCGGCACCGTTATAGGTTAGAGCTGTTCGTGTCATTAGGGTTGCAAACTATGGGCATGATCAACCAGTTGAGTTAACTTGTTCAGTTCACGTTATTCATACCTTTAACTTTAACTTCCTTTGTTGAAGTCCAGGGTTTTAAATAGCTTAGAAGCTTCTTTATCGTGTATTTTAATGTTAAGTTCCATTTTTAAATAGTTTATACGTCATTTTTTTGTTTTATTTTTAATGTTAGCAGAACCTTATGATTGTTGGTGTTGCCAAAAAAATATATATATATGAGGATATTCAGTAATACGTGTTTCTGTCAGGACAGCCATTTGTATAAGGTTTCCACAAGCAAATATTACTGTCAGATCTCTCATTTGTATAAAGTTAACCAGAAGTAAGTGTTACTGTCAGGACAGCCATTTATATAAGGTTATCCACTAGCACGTTTTGCCGTCAGAAATGCCATACGTGTAAAATTACCCCAACAGTAGGTTAGCTGTCAGAACTGCCATGTGTACAGGTTTTCCAAAAGCAAGTGATTCTGTCATGAATGCTGCGTGTATGAGGTTGCCCAGCAACATGTGTTGCTATCCTGATTGCCGTGTGTACAAGGTTGCCTAGGTACAAGTGATCTTAGGACTACCATGTGTATAATATCGCCATGCAACAAGTATTACTGTCAGGACTAAATGAATAGGCGAGCGTATTGATAGCTTTACTTGTAAAGTGTAGTTTAGCGCAGAATCTGATGCAAGGTGGTAAGTCATGCTTAAAGTTGTCTGTTCTACAGAAGGTGAGGTACGAAGTTTTGTTTGGCGAGACCATGCTGGTATATTATATGTCGAATTCAGTACTAAATGAACTTTTATCTGAGAAAGGTGAATGAACGTGAACAACATGAAAATATAAATATTTCAAACTTTATTATTTCGTTGGGAAATTTTCAGATCTTTATTTACTTTTAAAATTTATTTTCACCACAGGCAACATTCGAGTTTTACTCACGAGTTTAAATGTGGCAATAGGAATTTCAAGCTGTACATCATAAAGAAATGAGAAGACGATAGTGACAAAAACAGGTAGGCCAAATGTTTCAGTTATTATGTGTGATACGTGTACGTTAATAGAAAACGACAGTTTAATATGCTATGTCCCAATATTGAATACTTGTCCTATTATATATGCAGAGAGATGTTTTTGTCTCATTTGATAGTAATGGAAATCCTGTACTCTTTTACTGCTTAAAATAATGAAAGAAACTATTTACGTTTGATAAATATCATACAGTTAATTGTAGTAGACCTTATTAACAACTCTGGACAAGAAATGCTTAAACTATTAAGACTAGAACAACTTGTTTTCACACCACGGTTTAAAATGTGGATAGCCTGTGAAGCTTAGAACAACTCTACTTTTCACACCACGGTTTAAAGTATGGGTAAATTGTTAAGCGTAGAACAGCTCTAGTTTCCATGTCATGGTATAAGATATTAATAAACTTCAGTTAGGAAATTTAGGCTTCACTGGGTTCAGGAAATATTCAGCAAGACAGCAAAAACTGTAAAAAATAAACGGGGTATCTACAGGATTTCAGTCATAGGAATTATTTAAATATTCTTCTCGACAAAAATTTAGAGAGGGAACAGAAATTGCTATTAAAGTAACAAGGATATTAACAGGTTTTTAAGTTCAGTGATAAATATATTCCATATAAGCTTTTGAAAACTGAATATACAGGTTTGTGTTCCAACAAACTGTGTAAACAGATAAACATGCGAAAGTGTAAAATTTACGTTACAGAAAATCTGGACTTCAATATCGAGAAAAATCTAGTTTATCGTGGAAAATATTACAATTTTTTACAATTTCTCTTTTTAAAATTTTAGTAATTTATCAAAACTAACAGATTTGTTTCTACTAAAACATAAAATCTGGTTCTTTTGGTGTTCGGCAGTTTCGTAACGTTGGTGGCGTATAAAAAGCGACATCTGTTGCCTTTTAGACCAAATTAAAAATTGCTTTAAAAAATTGATAACGTAAGTAATGCTATGTTTTTTTTAAATAACCAAGAAATACTGCTTCGTATGCGATCGTTTTACTTCGCTTATAGAACAGTAACCCATAATGCAAAATTAATTAGTGTTTAGGAATTATTATTATGATAACTCTTTGATTATACAAAAATTACTACACAAACTTACAAAGAGGTAAGTATTTCTAATGACACACCAAATTTTTACACTAATAACATCTATTTCTTTTTCTTTTGTCAGCATGAAAGGATTGAGGAAATATTTAGTTGTACATGGTGTTCGGAAAGTCACTGTTCACTTATATATTTATTAACAGACATGTTTCAATATAGAATACAGGAGGTAAGTATGAATGACAATTATAAACAATGTTGAAAGTAACCCCGCTGTCGGTTGCTGGCGTGAAATAGACTGAATAGACATATGATTACTAAACTGCACAGTGACTTTCCGAACACCCTGTATTTAAGCCATACAAACTGAAGGTGTTTCTCGGTCATATTAACATCCAATCAATACTGCCTGCAGAAATACTTAACGCACAACACTGGCTCCACCTACTTTATAACAGAGAACAAACAATACTTAGATCGATAATACTGGTTAAATTAAAACCCAAAGATTTGGTTTCATTTACTGGAGCCAAGGAAAAATGTACCAAAATAAACTTATAAACTGTTTAACTCGAAAAGACCGCAAGGGTTACCAGCTTCAAGTGTTTGTTGGTCTTCCTTATTATATAGTGTTTAGTGTTGTAATAACTCTTCCTTGAGGCCTGGCATGGCCTAGCGCGTAAGGCGTGCGACTCGTAATCCGAGGGTCGCGGGTTCGCGCCCGCGTCGCGCCAAACATGCTCGCCCTCCCAGCCGTGGGGGCGTTATAATGTGACGGTCAATCCCACTATTCGTTGGTAAAAGAGTAGCCCAAGAGTTGGCGGTGGGTGGTGATGACTAGCTGCCTTCCCTCTAGTCTTACACTGCTAAATTAGGGACGGCTAGCACAGATAGCCCTCGAGTAGCTTTGTGCGAAATTCCAAAACTAACTAACTAAGTCCTCCTTCTTATATGGTGTTTAGTGTTGTAATAAGTCTTCTGTACTATATAGTACTTTATGTTGTAATAAGTCTTCCTTATTATACAGTGTTTAGTGTTGTAGTACGTCTTCCTTACTATACATTATTTAGTGCTGTAACAAGTCTTCTGAAAATATAGTGTTTTATGTTGTAATAACTCTTCATTACTATGTAATGTTTACTGTTGTAATAAGTCTTCCGTACTATATAGAGTTTTGTGTTCTAATAAGTTTTCCTTACTATACTGTATTTAGTGTTGTAATAAACCTCAGTACTGTATAGAGTTTAGTCTTGTAATAAGTCTTTGGAATATATATTATTTCGTGTTGTAATAAGTATTCCTTACTATATAGTATTTTGGTTGTAATAAGTCTTCTACACAATATAGTGTGAAGTGGTGCAATAAGTCTTTCTTACTATATAGTGTTCAGTCTTGTAATACGTTTTTTGAAAATATATTGTTTAGTGATGTAATAAGTTTTTCGTACTGCATAGTGTTTAGTGTTATAATAAGTCTTCTCTAGTATATAGTGTTTTCTGCTGTAATACGTCTGCTGTGCTGTATAATGTTTAGTGTTGTAATATATTTGTTGTACTATTTAGTGGTTTAATAAATCTTTCGTAGTATATAGTGTTTAGTGTTGCAATAAGTCTTTATTACTCAATAGTGTTTAGTGTTGTAATAAGACTTTTGAATATATATTTTTCGTGTTGTAATGTCTTCCGTACTATATAGTGTTTAGTGTTGTAATGTCTTCCATACTATATAATGATTGGTGTTGTAATAAGTCTTCTGTACTATATAGCGTTTAGTCTTCTAATAAATCTCGAAAATGTATATTGTTTAGTGTTCAAATAAGTCTCGAGAATGTGTATTGTTTAGTGTTCTAATAACTCTTCCATGCTATATAATCTTGCTTTCTGTATAGTATTTAGTGTTGTAATAAATGTTCCTTGCTATATAGTGTTTAGTATTTCAATAAGGCTTTTGAATATATATATTTTAATGTTGTAATAAGTCTTCCGTACTATACAGTGTTTAGTGTTGTAATAAATGTTCCGTACTATATAGTGTTTAGTGTTGTAATACGTCTTTCTTACTATGTAGTATTTGGTGTTGTAATAAATCTTCCTTGCTATATAGTGTTTAGTGTTGTAATAAGTCTTTTGAATATGTATTTTTAGTGTTGTAATAACTCTTACATACTATATAGTGTTTAGTGTTGTAAGAAGCGTTCTTTATTATATACTGTTTAGTGTTGTAGTAAGTCTTCCCTACTGTATAATATTTAGTTTTGTAATGAGACTTTTGTATTATATAGTGTTTAGTGTTGTAATACGTCTTCCATACGATAGTGTTTAATGTTGTAATAAGTCTTTTCAATGTATATTTTTAGTGTTGTAATAAGTCTTCCGTAGTATATACTATTTAGTATTTTAATAACTTGCCTTGTTATATGGTGTTTAGTGTTGTAATAAGTATTTCTTATTACTTAGTGTTTAGTGTTATAATAAGTCTTCTTTACTATATAGTGTTTAGTGTTGTAATAAGTCTTCCATAGTATATAGTATTTAGTGTTGTAATAAGTTTTCTTTACTATATGGTGTTTAGTGTTGAAATACGTTTTCCTTACTCTACAGGTTTTGGTGTTGTAATAAGTCTTTTGGATATATATTAGTGTTGTAATACGGCTTCCTTACTATATAGTGTTTAGTGTTGTAATAAATTTTCCGTAGTATATTGTGTTTAGTGTTGCAATAAGTCTTTCTTGTTATATAGTGTTTAGTGTTGTAATAAATTTTCCGTAGTATATTGTGTTTAGTGTTGCAATAAGTCTTTCTTGTTATATAGTGTTTGGTGTTGTAATAAGTCTTCCGTAGTATATAATGTTTAGTGATGCAATAGTCTACATACTATATAGTGTTCAGTGCTGTAATAAGTGTTTTCAATGCATATTTTTAATGTTGTAATAAGTCTTCCGTAGTATATACTATTTAGTATTGTAATAAGTCTTCTTTACTATATAGTGTTTAGTGTTGTAATGTCTTCCGTACTATATAATGATCGGTGATGTAATACGTATTTCTTCCTATATTGCGTTTGGTGTTGTAATAAGTCTTCCTTACTACTTAGTGTTTAGTGTTTTAATAAGTCTTCTGAATGTATATTGATTGCTGTGGTAATAAGTCTTCGTTACTATATTGTGTTTAATTTTGTAATAAAGTCCTCCTTACTATATAGTTTTAGTGTTGTAATACGTCTTCTGAATGTCTACTGATTATTGTTGTAATAAGTCTTCCTTAGTATATAGTGTTCAGTGCTGTAATAAGTCTTCTTTATTATATAGTGTTTAGTGTTGTAATAAATTTTCGGTACTATATAGTGTTTAGTGTTATAATAAGTCTTCGGTACTATATAGTGTTTAGTGCTGTAATAAAGCTTGTGAATGTATATTATTTAGTGTTGTAATAAATGTTCCTTACCAGAAAGTGGTATGTGTTGTAATATGTCTTTTCTATTATACAGTGTTTTGTCTAGTAATAATCCTTGCTTTCTATATAGTGTTTAGTGTTGTAATAAGTCTTCTCTAGTATATAGTGTTTTGTGCTGTATTGTATAGTGTTTAGGGGTATAATAAGTCTTCTTCACTCTATGGTGTTTTGTGTTTCTTTGTATTATTGTATGTTTATCACTTGTTTTCTGTTTGTGATGTTTTCAGTGCACTCTTACAATAATAATAACCCGTTATTTTTAGTGAATTTTTTGTCGTGAACGATATTTGCTCTTTTTAGTACTATTTCTGGATTATTGGTAAATAAAAGTTTATTTTCAGAAATTTGCTGGGACTCTGTTCAAATTGGCTATAATAATATTACTTATCTCCAACTCCGCTTGTATCACAATGAAGTAGATAATCAGAGCTTAGTGTCGTACAGCATAATTGTTCCCTACAGAGCTGTTCTAAAGCTCTCTAGGGTTTTCAGTTAGTGTGAACAGCAGTTCCTGCCTAATTCACCTATTGTTTTAGGTTTAGACGTATTCAGTAAAGGTGTGCAGAGCTAACACTTTAAATAATGTACTGTACTAAAGAGTTTTTATTACTATGTATGTATAGTTTATATGTTCAATATTGGAAACGTGCGATATTATGCATTTACGGGACATGTGCCGTCAGTCCAGGAGTATTCACTTTACAAGGTTGGTCTGGTTATTGAAAGTCGTATATTAATATCATTGAAGATATCCATTGAGTGTGAAACATAACGCGACCTATCACTGTAGACGTCAGTTCAGGAGTTTACCGACAGAGGGAGGATTATACAGGTTGAATAGAGATTTTGTTTGTAGTTTTTTTGCAGTCGGTAACCTTTCCACTTTCCTGCGGGTGTAAGATAAGATGTGTAAGGAATCACTTAAAATATTTAGGAATAAAAGTTTATTTATAGATTGGTCTTTAGAGAACTTTCTGTAATTTCTTTACATGGTTATTCGTACTGTAATTTATTTTACCAATGAATCTTCGTAGCCTTGAAAAGAATTGTTTACCACGTTTAATTTATGCATAAAAATTCTGATTTATTTGTATAATCATATGTAACGTATCGCACTAACTGCCCCCAGTGGCTTATTGATAAATCAAAGGGTTTGCAAAGCTAAAAATCGAGTTTCTATACCTTCCGTGGGATAAACACAGACAACCCCTAAAGTAGTTTCGTGCTTAAGTTTGTTTGATACTGTAGGTCCTGTATTTGTAATTTGTCATAACCTACAGAGGTTAAGTTGATTAAATTAGAATTACTTTGTAACCTCACTACATCATAGTTCACTTCACTAATGCCCGTGCAAGTTGATAGAAAAGTTAAAGTACACTTTCTGTTGCAAACAGTTATGTTGTAAAGTTTTCATATACAATGCACACGTTCATTATTGCAGTTTATATTTTATTTTAGTCAACACAGAACATTTCACATAGTTTAGTTCACACGTTCATTATTGGAGTTTATAATTTAGTTAAATCAACACAGAACGTTTCACTTAGTTCAACATTATAGTTTATATTTTATTTCAATCAACACAGAACGTTTTAGTTAGTTTAGTTTATACGTTCATTATTGTAATTTATATTTTAATTTAGTCAACACAAAACGTTTCACTTAGTTTGGTTTACACGTTCATTATTGTAGTTTATAATTGCTTTGCAGAAAGTTTAAGAGTACATAGTATACTATTTTGTCAGCTTTACTTTGTTAGCTTTTCTTTGTTTTCTAAAAGATGAAATTCAGTTTCAATGTTACTACGAGAGATTTACAGTTTTACATTCAGTTTTGTTGACGAGACAGTTGTTTTATTTAGATGTTGCCCAGAACTTATACTACTATTACTTTTAGATAATCTTTTAATTCAGAATCAGCATGATGCTTACTGCCCAATGGTACACGTGGTGAACACAAGTTAGGGATCAAACCCCGAATTTTTTGCGTGATAGCTCTTTAACTTCCAGCTAACAATCCTGGTGTCACTGAGAAACTTTCTCGTGGTTCGCTGTTTTTTTCTCACTACACTGTAGATATTTAGTGGTACTACTCCAGTTGCAGGATCACTGGAAAAGTAGGTTTAGTGTTTGAATATGAGACTTAAATCACAACCCATATTACTGTTGACACAGTTAGTTTTAGTGTTTGGATATATGAGTTTCATTCTGAATATATATGGATCAATTCTCAATTTCATATTTTGCCATCCTACCCTACGAACTATTTTATTTTTCGTTATGCAAAAAGAAAATACTTCTCCCACCCAAAAAACAAAACAAAAATGTTTGGAATATCTCGTTAATCACCAGATTCAGAAAATCAATAGACTCAAAGAAAGACTTCCTTTCTCATTATCCTTAACAAAGATTTAATACGTCATAGATCGTTCGTGTTTCTTCCTTTTTCACCACACAAATCTTTTGTTCAAACGAATTTCTTTTTAAATCCTCACCTATTATATATTTTTCAAACTGTATTTTTAACTATATGTTTGAACCTCTTGTTCATAATACATATTTTATCTATACATTTAGTATTTGTTGCTCTTACTACAGATAGTATACAGGTAATGTATTCACAGTATTTATCAGAAATTTTGTTTTTATACTGCATGTGAGATCTCTAATTTATACTACGTATTTATCTGTGTCTATTCGTGTTTTTTGTTCATACTACATATTTTGTCTGTGTTTGTGTTTCTTGTTCATACCACATATTTTATCTGTGTTTGTTTCTTGTTCACACTACATAATTTATATATATTTATTTGTGTTTCTTGTTTATACTACATATTTTAATATGTGCTTATTTGTGTTTCTTGTTCATACCACATATTTTGTGTTTATTTCTGTTTCTTGTTCATACTACATAATTTTTTGTGTTTATTTATGTTTCTTGCTCATACTACATATTTTATCTGTGTTCATTTGTGTTTCTTGTTCATACTACATATTTTATCTGTATTCATTTATGTTTCTTGTTCATACTACATATTTTATTTGTGTTCATTTTTCATACTTCATAATTTATATCTGATCACTTATGTTTCTTGCACATACTACATATTTTATCTGTGCTTATCTGTGTTTGTTATTCAAACTACGTATTTTATCTGTGTTTATTTGTGTTCCTTGTTTGTACTACATATTTTATCTATGCTTATTTATGCTTCTTGTTCGTACTGCATATTTTATCTGTTTATTTATGTTTCTTGTATATTATTACATACATAATTTATATCTGTGATTATTTACTTATTGTTTATACTACATATTCTATCTGTGTTTATTTGTTTCTTGTTCATACTACGTATTTTATTTATGTTTATTTGTATTTTATGTTCCTACTACACGCGTTATCCATTTATTTTGTGTGTGTGCTGTTTTATAGAATGATTTCTTTATGTATATTTTGTGACCGTTGTTAATATTATATATTTATATGTGTATTTTGAATCTGTTGTAGTGACAGTTTGTCTTGTCTGTGTATTATGTAAGTGTTATAAATATATCTTCTTGTGTATTTTGAATCTGTTGGACATAACCTATTTGATCCTTTTATTCTAGATCAGTTCTAGATACTATCTATTTTATTTGTATTTTGTCTGTGTATCTAGTAAATATTGTTGAGACTATATACTTATTAGCGTATTTTGTATCTGTTGTACATAATATTTATATTTTTATGTATTTTTAACCATTGTATGTACTTCATAATTGATCTGTGTATATTGTAATATTGTATATACTTGATACCTTTTCTGTGTATATTGTAATATTGTACATACTTGATATCTTATCTGTATATATTGTAATATTGTACATTCTTGATATCTTATCTGTGTATATTGTAATATTGTATATACTTGATATCTTATCTGTATATATTGTAATATTGTACATTCTTGATATCTTATCTGTGTATATTGTAATATTGTATATACTTGATATCTTATCTGTATATATTGTAATATTGTACATTCTTGATATCTTATCTGTGTATATTGTACGTAATTGATATCTTATCTATGCATATTATAATATTGTACATGCTATCTTATCTGTGTATATTGTAATATTGTACATGCTTGACATCTTATCTGTGTATTTTGTAATATTGTGCATAGTTGATATCTTTTCTGTGTATATTGTAATATTGTATATAACTGATCTTTGTATATTGTAAATGTTGTAAATACTTTTTCTGTGTATTTTAAATCTGCTGTACATATTAGATAATTTATTATTATTTTTGTGTGTGTTGTTCATAGAACGTACTCTAATGTGTATTTTTAGTGAATGTTGTTGATACTACATATTTGATCTCCGTATTTTGTATCTGTTGTAATTACAACATATCTTTCTGTGTATTGTGAGCCAACAATACATACAGTATGTACTATATATATTTGATCTGTTTATTTTGAATGCATTGTACATAATACGTATTTCATTAGTGTGTTCTCGATCTGTTGTAGTATTACGTATCTTTCCGTTTATTTTGAGTTTGTTGTGCATGCTACATATCTTCTGAATGTGTTGTACTTACTACATATCTGATGCTATAGTATTGAATGTGTTGTACGAACTACATATTTGATGTGTATATTTTGGCTCTGCTGTATATATTAGATGTTTGGGAAATACATTTCGGATATACCGTACATACCAGATATTTGGTCTGTCTATTTTCGATCGGCAGTGCACAATACATATTTTATTTGGATATTTAGTGTCGGTTGATAAATACTTATATAGTTAGTAATTTGTTGGACAAGTGATAGTTACGGAGTATCAAGTAATTATCTGTTAGTTAGATGTATCGATCGCTGTATATTAGTCTGGTTAGTTCTTAGCTTCTGATTAAAAGTGGTATTCACCGTATTCTGTGTCAATACCAATATCTATAATTCAGATTTGGTATAAGCATCATACAGTATTAGTTAATATAAGATAAATTAATATCGAAGGGAATCTGACCTCGAATTCTAACGTTAGGAGATCATATGATGGAACAACTTTCACTATATTATTGAAGTAACGACAGTAAACAGGATTCTCAAATAACCAGTACATCTTTTATCAAACGTTGTTTTATCAAGTAATTAGTTTTAAGGCATTATTTAAGGAATTCCCCAATAGTATGTTTGAATTAGTATATGAGATATTAGAGTACGACCAAACTGTATGGGTGAGTTATATTTACTTTGATAATACAATTTACTTAATATAGTTAATATTAGAAAGCAATGAAAGTCACTTTGTAAGAAACATTATTTCAAGCGAAAAAGTCGACAAGTTGAAAGAAACTCTAGGAATAGGTAAAAACGTTCAGATCAAATATCGTATAACGGAATAGCCTGACTGATAAAGTTAATAGCGTTCAAGTGATTAACCTGTAAAATCGTGTAACGAAAGTAATATTTAGTACCTAACGAGAAATCTGTAATGTGTAAGTGAAGAACGTGTGGAACACGACAGATATGATATACTTTATAATTGAACACCTGTAGCTTATAAACGACTGACTTAAAGAACCTGAAATGTCAACTGAAGTATAAAACTGAACAACCTAAGGAACTTGACATGTAAGCTGCAAAATGTAATTAGTTAGACTATAGAGTCTGACAGGTAAATTATAGTGTATTCATAACAAGTGTAAACAATTTTAAATAAGAAAATTAGAAGTGAGAACACCAAAAAGTAAGGAAACAAGGTAGGTATGGGTGCTCCAGGCATATTCGTCTGGGAGATTTTCTTATAACTATCTCTTCAGATTTCTTAGATTTTGCTGATATTTTTGATGTAGCCTTTCTTCCAACTAACCAGGCTGGAAGCCTTTATTTTTGCTGGATTAATGCCTAAGGTTTGTTTTGTGTATTCAGAATTACTGTTTTTAAACTATCTTTATTCTTGCAGTAACTCTTTCTTCTCTTAGCTAAATAAACTTCAAGGTTATCAACACAAGAATTTCTGCTTTCCATTCATTTTGTTTTCTTGAAAGGTATACTTTAAAAATCACTATTTCAAGTACAGTCGTAGATATCAGTAGGTCACACTTAATTTAAAAAGATTGCAAAGGTAGATTATACAGTTTGTCATTCATATTTTCATTACAGAGTGCTCGTGCAAAACCTTGTCAGACTTCGACAGTGGAAGCATTCGCTTTCACATAGAAGACTCGCGTCTTAGGCACCGACTACTATGAAAGAATTCCAAAATAGTCAAGTCAGATGCATAGAACTGAATACATTAATTTTAAAGGTTGGATCATAGTTATAATCTAGATCTAGAGAATGTACGTAGTCCATTTTTTAAGTCTAGCTGATACAGCTGCAGGCGAGATCACGTAGGGTGTGCGCCTAAACAGTTGTGCACCTGCACTTGATATATGGGCAGTTTGTTGCTTGGAAACTCACAGAGCATGTTCGTAACCATGGAGTATGACTACTAATATATTGTTAGCTTATTATTGGTGTTGAACTTGTTATTGTTATTACCAAGGTTATCAGTGAAATTAAGAAAAACGATTTTTCCCATGTTAGCATAATTCAATGTGTATTTGTATATTTACAGAATGTTAAAGCAGGAGAGAGTTGTGCCTTTTCAAAAATAGTAATCTGTTATAGAGTAAGACTAACAAATTTGTGGTATTGTGAATTTTGGTTTTTACACTACCGGCTCTCTCAAGTGGTTTGACGGCTTTTAATCTGCACTTGAGTTGTTTATTACTTAACAGGTTTGTAAAGTGTTTATAAAGTTTAGTTTACATGTTGTTTGTATCGTGTTTTACATTTGTATTTGTGCTACACATCTGGCTTACTCCTACTCTAAGTAGTGCCGTACTTATGATAACCTATAGAATGTAACTGGTAAAATGAAATATATACTGTAATATCCAGTAGAGCCTGACAACTGAATTATTAGATGTCATGGGTAACCTTCAGATTATGAAATCAAAACTGAAAAGTTAATAACTTGATCAGTAAACTACTGTGTATAAAGAATTAACCTATAAAATGAATATTAAACTAGTGAGTTTGAAGGATGAACCTATATAATGAATATTAAACTAGTGAGTTTGAAGGATTAACTTATATACTGAATATTAAACTAGTGAGTTTGAAGGATTAACCTATATATTGAATATTAAAGTGTAGTATATGAAGTGTTAATCTCTTCATTCTTATTTTTAAATCAGTGTGTGCCCTAAGTAAATTTAGAAGGTGTTTATTGAATCCTGGTGGGAAATTCAAAAACTGTGCTGGGGATAATTTTTAAGTGAAATATAAACTTTGCAAGGAAGTGTGACTCTAAGGGAAAAGACAGTATGAGTGTAACAAGACATCTCTTCTTATCCTTCATAAACGAGTGATCTAGAGTTGTTCTCATGTTGTAAAACTGCTGCCTTCGTGAGTCATTCTGGAAAAAATATATTTAAAGTTTGAATTTCTATTATGAGAACAAGCAGGGTTTACAACCGTAAGAAGGATAATAAATCAACAATATCTGGAAAGGTTAGAGTTCAACCAACCATTAATTACGTGCTTGATTGGCTATGTGATTGGGAAGAGATACAGTTCTCTATATAACTTTACAATTCACGGCTTGTCTGTTACTTTAATCAAGTCAATTGACAATCTGTAAAGAGGTTAAGAAGCAGCAGTTAGATTAGAACATGGCAATACATAATGGTTGCAATTCCTTCTGGATGTCAGAAATGGAGTTGCGATATAATATAATTAGAACAAGAGAAAGGTGAACATATTCAAAGAATTGCACTAGATGCCGAACTAGTAATGATTTATTGAGTATACTTTAACTGGAGAACATCAGATAACACTAATTGGTGAAACATACCTGTTTATAAACAGTGTAGAAGTTTGGGACTGGATCAGGAAAAAAAATATAACTGACAGCATAAAACCATATAAAGATATACTGATTGTGGATTATCAAGCTAATGTTTAGGAGGACACATTCTACTATCTGGTGTTAACACCAACAGCCAGTAACTGAAGAAAGTGTATCTGAAGACCTGATGAAGGACAAGAACTTACTTCTAACCATGAAGGTTAGGATATATACACTTTTTGTGAATTGAATAAAGTAGTTGCAACAACTGCAGTACTTAAACTTGGCTGATATGATGTAGATATTATGTAGATTCCATAGACGAGAATAAATCAATCGATATTTGTTGAAATAAGACCTGAGAAAGTAGAACATTTTCAGATACATTGCCAGACAAAATAACAGCCTGGAATGGTCATCACAGAAGTAAACTGCGAAAGAAATAAAGGTATGAATACAACATCAGAAACGTGACTGGATGAACAATCAGATTCTGATAAATAAACATCAGTGTGTACACCGTAGTGTGTACTAAATACATCCTGACAGCAAGCTATAGTGTGTAATTAAACACGTCTTGATAATAAACTGTAGTGTATAACTAAAGACATCCCCTAATGTATAACTAAATACATTCTGACAGTAAACTGTAGTGTGTAACTAAACACGTCCTGATATTAAACTGTAGTGTATAACTAAAGACATCCTGTAGTGTATAACTAAACACATTCTAACAGCAAACTGTAGTGTATAACTAAACACATTCTAACAGCAAACTGTAGTGTATAACTAAAGTCATTACAGAGCCTGAGAAATAAACAGAGGTTTATATGTGATTAACTTGTAGATCTTGAACAACTTGTAGGTAAATTAAAGGTCTCTATATCCTGATATACAAATTAAAGACCTTTATAACCTGATAAGTAAATTAAAGGCCTCTATATCCTGGTAGGCAAATTAAATATCTTTATATCCTGACAACCAAATTAAATATCTCTATAACCTGATAGGTAAATTAAGGTCTCTAGATCCTGATAGGCAAATTGCAGTTTGCAATAATATAACCTGTAGAGCATAAAAAAATAAATTGTGTTATGTAATAGGATATACTTCAGACCTAAGGTTTGTCTGAATATCTTTTCATAGTTGTGGAAATATTAAAACTCGAACAAATAATCGACATCCACTGAATTTGAAATATTTAATTGTTTTCTATTTGCTAATTGTATTAATAATTGTTGAAGTCGTGAATCACGAGACAGTGAACGGTCATAAGAAGTCAAAGTGAACGAGCCAAGGTTGTTGTCTGCCGTTAATCGAACAAAAACTCTATTCTGTTGTGGTATTGGAGGTAGACTTCTATTGATTAGTGTCGTAAAAGTAGGGAGCTAAGTCAGTGTTCTTACGACGCCGATCTTGTTATCAACCTTGTCATTTCAATCACGTGACAAATCTGTGAAAGAATATGTGGCTGAAAATATCTTGCAAGATGGCGTGGAGCTAAGTTATTCTGAAAATTATTAACTCGTAACTAAAGACTCAGTTTGCTAGAACTAAGCTATATTAAGTAATTATGGTCGGAATTTGGCTCTAAATTAGATTAATATATCAGCAGAGGTATAATTATTTATTTTAGAAACAAATTGTAATAACTGATCGTTTTTACTGATTACTCCACACTTTCGGCAACAATAAATTCTTTTTTTGTTCAAACTGATATATAATATATGATCAGTATTGAAACTGGGTAACATATAACAAATCAGTATTGAAACAGTAAGATATAACAAATGATCATTGTTGAAACTGAGTAAGATATAAGAAATGATCAGTATTGAAACAGTAAGATATAACAATCATCAGTATTGCAACTGGGTAAGATATAACAAATGATCAGTATTGAAAATAAGATATAACAAATGACCAGTATTGAAAATAAGATATAACAAATGATCAGTATTGAAACTAATATATCAAAAATGATAAGTATTGAAATTAAGATATAATAAATGATCAGTGTTAAAACTGAGTAAGGTATAACAAATGATCAGTATTGAAATTAAGATATCGTAAATAATCAGTATTGAAACTAAGTAAGATATAACAAATGATCGGTATTGAAACAGTAAAATATAACAAATCATCAGTATTGAAACTGGGTAAGATATAACAATTGATCAGTATTGAAACTGAGTGAGATATAACAAATGATCAATAATGAAACTGAGTAAGATATAAGAAATAATCAGTATTGAAACTAAGATATAATGTATGATCAGTATTGAAACTGCGTAATATATAACAAATGATTAGTATTGAAAACTGCGTAAGATATACCAAATGATTAGTATTGAAACTATGATATAGCAAATGATCACTAATGAAACTGAGTAAGATATAACAAATGATCAGTATTGAAACGAAGATATAACAAATGATCAGTATCGAAACTAAGATATAACAATGATCAGTATTGAACCTAAGATATAACAAATCATCAGTAATGAAACTGAGTAAGATATAACAAATGATCAGTATTGAAACTAAGATATCGTAAATAATCAGTATTGAAACTAAGATATCGTAAATAATCAGTATTGAAACTGAGTAAGATATAAATTATTATGGGTGAAACTAAGATATAACATGATCAGTAATGAAACGCAGTAAGATATAACAAATGATTAGTATTGAAACGAAGATATAACAAATGATCAGTATCGAAACTGGGTAAGATATAACAATTGATCAGTATTGAAACTGAGTGAGATATAACAAATGATCAGTAATGAAACTGAGTAAGATATAAGAAATGATCAGTATTGAAACTAAGATATCGTAAATAATCAGTATTGAAACTGCGTAATATATAACAAATGATTAGTATTGAAACTGCGTAAGATATAACAAATCATCAGTATTGAAACTGTGTAAGATATAAAAATAATCAGTATTGAAACTGAGTAAGATATAAATTATTAGGGGTGAAACTAAGATATAACATGATCAGTAATGAAACTGAGTAAGATATAAGAAATGATCAGTATTGAAACTAAGATATAATGTATGATCAGTATTGAAACTGCGTAATATATAACAAATGATTAGTATTGAAACTGCGTAAGATATAACAAATCATCAGTATTGAAACTGGGTAATATATAACAAATGATTAGTATTGAAACTAAGATATCACAAATGATTAGTATTGAAACTAAGATAAAACAAATGATCAGTATTGAAACTAAAATATAACAAGTAATCAGTATTGAACCTGAGTGAGATATAACAAATCATCAGTATTGAAACTGAGTGAGATATAACATGACCAATATTGAAATTAAGATATAACAAATGATCAGTATTGAAATTAAGATATAAAAAATGATCAGTATCGAAACAGTAAGATATGAAAAATAATCAGTATTGAAACTGAGTAAAGTATAACAAATGATCAGTATTGAAACTGTTTAAGATATAACATATGAACAGTATTGAAACTTAGTAAGATGTAATTGATTATTTTGTTCTTTGATAGAAAGTGAATATTGTTGAAGTTTTATTTTATTACATCATTGTTGTAAAAGTATATCTAATAATTGATTTTATCGTTTTACTGTAAAAAAGTATCTAATAACACTATGTAACACAAATTTTGTTCCTGGATAGCATGTGCTATTTCTTAATTGCTTATGTTGTAAAAGTACAGAAAATAGCCATTATTTCCTTCAAACTTTGCTTTTGTGACCTGGATAATGAAATTTAAAAATTAACCTATTTTTTATGTAAAGACGGGCAAATTTGCACATTTTTATTTGCATAAGATCTGAATAAAACAACGTATGAATCAATATTTACATATATCTTCACTAAAGTTATACAAAAATGATATAAATGTTTAGAAGTGAGTAGTTTTTCGAGATTTGCGATTGTAATGCAAATCACTTTCACGTATAACCCTCAAAATATAGTCTCCCATCACGTTTTCGTTATACGGTCTCGGGTCACAAAAGCAAAATTTGAAGAGATAAATAGGTCTTTTCCGTTTACTTTAAGCATAAGCAACTGGGAAATAACACTTTATGCCCAGGAACAAGAAAAAGTAAAAATTTTAAACAAAGTGTAATTGGTTTTATCGTTTTATTGTAAAAGTATATCTATTAATAAGCCAGACATGGCCAGGTGGGTTAAAGCGTTCGACTCGTAATCTAACTGTCACGGGTTCGAATCCCCGTCGCACCAAACATGCTCACCCTTTCAGTCGCGGAGGCGTTATAATGTGACGGTCAATTCCACTGTTAGTGGGTATAAGAGTAACCCAAGAGTTGGCGGTGGGTGGTGATGACTAGCTGCCTTCCCTCTAGTCTTACACTGCTAATTTAGGGACGACTAGCGCAGATAGCTTTTGATTATCTTTGCACGAAATACAAAAAAACAAAAGAGCAAACAATATCTGTTAATTGGTTTTACCGTTTTATCCTAAAAGTATATCTAATAATTGGTTTTATTCTTTAGAACCAGAAGCTAATACATTACTTTAAAAATATCTATTGATACATTGTTGTTGAAACTGAAATGTGATTACTGATTATTCTATGAATTGTATTATATGTTTCTAATTGTTGATGGCTGTATAATTTGAAGGATTTTTTAATATAAAAATGTTCTGTGCCTTTATGAACTGTATGTTTTACTTTATGTAAAAATGTTCGTACCTTTATCATTTGAAGGTTTTATTTTGTGTAAAAATGTTCTTATGCTTTTAATATTTGAAATCCTTATTTAATTGAAAAACAAGTCTGTGTTTTTATAATTTGAAGATTTTACTTAGTTGAAAAATGTCTGTGTCATTATAGTTTGAATGTTTCATTTTGTGTAAGCATGTTTTATACTTCACTTTATGTTACAAGTGCAGTAAGAGCAAGAAAAGTTCAATATCCGTGTTTAGTCTCAGAGTAGTTAGAATGTTTATTGGTATTTTACCTATATTTTAAATTTTGTGCAAAGCTACACGAAGACTATCTGTGCTAGCCGTCCTTAATTTAGCAGTGTAAGACAAGAGGGTAGGCATTTCGTCATCACCACCCACCGCCAACTCTTGTGCTACTTTTTTGCCAACAAATAATTGCATGGACCATCACATTATAACGCCCCTTACGGCTGGCTGAAAGGGCAAGCACGATTGGTGTGATGGGGATCAAACCAGCGATCCTCAGATTACGAGTATAGTACCTTACCTATCTGGCCATGTGGGGCCTACCTATATCTTGAAAACCTAAAAACATCTATCATTATAACGTGAACAAACAAACGAACCTGTCTCATTATAACACAATAAACCTGTTAGCCTTTTCATTATAAAATATGTAATTGCTCTTTCTAAAATATTATTTTTCATGTCCACAAATACTGAAGCGTTTCCAGTGATAAAGACGAGATACGGAACACCTTGCACTATTTAATCGTGTTACACAGATCAAACAGACGAAGGTTTGCTGTATGATAAACACTAAATCTCCAATCTTGAACCATGACAAGAATACTGACATGTTCTACCGATTTCGAGAATTAGAGTACAAAATCATTGAATAGTCGTTGCTTTGATGTTATATGGCTTGGAAAGGTGGTAGACGTCAGTGTATGGATTTGAGTTTGGAAGGAATCTACAAAATTATTTCAACAGACCAGCTACATCCTTCAACAATAAACGTAAGAAAAGCGTTTCTAAAAGTACTTGAGATTGCATGTTTCACAAGGTCAAGAGATAAAGGTCGTAGCTTTGGAATTATTTCTTGTGATAAATAATATATTATTTTCATCACATGTTTGCAAAAACACAAATACATTACAAGCTCACGTTGCACGAGCTTCTTTGGAACGTTCATTATATTTGTATCTTGTGACTTTAGAGATGACAATAGTTCCGGTTTCAAGGAATATTTTTGTAAGAAATTAAAGAAGAAATATTGATGAGGAATTTGAATTTTTTTAGTTTCAAAAGTGATAGCTGTTGATTAATGTGTAAATTATTGCTCGAACGATGAACAGATTTAGTAGTGAGACTGACACATCAAAGGTATGGCTTTTTCGTGTATTGATTTTGTATTTTCAAACCCTTGTCGCACAGCTATACACAAAGAGACGCAATCTCATAGAAACAAAATTATCTAATGATCAAAACTTCGCTTTTAAATAATTTGTTCTTTTTGAAATGAACTTTCGATAATCGGTGAAACTACAGATGGTTATTGTATCCTGCTGAAAATTACATACATTAAAGAGAAAAATCGCAATATCGCCGTTCATATGGTTGAGAATACGTTTACGATGTAGATGTGGACGAATTGGTTACCCTCGTGGTATGGTTAACTAGATCTAGACGTATTGGTTACACTAGTGGTGTGCTTAACTAGATCTGGACGTATTGGTTACCCTAGTGGTTTGGTTAACTAGATCTGAATTGTTGGTTACCCTAGTGGTGTGGTTAATAATATCTGGACGTATTGGTTACCCTAGTGGTGGAGTTAACTAGGTTTGGTCGTATTGGTTACCCTAGTGGTGTAATCAATAAGATTTGGACTTTTCGTTACCCTAGTGGTGTGATCAACTAGATCTGGACGTATTGGTTACCCTAGTGGTGTGGTCAACTAGATTTGAACGTATTCGTTATCCTAGTGGTGTTATTAACTAGGTTTGGACGTATTGGTTATCCTACTGATGTGGTTAACTAGATCTGGATTTATTGGTTACCCTAGTCGTGTAGTTAACTAAACAAGAACATATTGGTTACCCTAGTGGTGTGGTCAACTGTATCTGGACGTATTGGTTACCCTAGTGATGAGGTTAACTAGGTTTCGGCGTATTGGTTACCTTAGAGATGTGATTAACTAGATCTGGATGTATCAGTTATCCTACTGGCGTGGTTAAAATGTCTGCCACAAGTCTGTCTGGAAGCCCAAATGCAGTGGAAGTAACACGAATCTGAAGTCGATTCAACACCATGATAATTAAGATACGACAGAAATTATTTTAATGAAATGTTAAGTGCGTGGTAGTGATGTTTTTACACAGCATCATTGCACGTATTGATTTTTCCAAAGGTCTTCGTGGTCCGGGCATGGCCAGATGGTTAAGGCATCGACTCCTAATCCGAGAGTCGTGGTTTCGAATACCCGTCACACCAAATATGCCCGCCCTTTCAGCTGATGGGGCGTTTTAATGTGATAGTGAAAGAGTTGGTAAAAGAGTTGGCGTGTGTGGTGATGACTAGCTGCCTTCCCTCTAGTCTTACACTATTAAATTAGGGACGGCTAGTGCAGATACCCCTCGTGTAGCTTTGCGCGAAATTCAAACCAGACCTAACAAACAAACAAACCAGAGGTATTCGGGCTTGCAAAAGTTTTTCTTGTTCGGGGAAAACAGCACATTTGTTTTTGCAACACCCCTTAAGTCCATTTGCTGCTGCTCTATACCTGCTGTTGAGATAAGGTCCATCACTAGGCTACTTTGATATTGTTTATATATATATATATATATATCTTCACAGACCTACTTTATAAGAAACGACATGAGCCAACCATATATATGCCTACTCCCACACGTAGGTACCACCTCTTATCATAAGTCACTGCTGCTTATTTCATTGTCTATCAGTTTGGTACCAAATTCAAATGTGACGCTTTCGACTCAGTCTGAACACCTGTCTTGTATTTTTAACCTAAATTATTTCCTTTTTTTTTCTATTGGAAGTAAAATGTAACCTTTTGTTTACCCATTCCCAGCAGTTAAGCATTTAGAATAGTATTATTCAGACAAAAACATACAATTACGACAGAAAGTTTCGCACCCCTGCATCCCGAGTAGGTTTTTGCTCATAACTTGGAAAGTATCACTATTAGGCTAACAGACGTATGGTATTTTATAAATATTATACTAACACACATCTACATACTTTTTTATGTAAATTAAACGACAAATAAACTGTTTATAAAGAAATAACCAAAAATAGGAGAAGTGTTCGTACAGTTCAGAACGTGTGAAAAAACTAATATTCCCGTAAAAATTTTGTTTAGTTTGGTGAATAAACTACATTATACCATTCCAGAACTAGACACTGGGTTCATAATTATTGGAATTTAGCCAGCAAAAAATGTAGTTTCGGCAATTTAGCGCCATCTCCGTCATTATCTGCTTGGTCATCATGGCGAACAGGAAACAACTGTCCAGTAATTTAAAAAAAAAGGAATTATTGTAAAATACAATTCTTTCCGGTAGTGCTACACAACTTAATGTGCCAAAATCTACTGTTCAAAGCATAATTGCCAAGTTTAAGCTCACAGGATCAACTGATAACTTCCCTCGTTCCGGACGCCCCACCAAATTACCAGAGAGAACCAAGAGGAAGGTTCTCAAAAAAGTTAGTAGGAATCCTCGTTTAACACGTAATGACATACAGAAACTGATAAGGAAAACTGGGGTTGAAGTAAGCACCTCTACAGTTACGAACATGTTATGCTCTTTTGGGTTCAAAACATGCGTCCTCGTAGAACTCCATATTTAAAGCCTGTCCATTTAGAAGCACGATTGAAGTATGTAAGAAAGCATGTAGATAAATCCTTTACCTATTGGAAGAGTATTATTTGGTCAGACGAGACTAAAATCGAGCTTTTCGGACACAGTGATGTTCGCTATATTTTCTGTGAGAAGGGAGAACGAAATATTTCAAAGAACACCGTCCCTACAGTTAAATACGAAGGTGGCTCGATCATGCTATGGGGTTTCTTCAGCTCTTCTGGTGTAGGAAGCCTTCACCACGTCAACAGAATCATGAAAAGAGAAGAGTATGTTGATATATTAGGCACTTATATCAAAAATGATGCTCAGAACTTGCAGCTTTGGTGTCATTGGATCTTCCAGCACGACAATGACCCTAAGCACACATCGAAATGTGTGCAATCCTGGTTGCAGAGGAACCATATAAGCGTTCTGGAGTGGCCATCGCAATCACCCGATCTCAACCCAATTGAAAAAAATTTGGCATGAGTTGAAGACCAGGGTTCATCAGCATAATCCGATAAACTTGCAAAAGCTGGAGGCCTTCTGTAAAGAAGAACGGAAGAAAATACCAGTCGAGTACTGTCAAACGATCATGGAGAGCTATGAGGAGAGATTGCGCCAAGTAATTCACCTGAAAGGCTACACAACTGGCCATTTAACTGGACGCACGAACACTTTCTGCCCCTCCTATGTTTGGTTATTTGTTTATAAACAGTTTATTTGTCGTTAAATTTACCTAAAAATTTATGTAGATGTGTGTCAGTATAATATTTATAATATACTATACTTTCATTATTCTAATCGTGATACTTTTAAAGTTATGAGGAAAAAACTACTCACAACGCAGGGGTACGAACACTTTCTGTCGTAACTGTGCTATTGACCATTAATATTTTCTGCTGAGGTTCTTTCCACGATGCCTTGCATGATTCTGATCAAAGTACTCAACTTCATCCATTATTTTCTTGTTAACCTGACGATGACATGGGAAGGTCAAAACTTTGTTCTTTGCTGCAGTAGTAAAAGTGTTACTCGTACCAACCGTTCTGAAAAACATTTTTATTTCAAATGAGTTTCTCGTCATCAAGAATCCATCCATTCTCTTTTAATACTTTGAGTTACGAAAGGCTGGGTCATATCCACCTTTTGGTACTACACTGTATTTCTTGAAACTAGTTTCAACAAGTAACACATTACCAGTATGGGTGGTTGCAACGGCAGTCTGGCTTTTTAGTTATATTTTAGTTATATTGTCTTGCAGAACACAAGAGTATCTTTCTTTTTCTCTTTTATCAGTTGCTTCAGTAAAGCATTATTCTGAGCATCAGATCGCATAATTATACTTTTACTGTTGAGATTTGTAGTCGGGACAGTGATGAAAACAACAACAAAAAAACATATCAAGCAAATCCCTGGCTATATGGCGTTACATAGACAACAAAAATATTTTGATAACTGAGCTTTCAAAAGTGACACTTTTTTGTTGCTGCTCTTTGCCTTCATACATCTTGAACTTCGTGTAATAACCTCCTGTAGTACAGAGTCACTATAATTTACATCCACTACCTTTCTGCACAACAGAAACACCGTAACTTATGTCTAATAGCCTCCTGTAATACAGAGATACCAGAACTTACAGCTAATATCTTTCGGTTCTATAGAAGCACCGTAACTTATATATTAGGTTGAGGAATAATTCGTGAGCGTTTTTAAATAATTTCATTCAAGCATTACATGCAAGACTATACAATACTTCAATGCATGAACACATTACACCCAAAACATTTATTATGATACTTTATTTCATGTAATACCTAGGTATATAGTATGCATTGTTTTAAACGAAATTGCAAGAAATTAAATGCGAAAAGCAGATGGTGTCGAAAATGCTCGATTTTGTCCACTTGACATTCCATTTAATGAGCTGAAAATGAAAGCAAAAACTAAAGACATATGAAAATCAAACATACCATCTATTAGAGCAAAATATTATCTACCAAATGGCATGAAATATTTTGCGAAAGCGTTTCATTTATGAATATATTTTTTAACTTGAAAAAAACGCTCACGAATTATTCCTCAACCCAATATTATAACCTCCCGTACTACAGAGACACCATAACTTACATCCAATTCCTTTCTGTAGTAAACTAAACTAAACTAACGTGGCAGGGGTTCAGTTTAGAGAGAGAGAAATCAGAAGAGTTCTCTCCCCAACCAGGGTGTTCAAGAACGTTGTGGTTCCTCGTCGTCCCCTTTCGTGGATTGTTATTAAGATTAAGTGGTGTTTTTTTTTAAATAAATTTATTATTGTTATTATTCTTGACTTTTTGGGTGGAGGATGTCTCTCTAAATGTTGTATTGGGTGGAGGCAAAGGCAGCAGCGGAGAGAAAGGCCGGGACCTGTCCCGAAAGGAAGAAGTTGAGCAGATGTGAACATGAATATAATTCAAATCCGGATCAAATCAAACGGCACGATTCAGGGTCTGGCAAAAGAGTTGCCTGGGCTGGGATCTAGAAATCCAATGCCTAAAGATTTTGATGTGGGGGGGGAAACGGGAGTGCCCCGAGAAAACCCACTTTCACAGGACAGGCGCCGAAAGTTTTGCCTGTCGTGTGCCCTGTATCTGAAAAAAAAAGAAATTCATGGTAATAACATGGATTTTATTTATTTAGATTCTTTGTTGAGTGGATTGTGATTTTTGAAATATGTTGTAAGGTGATATGTATTTTGTTGGTGCACTTGATAATTTGTGTAGTGATGCCGTTAGTTTGTTTCTATTTTCTGCTTTTCGATAATATTTCATGGAAAGTTCTGTTATTCTATCTCTTATGGTTGGTAAATTACTAATTTGGTGTAGATAATTTGTTGGCGTAAATGATGGTAGGCTGAATGCAGATTTTAATATTCTGTTTTGTTGCACTTGGATTTTCTGGAGTGTGTTGTTTGACATATTGTATGTTACTTGACATCCGTACTCTATTAGTGGACGGATGTAAGCCTTGTATATTTGTATAATGGTGTTCGGTGCGCATTTCGATTGTTTACCAGTTATAGTCTTTAGATATGAAATCCTTTTTCTGATTGATGAGTGTATATTGTTTATATGTTTTTTCCATGTTAGTTTTGTGTCGAAAGTGATGCCAAGGAATGTGATGTTTTTGCTCATGTTAATGGTTGTGTTTCCAAGTGATAGTTTTATTTTTTCTAGATTTTTTCTTTGCTTCTTTAGTTTTTTATAGAAGGTGATTGCTTGTGTTTTTGTTGGATTTAACACGACTCTCCACTTGTTGCTCCATGTTGAGACGTTGTTTAGTGATTCTTGTACGCAAGACATGGCCATTACTGGGTTTCTGGAGGTGCTTCAGATTGCGATGTCGTCTGCGTATTGTGAATTGTGTGTGTATGTTAGATTTGGAAAAGGTATGTCACTGACGAAAATTATGTATAGAAGTGGAGAGAGGACTGATCCTTGGGGCACTCCTGCCGTTATATTAAATAATTTGGATATAGTTCTATTGGTGAAGAAATTTGAAATCCATTTGACTATCGTGGGATTTATTTGCAGTTGATTTAGTTTGTATATGATGGCGTTGTGCCATACGCTGTCGAATGCTTTTTTGACATCTAGGAATACCCCGATGGTTACTTGATTGTTGTTGTAAGCTTTGTAGATTGATTCGGTGAGTCGTGTGAGGTGATTTGTTGTTTGTCTATTTTTTTCTGGAGGTATTTTGAGTTTCTGGAAGGATGTTGTTCGATTCGCAAAAATGGAGGAGACGGTTGGAGATAATTCTCTCCATCAGTTTTCCAAGGCAGCTTAACAGACTGATGGGGCGTAAATTATCTGGATTTGTTCTATTAGTTTGTTTCTTGGGGATCGTTGTTATGATGGCTTTTTTCCACGTGTCAGGGTAGTACCCGGTCGCTAGTGAAATGTTCATGATGTTTGTGAGGTGTTGTAGTAGGAGAGTGGAGCTTTTTTTCAGAATAATATTTGGTATTTGGTCATGTCCGGGGGAAGTGTTCTTCAAGTTTTTGATATTAATTTTTAGTTCGGTTATGGTTATTTTTCTATTGATTGAATTTAAGTATGCTTCTAGTGTCTCTCCGGGAAATCCTGGTGAGAATGAAGCTTGGTTTGTACTTATGAAGTTCTTGACATGGTGTTGTGTGTCGAAATCTACTGAGTTTAAATCGCTAAAAGAGGATTTGTAATAGTCAGCTAATAAGTCAGCTTTCTCTTCGTCCGTCCTTGCGATTTTATTGTTGTGTGTGATATGTTGTAGCATGTGATTTGTGTTTTTTTTTCTGTAGTATAGAAGCACCATAACTTATATCTAATAATCTCCTGTGGTGCAAAGAGACCCAGAATATATCTTTGGACATAACATTAACAACAGCAGAAAAGATTACCTCAGACTCACCTTATAGTATTCGTCTGGTATTTGTAAATAACAAGATAACAAAATTCCGAGAACGTTATACAGGTATTCCAAAGTCACATCTGATCTGAATGTTGTTGAGCGTAATGAAAAAAAAAACCCTTCACAAGTACTACAGTAAAGCTGTTGATATCAAAACATGGGAAATATTTGTACTGGTTTAACATAATCGTTCAACAGTTTTATGATAACAGCTGTAGGAATGTTGTCCACGAAATTTTATGATCAAATGGCGTTTCTTTATACCATACAAAACCTAATTTTACTGAGATGATGTGCAGTAGTCTTTCTTGGAAGCTTTTCAGCAGTAGGTGCAGAAAGTTCTGGAACACTGGTGTCATGTTAAACCGATGACTGAAGACGAAAACACAGAACTTAGAGTGTCCGTCATGGCCAGGTGGTTAGGGCGCTCGACTCGTAATGTGGGGGGTCGCGGGTTCGAATCTCCGTCGCATCAAACATGCTCACCCTTTTAGCCGTGGGGGCGTTATAATGTGTCGGTCAATCCCACTCTTCATTGGTAAAAGAGTAGCTCAAGAGTTGGCGGTGGGTAGTGACGACTAGCTGCCTTCTCTCTTGTCTTACACTGCAAAATTAGGGACGGCTAGTGCAGATAGCCTCCATGTAGCTTTGCGTGAAATTCGAAACAAACCAAACCAGAACTTAGAAATATTTAATAATTAATGTATTATATAACTGAAATGTAAAAATAAGAAACTGTCAACAGTAAATAGGACTTACCTAAATCACAAAAACCATGTATGTTCATCTGTAGGTTAGACATGGGTTTTCTTTCCAAGATAGTGAGGATTTATAACACCTCATCAGAGTCAATTTTTCCAGCAGCAGATACACAACACCAACAGTGTTAAAACTATCACCAACGTCAGAGTTAATGTGAAGATGACCTAAAAAGGTCAAAACGTTGTTCTATATTTTAATAAAAGTTTTAATTACCACACCAGCCGTCTTGAGATTTATTTTTATTTCAAGTGGGTTTCTCATTATCACGAAAGTCAATAGCGTTTGGTAAACTCCTGAAATAAGTGAGCGCCTCCTGGTGTTTTGAACATTCTGCTTGAAACAATGAAGCTACACTGAATAATACGCTCTTTAAAACATCTCTAGGTGTCATAAATATAATAATATAAATCTTATCAGTAGATAGGAGAAAGACAGGTAGATAAGTCAAGATTCTTGAACATTCGAGCCAACTGTACATAAATGCAAAGGACTGTGGTATTAAATAGTATACAGCAATTTTAAAGTCTTTCCTCTCAAGAAGAAAGACATTGAAAAGACCATTTTTATCTGGTGTACCCTAAAGGTCTGGTCATCCTACTAACAGTGTTCCACAATTCTTAATAAACATTGTTATTTAAAATACAAATGGAGCAAATATTGACTTTACCTAGATGTAATCTCCATCAAATTTTTTTATGCTGTCAACTAAATCATTAAGTAAAATCTTTAATACAATGAAGTAATATTGGACACACTAAGTTATCATTCAAAAAAATAATTTTCTAATATCAACATTACTTTTCCAACAGTGTCAACGGTAATATTAAGTGTTTTTATGTGTCAAAAAGGATGTTTGGTGTTAACAGTTGTGTCATATTAAAAATGTTACACTTTTATGAAATGTCTATGTTATAAAATTTGTTCAGTGTTAATAATTGTGTTATAGAAACAGTATTAGAGCGTTAAATATATTTTTTTTGTGTAGTTAAGCGTAAAGCTTCACAAAGGGCTGTCTGTGATCTGTTTACCAAGGTTATCGAAACCTGGTTTCTACCGTTTTAACTTTGTAGACATACCTATGTACCACTGGATAACTGTTTTATAAAAGTGTTATTATAACGTCAGTGTCACAAAAGTTATTCGGTGTTAACAAGCGTGTTGTTTAAATTGTGTTAATGTTAAGTTTCAGGTCAATCGTTATAAACAATCTTCACATCCATTCTTCTTCTCACAGTGACCTATGTATATCATATTGATGTTTTCTTTGTGTGAAGCTATATAATAGAATATCTGAGCTCTGTTTATCACGGGGCATTGTAAGTCCGCATATCTTACTACTGTCCAACTGAGGGAACATTTCTATCAAAATGGCATGTCATGAGATAGAAATACATAAAGTCACCTGAACTGAGCGACCAGTGATCTCTACGTGAGACCTTATGAAAACCATCGCGTATTTGAATTCCATAAACAATGGACACCATATTATCATAATAGTTTGTCGTGAATAAAGATAAAATTTAATTTTTGTTATTGTTTCTCGTATCTAAATAGTTAATCCACTGTTATCTAGATAGTATGTAATATGTTTCTTATTTTAATCTTGATTTCTTTTTTATTTGCTTGCAGATTTCATTGAGAGTCCTCTGGTGTTAGGTTTTGTGAAGGTTTTCTTAATGCCAGGAGATACTTCCATAATGTGTTCTAACTGTAAGAATCTTGTGAATGTATTATAATGATTCCGACCAGGTTTTGGTTAATTGTTGTTTCGGCGTGCGTCTGTTCACAGCTGTGCCACTGTGGTACCACATGTGTCGAGGGTTGTTTGTGTAAGTGGAAGCACGGGAAACAAACTGCTGAATGTGCTGACGCGTTTCTTACGACTGTGCCTGCTGGCCTGAACAGCGCAACCCAGGTACTTGATCTAAGCGGGAACGTTTTACATACTCTCGCTAGCAGGGCTTTCCACTCAGTCAGGTTGGTCAATCTACAGAAAATATTCCTAGCTCGGTGTGGCTTAACAGAAATTTCTGATGATGCCTTCTATCGTGTATCCAATTTGATTGAAATAGATTTAAGCGAGAACAATTTGAGCTGGGTACCCACTCTTAAAGATTGTTCACTTCTTCGTCGGTTACAACTTAGTCGCAATCCTATTCAACATTTGTTAGACAACTCTTTCTCTAGCCTAAGTCATCTAACTACCCTGGAGATGAGCAACTGTCAGATTCATACTATTGGGCCTAGCGCATTTAGTGGACTTAAGCATTTGGAATATCTTCGTCTTGATGGAAACAGACTTTCATATCTCTCGGGGACAGTTCTTCAACCATTTCAAACCTTGTACGCCTTAGACTTGCATAATAACCCGTGGGTATGTGACTGTAGAAACAGTGGCGTGAGAAGATGGATGGTCTCGATGAACGTTCCATTCTCGGTTCCTCCTCGATGTCAACAACCTTCTTGGGTCCAGGGTGTAACCTGGGACCTCATGGATATCGAAGACTTTGCCTGCTCTCCCAAGATAATTGGAGTGGACACAAAAACCTCTATTGTCGAAGGACGAAACGCTACTTTACGTTGTAAAATACGGGCTGTTCCGAGTGCAAAAATTACTTGGCTGTGGCAAGGAAGGATCATTAAAAATCTGTCTTTGATGTCATTTGGGCAGCAGATGTATCTAATACAAGAAAGAGGCGAGGACGAGAAGGAGAGTATTTTAACAATAATCAATGTGATGATGAAAGACAGAGGTCGCTACGTGTGTGTAGCATATAACCATGCAGGAAACGTGACGGTGAACGTGACAGTTGAAGTCACTCCTCAAACTACTGTCGACACAACACTAAGTGGAGGCGAGATTTCAGGAATCATAATTGGTTTGTTCCTAGTTACCAGCTTGTTACTTATCGTTGTGTCCTTCCTTACTGTGTACCGTAGAAGAATTTCCTCTGAAGAGCGAAAGAGTATAGGAATTAATTTGTACAAGAATTTCGATTCGGTAAAACAAAACCACGTGGAGCTTTCATTGTTAGATAATGGAGCAGTCGAAGACAAAGGAGCTGGACCAGACAGACAGACCCGGGGGAACAGCGGCTATTCTTCAGATGCGACATTGAGCATGCCGTCTCAGGCTGATCTTGAAGATGCTAGTAGTTCTTCAACTGGACTCAGTCAGAAAATAGCCAATCCAGACCTTGTGGACCTGCCATGCGATGTCCAGCTCTGTAGTTCGCTATCAGCACTAGAACAATGTAATTCTGACACGCATATGTACGGATGTGACAGGTCTTTCTCTACCAATGATTGTGAAAATGTGTTGTCCTCATCAAAGCCCCAATCCCTAGTGGCGCACAATGACAGAACAAAAGATTCAAGAAGCGACCAAAACTTAGTGGCGCCATCTCACAACAGTTTTGCTCATTACCTTTTTATGCCAAACTATTTTAACCTCGACTTAACCTCCGAAGCTCGAGATTCCCCGGACGAAGGCCTCGGAGATGAGCGTGAATATGAAACAGATATTTTGGAATAAATCGTGATAATCGAAGCTACTATTTCTTAGTTTGGTCACAGTTTAACCATTTCACTTACTGTTTTTTTTAGAGAAACAAAGCTTGAAAATAACCTTCGCTAAGTCAGGTAACATTCATTATTGTATTATTTGTTAACGTATTATTTATATTGTAACAGTTGTAGTTTACTGTTTATATTTGTATATTATACAGAGAAACTATATTGAGCCTTCTTGTTTGTTACGGTGGTCATGCAGATTAAAATCTTATTATAAATGTACACACATTGTTAATGGTGTAATGAATATTCCGCGAACTTCTGTTGATAGTAAAATATGTTTACACTTAACCCTGTCTTAATGTGATCTTGGTTACAATAAACAAACAAACTGTTCATTAAGATGTAAAAAGCGTGACATGGCCTGAAGTCACAGAGATCGACTCGATATCTGTGGTTTAAATCCCTGTACCGCCAAACATGCTCGCCTTTCGGCTGTTGTTGCGTTATAATGTCACTATTAATCACACTAACATAGTGTTGAATAGCTACCTTCCATCTACTCTACACTTACTAAATAAGGGAAGCTAACACGAAATTCTAAGTAAATTAAAGCTTTGGTCAAGTAATGATATTTCTTGGTTTTAGTATTATGAAAATTGTGAGTTCGAAACAAAGTAATTATCTGGAAAAAACAACAACCAGAAAAGGCAGATCAAGAAATCGCCTAACAATTACCATTCACTCACTTCTTCAGGAGTTCGATTTCCTTTGTGGGCTCAACAGATAGCCCGATGTTGCTTTGCTATCAGAAAACACACACACTTGCTTCTTATTTCGAAACTTGTCAACTTTATTGTTTATAAAATTACTCTTTGTTTATTTCTAATCTTGTAAACTGTTTTACAACATTATCGAATTCTCGTATTTATAAACTTATAAATATTCTTTCTTTACAAATTTATAGACGGTACTATCTTACAAACTTATGAATTCTTATTTAGAGTCATATAGATATTATTGCTTTGATACCATATTGGATTATTACTTGAAAACTTATGAACATTTCTTCCTTACAAACGTATTGGCTTTTTATTTAACTATTATGTACATTACAATTTTACAAAATTACAATTACTTATATACAAACTCACAGACATTATTCCTGTACAAACTTAAAGACATTAATGTTTTACAAACTTATCGATATCTTACTTACAAACTTACCGATATCTTACTTGTGTGTGTTTTCTTATAACAAAGCCACATCGAGCAATCTGCTGAACCCACCAAGGGGAATCGAACTCTCCTGATTTTAGCGTTATAAATCCGTAGACGTACCGCTGAACTAGCGGGTGGCGATATATTACTTACAAACTTACGGACATTGATATTTTATAAATATATCGATATATTACATACAAACTTATGGAATTAATGTCCTATAAACCTACCGATATCTTACTTATAACCTTAAATACATTAATGTTTTGTAAACTTATCAATATATTACTTACAAACTTATGAACACTAATGTTTTAAAATATTATCGATAACTTACAAACATTTTTTGTATTTGTACTATTTAGTTGCATCAGTTTGTTACTATCTTCAAGTTTTCTTTTAACTGTAATATTTAGTTGAGTCAGGTTTGTTACTACAAGTTTTGTTGTATGTCTACTAAGTTGTGTCAGGTTTGTTACTATCTTTAAGTTTTTTTATATCTGTAGTTGTCATGTTTGTTACTATAATCAAGTTTTCTTGTATCTACAGTGTTTAGGTGTATCAGTTTGTTACTATCTTTAATCTTTCTTTAACTGTAGTATTCAGTTGTATCAGTTTCATACTATCTTCAAGCTTTGTTTTATCTGTAGTATTTAATTGTGTGAAGTTTGTTACCATCTTCAAGTCCGGCATGGGCAAGTGTGTTAATGTGTTTGAATCGAAAAGACATGGGTTCGAATCCCGCTCGTACCGACCATTCTCGCACTTTCAGTCTTCTTTTAATTTTATTATTTAATTGTATTTGTTTGTTACTATATTCAAGTTTTTTTTTATCTGTAGTATTTAGTTCTGTCTGGTTTGTTACTATCATCGAGCATTGTTTTATCTGTAGTACTTATACTTACTTGTATCAGGTTTGTTACTGTCTTCAAGTTTTGTTGTGTCTCTACTATTTAGTTACGACAGGTTTGTTCTATCTTCAAGTTTTGTCGTGACAGTAGTATTTACGTTTATGAGTTCGTTACTATCTTTAATGTTTTTTTAACTGTGGTATTTAGTTGTATCAGATTGTTACTATTTTCAAGCTTTGTTTTATATATAGTATTTAGTTGTGTTGGTTTTGTTACTATCCTCAGGCATTTTTAACTGTAGTACTTAGTGCTGTCAGGTTTGTTACTATCATCAAGCATTATTTTTACTATAGTATTTAGTGCTGTCAGGTTTGTTACTATCATCAAACATTGTTTTAACTATAGTATTTAGTTCTGTCAGGTTTGTTACTATCATCAAGCATTGTTTTAACTATAGTATATAGTTCTGTCAGGTTTGTTACTATCATCAAGCATTGTTTTAACTATAGTATTTAGTTGTGTTAGGTTTGTTACTATCATCAAGCATTGTTTTAACTATAGTATTTAGTTGTGTCAGGTTTGTTATTATCATCAAACATTGTTTTAACTATAGTATTTAGTTGTGTCAGGTTTGTTACTATCATCAAGCATTGTTTTAACTATAGTATTTAGTTCTGTGTTTTAACTATAGTATTTAGTTCTGTGAAATTTGTTATTCTTTTCGAGTTTTCTTTTCTCTGTAGTATTTAGTTCTATTAGGTTTGTTACTACCTTCAAGCTTTGTTATATCTGTAACATTTAGTTTTGTCAGGTTTGTTACTAACTTCAATTTTTATTGTTTATCTACTATCTCGTTGTGTCAGGTTTGTTACTATCATCATTCATTATTTCTTCTGTAGTATTTAGTTGTGTCAGGTTTGTTACTATCTTAGCATTTTTTTTTACCTTAGTGTTTAGTTCTATCAGTTTCTTACTATCATCAAGCATTGTTTTAACTATAATATTTAGTTGTGTCAGGTTTGTTACTATCTTCAATCTTTCTTAAAGTGTAGAATTTAGTTATATCAGTTTGCTACAATTTTAACGTTTTGTTTTAACTGTAGTACTCAATTTTGTTAGATTTGTTACTATCTTCAAGTTTTGTTGTATCTCTACTGTTAGTTTTGTGAGGTTTATTACCATCCTCAAGTTTTGTTTTAAGTGTAGTACTTAGGTGTGTCGAGTATGTTATTAACTTCAAGCTCTGTTGTATCTCTAGTCGTTAGTTGTGTCAGTTTGTTTCTGTCTTCAACATTTGTTTTATCTTTGGTGTTTAGTTCTGTGAGGTTTTTACTATCTTCAAATTTTGTTGTATCTGTAGTATTTTGTTGCATCAGTTTTTTACTATCTTGAATCTTTCTTAACTGTATTATTTAGTTGTGTCAGGTTTGTTACTTCTTCAAGTTTTGTTGTATCTGCACTATTTAGTCGTGTCAGGTTTCTTACTATCTTCAAGTGTTGTTATATCTGTGGTATTTAGTTTTATCAGTTTGTTAGTATCTTCAAGTTTAGTTGTAGTTGCGCTATTTAGTCGTGTCATGTTTGTTACTATCTTAGTGCTTTGTTTTAATATTAGTATTTCGTTGTGTAAGGTTATTACTATCTCCAAGTTTTAGTTGTATCAGTTTGTTTCTGTCTTCAATCTTTGTTTTATCTCTGGTATTTAGTTGTATCAGTTTGTTACTCTCTTCAAGTTTTGTTTTATCTGTACATTTAGTTGTGTCAGGTTTGTTACTGTCTTCATGTTTTCTTTTAATTGTAGTACTTCGTTGTTTCAGGTTTATTACTATCTCCAAGTTTTGTTGTATCTGTAGAATTCAGGTATATCAGTTTGTTACTATCCTCAAGTTTTGTTGTATCTGTAGAATTCAGGTATATCAGTTTCTTACTATCCTCAAGTTTTGTTGTATCTGTAGGGTTTAAGTGTACGAGTTCGTTAGTATGTTCAATCTTTTTTCACTGTAGGATTTACTTGTTTTCGTTTGTTACTATCTTCAAGCTTTGTTTCATCAGTAGTATGTAGTTCTGTCAGGTTTGTTACTATCTTCAAGCTTTGTTTCATCAGTAGTATGTAGTTCTATCAGGTTTGTTACTATCTTCAAGCTTTGTTTCATCAGTAGTATGTAGTTCTATCAGGTTTGTTACTATCTTCAAGCTTTGTTTCATCAGTAGTATGTAGTTCTATCAGGTTTGTTACTATCTTCAAGCTTTGTTTCATCAGTAGTATGTAGTTCTGTCAGGTTTGTTACTGTCATCAAACATTGGTTTCATCAGTAGTATGTAGTTCTATCAGGTTTGTTACTATCTTCAAGCTTTGTCTCATCAGTAGTATGTAGTTCTGTCAGGTTTGCTACTGTCATCAAACATTGGTTTAATTGTAGTATTATTTGTCATGTCTGTTATTATCTTCAATGTTCTTTTAACTGTAGTACCTAGATGTAACAAAATTTGTTACTATATCCAAGGTTTGGTTTATCTGTAGTGTTTAGGTGTACCAGTTCGTTACTATGTTCAACCTTCTTTCAACTGTATGATTTAGTTGTATGAGTTTGGTACTATCTTCAAGCTTTGTTTTATCAGTAGTATGTAATTGTGTGAGGTTTGTTACTATCGTAAAGCTTTTTAATGTAGTATTTAATTTTGTTAGGTTTGTTACTGTCATCAAACATTGGTTTAACTATAGTATTATATGTGAAAGGTTTGTTACTATCTTCAAGTGCTGTTGTACCTGTAGTATTTAGGTGCATCAGTTTGTTACTATCTTAAATGTTTTTTTAACTCTAATATTTAGTTGTATCAATTTGTTACTATCTTGAAGCTTTGTTTTGTCTGTAGTATTTAGTTATGTCAGGTGTTTTTACTAACTTCAAGTTCTGTTCTTACTGTAGTATTTAGTTGTTTCAACTTTTTTATTATCTTGAGGTTTTCTTATATTTAGAATTTAGGTGTAGTATTTCAGTTTGTTACTATCTTCTCTCTTCTATCTTCTCTCAATTGTAGTATTTAGTTGTATCAGATTGTTGCTGTCTTCAAGGTTTATTTTAACTGCAGTATTTAGTTGTGTCAGGTGTGTTACTATCTTTAAGTTTTTTATATCTATAGTATATAGTTGTATCAGTTTGTTACTATCTTAGTAATACAGTGTCCTATATTTCACATTCAATGTTTGTTTATTATCTATTATTCAGGTACTTTAGGTATTGTCTTGTGATTCATACTCAGTGTTTGTTTACTATTTATTATTCAGGTATTTTGTGTATTGTCTTATATTTCATATTCAGAATTTGTTACATATATATATTATTGAGGTATTTTGTGGTGTCTCATGTTTCATATTCAGTATTTGTTTACTATCTTTTGATGCTATCTATTTGTGTATTTTTGTTTTGTTTTGTATTCGGTATTTGTTTAGTAGTTATTATTCAGGTATTCTGTCTGGTGTCCTATATTTCATATTCTTTATTTATGTACTATTTATTATCCAGGTATTTTAGGTGGTATCCTATGTTTCATATTCAGTATTTGTTTACTAGTTATAATTCAGGCATTTTGTGTACTGTCCTATGTTTGATATTTATTATTTGTTTACTATTTATTATTCTGGTGTTTTATCTTTTGTTCTATTTTTGATATTCAGTATTTGCTAACTATCTATTATTCAGGTATTTTAGATAGTATTCTATGTTTCATATTCAGTTGTTTTTTTTGCTATCTATTATTAAGGTATCCTAGGTAGTGTCTTAAGTTTAATATTCAATATTTGTTTACTATGTATTATTCGTGTATTTTAGGTAGTGTTCTATGTTTTGTATTCAGTATTTGTTTCCTAGTTATTATTCAGGTATTCTGTCTGGTGTCCCCTGTTTCATATTTATTATTTATCTACTATTTATTATTCAGAAATTTTAGGTAGTGTCTTATTTTCATATTCAGTGTTTGTTTACTAGTTATAATTCTGGTATTTTGTGCACTGTCCTATGCTTGATATTCGGAATTTCTTTAATATATATTATATAGGTATTTTGTGTAGTGTTCTATGTTTCATATTCAGTACTTGTTTACTATCTATTATTCAGGTGTTTTAGGTGGTGTCCTATATTTCATATTCAGTATTTGTTTACTATGTATTATTCGTGTATTTTTGGTTGTGTCGTATGTTTCGTATTTGGTATTTGTTTAGTAATTATTATTCAGATATTCTGTCTCGTGTCGTGTATTTCATATTCATTATTTATGTATGATTTATTATTCAGGTATTTTAGGTAATTCCTATGTTTCATATTCAATATTTGTTTACTATCAATTATTTAGATATTTTAGGTGGTGTGCTATGATTCATATTCAATACTTTTTTAGTAGTTTTAATTTGTGTATTTTATGTACTGTACCATGCTTCATATTTAGTATTTGTTTACTGACCATTATTCTGGTATTTTAAGTAGTGTCCTATGCTATGTTTGATATTCAGTATTTGATTACTATCTATTATTCAGGTATTTTATGAACTCTCCTATGTTTGATATTCAGTATTTCGTTCCTATAATTATTCAGGTATTTTGTGTAGTGTCTCATGTTTCATATTCATTACTTGCTTACTGTTTATTATTCAGGTATTTTAGTTAGTGTTTTACGTTTCATATTCAGTATTTTTTTTACCATCTATTATTCAGATATTTTAGGTAGTGTTCTATGTTTGATATTCAGTATGTGTTTACTGTCTATTTTTCAGGTATTTTAGTTAGCGTCCTACGTTTCATATTCAGTATTTGTTAACCATCTATTATTCAGGTATTTTAGGTAGTGTCCTATGTTTGATACTTAGTATTTGTTTATTATGTATTATTCAGGTGTTTTAGGTTGTGTCCTATATTTCGTATTCAGTATTTGTTTAATATTTGTTATTCAGGTATTTTAGGTAGTGTTCGATGTTTTATTTTTAGTATCCAGATATCTATACTCTTTTATGGAGTATTTGACTCACTGCATTTATCAACTGTTAATAAATTTATTATTGCCACTGATAAGACATACATTGGAATGTATTGAAATTCGTTGAAACTTGCAATATTTGCCTAAATATAAAAAGAGCATAAAAGTTGAATTTTATTTAATACTGTAAGATTCATGTACAATGTTTGGTGGTATTCTAGAAACTCTAAAACCGTAACTTACTTTAGTTTGAAAAAAGGGAAGTTTTTGTATTATACTTCGAGGAGAAGACCTTGCACAAGATAATGAAAAGATTTTATTAATGCAAGAAAACCATTTGACTTCCTCAAAAAGGTACCAAGCACAAAAAACTGGGATTTAAAGTTCATGAGATTCCGCGACGTCTTGAATTAAATTACATTGTTCATTAAGAGATATGTCTGAATAATTTACGTCCATCGTCATGTCTGTCAAGTCCTCTGATGCTGCCTTTTCCATTTGTCCACTCTCCTGTCAGGTCGTCTTGCATTGCTCCATTTATGCAATCAGATATCTGTCACGTTCTCTGGCATTGCTCCATTCATTGAACCAGATACCTGTTAGGTTCTATGGCTCTACTCGATTAATTCAACCATATGCCTCTCAGGTCCTCCAACACTTGCTCCGTCTATTCGACAAGTTCTTTGATATTGCTCCAACGGACTTTTCTTTCTTTTTATATTTAAATGTGTTCTTAAAAATCAGACTCTGTTATAATAGTGTCTTACAGAAGGTGTAATGAATGTTAAATTTGAGCACGATCCATGATAGTAAATATTCTCACAAGTACACCTCGGGACATGGAAAATCACTTTATAAATTGTAATTAATCAACAGAATAGGAAAAAGCTACATAGAAACGGAACAAAATAAAATCATTTTTGTAATATAAAATCATAATTCTTTAAATACCAAACAAAAAAGCTCCATCTTAGATGGCAATTTTGTGCAACGTTTTGTTATTTCATTCTATAATTACTTGCCCTATGTTATTGGATCCAATCTTACAAATGTCTCAAAACACTCAAATTAAAAATTAATTATAGAAAAGTTTTAAATATGCCAATTGTCTAGTTGTTTATAAACGTTTGTTTGTTGTTGAACCCCAATCTACACAATGGGTTTCCTGTGGTGTGAACACCACAGGTATGGAAATCCATATTTTAACGTTGTCAGGGTTTCTCAGTTATCTGAAAACGATGAAATGTTGCAAACAAGAGAATAAATTTACTATTTTGAGCGGAAATGGCCAGAATAGGCCTAACTCTATACACTTTTAACATATTCGACATATTGACAACCTTGAATATTTGCATTTCATTGTCTGTCTCTCCAGTGTTCTAGCAGCCCACTACTACGTAGTGAATGTGTGGTACTTGCAGATGTGTCTTGTGTTCTTCTTTATGCTATTTCTCTGTCAGATGATATAGCACCGCTCATGACAAAGTATACATTGTTTATGTTAATGTAATTGGCAAATAACACAGAAAGCCAGAATAATAGAAGTTGCTACAAAAACAAACGTGAATGGACTTTCTATAAACAAGATTTTTAGATTATGTATTCTTCCAACCTATGCATTCCAACCTCGACGTTACCTGGGAGAGAGGGTATAATATTCAATCATATGATTACATCAACAGTGTTTACTTACTAATATAATTTAGTGATACACTGCATCGCAGCTGCATGTAATCTAATTGTTAATTCAAGAATAATAATAGCAGAAGTGAGAAGAAAAAACAGTTCTGGTTTAACCTGACTTTATTCACTTCTCATAATTATGTTTAATTTTGCCAATTTTGCTAAAAAACCTTTCTCGAATCCTTAATATTTGAGATGTCTTACATAAATTTAATGGGAAACAATCCCAGTTTCATGAACTTGCATTATATCAGAAAATCTTAAATTTTCTGGATATTGAAACATAAAATAATATTAATTCTAATTCCAAAAGAAAAACAAATTCTCAAATAAGCGTAATTATGAAATATACTTGTATATCAAAGAGAGACAATATTTGTGGAAGTCTAATTGACATGCATATCAAAAACGATTTCTTCTCTACATGTAATGTTGTTTATTTTACTAATTTATATTCTGTTTCTTAATTAATTAATTCCCGATTTGAAGAGAATACGCATAAATATGCTTGTTTATAAGGGAATGTTAATATATTTCCTAAAATGTTTCTTGTGTAAAGCCAAAGAAGATTCTACAACCAACAAATCAGGTCCCTCGATTTTAAGATTAAATTTTGCGTTAACTCTGTATCCAATCAATGAATATTGCGAGTCAAACTAGACAAACCTAGAACGGTCTTCAGCAGTTAGGGAAAACACAAACTATGCTTGCTGTTAAGTGTTGTTAGATTTAACATTACACATTCACAAAATATTTGTTTTGACGTAAAGATCGACAGTTACCTCTTCTTCTTTCGCAAGAAAAAGATAAATAAAACATATAGGAGATTTTTCCTGTTTCTATCTTTCTGAAACCAATAAACATAAAGAGTTATTTGAGCTTATTTAAACAATATATTTATATATTAACGTCACATAAGAA
The DNA here is from genome assembly GCF_004210375.1 of Tachypleus tridentatus. Classification (NCBI taxonomy): domain Eukaryota; kingdom Metazoa; phylum Arthropoda; class Merostomata; order Xiphosura; family Limulidae; genus Tachypleus; species Tachypleus tridentatus. The sequence continues at coordinate 67,226,517 of NC_134837.1, read as the reverse complement.
ATAAGCAATACACCCACACAAAGACATATATATATATAGAGACTAGAGGTGTGGCTGAACAATGATACGATATCATATCATGAAACCGTGATATGATTCTATCGATACATCGTCTGATACGATTTATGTATCGTCACAAAATTTGGCAAGTCTTCAGTAATTATTATATTTCTTTTGTACAGAAAATATAAGAACTGCTAACAATTTTTTTCGCTAAAAATTAATGTGATAGTACATGGAGTTAAAGTCGTCACTGCACCGAGTATAAATTGATTTTAATCTTAAAATCAAAAATACTTTTGTCAGTATAAAAATAAACAAATTTCTTTATTGCAATTTTTAAAATCTTGGAAATATATTTTCAACTATTTTTTTATATAAGTCTTCGTATTTTATCTAATGTATTCACTACTCTAATTTTATGTAAAATCGGTCAGTTTCACTAGTCTCGTAACCGCCATAAAATACAAAATAAATTAAAATCATTCTTTTTTAGAATTACTTCAAATTATGGCAGAAAACTATATTTGCTTAAACTAAATAACATAAAGCTTTTAACATTATACATCCATTTTAATTACGTTTTATTGTCAGACTTTGTAATAACCATTAGTTAAACTAATATAGAAACACACACACATTTGGGATGTACACGATAAATTATTCAATACATAAATTAAATGCAACTTTATTTTTGAGGATCATATACAATGATCGTACCTTATTTGGTATAGTTACGTTTACAGTCTTATTATTACTTTAAACACTCCTAGGCCTAAAGTGACAACTTTAATCTTAGTAATAAAAGTGAAAGGTTTTTGTACTTTTATATTTTTTGCAACACTTCTTAAACTTTGATAAAATTTAAATATTTATGTATAACACGGAATCTATGATAACATTATTATTAATATTATCATTAAGTTTAATGCACAATATACAATGTTTAATACTTATTTAGCATAAAATATTTATGTATAATATTCAGTATTTAATTTATAAAATAGTTTTGTTAATTTCATTTGCCTGTCAAACTTTTCAAGTGCTTAATAGTAGCAGAAGTAATATTATTAAATCATCTTATTAACATTGGGTACTTAAAGTTAAATATATAAATAAAAGTATTGTTGAATGTTGAAATATATAATATTAAAATAAATAGCAGATGCATATAATATATAATTTAGGATGATTTTGATACTCCATCCTGGTAAAAGGTGAAGCCTTCAAGCACAGATACATTAGTCAATGTGATTATTCTGATATGTTTGAGAGACTCAAGCTACAACAATTCTTATTTGAACTACAAAATGTATATATGGTGTCCATTTTGACTGAGCAGAGGAACCATAAATTCCTCTGAAAATGGAGCTCCATGTCCAGAATGTATAAGAACCCAAAAAGGCCAACCTTTTGAAGTTAGTGATGTAGTAGGAATACAACTGGACAACAGGAAGCACCCCTGAAACATGGATTAATGCTTTTGGCGGATATTTAATCAAACCCATAAAGGACCACTTTCTTCTTAAAAGACCATGGCTGTCGCACGAAAAAATCATTGACGAACTCCCAGAGAAGGTTATAGATAAAAGGTTTGTCTGTCCAATTCAACCACTTTTAACATCATCATTGAGTTTGATGAGAAAACTTTGGCTCTAGCTGTAGTTCTTAACGATGTGTAAAACAGAGTCTAGCTTTCCATACTTTCTGATCATATAATAAGAATAGGCATCTATATAACACACACAAGACAGCTTGTAGTTTCATGATAAAGTATGGAAAATGGCCTTCAGACTGGATCGCCATAGTCAATGGTCTGCCTCAAAGATAACTATTCTCACCCGTTGTGTTAAACATTTATTTCTTAATCTAGTCCACCTTCAAAGAACGATAAGATTCCGTATACTAATCCATACTGGTGACATTCTAGTACAATCTCGTGGTACTAGAAAAGCTAGAATCGAAAGCAGGTTGCAGTGTGAGGAAAGAGTACAATTAGAGAATGGCTATAAATCTAAACAAAACCACAACAATGATCTGCAAATTGAACAACAGACATGCTGATGGGAACAAACTATCACAGTTCTTGATGAACACCTATGGGTAACGTTAAGCAGACAACTCATTTCACTACTCACATTAACACCACGATAATTATAAACACCAGGGCAAAGTGCATTGAAATTCATGGAAGGAAATAAATCTGAAAAATGAGATATTTCTTGTTCTACCAAGGTTGAATCTAGAATCTTAACCTATCCTGGATTGTGCAGCATCAAACGATCAGTATAACCAATATATTGCAAATAAAAAGCTAGAACATATACAAAATGCATGTTTAAAACTAATCTTAGAAGATAACTGCCATCAAAGCTCTAAAAGATTAAGCAGCATTGCAAAACCCCAACAATACTTTCAAGAAGTCTTTGGCTAAGGCCTGGTTGTATAAACTCCTTAGATTCAATCATCGAGCACTGTTTTGTTTTTATTGGAAAATTTTACTTCCACAACAGCCACCCAAACATTAACAAAGGAGGGGATGACAGATTGGAAGCTGTCACAACTGCAATAATTCATCACTACCTGTTCTCAGATTTCCTCTATGTGTAATAATTTTTGGTATCATTGGAATCCGCGGAAATAGTCCACAAACTACAATGAAGCACACAATACCGTTTCATCCACTACAAACATATGTTTCACCTAATTTATCAACTGAAGTTATTTTTTGAAATTCAGAAACATTAATTGTGTTAAGCTCTTAGTTTCACTCAAAGTTCTGAACTACGTATACCACACACTGCAAAAAGTAATTGTTCAGTATTTCAGTCATTGTAAGAGCTGCTGCAGTAAGACTACATTTTTTATTATTCAAGTTACGTCTCACTCTGAAATCTGAATGACAGTCTGATTAATTCCAAAACTTTAATGTACAATATCCTGTTTTTAATATAACATTAGTGTAAATTATCCTGTTTGTAATATAACACTGGTGTAAAATATGCTGTTTTTAATATAACATCAGTGTAAAATATCGTATTTGTAATATAACATTAGTTTAAAATATCCTGTTTGTAATATAACACTAGTTTAGAATATCATGTTTGTAATATAACATTTGTGTAAATTATCCTCTTTTTAATATAACATTAGTGTAGTATATCCTGTTTGTTATATAAAATTAGTGTGAAATATGCTGTTTTTAATATAACACTAGTGAATAATATCATTTTTGTTATACAACATTAGTGTAAAATATGCTGTTCTTAATATAACATTAGTGAAGAATATCATGTTTGTAGTATAACATTAGTGTAAGATATCCTGTTTGTAATATAACAGTGTAGGATATCCTGTTTGGAGTAACAAAGTACCTTCTGTGGAAGAAGAATCAATATGATAGGTTACAGCTACAAGACAACAGATATCATTTCAAAGGAATTTATTTTCTCTCCCGCAAGGGGTCATACTTTATCGGGGAAACCCTAGGATGTTAACCTAGTACTCAATATGAACATTCTCAGAACCGAAAGGTAAAATTAAGAAATTAAGTGTTGAAAATAAAGATAGAAATGTCATTATTATAAAATCATGCTTTTAAGTTTTTAGTACTGCAATTATTTTGTAATTCTGTTTTGTTTTCATTCTCTGAAGGTCTAGTTTTAGTTCTAGATTCCATCTTTGTCAGTGTACACTAAAAAATATGAAACTTTCGCTATTGTTAAATTAATATGTGAAATTGGGACACTTTCCTGCTCGTATAGGTTTTCTGTTGTTTTATGGATAATTTTATTAGGCATGCAGCCACCTGCATATTGAAACCACGAACATCTAAAAAGTGTTCAAGAGATATTCATTAGTGTACAGTCACGACCGAGTTAATTGATCATCACCAAATCTCCATTTATATAGAAAAACGGCTTCAGTTTCTTCGGTCACCTTACTTCATCTGTCCTTCATGTTTAAAAATAAAAACCTTGTTTCATCAGTCCTTCATGTTTCAAAATAAAAACCTTGTTTCATCGGTTCTTCATGTTTTAAAATAAAAACTTTTTTTCATCAATTCTTCCTGTTTCCAAATGGACACCTTGTTTTCTAAACTATCTGTGGTCCAAAATAATTATATCTTCTTTCTTTTATTCTAAATGTTTCAGTTTCGAAGTAAAGTCCATGTCTTCGTATTTCAAATTAAACAGTGTCCTCTATTCTCGACGTCACGGAATGAGCAACTTGTTACATTTTCCATATTCTAAAATCCACGCCCTGTGTTCAATATTTCACACCTAAAATAAAAATTTAGATATTTTCTTCTTATGTCTCTTTTTTTCAAAATAAATATTTTCTGTCCTATCTATTCCGCATTCCAAAATAAAAAGATCTCGTTCCTACAATCAGTCGAAATAAAACACCTTGTTTCATTAATTCTCCACTTATATACATTTATTTCATTTGGCATTCAATTCTTGTGTATGTTTTATTCAATTAGACTCAATGAATTGTTTACTCATGTTTCTACAAATGTATTTAACCATCTAATAGAAGTCTCCATAAAGATATGCTACAAGTAAAATCAGTAACTCTAAATAAGACTATTGTCACGTATACTAAAACATTTATTCTCGAAACTTCAAGTATTAAATCGAAGATCATGATCTTAGATCAACTGTTTTAACTTATAGTTGATCGTTAGAGTACACTGGCACAAAATATCAGACAATAAATCCTGATGTTCATTGTAGATATGACAAGTGAGAAATATTTTCATCAATAGCAGTGATAGGTGTAATCACGGCTTTCTCAAGTCCTGAAAAGGATCTCTACTTTTCAGTTCTCTGAAGAAAGCCATTCTCTTCAGATTAATAACCCAAATTCTCACCTGAAAAACAGAGCCCAATGTAATAATATCTTTGTTTTATTCAAATTTCTGGCATGTTACTAGTGATATAGAAGAAATCACCCTGACGAAAGACATGGAACATTCCCCAAAGTGATACGATTATAAAAAACGTTTTTCATTCAGAAACTCTGCAGAACATATCATGTACTTGAAATCCATAAATAATTTGTCTGTCGTACTGGATATTACGTCTTTAAACCCTCACATTATCTGTTTGTTTGTTTTGGAATTTCGCACAAAGCTACTCGAGGGCTATCTGTGCTAGCCGTCCCTAATTTAGCAGTGTAAGACTAGAGGGAAGGCAGCTAGTCATCACCACCCACCGCTAACTCTTGGGCTACTCTTTTACCAACGAATAGTAGGATGGTCCGTCACATTATACGCCCCCACGGCTGGGAGGGCGAGCATGTTTAGCGCGACGCGGGCGCGAACCCGCGACCCTCGGATTACGAGCCGCACGCCTTACGCGCTTGGTCATGCCGGGCCCCCTCACATTATCTCTCCTCTTTATTAAAAGCTTAAGTGTCCCACCTTAGACTAATAGGCTATTATTTCCAAAAGTATGTTGTCAGTCAGTAAACACTAAAATGACGTTACATAAGCTACGCTTAACGTCACGATTTACATGGTTGTGACGTCAGTAATACGTGCGCATGACTTGAATCACGAGGAGAATTATGCACTCTGTAGGTTACAACACACCATGACATATGAGCTTCAAAAGCAAGAAATGAAAGCACTTGTTAATATTAACATCGGTTTTATTAGCTCTTGGAACAGAACGCTTTTGGGAACCGTATGAAAACACATGTAGTCGACACAGGTAAGTAAAGTGGCAGGCTTGACGTATATCATAAATATTGTAACAGTCATTAACAACCGTCAAGTTAGACAAAAACGACTTTATTCGAGATTTATCAACAATAATATTTTAAGAAGAAATAAAATCTGTCATGTAACTGTAACTGTAGTAACAATAAAAATGTTCTTGAACACAATATTTCAATATTATTGCTTGTATTATTTATTATAATAAACAAATTTGGTCAACAATAAAAGTCGTATCTTTTGTTTAAATTTTATGCATCCATCACGTTTATTGTACAACGTTTATCTTTATAGGATATCTTTACAACCAAAATGAGTTGTATATTCGCTTTATTTACATAAAGCCTAATATTAATGGACAGCAGATTCGATATGTATGTCAATTAAAAACGAATTTATCTATTCTTCCACTTTAAATAAAGCTAGAAAAACTAAACGTGCACTCACAACAGTCTCTCTATTTGTTGGTACACTATGAAGGTATTACTTTTTGTTTTTGATCTATAACTTACATATTCGTCGTTTATAAGTACTATTGTTTATTAATATAACTCATCAAGACTTACATATGTAGCCTAATTTCTCCAGGACGTAATTATTTAGACACTTAATTAGGCTTGTGTTCTTCAAATGGATCTAACTAACTAATTCTGTTGACAGCTTCATGCCCTGACATATTTGTGAGTAACACAAATTGTAAGAACTAAATACACTTTACACTCAGTTAGACTCATTAACTGAATGTTTCTAACATCTATAAGAAATAGTTAATGAGATAGAGAGTTTTGGTCAGTTTTTTAGATCTTTAGTTAAACATTCATAATCTACTAAGGATCTTTATTTTCTTGTAAATTTCCATTCAAACATTTAGTCCAAATCACATTTCACGTTATTAATACGAACTGCTGCTACCTGTGTTAGACGTTAGGTCTCCTAAAGTGATAGTCTGGGTGTGCGGCCAAGGCAGAGAGACACTCATTACATAAGCACTACTCTAGTGAAGTAGACAAACAACTTACGACTTCCTTCTTGAGTTACAGAAACATCCAAACAGAAATCGTCATATTTCTCTTGATAAAGCGTTTTCTACTAAACCCTCACGACAGTTTCGAATGAGAGAAATGTAACAACATCTAGACTGCTGGGGCAGAATTTTTATGATTTAAATTACTTTACAACACCACGCTGTTTAATCTGTTACTGTAACTTTACTTTACAACACCACGCTGTTTAATCTGTTACTGTAACTTTACTTTACAACACCACGCTGTTTAATCTGTTACTGTAACTTTACTTTACGACACCACACTGTTTAATCTGTTACTGTAACTTTACTTTACAACACCACGCTGTTTAATCTGTTACTGTAACTTTAATTTACAACACCACGCTGTTTAATCTGTTACTGTAACTTTACTTTACAACACCACGCTGTTTAATCTGTTACTGTAACTTTACTTTACAACACCACGCTGTTTAATCTGTTACTGTAACTTTACTTTACGACACCACACTGTTTAATCTGTTACTGTAACTTTACTTTACAACACCACGCTGTTTAATCTGTTACTGTAACTTTAATTTACAACACCACGCTGTTTAATCTGTTACTGTAACTTTACTTTACGACACCACGCTGTTTAATCTGTTACTGTAACTTTACTTTACAACACCACGCTGTTTAATCTGTTACTGTAACTTTACTTTACAACACCACGCTGTTATATCTGTTACTGTAACTTTAATTTACAACACCACGCTGTTTAATCTGTTACTGTAACTTTAATTTACAACACCACGCTGTTTAATCTGTTACTGTAACTTTACTTTACAACACCACGCTGTTTAATCTGTTACTGTAACTTTAATTTACAACACCACGCTGTTTAATCTGTTACTGTAACTTTAATTTACAACACCACGCTGTTTAATCTGTTACTGTAACTTTACTTCACTACACCACACTGTTTAATCTGTTACTGTAACTTCACTTCACTACTTTACAAGATGAATGCATGTTTACTGTAATGTCAATACGAATATATGTTTAATGTCAGTATGAAAACATGTTTACTGTAATGTCAGTATGAATACATGTTAACTGTAATGTCATTACGAATACATGTTAACTGTAATGTCATTACGAATACATGTTTGCTGTGATATCAGTATGAATATATGTTTACTATAATGTCAATATGAATGCATGTTTAGTGTAATGTCAGTTGAATGCATGTTTACTGTAAAAATATCTTGAATGAAATGTATTTAGAAAGAATTTGTAGAATAAACGTATTTAGAAGAGTTTCTTACTACAACATCTGTATTGTGTGGATCTAGTAAGATAAACTACTGCATGTTGACTTTGGGCTGGACTGAATGATCGAACATTCCGGTCATGAAATCGTTTCTCTTACACTTTACAGGAAACATTTTGACACCTTTTTACTGTTCTTGTATTCAACATTATGTATGAAAACAACAGCTTTAAACAATGATAACTATTGAAGAAATTTATACTGTATAAAAACACATTTATAAGTACAACGTTTTACAAAATGTGTACAAGCCAAGTGTCTGTCGGTCGCGATCGATTTCTCGACCTTCGTTAGTTACAAGAGAAATGTTCTTTTGTGTATTTGTATATGTTTCAATTTTCACTTTATTTTTTTCCAGTTAGTTTCTAAAGTGTTCCATTTGTGGTACTTTTTTTTTTAAAGCACTTCCTCTTTTCATCAATTGTTCTCATTTCTAGCATAACCCTAACTAGCTCCTAAATTCTGGCATTTTTTCCACTATGTAAAAACCTACCTAGGAGGCGTTTTCCAGGACCAGATCGGGCATAGCGTTATGTATGTCACCTTACATCATTCACAGCATTATGACGTCGAGCTAGGTATCATATACATAGGGTAACTGGGAAGACTACCGTAATTGAAAACATGTTATTCCATTCGCTCTTTATCGACACCTTTATAAAATAATAAAAGAAATAGGTCAAATCTAGGCTTGAAAAAGTCTTTGTTAAAACAGACTAAAATTAGCAATTATCTGTCGAGGAAAGGAAGATTTTTCCCCAGAAGCAGAACAGGTCGTCACATAGTCATCGAATGTTTTAACCTTTTATCCATAGGTTATATGTTATAGGTTATATCCTACATATCAATATGTAGCATGTTTGCTTGAATATATTTACTGGATTCAGAAGTAATATTGAGAACATTTCTGGGAGAGAACATGTTATATTTCTGTCTGTTGTGTACTGCAAGTTTTATGTGGAATAGTTTCGGTTTGTAGAGGTTTCTTGCATTGCCAGTTGTTATAGGGAAGAGCTTTGGTTTGTATTGGTTTCGTGTTTTGCCAGTTGTTATAGGGAAGAGCTTTGGTTTGTATTGGTTTCGTGTTTTGCCAGTTGTTATAGGGAAGAGCTTTGGTTTGTATTGGTTGTTATAGGGAAGAGTTTTTGTATTGGTTTCGTGTTTTGCCAGTTGTTATAGGGAAAAGCTTTGGTTTGTATTGGTTTCGTGTTTTGCCAGTTTCTACGGAATAGTTTTGGTTTGTAGTAGTTTCCATCATTCCTTAAGGGTTTTTACGCTGCTGTATTATACTGATGGACAAAAACTAAAACTTGTCGGTGAGAAAGAACGTAAAAACTGCACAGCAGCGTCACCGAACGACATAATTGGTTAACTAAAGCTCATAAGTTTAGAAATCGTCCTAGATAAAATTACAATAAACACTAATTTCTATAGTAGTCTTTTGTATTGAAGTGTTCGGTTACAGTAACTGTCAGGGTATGGATATGCTGGATAAGAAAGCTCACTGAATGCTAATGTTTGGTATTGTTTCCAGTTTGGCTGGTCGGAGCTAGTGACTAGCTTGCTATAAATGCGAATTCATCTCACTATTGTGATTGTGGTAAATTAATAGTCTAGGTCAATTGACACTATACTGGGCAAACTAGCAGTATAACAGAAGTCATAATGTTCGAGGTGAACTAACAGTATAATACAAGTCACAATGTTCGAGGTGAACTAACAGTATAATACAAGTAGAACTGTTCGAAAAATTTATTTCATAACTGTAGAACAACCAACAAATTACCGTAAAAATCCATTTCATATTTGTGGAATAAAAAATACATATTGTAAAAATTGTCTTCTTAGTGTGAAAGTAGAATTGAGAAAAATAAATATCAAATCATATTTGTAGAATTTGAAATGAATAGCCGTGAAAAACATTATTTCATTGTTATGGAAAAATGTACAAAACACGTCAAAAGTAAATTTCACTGATACTGAGTAATAAATAAATTATAGCATAAAAATGTATTATTATTGTGAAAGTGGTGATAAAATACATGTACCAAAAATTCATCTAGTTATTGAGGAATGGAGAATTAAACTTAGTGTAGGTTATATAACTAAAGTCAGACTACAGTAATATTTAATCATTGCAGAATTACCGAGAAAATATAATTAAAATTCATCATTGTAGAAATAGAAACAAAGTACAACAAAATCACGTTTACTACAACGGAAAGGGAAAAGAATTTCATTTCTTCGTAATTACAAAAAAAACAAAGCTCAGTGAATTGTCATCTGAAGTACAACCAATAAAACAATAATCAAAAGAAAAAACTGTTTGAATAGTAGCTTTCATTTGTTATTTTCAACTAAACTTGTGAAGTAAATCGATCTAAAACAAAGAAACGAAGTAGAAAATAAGAAAACAGAAAATCTCAGGTAAGACCATACTGACATCGATAGAAAGAAATAAGGAATGAGATCTCCTGATAAACTTGTTTTTTTTTACCTCGACATACGATCCCATTAGGTTGACATTATATCCTTTGTTTTGTCACGTATGAGAAGAATAATAGGTGGCGTCCAACATCTTATCCACGTTGAATGGACAAGTTTCTGGTCTCCCGAGATTCCAGCACGCACCATAGAGTTTTGCCACCTTTTTGTTCGATACTCGACACTGTGATGGTTTCACGAGGGACGTGAAACATTCATTTCAAGTGCTTTTAGTCTCTTTCTTATAAGTCCACGTTATAAGTGGGAAGTTATTACTCAGTCACAGTGATGCACTGCATTATTTATCCCTAAGATGAGCTACATTTGTTAAGCTCTAGACGAATATCACGTTTCCATTCATGACTGTTGTTCATATATTTAAGTACAACTTAATGCGCTCCTATACATTTCAAACTTTGACGTTGTGAGTCAGAGTGGGAGAACAGGTTAACATTCCTGGTCATTCTAAACGGTAGTGGTTCAAAATAGATTAACTAGATTGATCAGTCTACATCACAATTTCCAAATAATTCTCCCGATCTACAAATAATGTGGAAAAAAACGCGTCAAGGGAAATTTTACTTCAAAATAACCTGAATCAACTTGACTCAAGAAAAGTTGAACTTCTTGAATAGCCTGAATTGTTATGATTCAAAAATATTTCACAAAACGTCCATTTTCTGAAGTCTTCGTCAACCTGAGTAAAGAAATCTTTCACCGTATTTAATAAATCAAATTGTACCAGGATAACTTTTGTTTCTTAAACGATCTACATCAAATTGTCTTCTACAGCTTTTCTTTCGTGAAACCAAAGTAAAGGAAGTTCTTTTCAATGCCTGTTTCTTGTTTGATCACATTTGTTCCTCATGTAGATTTGTGTTTAAAGTTGATGTGTAAACACTTCATCGAGCACGATAGAGTAAATTGATATCATAACATTACCTCAATGCTGTCTTGGTTGGTTGTCAGCGAACCAATAATTTACAGATCTGACTACATCAATACCAAGGGACTGTCTATTGATAGAAAACTTAATATTACACTTTGCACATGTTTCCCAGAATTGACCGATATTAATCACCGCACCTTTACTAGCGACCTCTTCTGGTAGTTTTAAAGAATGGAGAGAATTTTCCAAAAAGAATCGATGACGGTTATTACATATTCTAACATTTAAAAAATAAAAACAAAATCCATCGACATTGGCTCTTAAAAATATACTGATTTTTTTTGTTTTATAAATCATTTGCATTATAATATTACTTTAAAAACACGCTAATGTTGTCATTAGAATGCGTTATATCACAAGAGCTCTGATTATCTATAAAGGTACCAAGGTAGCAAGAGAAAGAGATTTAATAAACGTTTCGAAAATACCGAAGATTTGTCGTAAGAAACTCATTAAGTAAAAAAAAAAAAAGAACCAATTGTAACTACGTGTCGTATTACTCTGTCACACTAACTATAGCAAGTTTTCTGAGTTTCCTACTAGTGTCAGATTAAAAATTGTATTAAACACATCCACTGAACTCTCAACACAAGACACTTTATCAGAAATAAGATCAGCGGATGAAATATATGGTATTGCTAAAATCAAGTGTCATGTAACATTACAACTTACAAAATACCAAAAATAAAATACCGTAATAATAATGTCGTGTAACATCAAAACATACAGAATACCAATAATAAAATATCTTAATAAAAGTGTAGTGTAACATAAAACCTTACAAGATACCTTAATAAAAGTGTCGTGTAAAATCACAACATACAAAATACCAATAATAAAATAACTTAATAAACGTGTCGTCTAAGGTAAAAACTTACAAAATACCAACACTAATATACCTTAATAAAAGTGTTATGTAATTTCAAAACCTTCAAATACTAGCAGTAAAATATCTTAATAAAAGTGTTGAGTAACATTAAGACTTACAAAATAATAACATTAAAATACCTTAATAAAAATTCAGTAACATAAAAACTTACAGAATACCAAAACTAAAATATCTTAATAAAAGTGTCGTGTAATATGAAAACTTACAAATTACCACCACTAAAATACCTTAATAAAAATGTACATAACATCAAATTTACTGAATACCAACAGTAAATAAAATTACTAAAAGTGTCGTGCAACTTAAAAACATACAAAATACCAACAATAAAATACCTTCATAAAAGTTCGTGTAACAGCAAAACTTACAGAATACCAAAACTAAAATATCTTAATAAAAGTGTCGTGTAATATGAAAACTTACAAATTACCCCCACTAAAATACCTTAATAAAAATGTACATAACATCAAATTTACTGAATACCAACAGCAAATAAAATTACTAAAAGTGTCGTGCAACTTAAAAACATACAAAATACCAACAATAAAATACCTTCATAAAAGTTCGTGTAACATCAAAACTTACAGAATACCAAAACTAAAATATCTTAATAAAAGTGTCGTGTAATATGAAAACTTACAAATTACCACCACTAAAATACCTTAATAAAAATGTACATAACATCAAATATACTGAATACCAATAGTAAATAAAATCACTAAAAGTGTCGTGCAACTTAAAAACATACAAAATACCAACAATAAAATACCTTCATAAAAGTTCGTGTAACATCAAAACTTACAAAATACAAAAATAAAATACCTTAATAAAAGTGTCCTGAAAAATATAAACTTACAACATATCAACAGTAAAAACATTAATAAAAGAGTCATCTAAAATAAAAACTTACAGGGTACATGAACAGCAGTGTCGTATAATATCAAAACACAAAATATCCACAAGAAAATACCATAATAAAAAGTTCGTGTAATATAAAAACTTACAAAATACCAGCAGTAAAATACAAGTAATAAAAGTGTTGTCTGACCTATAAACTTACAAAATACCACAACTAAACTACCTTAATAAAAGTTGACTAACATAGAAATGTACAAAACACAAAAATAAAATACCGTAATAAAAATGTCCTGTAACATAAAAAAATACAAAATACCAACCATAAAATACCTTAATAAAGGTGTCGTGTAACACCAAAACCTACAAAATGCCAACAATAAGATGCTTTAATAAAAGTCGAGTAATATAAAAACTTCCAGAACACCAACATTAAAAATACCTTAATAAAAGTGTCATGTAACATAAAAACTTAAAAAATACAAAAATAAAATACCTTAATAAAAGTGTCGTGTATCAAGACTCCCAATATACAAACACTAAAATACCTTAACAAAAGGCGAGTAACATAAAAACTTAAAGAATACTAACAATAAAATAGCTTATTAAAAGTGTCATGTAACATAAAACTTACTGAATACCAACAGTTCAATACCTTAATAAAAAACTTACAAACTATAAACAGTAAAATATATTAATAAAATTATCGTGTAACATCAAAACCAAAACTTACAGTAAATACCATTAATAAAATACCTTAATAAAAGTCGACTAACATAAAAACTTACAGAGTGCCAACAATAAAATACCTTTAGAAAACTGTCGTGTAACACAAAACCTTACAAGGCACCTCAATAGCAGTATTGTGTAATATAAAAATATCAACAATAAAATTCATTAATAATAGTTTCTTGATACATCAAAATCTACAAAATACCAACAATATAATACCTTAATAAAAGTCTCGTGTAACATAAAAACTCACAAGATACCTTAATAAAAGAGTCTGGCAACATCAAAACCTACAAAATACCAAAAATAAAATATCTTAATAAAAGTCGAGTAATAAAAAAACGTCCGAAGCACCAACACTAAAATACTTCAATAAATGTGTCACGTAATATAAAAACTTACTGAATACTAGCAGAAAAATAACTTAATAAAACCGTCGTACAAAACAAAAACCTACAAAATATCAACAATAAAATACCATAATAAAAGTATTCTTTAACATCAAAACATACAGAATACCAACAACAAAATACCTTAATAAAAGTGTCGTGTAACATAGAAACTGAGAAGATACCAACAACAAAATACCTTAATAAAAGTATCGTGCAACATAAAATCCTACAAAATGTCAACACTAAAATACCTTTATAAAAGTATCGTGTAAATTAAAACATACAGAAAACAAATCATAAAATACCTTAATAAAAGCTTCGTGTAACATCAAAAATTAGAAAATACGAACAGTAAAATACCTTAACAGAAGTATCGTGTAATAAAATACCTTAATAAAAGTCGACTAACATAAAAATTTACAACATACCAACACTAAAATAAATTAATAAATGTGTCGAGTAACATAAAGATTTACAAAATATAAAAACTAAAATACCTTAATAAAGGTTGAGTAACATAAAAACTTAAAGAATACCAACAGTAAAATACCTTCACAATAGGCTTATGTAAAATAAAAAGGTACAAAATACCCACAATAAAATACCTTAGTAAAAGCATCATGTAACATAAAACTTACTAAATACCAACTGTAAAATACCTTAATAAAAGTGTTATACAACATATAAACCAACAAAATATCAACAATAAAATATATTAATAAAAGTATCGTGTAACATCAAATTATACAGAATACCAACAATAAAATACCTTCATAAAAGGTTCGTGTAACATCAAAACTTACAAAATATCAACAATAAAAACATCGTTATAAAAGTGGAGTGTAACAAAAACTTACAAGATGCATGAATAGTAGTGTCGTGTCACATCAAAACATACAAAATACCAACAATAATATACCTTAATAAAAGTGTCGTCTAACATAAAAACTTACAAAATACCAACAGTAAAATACAAATAATAAAAGTGTTGTTCAACATAAAAACTTACAAAATAGCAAAACTAAAATGCCGTAATAAAAATGTTCTGTAACATAAAAACCTACAAAATTATCAACGCTAAAATACATTAATAAAAGTATCGTGTAACATCAAAACATACAGATTACCAACAATAAAATACCTTAATGAAAGTTCGTGTAACATCGAAACTTACAAAATATCAACAATAAAACACTTTTTTAAATGCGTCGTGGAACATAAAAATTTGCAAAATACAAAAATAAAATACCTCAATCAAAGTGTCGTGTAACATAAAAACTTATAAAATGCCATCAGTAAAATACCTTAATAAAAATGTCATCTAATATCACAACTTCCAAAATACCAAGAGTAAAACACTTAAATAAAGTGTAGTGCAACATTAAGACTTACGAAATACCAACTCTAAAATAACTTAATAAAAGCGGAATAACATAAAAACTTACAGAATACCAGCAATAAAATACATTAATTAAAGTGTCGTGTAACATCAAAACTTACAGAATACCAGCAATAAAATACATTAATAAAAGTGTCGTGTAACATCAAAACTTACAGAACACCAGCATGAAAATACCTTGATAAAAGTGTATATAACATCAAAACTAACTGAATAAAAACAGTAAAATACAGTACTAAAACTGTCGTGCAACATAAAAATCTACAATATATCAAGAGTAAAATACATTAAAAAGTATCGTGTAACATCAAAGCATTCAGAATACCAACAATAAAATACCTTCATAAAAGTTTCGTGTAACATAAAAACTTACAAGATACCTTAGTAAAAGTGTCGTGTAAAATCAAAACATACAAAATACTAACAATAAAATACCTTAATAAAAGGAACGACTAAAGAAAAAACTTACAAAATACCACCACTACAATACCTCACTAAATGTCGAGTAACATACAAACGTACAAAACATAAAAATAAAATACCGAAATAAAAATGTCCTGTAACATAAAAATTCTAAAATACCTTAATACAAGTGTATATAACATCAAACTTACAGAATACCAACAGTGAATAACATTAATAAAAGTATTGTGTAACATTAAAACATACAGAACACCAACACTAATATACCTTCATAATAGTCTTATGTAAAATAGAAACACCCACAATACCCACAATAAAATACCTTAGTAAAGGTGTCATGTAACGTAAAACTTACTTAAAACCAACTGTAATATACCTTAATAAAAGTGTCGTGCATCATAAAAACCTACAAAATATCAACAATAAAATAACTTAATAAAAGAATCCAGTAACATCAAAACTTTCAAGATACCTTTATAAAAGAATCGTGTAACATCAAAACATATAGAATACCAATCACGAAATATCTTAATAATAGTTTCGTGTGACATCAAAACCTGCAAAATACCAGCAATAAAATATCTTAATACAAATGTCGTATAACATAAAAACTTACAAGATAGCTTAATATCAATGTCGTATAACATCAAAACGTACAAAATACAAAAATAAAATACCGTAATAAAAATGTTCTGTGGCATTAAAACTTACAAAATACCAACACTAAAATACCTCAATAAAAGTCGAGTAACATAGAAACTTACAGAACACGAACAATAGAATACCTTCATAAAAGTGTCATGTAACATCAAAACTTACTGAATACCAACAATAAAATAACTTAATAAAAGTGTCGTGCAACAGAAAACCCGACAAAAATCAACACTAAAATACCATAATAAAAGTATCGTGTAACATCAAAACATGCACCACCAGTCATTCTACACAATAAAGATACACCACCAGTCATGTTATAATGTAACAAGATACACCACCAGTTATGCTAAAGTGTAACAACATACACCGCTTGACATGCTACATTAGGACAAGATACACCACTACTTATGCAACACTGTAACAAGATACACCACCAGTCATGTTACACTGTAAGAAAATACACCACTGTTCATGCTTCAGTGTAAGAAGATATTCCACCAGTCATATTACAATGTAACAAGACACACCGTCAGTCATGCTGCACTGTAACAAGTTACACCTGCACTCATGCTACACTATAATAAAATACACCACATCATGCTACATTCTAGTAAGATAAAATACCAGTCAAGCAATGTTGTAACAAGATACATCACCAGTCATTCTACACTGTAACAAGATAAACCACAAGTCATACTAAACTGTAACAAGATTCACCAGCAGTCATAATGCACGTTAAAAAGATACACCACCAGTCATGTTACAATGCAACAACATACACCACCAGTCATGCTACACTATGAGAAGACACAACACCACTTATGCAACACTGTAACAAGATACACCACTAATCATGCTACACTGTAAGAAAATACATCACCAGTCATGCTTCACTATAAGGAGATATTCCACCAGATATATTACAATGTAATAACACACACCACCAGTCATGCTACACTGTAACAAGATACAACGCCAGTGATGCTACACTGTAACAAGATACAACGCCAGTGATGCTTCACTGTAACAAGATACAGCACCAGTCATGCTACACTGTACAAAGATACACCAATTGTTATACTACGCTGTTAGAAGATACAGCACCAGTCATGCTACATTGTATGAAGATACACAACTTATTATACTACGCTGTTACAAGATACAGCATCAGTCATGCTAGACTGTTACAAGATACACCAGCTTTTTTGCTCATTTTGATAGAAGACAGAAGACACCACTTTTCACGTTCTCGAATGAAGTAATTAGTGGTATTCTAGTCTTAACGAATGGAGGAACTAACTGGATGCTTGTCTGAACGAATAAAGGAACTAGTGGTATGCTAGACTTAATGAATTAATGAGCTAGTGGTATGCTAGTCTTAATGAATTAATGAGCTAGTGGTATGCTAGACTTAATGAATTAATGAGCTAGTGGTATGCTAGTCTTAACGAATGAAGAAAATAGTAGTATGCTAGTGTTAACGAATGAAGAAACTAGTCGTATTCTAGTCTTAACAAATGAAGGAAATAGTAGTATGCTAGTGTTAACGAATGAAGTGACTAGTCGTATTCTAGTCTTAACAAATGAAGGAAATAGTAGCGTGCTAGTGTTAACGAATGAAGGAACTAGTCGTATTCTAGTCTTAACAAATGAAGGAACTATTGGTATGGTAGTCTTAACTAGATGGATACCTATCTAATGAAATAATTTCTTTTTGGGATCTCTGACCACCGTTTGAACTGATTCTAACTCTTGATATTTTAACTATGACGGAATATTCAGTTTTATGTAGCTTTCCAAAGACATGCACGTAGAAAGCAACATATAGATCGATAGCAAGATAATATTTTTTTCTTTATTGTTGCTTTCAAAGTAATCAAACACTTCTCAAAATAAACTGAAAGTTTTGTGCCTATTTTCATTTTACCTTGGAACCTTCCTTTTGTCGGTGTTTGAATAAAACGTAAAATCAAATCGTAAAGTTCAAATTAAAGATCTCAAAATAATCGTTCTGTTTTTAATATTATTGCTTTTATTTATATTAGATCGTTAAAAGAATATTCGTATGTTTTTCGTGAATGGTGTTTGTTCCCCAATTATGTTTTCTACATGTAAAGCTTAAAGAAAATTAACATGAATTAATTTTATTAAAATTTGTACTTTCACTTACATTTGTGTTTCTCTGTGTATTAGCTTCTCTTCTGGTATATAGTTTTACTTGTCTTTATCTTGAATGCTCAGTAACAGTGATATACTTGATTAAATACATATGAATAAGGGGTAGTTAGATTTGTTTACTTTTTGATATACATTTTTAATTATTATTTCAGGTTTTATCAGATCCAAGTCGTACCATTTAGTCATACTTACACCCAAGTTGCACCGTTCTGTCATCCTTAGACCCAAGCTGTACCATTCAATCATCCTAGCTCCCTGCTCTAAATTAATATGTCTGAATTCAGCTAAGGTTTGATTATAAAATATATCTAGTTAGTGGTTCATGTAGGTTTGAAATGTATATGTTTAAGATTTTTTGATCAAAATTTACATTCAAAATATTCTAAAAATAACTCACTTATAAACTGGAAGTAAAAATTACAAGTTACTGTTTGTTTGTTTCGAAGTTTCCTTGACAACATCATTTTCTCAGACACAATTCTTTAGCATTACAGCACACAGAAGGTTTTACTGAAATGAAATTTCAGGTTTAGACTTTAGACACTTTAAAAATTTCATTGATACACAAAAATTAAATTTACTGATAAAAACAATTAAAATAATAACAACTAAGACATACAAATAATCAGATGGATTGGTTTTTAATTCATTGAAATATGTTCTAAATGTGATATTACAAAGTGAAGTTTCAAGATTATTTTGTACAGTCTGAGTGTTCTGACCACAACATTCTCTTTGATCTAAATATCGTCAATCGTTTATTAATGTTAGAACTCATGTTAGAAGAACACGTTTTGATAATTATAATTAAAATTAATTTTTATTGAAGTACAGAGAATTGGCAGCTTTAGTTTAATAAGTTTGGATATATAGAGGGACAGAGTTTGTTTGTTTAGTAGAAACGTTGAATACAATGTAAATGATTTACTAAATTATGTTGAGTTATGTCATGATCCTACTGGGACTAGATTACAACAGAAAAACGATGTTTTAAATAAGAAACTGTTTGAACGTTGAACCGTCAGACCAAGAGCGATTTAAAACCTTCCTTACATAATACAAAGAAAAATGTTTATGATTCGTACTTAAAAATATTCGAAGTTACAATTAAATTCTAGAAGTATGTTAGTTGGGTTTTTCAAATATACCTATGTATTTCCTGCTTCACGACTGAGTATTTCTGTTTTCATGTATGTATCACGACTGAGTGTTTTTATCTTTATGTATTATCTCCTGTTTCACGTCTGAGTGTTTTTGTTTTCATGTATGTATCTCCTGTTTAACGCCTGAATGTTTTTGTTTTTATGTATGTATGTATCACTTCTGGATGTTTTTCTTTTTATGTATGTATTACGTCTGGATGTTTTGCCTTTTTTGTATGTATCTCCTGTACCACGTCTGAGTGTTTTTGTTTTTATGTATGTATCTCCTATTTCACATCTGAGTGTTTTTGTTTTTATGTATGTATCTCCTATTTCACTTCTGATTGTTTTTGTTTTTACATATGTATCTCCTGTTTAACGCCTGAAAGTGTTTGTTTTTATGTATGTATCTCCTATTTCACATCTGAGTGTTTTTGTTTTTATGTATGTATCTCCTATTTCACTTCTGATTGTTTTTGTTTTTATATATGTATCTCCTGTTTAACGTCTGAATATTTTCGTTTTTATGTATGTATCACTTCTGGATTTTTTATGTATGTATCTCCTGTTTCACGTCTGAGTGTTTATATTTTTAAGTATTATCTCTTTTAACGCCTGAGCGTTTTTATCTTTATGTATTATCTCCTGTATCACGTCTGAGTGTTTTTGTTTTTATGTATGTATCACTTCTGGATGTTTTTCTTTTTACGTATGTATCATGTCTGGATGTTTTTGCCTTTTCTGAAAGTGTCTCCTGTTTAACGTCTGAGTGTTTTTTTTATTTTTATGCATGTATCTCCTGTTTAACGTGAGTGTTTTTTTAATTTTTATGCATGTATCTCCTGTTTAACGTGAGTGTTTTTTTTTTATTTTTATGCATGTATCTCCTGTTTAACGTGAGTGGTTTTTTTTATTTTTATGCATCTCTTCTGGACGTTTTCTTTTTTATGTATGTATCTCTTCTGGACGTTTTTCTTTTTATGTGCATATCACATCTGGATGATTCTGTTTTATGTGTGTATCACATCTGGATATTTTTGCTTTTATGTATGATTCTCTAGTATCATGACTGAACCATATCATTTTGAACTGTTACCTCCTTCATCCGTATCTTTAACATTTTTTATAGTAAGATTATCAGATTGTATTCAATGATAAAAAAATATTAGAAAACACACATTCTGCAGATACTATAATTTATGATTGTTCTTCATCTTATAGTTATATTTTAGCTAAATTTAATTACGAAGTAATCACGTCTTTCTTAAGCTGCTTGAACAGACAGCACAACACGATAAAAACAGAACAATATAGCAAACTGGCATCTCGTCTAGGAATAAACATAACAGGCAAATAATTGGTAAACAAAACCTAGAATTATAAAACGGGTTGTCATAGACACAAAATTAGCAATAACATTAACTGTTACTTTATAAAAAAGGATACGTTTTTAATAGATATTAGAGTTCGGCTTTAGGCATACATCAACTGAGAAAAAGAGATATGTAGATTTCAAATAAACAGTCGAACAAACATTAGTATATCTAAACATCGATCACGAAGATACCATATATCACTTAATGTACTTAATAAAAAAACAAATAAAATATTAGACAAAAATGTCTTCATTAACGTGATGAATAACAATGAGGTATACAGAATTACTATAGAGAAAGGTATTAGACTGACACTCACGCAAATATATAAGGACTTTCATAAACTAGAATAATTGAACATAGTGTGTAATACTACAAACAGTGCACCTCTCAGGGTTAAGTAAGCAGACACGAATTAATATAGTGTTTATTTTCATTATCTATAATATTTACTGTACAGCAAAGTAAACTCCATACAAGAAATTAAATTTATTCAAAGATGTAAAGCTGTTAAATAATTGAAATATATTATTCTTATAAAATATTAAAAGTTGACAAACCTGTATTTATATAACTTGTACAGCTACAGTTTTATATATATGTACGTATTGGAACTACAGATTCTATAATTAGTTTGTATAGTACAGTTACGTTTACTTGTATGTATTGGTTCCATAGTATGAATAATGACTTTGTACAGCACAGTTATATTTATATGTACCTATTGGTACTACAGGATCTATAATTAGTTTCTACATTACAGTTATATATAGATATGTACGTATTGGAACTATAGGTTCTATAGTTAGTTTGTAATGTGCAGTTACATTTACATTTATGTATTGGTGCCACAGTATGAATAATTACTTTGTGCAGTACAGTTATATATACATATATGTAATGGTACTACAGGATCTATAATTAGTTAGTACAGTACAGTTAAATGTACATGTATCTGTTGGTACTACAGTATGTATCATTAGTTTGTACAGTACAGTTACATTTACATGCATGTATTGGTACTACAGGATTTATAATTAGTTTGTACTGTGCAGTTACATTTACATGTATGTATTGATACTACAGGATCTGTAATTAGTTTCAACAGTATAGTTATATATGCCCGTTTGCATTTGTACCAAAGGAACTTTAATCAGACTCGTATATTAGCCAAAATTACACAATGTGGTTTCTGTGTTTCACGATCAACGGATATTGAAATCTGGCTCAAAGCAGTATAATATTTCTGTCTTGGCACTGAGTCACTGGAAGAGTTTCGGTGTTTTCCATTATAAAGAACAAACGATTGAAAAAAACAACGTGCTAGGACCTTCTATTTAATTGATAAAATTAGAAAAACACATTCGATTAATCTTTATTTTCTGATATCGGTAGAAGGCAGAGCTAAAGTAACAAAGACGTTTAGAACTGAGTTTAATTTCTTCATCACGTAAAGTGATCAGTTTTCTAGCCCTTGCTCGGTGCGCGTGATTTCTTGCACTATTTCTTCAATCTCTTGCCATTCTACTTTTTTTCCCACGTGTTTCGGTTCGCTGCGTCTAAGAGTCTCTAATTTACAGCTTCAGGACGAAATAATGAAATTTGGAGAAACTCGTCCAATGTTTTCTCGACCATTTTTGTAGTGATGGAGGAATAAATAACGGTTCTGAGAATGGAAGAAAATTTCCAACGTATTAGTTCAGTGCTACATACGAAAGCATCAACGTCAAATTCTTTCTGAGAACTTGCTCGCTCTACGTTCTCCCGTCTAGCACAGGTGTGTTATTAAATCTGTATGTGAATAAGGTGTCTCAACGTAAATAATAAAATATTACAAAACTGTGTTTCCAGTACACACAAAAGTGCTGGAAGAAGAAAGAAAGAAAGTAAATGTTCCTTTTTGATTTCTGATGAAGAATTGGATTGAAATATGAAGAGTTCCGTCATTGATAATAGCAACTACAAAGCGACTAAAATGAAAACGAATCCACTCAGTAGTTGTCAAATTATTCCGAAACAATTTGAATAAAATGGTAAGAAATTCAGTCAATATTTTTCAAGTTATTCTAATTCATAAAATTATTTACAAATTAACTAAAATGGTAAGGAATCCAATCAATATTTGTCAAGTACTAATAATTTCTTTGAGCCCCATCAAATTAACAAACTAGTCTAGTCAATATTTCTCAAGTATTAATAATTCGTAAGAGACTCTACAAGCTAATAAATAAATCCAGTTAATCATTTTAAGAATTGTCTGAGTGGTGCGAATTTGTAAGCAGCATCCTAATTAATGCACCAAATAATTATTGTAATTTAAGATAATATGTGTGTCTGTTTTCATATAGTAAACCACATCGGGTTATCTGCTGAGTCCACTGAGGGGAATCAAATCCTTGACTTTAGTGTTGTAAATTCGTAGATTTACCACTGTACCAGCGGAGGAACTCATAAGACATTTTCTAATGCAATTAAAATGATGGCAAATACAGTACGTATTAAAGGATTAGTTAACCGTTTAATGTTATTGTACATTTATAACAAATATTATGTTTATTATTTTGTCACAAGTAGAATGGTTACCTGCTTAACAGATTAAGAGGTAGAACGTTCTAAGATAAATACAAAGTAATTTTCGCTTTCTTCGAAAATACGATTAATTTTCACACAAGAGAGAGTAATTTTCAGGTTATGATAACATGTTTAAATTAACTACTATTTCTGAGGAAAGGAAAGTATGACAGACGAACTGTGATTACCCCTATTTCGGTAACAGAACCACACAAGGCAGGTTTCGAAAATTGCCTTAAAACTTAATTTTCTTTGTGAGGGTATGTAACCACTCTTCCTTAAGACAGATGTTCATCCAACGGGAATATTAAACATTGTAGAACCAATTGATGCTGCACTATTACACATGGAGACTTTAGTTTCCATGGGAGTGGAAAATATTTCTACAACACAGTATATATAGCAAGGAAACCAAGCATTCATCCACAAAGTACACGTTTCTAACGCAAAATATACAGTGCTACACTTAGGCTGTCAGAATGAAACAGACATTAACAGTGACTGGAAGTTGAGAGTTTCTCACGAGTTAGAACTTCGATAAGTTTCAGAAACATCTGGGAAACGACTGTTTTCATCAAGAAAGTACCACCAAGTTTATTTTATCATATATTCTTCGAATCCTCTGTTACATACATCTCTTGAAGTTTCAATGTTGTTGAGTTCGCACGTGAATTTCGCAGTTTTAAGAAAATAAACAGCTATAGGGAAGTATACAGACCAATACTGTTTTCAGTAGAGAAGGAATATAAATCAATATAGTTATTACTAGAAAAGGAATATAAATCAATATGGTTGTTACTATAAGAGGAATATTGATCAAGGTGGTTGTTAATATAAGAGGAATATATATCAATATTGTTGTTACTGTAAGAGGAATTTAGATCAATATGGTTGTTACTATAAGAGAAATATTGATCATTGTGGTTGTTAATATGAGAGGAATATCGTTGAATATGGTTTTTATTACAAGAGCAATATTGATCATTGTAGTTATTACTAGTGAAGGCGTATAGATCAATATGTTTGTTACTACAGCAGGAATATTACTATAAAAGAATATAGATTAATATAGTTGTTATTATAGGAGATACATACAAAGAAACTATAAAAGTCACTTACTTTACTATAACGAATATAAATGTTTCACCTACAAAGAAAATATAACAATCGCTTACTTTACGATAACCAAGATAAATGTCTTACCTACAAACAAAATGTAACAATCGCTTACTTTACGATAACCAAGATAAATGTCTTACCTACAAACAAAATGTAACAATCGCTTACTTTACGATAACCAAGATAAATGTCTTACCTACAAACAAAATGAAACAGTCACTTACTTTATGATAACCAAGATAAATGACTCAACCACAAACAAAGTACAAAATTCAATTATTTTATAATAACCAATCCAAGTGTCGTACCAACAGTCACCGATTTTCTCTGCTCCTCTCATATTTTCCGTATAAAAGTATAAAAAAAATTAATACTGGCCTTACTGACTCACTTCCTGAATAACCAATTAATGTCCACACCAGGTTTTTTTTATACAAGAAATTTCCCCAAGTTTCTAGAGAATCGAGACATAACTTCAAACTGATCAACTCTGGGAAGTCATTCATCACTACGTCATACCAAAACTCCTTCCAAAAAAAATTTACAAAAAAGAAGAAATGTATAAGTTAAACATAATCTAACCAAGATATGGTCAATAGATAAATTATGTACAAGCAAGTGACTGTTAGAGGATATATTACTTCAAGTTATATTTTCATATGCCATTACATGTTATTTTACCACACACACACACGGGATAGCGGGAAGTTTATGGACTTAAACAACATACAGAGTTCTCTTCCTTGCATTGGACTCAACAAATGACACAAGGTGTCTTTCTTAAGAGAAGCAACTAAACTGAAGAAAAGCGTGTATATTTACATAAAAATTTGAGTTATTCCATTATGTTCAGACCAGTTAATTATGTTAGATAATTTTTAACTTGAACTCCCAAGTTTATTTTTAATCTCGAGAAGTTTCTCTTGATAAACTTGTTGCTAAACACCACTACGCCATCATAAGTTCCTGATTTTGTTTATCAGTCATGTTTTTGACCTCACTTATTAAATATTTAACTAGCTTGTCTTACCAGATAGGTTCTGAATCTCACTCATTAAACATTTAACTAGCTTTTCTTATAAAATGTTCCTGGCCTAACTTATTAAACATTTAACTAGTTTGTCTTTTCAAACACGTTCTCAACTTCACTATTAAACATTAAACTAGCTTGTCTTACCAGACACGTCCTGGACATCTTTTATTAAACATCTAACTTGTTTTGTCTTACCAAACACGTTTTAACCACACATGTTCTTAGCCTCACTCATTAAACATTTAACTAGCTTATCGTTCCAGATACGTTCTGAACCTCACCTATTAAACATTTAACTAGATTGTCTTACAAAACACGTTACTGACCTCACTCATTAAACATTTAACTAGCTTTTCTTACCAGACACTTTCCAAACCTCATTATTAAAATTTACCTCGCTTGTCTTACCAGACACGTTCTGAATCTCACTCATTAAACATTTAACTAGCTTGTCTTACTAAAACGTTCCTGGCCTAACTTATTAAACATTTAACTAGTTTGTCTTACCAGACACGTTCTGAACCTTCCTTATTAGACATTTAGCTAGCTTGTCTTACGTTACACGTTCTGAACGTCACTTATTAAATATTTAACTAGCTTGTCTTACCAAACACGTTCTTACCAGACGCATTCTGAACCCCACTCATTAAACATTTAACTCGCTTGTATTACCAGACAGGTTCTAAACTTTAGTTATCAAACATATTCATACCCTGCCTTACCAAGCACACTCTTAACCTCACTCATTACACATATTCCTTTCCTTAGTTACCAAACACATTAACAACCTTAGCAATTAATTAGAACAACACTTTTGTAACAGATTTTATATAATTTGTATAATTTGAATACGTATGTGAGGTTATGAGTTTTATTATTTCAAATAATTTGATATATAGAAACAAATTTAACTTTTATATTACTATACACAAGTGTTAGGACAAGAGAATATTCTGTAATTATTTTCATTCTGTATGGCTAATTCTTCCATATCATTACACAATTAAATTTCAGTACTATGGTAATATTTCACTGATTCATATTGACAACTGAATGAACCAGGATGAGAATATTTATCATTCTTTAAAATATACTTGTACCAAGAGCATGTCATAAGGGTTCAGCTTGAAGGAACATAGTGATGAAAGTTAGGGTCTGAAATAACTGTCATGGTATCACATGCAGTGTATTAACTATATATACAAAGAAGCTAGCATATGGTACTGTATATGCTAGAAGAAACCACTTTAATAGCACTCCACAAATAAACCTTGATAAAAACAGTGTTTAACACTATATATTAAATTTTGTTGTCATGACATGGCTCAAAAAACAGAATTTACATAAGAACTCACTGGACTGTCTGACAAATTACTGAAGACTTGAAATGCTCCCCAATCATCATCAAGTACATCCTACATCATTAGACCAAGATAGGTAAATATGAAGATAGGAAAGGAAGAGACAAAACATCTAAACTCAGTGATACTGATGTTAAGTATCTTTGTTTATGTAGCCTTCTAGACAGAAGGAAGACTGTCACTGATCTCAAGCATGAGATAATCAACCATGTATCAAATGACAGAAAAATGTCCAGATCTACAGTATCAAGAAGATTCAATGAGAATGGAATATTTGATCATATAGCAGTTAAAAAAAATCTTTACTCCGATTTCCAAATATTGTAAAGCGTATTATGAATGGATGAGTACAAGTTTGAAGTATTTATTTCAAAGGGATATTGTACGTCTGGCAAAAGAAAGGCGAAAGATACCTCAATACATAGATAGCATCTACCATGAAGCATGAAAGAAGTGGTGTGACTTTTTTGAAGTTTTGTTTGGAGGGGGATCCTAAAGAGGCAACAGGAGATATTTGAAAAATAGGTGGAACAGTGAACCAACGCAAGTATCATCAGGTATTGAAACATCATGCTATAACCAGTGGTTTGTGTATTTTGCTGGTAAAGGATTCTACTACCAAGAAGACAATGATCCCAAACCCTCATCCAACCTTTGAAGATGTTGCTTAGCCAAGAAAGAAGCTGCTGGAATCATTTAAGTAACGTAATGACCCCCACAAACCCTCTTATCTCAACTCAATTGATCAGATCTGGGATTTGATAGATCAAAAACTTGACACATCAAAAGTTGCTTGCAAATAAATTTTATAGGAATGTATCTGAAATACTTGGAATACAATCCCAAAGGACATTTTAATTATATATGTTACAGCAGTGCCTGAAAGATTGTCTATAGTTATTAAAACCAAAGGAAGACACACGAAATATTAACTGTTTGCTGAACTCAAGCACTTCCACCAAGTTTTTGTTGTACTAAATATGAAGATTAATATAATTTTGATGTTTTGTCTGTTGTTTACCTTTTGTACAGTACTGTATGTCTGTCAAAATGCTGTGGTAAAAAACTGTATTTTTGCCTGTTAAGAGTTCTTTCAGTGATTGTTGTTAGGTTAATATATAGAATTAAACACAGGATTTTATTTCCTTCATTTCGACTCTCTTACTGCCACCTTCACTGGTCAAAAATGTTGTGAGCAATCAAAATCGTCAACTGTACGTTTTAAAATAGGTATCTCAGCAAGAGTCGTAAGAATAAATTACATCTGGTATTAGTTATTAACTACGTAGAATTAAGATTATAAAATATAAAATTATAGCTTAGATGTAGTAAACATAAGGAAAATACAGTTATACATATTATGCAGAGAAAAATAGAGGACATTTTCATACTTCGTAAACCTTTTGTTTTAGAAATAAACCATGACTTACTGCGGAGACTGAAACTTGGTCTTTGCATCAGAAACATTAACCACTGGTATTAAGAGTATATTTGGTTTTTATTTATTCAAAGATAATACGTTATGTTTTTTGTGGCTACCATAACAACGTAAATAAAGTATATATGACGTTTCGGAAGACAGTGGAAGTGGTCTGTATTACATAAAATAATAATAGTATTAGACATCTATAAGTCTCACGTATCTATACATTAGACACCAGAATAAAATAAAAATGTGTAGTTATTTATGCACTTTACCGTGTTGCTGTTGTTGTTGCAGGCAAAGGTTGTTGTTAGGCGGAATCATTCACAAGCTGAGTTCTTTTCTTCATGCCTTCCTAACACAGTTTTCAGAAGCACTACAGTTCACTGTTAACAAAACAAATTTCAAGTTTTCGTATTGTTTTACACAAAGATAACTTATCGTTGGTGAACGTTTTTATTTTTATTCTTTTATACTTCGAAAATGTAGAAAACGTAGACAAAAGTTTATTTCGCAGTTGTGATCGGTTTGTTTGATTTGATTTTGAATTTCGCGCAATGGTACACGAGGGCTATCTGGGCTAGCAGTCCATAATTTAGCAGTGTAAAACGGCAAGAAAGGCAGCTAGTCATTACCACCCACCGCCAACTCTTGGGCTACTCTTTTACCAACGAATACATTATAACGCCCCCATGGCTGAAATGGCGAACATGTTTGGTGTGACTGAGACTCGAGCCTATATATACTGTGTATTGATAGTTAAACGTTCGTCTTTCTACTGTTTGTGAAAATACAAAACAGTTTTAGGTTTCGGATTTCATAATAGTGTCTAGTTAAAGAACAGCAGATTATGCAGAGACGAAAACAAATAATTCAGAGAAATGTAATGTATCGTATACAAGGTTCTGCTGAAGATTGTTACATCAGGTACATAAAGTCTTCTATTGGCGGAAATAAGCTGTCATGGATATTTTTCCTTAAAGGTAGCACGCCCTCTACTGGTCACATGACTTTGTAGGGATCCAGGTTTCATTAAAGAAAGTTCAACCTCTCTCGGTGAAAAAAATAACACTGGAATGATCTGTTTAATTTATGCAAGAACGCCATCTGTTAAGCAGAAAACAACTTAAAGGAATATTGTTTTCCCATAGGTCAGAGTCCCTGTTCTTAGATGAAACAGATCGATTCGATCCGCGATCCATTGGCATCGTATAGAATAATGGTTTGTCTGTATCTCATAGCAATTATGAACCTTTAAATATAAGAACCATTATTTCGTCGTACAACAAGCTTCTATAAACTTCACAACAGTCTGTACGATGGAAATCGAAAACTGTAAGATGACTACAAGCTATAAGTAATTTAAGATACATCATTAGCGAGTTTAACGGAAGGAAAATAATCTTTAAAGTCGTTAAAACAGAAAATTACCAAAGAAAGAAAATGCTGTAGTAACACTCCAGCAACATCAAGACTTAAGGACTGCGTGATTAGACTGTCTCCTTTATTCAACTTTTTCAAATACTCATTATAAGAACTTTTAATATACTTTCTTAATATTCAGTATATTTATTGGTCAAGATGACATATTGTTGAGCACATCGTTTTTCTTTCTCAACTGTAATGCAATAATGTATTGTTCAACTGGTTTTAAGTAAACCAACCTGAAGGATAAAATTTAATGAGATATATTAAGGTCGTTTAAGATGAGAACATTCAACAGGAAATGTTTTCGTCGAACGTGCTTTACCTTAATTTCTCGGACTTATCCTTCTGGTGTCTGTAACATTAGACAGAGGTGGAACGCTCTCCCTCGAATACAGATAGAAAAAACAAATCCCACTGTTTATAGTCGAGGACGGGTGATAACACACTGCTAAACCTGAACTGGGGGATAGAGTAACGCGAATGGTGTCTACAAGATCAGTAGTACCTGAAAACTTTTATGGATCTTCAAGCAGTTTCTTGTTTTAATTTGTATTTATTGACTGACTAGTTTTATCAACATTCTTCAAGCAGTTTCTCGTTTTAATGTGTATTTATTGACTGACTAGTTTTATAAACATTCATCAAGCAGTTTTTTGTTTTAATGTGTATTTATTGACTGACTAGTTTTATCAACATTCTTCAAGCAGTTTCTCGTTTTAAGATGTGCTTATTGACTTACTAGTTTTATAAACATTCTTCAAGCAGTTTCTCGTTTTAATGCGTATTTATTGACTGACTAGTTTTATAAACATTCTTCAAGCAGTTTCTGGTTTCAAGGTGTATTTATTGACTGACTAAAGACGTCTAAAAAGTATTTTCGTTAAGTAAGTTTTGGGGATATATTTGTTTGTAAGAAAAGAACAGATAGTATATATTCACTAGGACACACAAATAGTCTTCAGAAAAATTATATCAACCAAACATCACTGAGGAACAAAGAATGAAAGTAGCCGTTCGAGACGGAAATACTACATACTACGCTTGGTAATTTGAAGCCACGAAAAGTAGTTTGTCTGATATGTAAAAAACACCGTGAAAACTGAAAAACATAAAATGGAAACTAACAATTTCCATGTATCTCCGAATGGACCAAACAAACAACCATACCACGTTTGGTAGAGAGGAGACGAAGCAGTGGTAAACATATAAACGAATAACAAAACGTAAAACTAAAATTTCTACGTAACCGTGGTGAACCTGATAAACCTTCATTGCAGTCTTGGTGAAGATCTATGGAAAGCCTGAGAAGTAGTTACGTGGACACTTAAGAGACAGTAATATTGTATTTATATACATACTATTAACAAAAATAGAAGCAAGATTGTGACATAATGTTTGTAACATCGCACAGTCTCCTTACTTACAACCTCACTCGAATAGGAAAGGTGGCGCCAGCAGACAGGCTCATGTTATCTTGCTACTCTTTTTTTAAAAACACACTTTTCCTCTCTTGGGCTGTTGATAACCATACGATATCAAGTTATAAGGCCTACTTTAGTGTAAAAAACTATACTGACAAATACACGATATCAAGATATAAGGTATAATTTATTGCATCAAAACCATACTAACAAATATACGATATCAAGTTATAAGGTATATTTTATTGTAATAAAACTATATCAAAAAAATGATACTAAGACTGACTGACTAGAAGATAATATTCTTGTTGGGCTGTATATTCATAAATCAAGTATAAATGTTTTATTCATTGAATTACTATCTCAATTTTCACTTTTCATAAGTTACTGCACTTATGTAAAACATATCCACCCCACAGGATCTAATAATGGATTATTATTCAAGTGTGTCCATGTGGACTGCAATTATAGGAGAGTTAGAAGTAGCTTTGTCTTTGTCTAGTTTCTTGTAAAGATTCGTTATGAACCTAACTGGATTTTCAAAATTAATGACCCCACGAAATGGTAACAAACAAACTTCTGCTTAGAAACAGCGCATGAATCACACAGTGCTCTACATAGCCGTTTCTAAAATTTGTCTTTGTCTGTCTAAACGGTTTCCGTGTCACTATCGTCGCTTTCTCTTGCAACAACTCACGGCTTCACTCTAATTAAGATAGAGTTTATTTCAGACGCCTGTGATCACACCTCCTGTAAACAGCAGATGAAACCATTAAACGCCACCAATTACTGACAAAAGAAACGAACTGACAAGACTTTAAGCTTCTCCAAACTGTGAATATAATTATTTTCAGAGAAAATGATATCGATTCGAACCTTCCAGCTGAGACCGCATGCCGTAATCACGTGTAAGATACTCGAATGACAAGACAGTAGGTTAGACTTCTAGATGTTCCTTGTATAAAGTCATATTGTATATTCTTAAGGCAAAAAGGAAATTGAGCTTTCATCTCTACAGAAGATTAAAAATAGGTTTACCCCTGAAGAAGAAAGGTCCACTTTTCGAAAGGACTCCGGTTAAAGAGTTTTTAATGGTTTAATAACGTAATAAGAACGGGTACACCTTTATCTTTACAAGAACTCTCAGAAAACAAGAGATGACAACAGTAAAAACACTGGACAGAAGTCTGACAAAACAATAAGATTTATTGCGGTAAAGACTAAACAGAGAACCAGTTAATGGAAAACTATGAAACTATGTTCCTGGAACGAAACTGGAGAACAAAAGAAAAATAACAGGAAGACAGCAAAATTATCATGAAATTCAGCCATTGATAATCACATCAAGCCAAATGAACACACCATGTCAAGAGATCACACCATATTAACTAAATACATCATGTCAACTGGACACCTAGTCAGAAAACTGGTTAATAAATTATATAACCAATGACAGCCCATAGTAACCTACCTAATTAGAAAATTTAACTTTTTTCAGACACTCCTGACTCATTCTTACCATTATGCCTTCTTTTAATTCAATTAATACTTTAAGATATTCTGATCTATTAACTTGTATTCCCATGGCTGAAACACAATAACAGTAGATCATTTGGAGTCCTCGTAGTGAAAGTGGGTTTCTCTTGAATTATTCCTGTCAATACCCAAACTAAGATGAAGGATCTACAGACCCACTAACAATGGTTTTAAAATATTCCCTTGACAGTGGCTTTTGTCTTTTTCTCTTGCTAATAATTCTCTCCTCAAAAGTGTTGTACCATTACCATTCTTGTCTTACATCACCCACCACTCTAAGTATATATTTCACTACACTGAGGTTACAAGTGCGAAATAATGAGAAATCATTTTCTAAACGTCCCAGTTTCCACAAACACTGAATACTTTTAATATAAAGTCCATTTCCTCAATATTATACTATCGAGAAATTCTCTTGCTGCAAAAAATATATATTAAAGACATTCAACACGTAACACTAGCTATACTACAGACATGTGAAATAACACTAGTTGTACTACATACGTGTAAAGTAACACTAGTTATATACTACATACATTTAAAGTAACAATACTTATACTACGTACATGTAAAGTAACGCTAGTTATACTATATACATGTAAAGTAACACTACCTAAACTATATACATGTTATGTTACACTAGCAATACTACATACATGACACGTAACACAAGAACTTCACAATTCATGATTAGTGGTATGTGCATAAACCGCACGTCTCTCGATAAGAAAGGAAGTTAATGTATGCGACTATACTTTTTATACATCATG
The DNA here is from genome assembly GCF_004210375.1 of Tachypleus tridentatus. NCBI lineage: Eukaryota > Metazoa > Arthropoda > Merostomata > Xiphosura > Limulidae > Tachypleus > Tachypleus tridentatus. Next base: position 67,192,336 of record NC_134837.1, on the reverse strand, counting down.
AAGGTGAAATAGTAGTTATGATCTCTTAATAATATGTGCAAAGCCCATGTTTCCAAACTAATTTGAGCCAATTGTGCTTCTTTAAGAATATGCTGATGACTTCATTATCACACTCATTAGGTAATTTATGTTTATTGTGTCTGCATCGCAATTTTCGCGACACTAGTGTTTGTCCTTTGAAACAGTTGAAGGACGTATCATAAATTGTATCAGAATTTCCTTATGGATGGGTGAAATATTGTACTTTTCTTTGAAGAAAAAATAGAAAACAACGGTTAACCTATAATTGAGAGAAACAATGATTCACGCTTTGATAAATCAATATTTGAAGTGTGGTTTCTTGTGAACTATCATAATCTTAAACATAATCCTATTTATAAGCCTGATATCTTATCAGAACATTTGTCATTACCTGTCACTTGAATCGTCAAATCAAGTTGAGTCATAAAAATCTTATGTTTAGCCCCTATCAACACCAGTCATAACACTCGCTACTGTCAATAAAATAAAAACTCTTTGTTCTAACTGAAGGACTAACATACTTTAGTGTTGACAACTATATCTATATCTATCTAATATTGTTACAAATAAAACAAATGTTGTGCTCTGTTGTAATGTATGGACTAAACGTTTTAAGTATAATAACAGCATCGTCAAACCTAAGCTACGTCATTATATCGAACACATAACATCAATATATCTACATAGTGTTATCACCTACCACTAACACTTGTGTCTGTCAGATGTATAATTCACAAAATATCTCAAGCTCTTAAATTAAAAACTGATAAATAAGATATTGTGCAAACAATGCACCTATATAAACACGTGTATTAGTAGTGATGGTATGTGTTACACTGATATAAACACATGTATTAGTGGTGATAGTATGTGTAACACTCCTATAAACATATGTCAGCATGATATAAACTTACCATGTGTGTTGTTAACGCGATTAGTTTTATTATATATTTCATCTTTGTTATATGTTTGTTTTCTTCCTATCACACGTTTCTCATTACTGAAGATATTATACTGGTAATCATGGAAATTGTCTCTTGGGTAGCGCGAGAGAAACAATGTTTAGCTGTAATTACGTGACTAATTAATATCGTTCAGAAACAGATTTCTAAAATGTTTAAATTAGTCTATTTCAAACTCTCTTCTACCTGTTGTTTTTCACAAAATAGCTATGATCAACTTTTGTAACATAATGAAATGGTACCTGGCCATCTGGTAAGATAAATGGTTCAAGATATCACTATTTCATCATTGATTGAAAGCGTTTGAAATCAGTAAAACAGAAAGCGAAGCCTGAAACCTATTAATTCACTTCGTTAAAGAAGAATCATGGAATTCGAGTCTCACTCTGTCTCAATGTTCGCTTCGTTAAAACGTTGGTTCTTTCGAACAAGTAAAGAGAAACCAGAGAGTGGAAAAGTGAAGATGTCTCACAAGCTAGAATCCCAGCAGGTTACAGTTGTTTATATAATTATCTGACGCCATAATTATTGTAAAAAACATAATATAGCTATAATATAAACTACGTCGTTCGGAATTGAGTTTCACGTACGTATTATATAATAAAAACATTAAACAGCATATATACATATATATATCGTTGTCTTACTTTACCAACAAATTTGACCACAAGAATTTTTTTTTTTTAAAGTTGGATACCTTCAATTGGTATATGATAAAGGATGAAGGTAAATATCTGGTTGATACTCTCTTGTTGAAGACAGTTCGATAATGGGTATACACTGAAAGATGATGGTAAATATCCGGGTAGACACTATCTATTTGAATCATGTTGAATAATGGATATATAACAAAGTGTGAAGATAAATATTCGATGTACACTGTCTAGTTGAAGCCAATTGAAAAATGGATACATAATAGAAGATCACGATAAATATCGGGTTAAACACTGTCTTGTCGAGAGTAGTTGGATAATGGATATACAATAAAAGATGAAAGCAAATATCGGGGTAGACACTCACTGCTGGAATAATGTTGGATAAAGGGTATATAATAAGAGATAAACGTAAATATATATCGGGGTAGATACTGTCCAGTTGAAATAAGTTGGATAATGGATATACAATTAAAGATGAAAGTAAATTTCGGTGTAGACACTCTCTGCTGGAATAATGTTGGATAAAGGGTATATAATAAGAGGTGAACGTAAATACATATCGGGGTAGACACTGTCCAATTGAAATAAGTTGGATAATGTGTATATAATAAAATATGAAGGTAAATATAAAATAGACACTGTGTAGATCAATTCAGTTGGCTAATGGGTATATAATAAAAGATGGAGGTAAATATCGTGGTCGACAACATCTAGTTGAATCAAGTTGGATCCTGGGTATATAATAAAAGATATAAGTAAATATCAGGTAGACACTGTTAAGTTGAAACTAGTTAGATAACACTGCTCAACAAAGTTTTTGCTTCTTGAACACTGTTTGGTGTTCCTTATAGATTTTTTGGCTGCTGATCACGAAAATCACATCAAAATTTGCCCATCACGTACCGTTTCATCGAAATCTTCAGTTTCACCAGGACATTGCTACAATGCAAAAACGATATAAGGGCAACTGGAATCTGTCAATGCTTACGAACTAGTGTTGGACACTGCAACGTGATGCACCGAACATTGAATACAAACAAAAATCAGGAGCAAAACATTTAATTATGTTCAACTTAATAGCGTATTAGAAACATAAACGCAATTAAATACGTTATTGCCGGTAAACAGTTAACTGTCTATTTCTCAGAGTTACTACGTGATGAAGCAAAACCAAAACTATATTTGTGCATACCCACCAGGTGCCTGTTACAATCAGCAAAAACTTTTTTGGAAGCGAAACTTTTCAAAAAAATTGTTGTGCAATGTAATAGGTAATTAATAAAACTTGAAGGTAAATATCAGGGTTGACACTGTCTAAATTGAAACATGTTGGACAACATGCACATAATAATAAAATGAAGGTAAATAGAAGGTAGACACTCTCTAGTAGAAACAAGTTGGATGATGGGTACATAATAAAAGTTGGAGGTAAATATCCAACTGTCTAGTTGGAGCTAGTTGGTTAATTATTATGTAATGAAAGATGAAGTTAAACATCAGGTAGACACTGCATAGTTGAAACTAGTTGGCTAATGTGTATATAATAAAAGAGGAATGTAATTATCGAAGTAGACTCTGTCTGGATGAAACAAGTTCGATAATAGGTATATAATAAAAGATGGAGGTAAATATCGGGGTAGGCAGTATCTAGTTGAATCAAGTTAGATACTGGGTATATAATAAACACTGTCTAGATGAAACAAATTGTATAATGGGTAGATAATAAAATATGAAGGTAAATATCGGGATAGACAGTATCTAGTTGAAACAAGTTGGATAATGTGTATAAAGCAAAAGATAAAAGTAAATATCAGGCAGAGACTGTCTAGTTGAAACAAGTTTCATGATGTGTATATTATTATAAAAGACGAAGTTAAATAATAAGTAGACACTGTCTAGTGGAAACAAGTTTGAAAATAGGTATATAATAACATATGTAGGTAAATATCAAATAGAAACTGTGTGGTTGAAGCCAGCTGGATAATCGGTATACAATAAAAGATGAAGATAAACATCTGGGTAAGGAATATCGTTCATATCCAATAGACTTATATAACCCTTACTACTAACAGTATGTACTTACAACAATTACTACCAACGGTATTTCCTTAAGAATATCATCCATATCTAACAGACTTAATACAAAACTCAGTACAAACAGTGTGTACTTAAGGTTATCATTCATATACAACAGACGTATACAACAATTACTACAAACAGTATGTACTAAAGAATATCATCCATATCCAACAGATGTGCACAACACTTACTACTAACAGTATGTACTAAAGAATATCATCCATATCCAACAGATGTGCACAACACTTACTACTAACAGTATGTACTAAAGAATATCATCCATATCCAACAGATGTGTACAACACTTACTACTAACAGTATGTACTAAAGAATATCATCCATATCCAATAGACTTATATAACACTTACTACAAGCAGTATGTACTTAAGAATATAATTAATAGTCAAGAGAATTATACAACACTTACTACAAACAGTATTTCATTAAGAATATCATCCATATCCAACAGACATGTACAACAATTACTACTAACAGTATGTACTAAGGAATATCATTCATATCTAACAGACTTATAAAAAACTTACTAAAAAAGTATGTAGTTACGAATATCATTCATATCCAACAGAGTTACGTACACACTTAGTACAAACAGTATGTACTTAAGAATATCATAAATACCCAACAGACTTATACAACACTTATTTCAAACTGTGTGCACAAAAGAATATTATTCATATCCAACATACTTATACAACGATTACTACGAACAGTATGAACTTCAGAATATCATTCACATCCAACAGACTTATACAACGATTACTACAAACAGTATATACTTGAGAATATAATTAATAGCCAAGAGACTTATAAAACACTTACTACAAGCAGTATGTACTTAAGAATATCATAAATATCCAACAGACTTATGCAACACGTACTACAAACAGTGGGTACTTAAGAATGTCATTCATATCAAACAGACTTACAGAACACTTACTTCAAACAGTATGTACTGAAAAATATCATTTTCAGCCAACAGACTTATACAACACTTACTGCCAAAAGTATGAACTTAAGAATATCATTCACATCCAACAGACTTATACAACACTTACTATAAACAGTATATACTTAAGAATATGTCCCTTGCTAACATATGTGTACTTTAATGACACGACGTCCGTAGCGAACTTAGGTTAATTTCAATGACGAAATGTCTCTAAAGAATAGAAATTTATATCAATAAAAATATATCCCTAACGAACAAAGATCTAATTTATTTTCATAGTAATACGTCTCTAACTAACATAGATGTACTTTAAAGATAGAATATCCCTGACGAACATGATTTAATTTTAATGACAAAATGTCTATAACAAACAAAGGTTTGTTTTAATGAAAATATGTTCTAAATGAACAAATATCAAATTTATTTTAATGACAATAAGTCCCGGATGAACATAGATTTATTTTAATTAATTAACCAAGATATGTTTTTAAGGCAGTAAGTCTTCCAAAGATTAAATTTTTATATATATTAATGACAATATGTTCCTAACAATCATAAATATATTTTAATAGAAATATATTTCTATCGAACACAGTTTTATATATATATATATATTAATAATAGTATGTTTTACCGAAAAAAAAAGATTTTAATGGCAATATGTCACTCACTATACAGACTAGGTGCTAGGTACTATATATACGTAAAACAGTAACACCATTTGCCAATAGTCTAGTAATTTTTTGTCTTCCCAATAAATAAAAGAATCTAATTTCTTCAGTTTCTTCGGGCACCTGTTTCCTGACATATTCGTTTTTTTATTTTGTCTTAAACAATATTTTCTTTTCGATACAAAGAAAGGGTATCTTTATATTTTTCTGAGCTTCAGTTTTGACGAACCGTGAGACAACAACAGATGGAAGTAGGAACTATTTCAAAAAGGCCACCACCAAAAAGTTGTTTGTATGTAAAATAAAAACCTTGTAAAACCAGAAACATACAGAATCCGTATTTTCAGCTGTAAGTGAAGTTTGAACCCAACTCTCAAGATTCATTTTTTTTCTCAACTATAAACGACACGAACACCAGGAAAACTTTCATCAGATCTTCGTTTCATATTTTATGAAAATACGTTTATCGATATTTACCATCTTAGCTTTCAAACTCATGTTATTAAAGCTGAAAGGATATTAAAGCTGTTCCTCATATATGCCAGAAAACTAAACTTTTAAAACGAAGAAGAACTTTCGAATTTCCTCGAAATGAAACTCAATTATAGGTGGAAACTAAATCGCTATTCGCAGAAATCTTGTGACGAAATACTGCTGATTTTTTTTCAAAGGTTCTAATATAATTTACTTTTCTGTATAAAAATAAATATATTTAAAATAATGAGAAGCTTGAAAATGAAGATACATTTGGTAACTTGTAAAATTTGGCAACACAGACTTAACGGAACAATAATAAATAATATTGCGTTCCTTAATATTTAACTATACTGAAATATATTTCAGCTTCAAGCTACTGAAACACGCCGTGTTTTTGGTTACGTTAAAGTGTAACGGATTTACTATTATATATTTAGTCTAATATGGTTGTTTGTTTTAGTTAAATACACCTTTAGAAACGCATGTAACTTATACTGTTAAGTGTGTGTGGCGAAAATCCTGCCCATTCCCTAAATTTGTAGAATACTTTTTAGTGTAAGAATCAACAGTGTACTATGTGTGCATTAAAAGTACTAGTAATGGCCAGTATCGTTGCCAACTAAATTTTCGAAAACCTTGCCTAAAGTCCATAAAAGGACGCGCCAAGAGACATTTTATACTGTTGGTTCGCTACAGTTCGTATACTATGTACTTCGGAATCTATAACGATGATTAAAGCTCGTCAATCGAGAAAATATAAATATTTGACCACAAACATTTATAGATTTCGAATATTAAAAACATTTAACGTCAGTGAATTATATACGGGCGTTAGTATTTCTACGAGGACATTAGGTATATTCAGCGATGAAAAGCCGGTTTGTAAACGTCGAGAGACCGTGAATAAAATTGAGTTAGTACCTCCCTGTTATGTGAATTGTGTCTGTGATAACTTCGAATTAATTCGCTCACCGTGAACAGTCGACAAAATATTCAGTTCCAGATCAAATAGAAGACTCAGTATTGCTTGTAAATTTGTAAAACGTTTGAATATGTCATTATTTGTTATACCAATTACTACAACTTATATCATTGCTTGAACATTAAGTAAGATATATTTGTATTAAAAAGTAAAATTTTGTGCATCAATCTTGTCGGAAAATATCACAAATTTGATATATATCTACATTTAATTAATTTGTAAATCAAAATTACAATTTAACTCATTTCGGACTGTTTGAAATCATAATAAGTAACAAAAGGAAATGCTGACTTTAAACTTTAACCACCAAAACACGCTAAGTCTCATTAATGTGTTTAAAGGACTTAGTTCAAACTTCAATCACTAAATATCACCGTGTTTATATATTAAGTCTTATTAATATGTTTAGATGATAATATTGACTTTAAATTCCAGCACTGGAAACGCTCCGTGTTAAGGTTCTATGTGATAATGTAATGTAACAGCTATCTATATGCAAAAACGGCTCGTTTGGGTTGAGAAAATATTTTACATAGAAGAGCGAACAACGTTTCGACCTTCTTCGGTCATCGTCAGGTTCACAAAGAAAGAGGTAACTGACCGGAAGCTGACCACAAGTTTGAAAGGGGTTGTGTAACTGTGTGTCGAAATGTAGAGGGCGGTATTAGATGTTTGAATATATAATTTTATTTATTTTATTATATTAATATAGGTATAACGGCGTTCCTTTATATTGGTTTATTTTGGGTTTAAGTTGTTGTATAAGTAAGGCTTCTTTAATTTTGCGTTTGTTTATGTTTGTTTCTTTATTTAGTATTTGAGCTTTTTCTATGGTTATGTTGTGTTTATTTGACTTGCAGTGTTCGAAAACGTGTGAAGATGACTTTTTATGTTCTTTGAATCTGGTTTCCATTTTTTTACTTGTTTCTCCAATATAGAAGTCGTGGCAGTTATCACATTGTATTTTATAAATAATGTTGGTGTGGTGTTTGACAGTGTAGTTTTACATAGTATAGACCTCAGTTTTGTGCCTGGTTTTGAATAAATTTGGTATTAACTGGAATGTCATATTTTGTTACTAATTTTGCCAAATGTTGGTTATTTGTTTGCTGATGTCAGGAATATATGGTATATAGCAGTATATGGTTTCGTGGTTTTTTGATTCGTGAGCTGTATTTACTTTAGTTGGTTGATTTTGCTTCTTGTCTAGGTGTGTGCGTATAATGTTTTCTACGGTTTGTGGAGGAAACTTATTGATGTTGATGAAGTATTGTTTTATTTTGTCTAATTTATCATACGCATTATACTGGTTAGATTCAAAACATTATGCTCTCATTGTTACAAGACATTACAATCATAGTTTAGCCACTCGTAGTTCTAGGAGGCCTGGCATGGCCTAGCGCGTTAAGGCGTGCGCTTCGTAATCTAATGGTCGCGGGTTCGCGCCCGAGTCGCGCCAAACATGCTCGCCCTCCCAGCCGTGGGGGCGTTATAATGTGACGGTCAATCCCACTATTCGTTGGTAAAAGAGTAGCCCAAGAGTTGGTGGTGAGTGGTGATGACTAGCTGCCTTCCCTCTAGTCTTACACTGCTAAATTAGGGACGGCTAGCACAGATAGCCCTCGAGTAGCTTTGTGCGAAATTCCAAAACAAACAAACCTATTTCTAGTCGATTACAAAACATTGATTCATTTCATGATACCCTCATTGTTAAGAATACTGTAATAATTCTAGAGCTACTTCTTTTTCTTGTTGGTTTCGTTAATAATTTGAAAACAATGGCTTATGATTTGGTATCCTCATTGCTAGCGACAGTACAATAACTTACAAGCTTTTCTAGTTCATCACACTAATCACTATAAATCGTTGATTCATAACCTGGTACCCTCTTTGTTAACATCATGAACATGTTTTAACCACATTTGTTTGTAGCTAAAATCACTGACGACTAGAAAACATTCATTCATGATTTGTTACTCTTACTCTTAGTGACTTACAATAATTGTTTAATTACTTCTGTTTATAGTTTGTTTCACTAATTATTAGAAAATATTGATTCATAATTTGGTACTTTCAATGTTAGCGACATTAAAGTTATTATTTAGCTAATACTGTTTCTACTTGCTTCACTGATTACTTTAAAACACTGATTCAAGACCCCTCGGTGTGGATGCCTGTACGTAGTAAGGGGACCTACCACAGAAAGTTCTGTCTTTTCAAGTTACCTCCTCTGGGATCTGAATGTACATCCAAGTGTACATGCGACACGCGAAGAGGAGAAGAGGATCCTTAGTGTTTGAGGGTCCAACCTTAACACGCCACTTTGACCTTGAATTATTGTAGACTGATCCTTTAGGGCCAGAATCAATAGATTAACAATGTTAATTGTTCTCAACAGGTGTTGTAAATATTATGTTTGATTATAGTACTCACGAAACCTTGGCATTGCTCCAATGTTCTTGTTTGACATTTCAAAGTCACTGACAACGTCAGATCCTGTACCTCGTTTTATAATCCTTCATTCTTTATCTAACAAATCTTAGAGCAAATGTCTCACTTCTTTATTCAGAAGGGATTAGAGAGGCTAGCTAGCTCTCCAGATGCAGTAAAAACTACGTTTTGGGAATACCTTTGTGGAAACAGCTATTCCATAACACAGTGAACTCGTCTTGACTTCGAAGGCCACTGGGAATATACCAATTGGGGTTACTTCCCACGCTACTTTGAACTTCTCACCAGGAGTTATTGTTACTATGGATTTAAAAAGCATTCCGAATTGGAGACCCTTGCTCTTTCTCTAGCCAGGGTGTTTCTGCTGTACTACGTAAGGACGGAATTATGCTGCCTACCAAGGTTCTTATTTTAACGTTGACATCACCACGTTCATCTGCATTTGTCAAGAAAGGTTACCTCACTGTAAGGTACACTTACAACCTTCTCAGATGTTTCCACTTTGTTCATGTCGTGGATCTTTTACATGTACTCATTTAGGTGTCAAAAACCAATGAATGTGATATGGAACTTCACTGTGTTAACTGTAGTCGTTCAAACCATTCTTACTTTTGTTCTTGCCCTTGGTGGGTAGAGGAAATAGGTATAGCGTTTAGAAACCATTAGCAACATTTCATATCCAGAGGCTCGAAAATTGTTTTCCCTACTGCATCTTAGCAATATGCTGCTGCATTACGTACCACATTGTTTTCCCTACTGCATCTTAGCAATATGCTGCTGCATTACGTACCACATTGTTTTCCCTACTGCATCTTAGCAATATGCTGCTGCATTACGTACCACATTGTTTTCCTACTGCATCTTAGCAATATGCTGCTGCATTACGTACCACATTGTTTTCCTACTGCATCTTAGCAATATGCTGCTGCATTACGTACCACATTGTTTTCCCTACTGCATCTTAGCAATATGCTGCTGCATTACGTACCACATTGTTTTTCCTACTGCATCTTAGCAATATGCTGCTGCATTACGTACCACATTGTTTTCCCTACTGCATCTTAGCAATATGCTGCTGCATTACGTACCACATTGTTTTCCCTACTGCATCTTAGCAATATGCTGCTGCATTATGTACCACATTGTTTTCCCTACTGCATCTTAGCAATATGCTGCTGCATTACGTACCACTACCACACTGACAGTGCAGATAAAATTTCCCATGTCTCGAAATAGAGTAATTCTCCATCAATGTGAAATATTTTGCCATCTATGGATACACGAGTTTAAAAGTCCACGTCTGTTCATGTCTTTGTCCCCAACATTCCTTCCAGTGACTGTTCAAGTCCACATCCTTTGGTCCCAGCTTCTGAAGTTTGCTCAGGTCCACATTCTTTGGACACCAAAGGTACACCGATTATTCGTTCACGCCCATAGCCACTGGAATCTCTGTTTACTGACAGAGATCTGCCCAATTGTCACAGGACAGAAATCATGGAGGTTGACAGACCATCTTCTAATAAATAACAGTAGCGTGGTTGTAAACATAAGGGTGTTCCTCTGCGTAAAGGAAAATGACAACTTTAATACAGTGGATTGTTTGTTTGTTTGTTTGTTTTGGAATTTCGCACAAAGCTACTCGAGGGCTATCTGTGCTAGCCGTCCCTAATTTAGCAGTGTAAGACTAGAGGGAAGGCAGCTAGTCATCACCACCCACCGCCAACTCTGGGGCTACTCTTTTACCAACGAATAGTGGGATTGACCGAAACATTATACACCCCCACGGCTGGAAGGGCGAGCATGTTTAGCGCGACGCGAGCGCGAACCCGCGACCCTCGGATTACGAGTCGCACGCCTTACGCGCTTGGCCATGCCAGGCCTAATACAGTGGAACTATCGAGGTTTCCATTATTGTGGATGGCATTAAAAGCTTGATTAATTAATATAATACTATATGTCTTTCCTTTTATAAACATTTCTAAAACCTTCCAATTCGGTCACCTTTCAGCAGTTTTCTCTGTACCAAAATGACAGGTTGTGTGATGAACGATTGCATGGAGGGGTGGCACTGCTGGTCGATCAGTATGTGCCAGCACTGTCTTTGCCACTGGATACACCTTTGAGGGCCGTACACATCCGTGTTTTTTTGAGTCGTACTATCACAGTTTATTCTTTCTACCTGTCTCCTGAAGGGACCTATGATCAATCAGACCTTGACGCTCTCATTTAACAGTTTTATTTCCCCTTTTTAATTTTGGTGATCTTTAATGGATATAATTCCGGCCGATATTGATGGGAGGGTTTTTTCCATAGAACGGATCACAACCTGTCTTTAATACTGGGTTTTATAGTTCATCTTTTACTACCATTGATCTTTTACCTGCTCCTTTTCACTTTTCTCTCGATTTTGTTGGAGGAGTGAGAGTCACCCACGAAGCAGCGATCATAATCTTATCATTTTGATGGAGACTGGTAATGGTCGAGTCCACCCGATCCGCATGCCTCAATGGAAGTTGGACCAAGCTGAGTAGTCCTCTTTCACCACTATCTCATAACTTGATCCTGCTTATCCTCTGTCTGCCATTGATAAACGACTGCATGGTAGCAGTGACTGACTGTATCATCCAGGTCTCTGTTCAATCTAAGACCTTGACACATTTAACACGGTATCATCGTCCATGCCTGACAGAAAGCACGAAAGGTTCAAAAACAGGTTAAGGATACCTTTTACAGGTATCTCACTCTTTGAAATCGCTTTGCTTTCCAGGGAGCGCGTGCACTGTATTTTAATTATTGAAGCCAAAAGGAATCTTCGATTAAGTTCACAAAGAGCATATCTTCTACCACCAGTTCCAAAATTATCTGGGACAAAATTTGGAAGATCAGTGGAAAAGATACTTCCCAATTCCTTCTCATCTTGTTCTGACATGGCCAAGTAGTTGCTGATGCCAAAAGAATTGCAGATACACTCGGCGAAAGAGTTTCTCGTGAATCTAGCACTTCTGTTTCGTCCACCATCTTCTTGGTCATCAATTATTGGGCAGAGCAATCTTCTCTATACCTATAACCTCTCCTCTACACTGGTGCAACTCAAACTTGCTTTTATCAGTCGGACCTGATGATATTCACTATGACATGTTGCGCCAGCTCTCTCCTGCCTCTCTTGCTATTCTTCAAGTTGATTTCAACCAGATTTGGCAGGAGAATACTTTCCTGATAGTTGGTTTGAGTTATTGTCCTACCTTAGTCTAAGACTTGGAAGGATCCCAAGATTCCTTTTAACTATCGTCTAATTGCTTTGACAAGTTACCTCTGTAAGGTCTTAAAAAGGATGGTTAATGCTCGTCTTATTTGTTTCGTCGAATCAAATAACCTTCTTCCACCCTAGTGACCAGTGTGGATTCTGTCGACAGCACTCCACCATGGACCACCTTATTCGACTTGAAACGTCGATAAGGGAAGCCTTCCTCCAGAGGGAACATCTTGTTTCCATGTTCTTTAACATTGACAAAACTTGCAACACTATGCGGAGTATTTTATGGGCTCTCCACTCACTTGAGTTGTATGGTATTTTTATTCGGAACGTTTTACACGACAGGCGAATCCAAGACTTGTGGTTCAACACTTTCCTGTTCTTTACTACAGAAACTTGGGGTTCCTAGAGCTGTGTCTTGAGTGTCAAGGTTAATCCCATCATTACACAAGTTCTTCTTATTGTTGTAAACTCTATGTCGACAAACCCACATTTCCTGTCGGTCGCCGAGCATGAGGTTTGTTGAATGGACCATAGCAAATAGGTTTACCTTTTCTTTTTTAACAATCGTGGTGATGTTGTTATTCAAAATATGAATGGTATTCCTCAGTTTATGTAAATTATTATAACATGTATGCAATATTGTATATTGTAGTATAGTACCACTGCAGTGAATTTCATTGGATAAGCTTACGTTGAAAAGATATCTCAGATCGTCCTTTCATCTCAATACTGTAGAAAGATGGGTCAGTTCATTACATAATTATATATCAGGAGCATGTTACTCCACACTTCTGAGTCATGTTTCTGTTGTGAAATTTATTACATAAACTTACGTTAAAAATATATCGAGTTCCTTGTATGATCTTACCTTACAGGAAATATATATCATATTATCCCATCAGCTACCGTTGTCAATAATGTACTTTGATTTATTAAACACAGTTATGTCGAACTGAACTTTTGATAAGTAAACTTGCAAGAGATATATAAATAAAATCTCAAGATTCTGCAGTTCTTCGTTAGCACTGGAAAGCTTGTTGGTTTGTTCCAAGCTATACGACGGCTAGCGCAGATAGCCATTTCTAATATAGCGGTGATACACTACAGGGAAAACAGGTTGTACGTCTGCTGCCTTAACTTGAGCAGCTCTTTACCAACAAATAGTGGGATTAACTGTCACGTTATAATGCACGCGTCCACAGATTAAAGGACAGACATGTTTGATAACGGATATTCGAACCCGCAACCCGGGTTCAAACATACACTACAAGTCCATTTAATTAAAACGTCAAAGATTCACTCTAGCAGTTTAGTTGAGAATTAAAACACATTATAGCTGTTTAAAGGTTCAAATGTACATTATAAGAGTTTAATTGAGACTTTAAAGACCAGTCACGTCCCTAATCACCTGTTATTCAGAACTCCAAACCCATACTGCAGACTTTAAATACTACAACTACCCATTACAGATATTGGAATAACAGTTGAAATATACAACTCAGTTATTTAAGTAACATCCCAAACACCCACTTTAGGTATTTTATTAAACCTACGAAAGTATACATTTCAAATTTTAAATTACCAACGTTTTGTTACTGTAATCTTACTCTGGTTTAAATTTCTAACCCTAACATTACAGAACTCTTAGAGAGTGTCATTTATATTCGAGAGGGAATCGTCATTATTCGGTGATCTTCAGAACAAAACGACGCTAATAACATTCGAAATACCGTCAGAAAATAAGCCTAGGCTATTGGCATGTAATATACCGCTAAACATTACAACGGTAATAAACACCTTTATCTAGATTCCGTTTTTCTTCCCTTGTTGCTCACGTTATAAACTGGATCACTCCAAATACAACAAAGTGGTTCTCACGGGAAACATTCATAGTTTTGGAATTAACTAGAGTTATACAAAAACGAATATTAAATTTTAGGTCAAAAGATTTGGAGAAAAACAACTGCAATCAATATTAAATACGTGGAGGTTTAATTACTAGCAAGTATTCGCTCGGGTAGTTAAGCCTATGTTTATGACTGAAACGTAATCGTAACGTCGAAATTAATCAACTGTTACGACGTGATTCTTTGGTTCTCTAGAGTAAAGAAAAAAATATAATTTTACGTATTTTGTCTTACACAAAGAGTTCATGGTTTTAATCAACAATTAAGTTCAGCAATACAGCAGAAAAAAAATCAATCTATAAATACAATAAATTATATTATATAAAAAGGATTTTCTCAAAAACAAATTAATTTGTTATATAATTGATAATACTACTTCGCACTACCATTACTCCCATCAACGCTATCTCAACTCGTTATTTCAAGTCAAAGGTGAACTGTTCACCAAGTTAAAAACACAGGTCTAGAAACATCAATGTAATTCTCTAAGACGTGAATAAAACTAACAATCACTAAGGAATGAAATGTTTAACACTCCTACGAAAAGTGGGGCCTAATAGGCCCCAGAGCAACTTGAAAAGTTATTAATATTAAGCTAATAATTTTGTATTTAAATGAAATTGCCATTTAAATCCATTAATAAATGGATTAACGAGATTCCCACTGTCCCTATCTACTATCTAGCGAAACCACAGCCAGGGGAATGGGCTTGGAGAAATCAGGACTAGAAACGTCTTTTCGTAGGAGTGTTAATGTATTGTTTTCAAAACGTAAGATTAGGTTTAACACATTGATTAAAACTATCAACCACTGCAAACAATCACAATGTAAGGAAAGGTTTAATGTTGTTTTGAAAATGTAAGTTAGGTTTAACACGTTAATTAAAACTAACAATCACTGCAAACAATGAAAATGGAATAAAATGTTTAACGTTGTTTAGAAAACGTAAGGTTATGTTTTACACATTAATTAAAACTAACGATCACAATGGAATGAAATATGTATGTAAAAACGGCTGGTACGAATAGAGAAAGCTCTATTTAGAGGAGCGAACAACGTTTCGACCTTCTTCGTCATCGTCAGGTTCACAAAGAAAGAAAGATGTAACTGACCGATAGCTGACCACATGTTTAACGGCGGATGTGTAATTTAGTGTAGGAATGTAGAAGGCGTGTTTGATTATATTTGTTAATATACGTATAAAGGTGTTCCTTTATATTGGCTTATTTTTGGCTTCAGTTGTTGTATAAGTAAGGCTTCTTTAATTTTGCGTTTTTTTATGTTTGTTTCTTTATTTAGTATTTGGGGGTTTTCTATGGTTATGTTGTGTTTACTTGATTTGCAGTATTCGAAAACATGCGAAGGTGACTTTTTATGTTCTTTGAATCTGGTTTCCATTTTTCTACTTGTTTCTCCAATATAGAAGTCGTGGCAGCTGTCACATTGTATTTTATAAATAATGTTGGTGTGGTGTTTGTCAGTGTAGTTGTTACATAGTATAGACCTTAGTTTTGTGCCTGGTTCTTGAATAAATTTGGTATTAATTAGAATGTCATATTTTGTTACTAGTTTTTGCCAAACGTTGGTTATTTTTCTGCTTATGTCGGGAATATATGGTATGCAGCAGTTTATGGTTTCGTGATTTTTTAAATCGTGTGGTATATTTACTTTTGTTGGTTGATTTTACTTTTTGTCTACAAGTGGGTTTTCTTGTCATCACGAATGGAATGAAATGTCTAACGTTATCAAAACGTATGGTTAGGTTTAACACGTTAATTAAAACTAACAACCTCTGAAAACAATCACAATGTAAGGAAATGTTTAGTACTGTTTTGAAAACCTAAGATTATGTTTAACATGTTAATTAAGACTAACAACCACTACAAACAATCACAATACAATGAAATGTTTAACGTTTCTTTTGAGAACGTAACGCTAGGTTTAACACGTTTATTAAAACTAATAATCAAAATGGAATGAAATCTTTAATGTTGTTTTGAAAACGTAAGGTTAGTTTTAACACGTTAATTCAACCTTACAATGACAATGGAGTGAAATGTTTAATGTGTTTTGGAAAAATAAGGTTATTTTTAACACCTTAATTAAAACTAAAAAGTACTGCAAACAATCAGAATGGAATGAAAAGTTTAATGTTGTTTTGAAAACGTAAAATTAGGTTTAAAAGATTAATTAGGACTAACCAACACAATGGAATGAAATATTTTATGTTGTTTTGATAACTTAAGGTTAGGTTTAACACGTTTATTAAAACTAAGAACCACTACACACAATCACAATGGAATAATATGTTTAATGTTGTTTTGAAACATCAGTTTAGGTTTAACAAGTTAATTAAAACTAGCAATCACAATGGAACGAAGTGTTTAATGTTGTTTAGAATACGTAAGGTTACGTTTAACAAGTTAACTAAAACTAACAATCACAATGTAAGGAAATGTTTAATGTTGTTTTGAAAACTTAAGATTAGGTTTAACACGTTAAATAAAACTGACAATTACAATGTAAGGAAATGTTTAACGTTGTTTTTAAAACGTTAAGATTAGTTTAAAATATTAATTAAAACTAACAACCAATGCAAACTATCACAATGGAATGAAATATTTAATGTTGTTCTGAAAACGTAAAGTTAGGTGTAACACGGTAATTAAAACTAATAGTCACAATTTAAAAAAATGTTTAATGTTGTTTTGGAAACGTAAGGTTAAGCTTATCTTGTTATTAAAACCAACAGCTACTGCAAACTATCACAATGGAATGAAATTTTAATGTTGTTTTGAAAACGTAAAGATAGGTTTAACTAATAATCACAACGGAATGAAATGTTTATTGTTATTTTGAAAAAAAGCAATGTGTGGTTTAACACGTTAATTAAAACTAAATGCCACTGTAGACAATCAAAATGGAATGAAACGTTAATGTTGTTTTGAAAACGTAAAGTTAGGCTAACACGTTAATTAAAAGTAGCAATCACTGCATACATTCAGAATTGAATGAAATAATTAATGTTGTTTTGAAAACGTAAGGTTATGTTAAACAAGTTAATTAAAGCTAACAATTACCATGTAAGGAAATGTGTAATGTTGTTGTGAAAACATAAAGTTAGGTTTTACATGTTAATTAAAATTAACGACTACTGCAAACAATCACAATGGAATGAAATGTTTAATATTGTTTTGAAAACGTAAGACTAGATTAACACATTAATTAAAACTCACAGTCACAATGAGAGGAAATGTTTAAAGTTGTTTTGAAAAAGTAAGATTACATTTAACATATTAATAAAACTAACAACCACTGCAAACTTTTAAAATGGTGAAATATTTAATATTGTTTTGAAAACGTAAGGTTAGGTTTAACACGGTATTTAAAACCAACAACTACTAAAATAATCACAATGATATAAATTATTAGTGTTCTTTTCAAAACTTAGATTAGGTTTGACACATAAATTAAAACTAACAATCACAATGGAATGAAATGTTTAATGTTGTTTTGAAAACATAAGATTAGTTTAATACGTGAAATAAAACTAACAATCACAATGTAAAGAAATGTTTAATTTTTTTATTAAACGTAAGGTTAGGTTTAACATGTTATTAAAACTAACAACCACTGCAAAAATTCACAACGGAATGAAATGTTTAATGTTGTTTTGAAACATCAATTTAGGTTTAACAAGTTAATTAAATCTAACAGTCACAATCTAAGGAAATGGTTAACGCTGTTTTGTTAATTCAAACTTTCAACCACTGCAAATAATCACAATGGAACGAAATGTTTAATGCTGTTTTGGAAACGTAAGGTTAGGTTTAACACGTTAATTAAAAGTAACAACTACTGCAAACAATCACAATGAAATAAATTTTTTAATGTTGTTTTGAAAATATAAGATTATGTTTAACACGTCAGTTAAAACTAACAATCACAATGAAATGAAATGTTTAATGTTGTTTTGAAAATGTTAGGTTATGTTTAACACGTTAATTAAATCTAACAGACACAATGAAATATAATTTTTAATATTGTTTTGAAAACGTAAGGTTAGGTTTAACATATGAATTAAAACTAAAAATCACAATGGAGTGAAATATTTAATGTGTTTTTGAAAACGTAAGGTTAGTTTTAACACGTTAATTAAAACAAACAGTCACAATGGAATGAAATATTTAATGTTGTTTTCAAGACCTATGGTTAGGTTTCACACGATAATTGAAACTAACAACCACTTCAAATAATCACAATGGAAGGAAAGGTTTAATGTTGTTTTGAAAACGTAAGGTTAGGTTTAAGACGTGAATTAAAACTAACAATAAGTGCAAGCAATCACGATGGAATAAATTATTTATGTTCTTTTCAAAACATAAGGTTAGGTTTAACACGTAAATTAAAATTTCCAATCACGATGGTATGTTTAATATTGTTTTGAAAAGGTTAGATAATTTTTGACACGTTAATTAAAACTAGCAGTCAGAATGTACTAACATTTTTAATATTGTTTTGAAAACGTAAGGGTAGTTTAACATGCGAATTAAAACTAACAATCACAATGTGGGTGTGTACAAACTGTATATATGATATTGTTCATCACATTAACTATAGTGTGTACTAACTATATCTGTAATATTTTTTATCATATTATCTGTAGTGTGTTCTAAGTTTATATATGATGTTGTTGATCATATTAACTGCCCTGTGTATTGCATTTATATATGATATTGTTGATCGTAATAACTGTAGTTTGTACTAAATGTGTATATAATTATGCTGATCGTACTAATTATAGTGTGTACTAAGTGTATATATAATATAGTTGATCATATGAACTGTAGTGTGGTAACTGTATATAATATGGGATTATTGATCATAATAAGAGTAGTGTGTACTAGCTTCATATATGATATAGGTGATCATATAAACTGCAGTATGTACCATATGTATATATAATATTGTTGATTATATTTACTGTGGTGTGTACCAACTCTATATATGGTATTGTTAATCATATTAAAATGAACGTGTACTAACGATATGTGTTATATAGTTCATCATATTTGCTGTAGTGAGTAATAATAACATAACACTATATATGATGTTGTTGTTCATTTGAACAGTAATGTGTACTAACGTGATGTATGTGATTATCTATAATATTAACTATACTGAGTGCTAACTTAATATATAATATTCTTGATCATATTAATTGTAGTGAGTACTAAATTTATATATAATATTGTAAATCATATTAACAGTCGCGTGTAGTAACTTTATATATGATATCTGATCACATTAGCTGTAGTGTGTAGTAACTCTATAAATAGTATTGTTGATTTTATTAACAGTAATTTCTACTAACGGTATATATGATATTGTTTACCATATTAAGTGTAGTATGTACTAACTATATATATAATATTGTTGATCGTATTAATTCTAATGTTTACTAACTATATATGATATCTGATCATATCAACTGTAGTGTGTAGTAACTGTATAAATATTATTTTTGATCATACGAACTGTGGTGTGTACTAACTGCATATATGATATTGTTCATGATATTACCAATAGCGTGTACTAGCTTGATTTATGATATTGTTCATCATATTAATTGTAGTGTGTACTAACTATATATACAATTTTGTTGATCATATTAACTGTAGTGAGTATTACCATGATATATGATATTGTTGATTTTGTAAACTGTAGTGTGTTACCAGTATATATGATATTGTTAATCATATTAACAGTAGTCTGTAGTAACTGTATATATGATATTGTTGATCATATTAACTGTAGTTTGCACAAACTGTATATATAACTATGTTGATCAAAATAGTTGTAGTGTGTAATAACTGTATATTTGACATTGTTGATCATACGAACTGTAGGGAGTACTAACTGTACATATAATATAGCTAATTATATTACTATTTGTTCATATGATATTGTTTATCATATAAACTACACTGTGTACTATATGTATATATAATATGGTTGATCATATTTACTGTAATGTGTAACAACTATATACATGGTAATGTCAATCATATTAAACGTAGTATGCACTAACATTATATATATGATATTGTTGGTTATATTAAGAGTAGTGTGTATTAACTGTATACATGATATTGTTTATCTTATCATTTGTAGTGTGTACAACCTTGATATATGATATTGTTGATCATATAAACTGTAGTGTATATTGACTGTATATATAATATTTTTCATCCCATTAACTGTAGTGTGTACTAGCTTGATGTGTGATATTATTGATCATATTAACAGTAGTGTGAACTAGCTTGATGTGGGATATTATTGATCATATTAACAGTAGTGTGTACTAGCTTGATATGTGATATTATTGATCATATTAACAGTAGTGTGTACTAACTTGATGTGTGATATTATTGATCATATTAACAGTAGTGTGTACCAGCTTGATGTGTGATATTATTGATCATATTAACAGTAGTGTGTACCAGCTTGATGTGTGATATTATTGATCATATTAACTGGAGTGTGTACTACTTTGATACATGATATTGTTGATAATATTGTCTGTAGTGTGTAGTAATCTTATATATAATATTGTTTATCATATAAACTGTAGTATGTACTAAATGTATATATAGTATTGTTGGTCATATTTACACTGTTGTGTACTAACTGTATATAAGGTATTGTTAATAATATTAACAGTAGTGTGTACTAACTATATATATGATATTTTTGGTCATATTAACCTTAATGTGTAATAACTTCATATATAAAATTATTGATCATATTAACTTTAGTTTGTACTAACTGTATATATAATGATGTTGATCAAAATAATTGTAGTGTGTACTAACTTTGTATGTGATATTGTTGATCTTATGAAATGTATTGTGTACTAACTATTTATATAATATTGCTGATCACATTAACAGTAGTGTCTACAAACGGTATATACGATATTGTTGATCATATTAACTGCGCTGTGTACTAACTTTATATATGATATTGTTGGTCATATGAAGTGTACTACGTACTAACCATATATATAGTATTGTTGATCATATTAACAGTAGTTTCTACTAACTGTATATATAACGATATTGAACAAAATAATTGTAGCGTGTATTAACTGTATATATAATAATGTTGATCATGTTAACTCTAGTATGTTCTAACTGTATTATATAATATTACTGATCATATTAACAGTAGTGTGTACTAGCTTGATGTGTGATATTATTGATCATATTAACTGGAGTGTGTACTACTTTGATACATGATATTGTTGATGATATTGTCTGTAGTGTGTAGTAATCTTATATATAATATTGTTTATCATATAAACTGTAGTATGTACTAAATGTATATATAGTATTGTTGGTCATATTAACAGTAGTTTCTACTAACTGTATATATAACGATATTGAACAAAATAATTGTAGCGTGTACTAACTGTACACATAATATTATTGATCATATTGACTGTAGTGTGTACTAACTGTATATATAATATTATTGATCATATTGACTGTAGTGTGTACTAACTGTATATATAATATCGTTGATCATATTGACTGTAGTGTGTACTAGCTGTTTATATAATATTGTTGATCATATTGACTATAGTGTGTATTAACTGTATATATAATATTGTTGATCATATTGACTATAGTGTGTATTAACTGTATATATAATATTGTTGATCATATTACTGTAGTGTGTACTAACTGTATGTATAAAATTGTTGATCATATTGACTGTAGTGTGTACTAACTGTATATATAAAATTGTTGATCATATTGACTGTAGTGTGTACTATCTGTATATTTTTATGTACTCCTGCCTTATTTTACTGTAAGCTAAGTAAGAGTTGTAAGATAATATTAGAATTATAGTCCGTTATCTTTGATAATTTACTTCCTTCACTATTTCACCGTGATGAGACTGGCGTTTGATGGTTAAAATTTAATATTTTTTATGGTGTGACGTTTTAACACGTCATGAAATACATCAATCTATAAATAAGTTTATATATTAAATAAAGAATATTATTTTTAGTATGCGCCATCCTCATCGTCTGCCGGTCAGTGGTTAGAGTCCCACCACCGAACGTGTTTACTCTTTCATCCTTGATGAAGTCATGATGGCGGTTTGGTAACTGTTAAAACCGGAGTTCCTTTTCAATGAATATTTAACAGTGATGGTAATGAGAAAACAAAAATAATATCTTTCATTCAGCAAAGATGAGTAGAATGTTTTAATATATATAGTTCAGGTTTTGAAATTTTACTAAGGTCGTTATATATTCAAAAACATTTCTCCATAAGCAGAAAGAAAGAACCAAATGACCGAATGAATTCAGTTGGGGTTGTTAATATCGTCTGGTGTGACTGACGGTTGGTGCTGATAGATTGTTCGACCGTTACAAAACAATGGGTTATTAAGATTGAAAACATTTAATATATCGATAGTGGTTATAAGATCACACTTTTTAAAAAAAGTTTAATGGGTTTTAGAAATTTTAAATGTTTTAAAGATTTTACTTGTTTTTATTATTATTGAAGTTATATTATGGTACTGTTCCATCCTCTCCAGACAACGAAATGTCGAGCCTGGACCAATTATTCGATAAGAAACCACTGTATACAGTGGACTTGAAATGTTCTATAATATCGATAACTTCAACAAAGAACTTTCCTCGTTAGAATTAGATCGTTTCGACGACAAGTTTCGGGTGTGTGAGAGGAAGCAGTGAGCTGTCATTAATAACCATTGTGGACGCTCATTCTCAACATGAACAATTAATCATCTCACACTGATAACATGCCACTGCACTCAACTAGCTGATGCAAACTATCAGCTGTAAAAATATATAAAAAAACACTCGCCACCGTAGAATATTACGTCAAACTGTTGAAGGTTCACCAAGTGTAAGGAAAGATTCGGTAAAGATTTATAATCTATGTGGGAAGGCTTGAAGCTACTGGTCGCTGCATCTGTCAGATATCTTGTAATAACCTCCGAGACTTCGTTGTTATTGTTGTTTCTCTAATTAACAGAAAGACCCTTTACGTTACATACTTGTTTTAAACACGTATCGATAACAATATTTACTAAGAGCAAAAACCAAGTCAATGACATTGAATAAACAAAAATAGAAGAACTTTATCCAATCTTTTTAGGTTTCAGTGGGAACTTCTGATAGAAACGTTTCAGTTATAATATATTTATGTAAACATAGACTCTATTTCATATTTTACCTTAAAGGCCTTTTGTTGAGCCACAAGTTAGATATTACTCATTCCAGCTCCTGGTGTTATTATACTGAACAAAAATTTTGAGGATCTTATTTGCATATTGTCGATTGTTTTTATATTTTTGTTACAATGTGGCGTTGTTCTAAACTGATATAGAGGATCGACAACATTTCTTGTTGACCTGCGTTTTAAAACATGTATGGGCAACATTTCTTGTTCCATCTAATGTGTATTATGTAGTATGTAGTGTGTATTATGTAGTATGTAGTGTGTATTATGTAGTGTGTACTATGTACATGTAGTATGTAGTGTAGTTGTACTGTGTATTATGTAGTATCTAGTGTGCTCTATGTAGTGTGCATTTTGTACTATATAGTGTGTATTGTATAATATGTAGTGTCAACTGTGTAGTGTATGCTATGTACTATATAGTATGCGCGATGTACAATGTACTATGTTCGATGTAGCATATATGATGTACGATGTACTATGTAGTGTAGTGTGCACCTATGTAGAATGTATATGTAGTGAGTACTATGTGGTGTGTAGTGTGTAATATGTAGTGTGAATTGTATAATATATAGTGTGTATATGTACTATATAGTTTGTATGATATACGATGTACTACGTATTGTGTACTCTAGTATGTATGGTGTACGATGTAATACGTACTATGTAGTGCGTAGTGTGCACTATATAGGTGTATTATATATTCTATGTAGTATGTAGTGTGTCCTATGTGGTATGTAGTGTTACACACCACCATGTGACCATGTAGTGAGTACTACTGTATGTAGCGCACCATGCAACCACGTGTAGTATGTAGTGAGTACTATGTAGTATGTAGTGCGTAGTGTGTATTATGTAGTATGTAGTGCGTAGTGTGTATTATGTAGTATGTAGTGCGTAGTGTGTACTATGTACCACATGTAGTATGAGTGAGTACTATGTGAGTACTATGTAGTATGTAGTGCGTAGTGTGTACTATGTAGTATATAGTGTTATAGTACTGTGTACTATGTAGCATGTACTATTTAGTGTATAGTGTTTACTGTACTATGTAGAATTACTATGTGTTATATAACGTTTGCTTTATGTACTTTGCGGTGCATAGTGCGTGCGCCATATAGTATGTAATGAGTAACTATGTAGTACGCAGTGTGAACCATGTAGTGCATAGTGTGTACTATGTAGTATATAGTGTTATAGTACTGTGTACTATGTAGTATGCAGTGTGAACTATGTAGTGCGTAGTGTGTACTATGTAGTATATAGTGTTATAGTACTGTGTACTATGTAGAATTACTATGTGTTATATAATGTTTGCTTTGTACTTTGCAGTGTACAGTGTGTACTATATAGTATGTAATGAGTACTATGTAGTATGCAGTGTGAACTATGTAGTATGTAGTGTAGTGTTTACTGTATACTGTGTAGTGTGCACTTGGTAGCAGGTATTATGCAGTGTTTACTATGTACTATGTAGTGTACACTAGGTAGCAGGTATTATGTGGTGTTTACTATGTACTATGTAGTGTACACTAGGTAGCAGGTATTATGCAGTGTTTACTATGTACTATCTTATGGGTACCAGGTAGAATGTACTATGTAATATGCAGCATACACTGTGTACTATATAGTGTGTAATGTGGACGATGTAGCAAACAATACTTCTCGTTTGATCAAATCATCGACGACAATTCCCGTAATTTCTTTTGGTTAAATTTATGAACATATTAATAATTATTTAAATGTTATGTCAAAAATTAACAAATTGAGATAGTAGCTAATGCATTATAGAAGTTATAACTATAATTAATAAAAGAAAGGTTGGTCTTCATCATTTTTTATAAATCTAAATGTTGTCAAACTGGAAAGGTTTACTTTAAAAGGATTCTGTTTTATCCAACAAGACTTAACAACCAGTATTACCTGTTCTCTGACACTTCAGAAAATTATTAAATTCTCCATTTCTCACTATTTTGTAAAATGCATCTAGTTATCTACCTAACATATTGTTATGGAAATAAGTTTTTTTTATATACTCTCGTAAACATTAACTATCCAATTCACACATTCATTCTTTATTATATATGGTTGCCTTAGTTAAATATTCACTACCTACTTTATATAATTATCTAATTTATACTTTCATAGTTTATTATACATGCTTGCCTTAAATAAAAATTCACTATCTACTTTATACAATTATCTAATTTAGACTTTGATTCTTTATTTTATATGGTTGCCTTATCTAATAATTCACTATCTACTATATATAATAATCTAACTTATACTTTCATTGTCAATTATATATGCTTGCTGAAAGTTAGTATTCACTGTCTACTTTGTAACTGTGTATAATTTACACTTTCATTGTATATTATATATGCTTGCTATAAGTAAGTATTCATCATCTACTTTATAAGTGTGTCTGATTTACACTTTCATTGTTTATTATATATATTTTTGCCTTTTCTTATTATTAACTATGTACTTTATAAAATTATCTCATTTACACTTTTATTATTTATTATATAAGGTTGCCTAAATTAAATACCTACTATCTACTTTCTATAATTTTATAATTTACACTTTCATTGTTTATTATGTAAGCTTGCCTTATTTAAGTATTCACTATCTACATTATAAATGTATCCAAATTACACTTTCATTTTTATTATATATGGTATCCTTACTTAAGTATTAACTATCTACTTTATATAATTATATAATTTACACTTCCTTCTTTGTTATATATGCTTGCTGTAAGTAAGTATTCATAATATACTTTATAAGTTTGTCTAATTTACACTTTCATTGCTTATTATATATGATTAACTTAAGTATATACTATCTACTTTATAAGAGCATACAACTCAAACTATCATTCTTTACTATATATAGTTGCTTTGTCTAAGTATTTACTATCTACTTTATATACTTATCTAATTTATACTTTCATTCTTCATGATATATCCTTGACTTATCTAAGTGTTTCCATATTCTTCATATAATTATATAATTTACACTTTCATCGTTTGTTGTATATGCTTCCCTTACTTAAGTATTCACTATTTACTTTAAAAGAGTACCCAGTTGAAACTTTCATTGTTTATTATATATGCTTGCCTTATCTAAGTATTCGCTATCTACTTTATATAATCATCTAATTTATGCTTTCATCGTTTATTGTATATGCTTGCCTTACTTAAGTATTCGCTATGTACCTTATGTATTTATTTCATTTACAATTTCATTGTTTATTATATATGGTTGCCTTATCTAAGTATTCACTATCTACTTTGTATAATTATCTAATTTATAGTTTTATTGTTTACTATATATGCTTGCCTTATCTAAATATTCACAGTCTACTTTATATAATTATCTAATTTAGTCTTTCATGGTTATTATATATTCTTATGTTATGTAAGTATTAATTATCTACATTATGTTTTTATATAATTTACACTTTCATCGTTTATTATATATAGTTACCTCATCTATGTATTCACTACCTATTTATATGCCTATCTAATTTAGACTTTCATTGTTTATTATATAAGCTTGCTGTATGTAAGTATTCATTATCTACTTTATAAGTGTGTCTAATTTTCTCTTTCATTGTTTAATATATATCCTTGCCTCATTTAAGTATATACTATCTTCTTTATATAATTATCTAATTTACACTTTCATTGTTTACTATATATGTTTGACTTATATATCTATTCACTATCCATTTCATATAATTATCTAATTTACACTTTCGTTGTTTATTACCAACGCTTGAATTATTTAAGTATTCAATATCTACTTTATAAGTGTATCCAATACAAACTTTCGTTGTTTATTGTATATGCTAGCCTTATTGAATCTAACTACTTTATACAATTATTTAATTTACACTTTTATTGTTTATCATATTTAATTGTCTTTTCTAAGTATTCACTATCTACTTTGTATAATTACTTTATTTACCTTTACATTCTTTAGTAGATAGGTTTGTATTACCATGTGCTCATTATCTACTTTGTATACTTATCTAATTTTCACTTTCATTATTTATTATATTTTATTGTCATACCTGAGTGTTCACTATCTACTTTATATACTTATATAATTTTCACTTTTATTCTTTATTATATATTCTTGCCTTATCTGAGTATTCAACTATCTACTTAATACGATAACATAATTTACTTTTTCATTCATTATAATATATGCCTGCTCTTTTTAAGTATTCCGTATCTACTTTATAAGTGTATCCTATTCACACTTTCATTATTTATTGTACATATATTTGCCTTATTTAAATATTCATAATTTACATTATATTATTTACTAATTTACACTTTTATCACTCATTATATAAGCTGTTTTTACCAAACTATTCACAATCTACTTTATAATTGTGTCTCATTTACGCTTTTATTGTTCATTCTATATGCTTTCCTTACCTAAGTATTCACTACTTACTTTATATAATTATCTAATTTGCACCATCATTGTTAATTGTATTTATCTGTCTTATCTAAGTGTTTACTATCTACTTCATACAATTATCAAATTTATACTTTCATTGTTTATTATATATGCTTGCCTTATTTAAATACTCACAACCTTATTTAAGTATTCACTAACTACTTTTTATTGTAATCAAATTTACACTTTTACTATTTATTATATTTGCTTGCTGTAAGTAAGTATTCACTATCTACTTTATATAATTATTTAATTTACACATTCATGGTGTATGTGGTTAACCTATTTAAGTATTCACTATCTACTTTATAAGTGTATCCGATTTACACTTTCATTCTTTGTTATATATCGTTGCTTTATATAAGTATTCCCTATCTACTTTATACAATTATCTAACTTATCTTTCATTGTTTATTATATATGCTAGCCTTATCTGAGTGTTCACTATTTACTTTACATAATAATCTATCTTCCTCTTTCGCTGTTTATTATATATGCTTGTGTTTTATAAGTATTAACTATCTACTTTATAAGTTTATTCAAATCACACTTTCATTGTCTTTTATATGTTTTCCTTTTCTGAGTGTTCGCTACCGACTTTACATAATTATCTAATATCCTCCTTTCACTGTTGATTAGATATAATTTTATTATCTAAGTATTTACTATCTGGTTTATAAGTGTATGCAATTAAACTTTCATTGTGTATTATACATGTTTGCCTTATTTAAGTATTCACTGCCTACTATATAAAATTATATAATTTACATTTTTATTGTTTATTATATTTAATTGTCTTATCTTAGCATTCACTATCTACTTTATATAATTATCTAATATACATTTTATTGTATGTTATATATTTTTGCCTTTTCTCAGTATTCTCTATCTATTTAATAAATGTAACCATTCACACTTTCACTGTTTATTATATATGCTTGCCTTATTTAAGTATTCACTGTCTACTTTATATAATTACCTAACTTACACTTTCATTGTTTATTATATTTACTTTTTTTTTCCAAAGTATTCACTATCAACTTTATAAGTGTATGTAAATCACACTTTCATAATTTATTATACATGCTTATGTTCTCTAAGTATTCACTCTCCACTTTGTACCTAAGAAAGGCTGATATCGGTATTAACACTTTTATTCGTAAGGAGAGAACAAACAACGTTTCGACCTTCCTAGGTCATCTTCAGGTAAAGAACATACATTTTTATTTTAAGTGGGTTTCTCGTCATCAAGAATCACTATCTACTTTATATAACTATCTAATATATAATTTCATTTTGTTTATCTAAGTATCCACAATCGAGTTTATATAATTATGTAACTTATACGTTCATTTTTCACAATATATGCTTGCCTTATGTAAATATTCACAATCTACTTTATATAATTATATAATTTACACTTTCATGGTTCATTATATGTTCTTGTTTTATTTAAATACTCACCTATCCACGTTATATAATTCTCTAATTAACCTTTTCTTGTTTATTATTATATGCTTGCCTTATCTAAGTATTCACTGTCTATTTTATATAATTATCTAATTCACACTTTCTTTGGTTATTATATTGCTTAAATTGTTTATTGCTTAAGTTCTTTAAGTATTCACTGCCTACTTTGTATCCAAGAAGGACTGATGTAGGCATTAACACTTTTGTTCATAAGAAGAGAACAATATTTTTACCTTCCAAGGTCATTACCAGGTTAGGAAGATCCATTTTTATTTCAAGTGGGTTTCTCGTGGGTTTTTCATTGTGTTTATATATGCTTGCCTCATCTATGTATTCACTATTTACTTTATATAATTTTCTAATTTATTCTTTCATTGTTTATTATATACGATTGTTGTATAAGTATTCATTATCTTATTTATAAGTGTGTCTAATTTACACTTTCATAGTTTAATATATATGCTTGCCTTATCTAAGTATTCAATATTCTCTTTATGTAATTATCTTATTTATACTTTTATTTTTTATATACTCTTGCTTTACTTAAGTATTCACTGTCTACTTTATACAATTGTCTAATTTACACTTTCATTGTTTATTATGTTTGCTTGATTTACCTAAGTATTCACTGTCTACTTTATACAATTGTCTAATTTACACTTTCATTGTTTATTATGTTTGCTTGATTTACCTAAGTATTCACTGTCTACTTTATACAATTGTCTAATTTACACTTTCATTGTTTATTATGTTTGCTTGATTTACCTAAGTATTCACTATCATCTTTATAAGTGTATCAAATTTACACTTTCATTGTTTATTAAATGTGCTTAACTTATCTAATTATTCACTATCTACTTTATACCTAAGAATGGCTGATATGGGTATTCAAAGTTTTATTCATAAGGAGAGAACAACGTTTCAGCCTTCCTCGGCCATCTTTAGTTTAAGAGCATATATTTTTATTTCAAGTGTGTTTCTTATCATCCAAAATACTATCTACCTTATATTATTATCTAATTCACAAGTTGAATGTGTTTTTATATATGCTTGCATTATCTAAGTATTCACCATGTAGTTTATACAGTTATCTAACTTATCTTTCATTGTTCATTATACATGCCTGTCTTGTCTAAGTATTCACTGTCTACTTTATAAGAGTATCAAATTCATACTTTCAATGTTTATTGTATGTTTGTCTTATTTCAGTATTCACTAACTACTTTATATAATTATCTAATTTACCTTTTACTTGGTTATTATATATTCTAACCTTATACAAATATTCACTATCTATTTTAAATGCTTATCCAAATCACACTTTCATTGTTTATTAATTATACTTTCCTTATCAAATCATTCACCTATCCACATTATATAATTATCTATTTTACTCTTTCATTGTTTATTATATTTAATTACGTTACTTAAGTGTTCAGTACCTACTTTCTATAATTATCTAATTTATACTTTCATTGTATATTATATTTACTTGCCCTTTTTAAGTATTCACTATTTACTTTACACTTGCATTGTTTATTACATTTGCTTGTCTTATCTAATTATTCACTACTCACTATATATAATTATATAATTTACATTTTCCTTGTTTATTATGACCTAGCCGTATTTAAGTATTCACTCTTTTCTTTACAAATGTATCCAATTCACGCCCCCCCCCCGCTAGTACAGCGGTATGTCTATGGATTTACAGCGCTAAAACCAGGGGTTCGATTCCCCTAGGTGGACTCAGCAGATAGCCCTATGTGGCTTTGCTATAAGAAAACACACACTCACACAGCAATTCACAGTTTCTTTGTTTATTATGTATGCTTGTCTTACCTAAGTATTAACTATCTACTTTATACAATTAACTAATTTACACTTTCTTTGTTTATTACCTCTGCTTGTCTTATCTAAGTATTCAGCTTATATAGTTTTTGAAAACTACTTTAGTAAATTATCTAATTTACCCTTTCATTATTTATCATACATGCTTACCTTATTTTACTGTTCACCTATATACATTATATAGTTATATAATACACACCTTCATAATTATTATATATCCTTGCCTTATCTAAGTATTCACTATCTACTTTATATAATTACCTAACTTACACTTTCATTGTTTATTATGTATGCTTGCCTTATCTAAGTGTTCTCTGTCTACTTTATAGAATTATCTAACTTATACTTTAATTTTTTTTTTTTATTTGATTGCCTTGATTAATTATTCACTGTCCACTTTATTCAGTTATCTGATTTACACTTTCATTGTTTTTTTATATATGCTTGATTTATCTAAGTATTCATCATCTACTTTATAAGTGTATCTAATTTACTCTTTGATTTTTATTATATATGCTTGTCTTATCTAAGCCTTCTCTATTTACTTTATATAATTCTCTAATTTACCCTTTCCTTGTTTGTGATTATATGCTTTCCTTATTCAAGTATTTACCTATCTATACTATATAATTATCTATTTTAAAATTTCATTCTTAAATATATATTTTTGCCTTTTCTAAGTATTCACTTTCTACTTTATTCACTTATCTTATTTACCCTTTCGTTATTTATTATATACGTTACCTTATCTAGGTATTTACTACCTGCCTTATATAATTATCTCGTTTACACTTTCATTGTGTATTATATATGCTTGCCTTACTTAAATGGTCACTATGTACTTTATATAATACCAAATTTATACTTTCATTGTCTATTATATATGTTCTCGTTAACTAAGTAGTATTTGACATTCACTTTACATAATTATCTAATTTTCCATTTAGGTGTTTATTATATATGCTTGTGTTATCTAAGCATTCACTATTCACTTTATATAATTATCTAATTTACATTTTCGTTGTTTATTATAATTTTGCCTTATTTAAGTATTTAGTATATACTTTATAAGTGTATCCATTTCAATCTTTCATCTTTATTACATATGCTTTCCTTATCTGAGTATTCACTGTCTGCTTTATATACTTATCTAATTTACACTTTTGTGGTTTTTATATACGCTTGCCTTATTTAAGTGTTCTCCATCAACTTTATGCAGTTATCTAACTTACCCTTTTCTCGTCAATTGTATATGCTGGCCTTATTTAAGTTTTACTGTCTACCTTATATAATTGTCTAAATTACACTTTCATTGTTTGCCTTATCCAAGTATTTACTATCTACTTCATATAATTACGTAATTTACCCTTTCATTGTTTATTACATATGCTTTCTTATTTACGTATTCACCATCTACTTGATAATTGTATAGAATTCACTCTTTCATTGTTTATTATATATGCTTACCTTATCTGAGTATTCACTATATGTTTTATATAATTGTCTAATTTACACTTTTGGTGTTTATTACATATACTTGCCTTATTTAAGTATTCTATATCAACTTTACCTGCGCAGTTATCTAATTTACCTATTTCTTGTTAATTATATATGCTCGCCTTATATAAGTATTCCTGTCTGCCTTATATAATTATTTAATTTACACTTTCATTGTTTATTGTATATTTTGCCTTATTTAAGTACTCAATAACTACTTTAAATAATTATCTAATTTACCATTTCACTATTTATTATATATGCTTACCTTATGTAAGTGTTCATCTGTGAACTTTACAGAATTATATAATTTATACCTTCATTGTTTATTACATATTCTTGCCTTATCTAAGTAATCTCTATCTAATTTATACAATTATCTAATTTACATTTTCATTCTTTATTATGTATTGTTGCGTTAATTAAATATTCGCTATCTACTTTATAAATGCATCCAATTCATCCTTTCATTGTTTATTATATATGCTTGCCTTATTTAAGTATTCACCTATGTACTTTATATAATTATCTAATTTACTCATTATTTGTTTGTTATATGCCCCCCGCTAGTACAGCGGTATGTCTCCGGATTTACAACGCTAAAATCAGGGGTTCGATTTCCCTCGGTGGGCTGAGCAGATAGCCCTTTGTGGCTTTGCTATACGAAAAACACACACACAGTTTATTATATATGTTTGCCTTTACTCAGAATACTCTATTTTCTTAATACATTTATCTAAATTACCCTTTCCTTGTTTATTATATATCTTTGCCTTATTGAAATATTCACTATCTACTTCATATTAATTATCTAATTTATACTTTCATTCTTTATTATATATGCGTGCCTTATGAAAGCATTCACTATTCACTTTATATAATTATCCAAATTACATTTTTGTTGTTTATTATATATGCTTGCCTTATTTAAGTGTTCACTATCTACTTTACTTTATTATCTAATTTACCTTTGTATTGTTCATTACACTATGTAACAAAACTTTTACTTTTTCTTGCTGCTGCTCGGAAAGTGTTATTTCCCAATTGCTTATGCTTAAAGTAAATGGAAAACACCTATTTTCTCTTTAGTAAATCTTGACTCGTATGTTGTTTTATTCAGAATGAAGATGAGCAAATTTGCCCGTTTTTACATAGAAAATAGGTGAATTTCTAAATGTCATTATCCAGGTCACAAAAGCAAAGCTTGAAGGAAATAGTGGCCATTTTTTGTACTTTTACAACATAAGTAATTAAGAAATAGCACATACTATCCAGGAACAAAATTTGTGTTACACAGTGTTATATATGTTCGTTTCACTTAAGTATTCACTATCTACTTTCTAAGAGTATTCAATTCACACTTTCATTCTTTAAAATATATACTTCCCTTATCTGTGTATTCTCTATCTACTTTATTCAATTATCTAATTTACACTTTCATTATTTCTTATATATGCTTACCTTATTTTAATATTCACCTATGTATTTTATATAATTATGTAATTTACACTTTCATTGTTTATTATATATACTTGTCTTATTTAACTATTCACTGATCTACTTTATACCCAGGCATGGCCAGGTGGGTTAAGTTAAGGTTCGATTCGTAATCTGAGTGTCGCGGATTCGAATCCCCGTCACACCAAACATGCTCGCCATTTCAGCCGTGGGGGCGTTATAGTTTTCGGTCAATCTTACTATTTGTCGTTAAAAGAATAGTCCAAGAGTTGGCGGTGGGTGGTGATGGCTAGCTGTCTTCCCTCCTGTCTTACACTGCTAATTTAGGGACGACTAGCGCAGACAGCCCTCGAATAGCTTAGCACGAAATTTGAAACAAACAAAAAACACTTCTGCATTACATCGTACTCTATAATTTAATAATTTCTGGTGTAACTTGATTTCTCTAAGCACTTATTTGGAAACTCAACAATAAGAGAACTTTCTGGAGGATGCATTCACAATTTTTTCTCCAGTCCGACGAAGAACACATATCCTCCAATAAGATTTAACAAGCTAGAAACAGATTTCATCTGGAAAGATGACATATCACCAATGTTATAACAGTAAGTTGGAATGATGTCTTGCCTAGGTAACCCGGTGATGCCATTAAGTTCTGATTTATATCATTTTGCAGTTAGCCCTTCTTGTTTGGCCAGTTTTCTGTCCAGTGTTCTTCTGGATACCCTAAATGTGTTCATGTCCTTCCTGTTGTAAGACTTCTTTTGACATGGACGTGTTAACCTAATAAAAACACAGTTATAAATCTCAGGCTGTAGTTTTTCGGCTTCTACCTGTCGAAATTCATAGACCAAAGTTCCTTGTAGTCTCATGACATTTCAGGATTATTGATACATTACATTGGGTACCCTACTGTTAGTGTCCATTTGTTTCAAATCATTGCTGGACAGTCAAACAATTTCATACCATATATCATCAGGTTCTGGTACATGACTAGACACGACTCTACACCAAGTACAGAGAAACTGTCGGAACAAAGCTTTGATGTGTTTCTAAAAATATTAAACCAAAAGCATACTGTCTTGCATAGACAAGTGTTTTGACGAATAAATGTTAAAAACTACTTATACAAACAATAATAACAACTCGTTCATGTTTGTTCGAACATATGCTATCTTGTTGTTACGAATCAG
Organism: Tachypleus tridentatus; assembly: GCF_004210375.1. Classification (NCBI taxonomy): domain Eukaryota; kingdom Metazoa; phylum Arthropoda; class Merostomata; order Xiphosura; family Limulidae; genus Tachypleus; species Tachypleus tridentatus. Next base: position 67,156,669 of record NC_134837.1, on the reverse strand, counting down.
GTATTTACTCAGTAAGTACACCGTGTATGTATACAATAACATTAGTATATAATGGTATGTAAACTGTGCATACAAAATGTTACTTGAGGTGTCCGTGGATGGAGAGTACGAAAGAAAACGATAGGTAACTATAAAAAACTGTTACCAATACTCAGTTAGACACCTGTTTTACATAGTGACACAATTTTCCATTAAACGTGTTTTTTAAACAAAGATTTCTAAAGCAAATAGTCGTTATTGCTTCCTTAAAGATACATATCAACGTAAACATAAAGACAAAATTTCTGATGTAAAGAAACAACGTGTAAATCTTTCTTTTACTGTTTAAAAAGAGAAGTCATTTGTCATCTTAAAGTGGACTCGAACAGCAGTCCAGTGTAAGAACAAACGGTCGGTAACTCTTCAAAACACAACATTAATCAAGCTACTTTGTTATGTATAAAATAAATGTTTAGTACAAGTTTATAACCACAATATCTAAGAAAGGGTGGGTTCGGGCGTGAAAGATACCCTCTAACACAGAAAGCAGACAAGATTAACAGAAATTTTACGTTCTTTACGTAAATCTTATGAGAATTAAGGACGAGTTACATACATCACTAGACGAGAGACTTGAAACTACGAGTAAAAAATGATGCTCTACAGAACCACACGAAACAAAGTGGACTGTGAGTTATACGTGTGTGTTTCTGTACAGCATTATGTGGTATAAAACCAGACAGGATAGAACTGAGAGTTCACTACCTGTGTGTCTTTCAATGAAATGTATGATGTGATATAAAACAAGCAAGAGAAAGAACTACATCATTTCTTATTCTCTGTGTAATATGAAATAGTAGAAATGACAGGAACCGTATATTAACGACCTTACAAGCTGTACTATTGGCATGACAGAATTAATTATTATATGATCGTAGCAATCTGAGCTGTTTGTTTAACACGTGAGTTTAACCACGCTAGAAACAGATGGTTGTCAAAATTGCCATTCCAGTGTGGTTCTCTGTTTTAAATGTCTTCTGAAAGTAACTTTGACAGAAATAATTATCCGACAGCTCATGTGTTTCTGGTTTATTTCTTTAGGTCGGTTCAACTGAAATGTCTCTTATTATGTTTTTTATAAATATTTACGAAGCTTAAATAGAAACTTAACTCGAATATCTCTAATGTTATGTTATCTGGTTAATTCCTATGTCCAATTTAGTTTCAAAACTAGTCCCTGTTAAATTTTGGTCTAATATTAATATAGTTCTGAACACGATTTTGATGATTAGAAGTGTGTTTGTTAACATGAAACATGAACATACTACAAATCCTTCACAGTTTAATGTTCCAGGCGATGTTTTACTGGTTGTTTGTCTTCACTGGAAATTATATAGATAGCTGTAAGTTTCTCTCTCTCAGATAATGTGGTATTACTTTAGATAATGGAGAGAAACGACATCAACTCCTTCGTAAACACCCGTGTATTAAGGTTAATCCCTACATACGGAGCTGTTATGTTTACCATCGTTCAAGCCAGATGGCACTGTTACTAATCCGTGTTAATAACGTCTTAGTAAACAAGAATTAATTTGCCATAAACATTGAGACGTTTACCTCTTTTCTCACTGATTATCTGAGAGTTAAATCAACGAATATTTTTCTTTCTTCATCTGATATAGCACTTTATTTGAGCTCAAAACGAACATAACAATATAAAATATCCACTTAAATAAAAACTATTACTCCACATCAAACAGTCATGAAAACCCAAGGAAATCAAAATTGGGAATAAAACCATTGTTATTACACTGGATGATAATGGTTGAAATAAATGGACACATCACTTGTACATATCCAAGTACTATTAGTTTACATAAAATTACGCAAAGCTACACCATGCCTATTTGCGCTAGCCGTTCCAACTTTAGCAGTGTAAGACTAGATAGAGGAAAGGCAGCTAGTTATCTTGCAAACTTTTGGGCTACTCTGTTATCAACGAAGAATTGGATTGACCATAACATTAAAAGGTTCCAAAAGCTGAAAGACCGAGTTTATTTGGTGTGACGGGGTTCGTACCCGTGACCCTCAGATTGCGAGTGGAGCGCCTTAACCACCTGCTCATGTCAAGCACGTATTAGAAGTGAGGGGACACAGATAAAAAGGAATAAGTTGTATCACGTATGATAATTTATTTCGGACGAATCTCGGATTTCTTATGTTATGCACATTTCGTATCACTGTCTCAAATAACCGCAATTTTAATTTGAACTTAGTAGTTAATTAAATCTAAATAAGTATTAAACTTTTGTTATTTTCCAACAAGATTGATACACACAATTTTCCTTTTTAACGCAAATATATTTTAATATGCAAACATGAAAACAGTAGAACTTATAATAACGTTTTATTGCTAATAGTTATTACGAATGATGGTTTATATAAAAGAGTTTAAAGACTTACAAACAGTAATGAGTTTTATGTCTAGTCTAGGACTCTTTTTTTTGGACGATCCAGGTCCGGAATGAACAAATTAATTGTAAGTTGATATCGTCACACACCTCGCTCACACCGCTTACAAGTCCACTTCTTACCGGTGAAGATATTTAATATCTACGTATAAATACCGCGTTACTTCGAATTTAAGACGCCCTCTAATATAAGGCACACTGCATTTTAAAAGAAATTTTCAGGAAAAAAAAGTCTGAATGATGATTAGAAAAAAGTATATATGTTTTTTTTAAATAATTTATTAACAAATCAAAATGTTAATAATATATTCAAAATGAAATATAATAAACTATACAAGAAATTAAGAATTTTCACTACATTAACGTTTCGTTATCTAATCAAAATGTTACTTCGACCTTTCTTTTGACTCACTGCTGTATTCTGAAGTTGAAGTATCTTTATAGGTTGAGTCACTATTGTACCAAAGAATGCCATCTTGTGTTCCATCTTTAATTTTTGACTAAGTGTTGTCCTTCGCTATAGTGATAAACTTTCTCTTTTCATAAATTACTCACACCAACCACGACTAGCTTTGAAAGAAATAACACTGTCTCCTGCAAATACTTTTGTTTTTAACATTAAGACTTCTCTCGTTTCAGACAGTCCTTTATGCCGTAGTTCTAAAATACGTTAAAACGGCGACATCAGTTTCAGGTATCTCCCTTTTCTTGGGCCAGAAAATGACTTATTACTTTTCTTGCAAAAAAACAACTTGGTTTTCATATCATACCAACGACGTACATTGCCTCACTCACTGTATACTTTTTACTAGCTGCACGATTCCCAATCTGTATGGCTCACAAAATAACTTTTATTTGAAATTCGTCATTGTACGTAAAACGCTTTTCCATGAGTAAAAAACGCAATGAAATAGCCTCTGAATAACAAAAAAGGCAGACAAAAACTGAGGACGGTGATATTCAACTACACCGCTTTAGGCGCTGACATCAGCAAATTTGACGTTTTGTACATGTTTTTTAGTCTTTCTAAGCCAAGTTCTTTTTAAAATATACTTCAATCTGTTTATTAATGCAGGATTTTTCGAAAATTTTTGTTGTTCCAGAAAAATTATGTTTACGAGATTTTCGAAGAATGAAAAATAATACCCTTAATTTAAGACACCCCCTAGCGTTTAGCTCAGGAAAATATGAAAAAATGTGCATCTTAAATTCGAAGTAATATTGTACAAACGTTCGAAGTAATTTGCTGAAGTTTAATAGTTTGTAAGGTTCGAAACCTATCAACGTTCTTGGTCAAATATCTATGGTTTTCCAATTAATAGATGTTAATTTCAATTATAGCTTCCTAGTATAGTATTCTCTCTTCCTTCGGCTACCCGCTTTTTTATAGGAATTATGTGATTTTGTAGAACTTTCGACAATATTCTAGCGTGCTTTCGTCAAACAAGTATTTGATTTTTACACTTTCACGTGTAAAAATTTTATTTTGTAATAAACACTTACGCAGCAGGCGTAACTTGTATAATACAGTCAAGAATATACGTCACATGCAAAAAGGAAAACTATACAGAAACAATCATAGGCATTAAAATAATTACAGAATAGTACATCAGTTACAATTGCAACAGGTCATATTATTAGTGACAAGACACAGACCAAATGCACACTAACTGTAAAGTATTAGTACAAATGGCTGGACACACACTAACTGTATACAATGAAACAGGTAGTAATAAAAGTGACAATAATACTTTTCTATCTTAGTTCAGTTTCTATCATATGATCCAGTGTTTCGGCAACTCAAGTCTTCGGGTACTATTCATATTCATTACTAACTATTAATATTTAACTAAATGTAAGCCTGTCGAACTTCCATACTCGACTAAATATCCATCTCTCGAACACTCTTCGATGGAACATTATTTCTTTTACAGAAATCAGGTTAAAGTTGTATGTCACAGTACCCAAAGCTATACAAGTAGTTAAACTGGTGTGAAGCTAGACTTAATTTGGCTTCACTGCTTCCATCACATTTAAAATTATTGGTTAATGAATACAGAAACAAGTTGATTACAGTACAAAGAGCAGGAGATCAACCTGTGCTTGAATGGGTGTACATCGGGCTACATGGTCGTAAGAATGAGAAAACAGTCAGTCGTCACCAACTAGAAACATACAAGTGCTATTTATTACAATATATAATGCAATGAAGAATCCAATTGAACGATAACACTAGAGATATAATGAGATCTAATATGTAGTTGAAGTAACACAAGTTGATTGTTAAGTAGGAATAAGAAAACCATGAATTTGATGTTAATATTGTAATAACATAGTGTTAGAATATCCATGATATACTTAAAGTTATACTGTAAGAATACCCATGATATAGTTAAGGTTCCACTGTTAGTATATCCACGATATAATTCAGGTTCTAGTGTTAGAATATCCGTGATATTGTTAACGTTCTAGTCTTAGTATATCCATGATATAGTTAAGGTTCTAATGTTATAATATCCATGATATAGTTAAAGTACTAACTACTGTTAGAGTAACCAAGATGCAGTTAAAGTTCTACTGTTAGTATATCCATGATATTGTTAAAACTTTACTGTCAGTATATCTTTTATTTTGATTTTACTGGTAGAGCAGTTATATCACTGTTTTAATATAATTGATAGTTACATCATATAAGTTTTTTGATACAACTGAGTGTGGAGTTATACCAATATTTTAATATAATTAATATCAGTTTTTTGACATATTTGATAGTGGAGTTACATCAGTATTTTAATATAATTGACAGTTAAATTAAATCAGTTTTTTGATATAACTCATAGTGAAGTTATATCAGTATTTTTCACTTAGTTGTATTGTAATCATATACTTATAGATTCAAAATGTATATAGTTGTATGTTCGTCAATAGTTACTGTTAATAAGGACAGTTATCTTACGCGTATACTAGATAAAATAGCAAGTTATATATAGATCTCTTATTCATTTTGATCAAGCCAATAGCATGGTTGGATACTGTTTATAACCAACCACTGAAGTATGTTCCATTCATCAAATGTACAGAACATTTGTATTGTGTAATTGGTAAGCCATTGCAACATTTCTAATTAATTATGGCACTGCAGAAGATATTTAGAGTAAGCAATTGAAAGCCCCAGACTCCTGTGGCTGTAGCCAGCTAATGTAAGGATTGTAGAATATTCTATACAAGTGTTTTGCTGCTTCTTATTATGAATGTGTTCATGTTGAAAACCTGAATGGTGTTTCACTGTACAGTGTGTGTATTGTTCCGAGAAGAAAGGATAAAATTCAGTTTTAAGTTCTTGACTACAACTTGAATAACTTAATCTCTATGTTCTGGCCATTATGAATTATTTAATCACATCGGCTGAATCTCATACTCTGATGAAACGTTACACTGTACAACAATTTTTTTGAAAAGTTTTGCTTCCTGAAAAGTTTTTGCTGATTGTAACAGGCACCTGATGGGTATACACAAATATAGTTTAGTTTTGCTTCATCACGAATGAACTCTGAGAAATAGACAATTAACTGTTTACCGGCAATAACGTATTTAATTGCGTTTATGTTTCTGATACACTATTAAGTTCAACATAATTAAAAGTGTTTTGCCTCTGATTTTTGTTTGTGTTCAATGTTCGGTGCATCACGTTGCTGTGTCCAACAGTAGTCAGCAAGCATTGACGAATTCCAGTTGCCCTTATATCGTTTTTCACTGTAGCAATGTCCCGATGAAACTAAAGATTTCGATGAAACGGTACGTGATGGGCAAATTTGGATGTGATTTTCGTGATCAGCAGCCAAAAATCTATAAGGAACACCCAACATTGTTCAAGAAGCAATAACTTTGTTGTGCAGTGTTACTACAATATATCACTGATATATCATATTTACTGTACTTCAAGCAATTCTCACAGACGAAGTAATACATTTAAACAGTGTCCACAAGCAATGTAACACTTACTTACTATACTGTAAGACGTTATTAGTAGAATTTATGTGGATAATACCATGTAATACTTCCCTACTCAGCATACTGTAAGACCGTATTAGAAGAATTTATGTACATCATACCAGGTAATAATTACTTACTATAATCTCAGACAGTAACAGTAGAATTTATATGGAAAATACCACATAATACTTACTCAGTACACTCTAAGACACTATTAGTATAATTTAGGTACAACATGCCATGTAATGCTAACTTACTCAGCATACTCTAAGACAGTATTAGAACAATTGATATGCATCATACCATGTAATACTTACTTACTCAGTATACTCTAAGACAGTATGAGTAGAATTTATGTGGATCACAGCATGGAATATTTACTGATCCAGTATACTCTAAGACAGTATTAGCAGAACTTATATGGATCATAACATGTAATAATCACTTAATATACTCTAAAACAGTATTAGTAGAATTTATGCGGATTACACCATGTAATACTTACTTACTCCGAGTACTCTAAGACAGAATTAATAGAACTTATATCGATCATACCATGTAATTCGACTTACTCAGTGTACTCTAAGACAGTATTAGAGAAATTTATGCCCATCATACGATATAATACTTACTCAGTATAGCCTAAGACGCTATAAGCAGAATTTATGTGAATCATATAACGTAATACTTGCTAATTATATTGTAAGACAGTATTATTAGAATTTATATGGATCATACAATGCAATACTTCCTTACTCAGTATATTCTAGGACAGTATTAGTAGAATTTGTGTGAATGATACAATGTAATACTTACGTACTATACTAAAACTATATTAGTTAAATTTATGTGCATCATACCGTGTAAACACTACTTATTCAGTGTATTCTAAAACAGTATTAGTTAAATTTATGTGCATCATACCGTGTAAACACTACTTACTCAGTGTATTCTAAGACAGTATTAGTTGAATTTATGTGCATCATACCGCGTAACACTACTTACTCAGTGTATTCTAAGACAGTATTAATAGAATTTACGTGGATGATACCATATAATACTGACTGAGTGTTCTCTGAGATAGTACTCATAGAATTTATGTGCATCATACCACGGATTACTTACTTACAATACTTTAAGACAGTATTATTAGAATTTATGACGACCATATCATGTAATACTTACTCTCTCAGTATACCCTAGGACAGTATTAGTATAATTTATGCGTATCACGCCATGTAATAATTATTTACTCATTATACTTTAAGACGTTATTTGTAAAATTTTGGTGAATCATATCACGTAATACCTACTTACTAAACTGTAAAACTGTATTAGTAGAATTTATGTTGATCGTATAAGGTAATACTTACTATATTGTAAGCCAATATTAGTAGAATTTATGTGGATCACACCATGTAATACTTACTTACTCAGTGTACTCTAAGACAGATTTAGTGGAATTTATGTGCATCGTACCACGTAATACTAGCTTACTCCGTATACTCTAAGACGGTATTACTAGAATTTATGTTTTTTATACCATGTAATACTTTCTTACAATACTCAAAGATAATATTAGTATACTTTATGTGAATCGTACCATGTAATACTTACTCATTTTACTCAGTATACTGTAAAACAGTATTAGTGGAGTTTATGTGGATCATACCCTGTAATATATACTTTCTCAGTATACTCTAAGACAGTATTAGTAGAATTTATGTGGATAATACCATGTACTACTTACTGAGTTTACTCTAATACAGTATTAGTAAAATTTATGTAAATCATATCATGTAATACTTACTTCCTGTACTCTAAGATGCTAATCATGGATGCTTTGTGGAAGAGAAAACATAAACATTTTTTTTAATATGAAGTTGTAACAGTATTTGTAGCATCAATGTGAATTGACTTTTGGATGTGGTGTTTGTGTTTGTAGAGCAGTCAAGTACTCTGACTACGAATGTTATGCTCATTCTGTGTTGGCCTAGAATGTAGGTGTTATGTACCAGATATAACTAATTCTTATATACCTTTAACTTTATCAGTGAGAATATTTATACAACCCAGTATCGTCAGTTTCAACATTACCAGATATTTGAAGTTTCGTTGGTGTGTCTGAAATTTGCGCAAAACTACACGAACGCTATCTGCTCTCGTGGTCCCTGATTTAACAGAAGACGAGCAGGGCTACTCCTTCAATGAACAATAGTATAATCGATCGAATCATTATGAATCCTCGCACGGTTGAAGGTGTGAGCATATTTGGTACGACGGGGATACCAACCCTAAACCCTAAAACTGAGTCTCTAGACGTCTGAACACTTGTCCAAAAAATAAAGAACTATTTACACTACCTTCAGCACCTCCTCACTTGTTGCTTTTGCAAACAACTTTGCTGAAACCACGTGAACAGAAGCATGGGTCATGTCCAATAACGTAGAGGTCAAAATAATGAATAAAATATCGAAGCTGACTATAGAGCTCCATCAAATCTGAGAGGAGCTGCTCAGAAAGTTCAAGAAAATCTCCAAAGGACAACACATTATCAGATAATGCTTCGCGTATACACTTTTATATTTCTATCTTTTTATTCTCTTCATTTTCAACAAGCAAACGTAAAGTACAGTTGAAAATTTAAAGTATTATTGTTATACAATATTATTTACACAAAGTTATGGTTCAAGTTTAATTTACAAAAATTATTACTGAGATGCAAACTAAACATATATTTATATTAGGTTCGTGTTAATCTGACAAAAGATACTACATAAAAACCTTATAATCTTCATGACAAATAGCTGATTATTATTCTGATTTATTAGTTAAAGATTTCTATTTTAAATTTCCTACTTTTCCGTTTATTTTGTATAGTTAACGTTATTTACTTTGTTTAGTACAACACTTTCTATAGTAACAGTGTTTAGTAATATACTAGTCGTTCCGTTTATTGTGTATGATTGTTGTTATTTACTTTGGTTAGTATGACAGTTTCTATAGTAACAGTGTTTAGTGACATCTCACACTTTCCATTTACTTTGAGTAGCTTTCGTTATTTACTTTCTTACGTGTGGTAGTTCCTACAGCAAAAATGTTTATTCATATCCCACTCTTTACTTTTATTTACTTTACTTTACTTTACTTATTTACTTTGTTTAGTATGAGAGTTTCTTTCCGTTTATTTTGTATGGTTGTTGCTATTTACTTTGTTTAGAACAAAAATTTTTTAAATAACAGTGTTTATTGATATCCCACTCTTTCCATTTATTTTGTTTTATTGTTGTTATTTACTTTTAGTATCACACCTTGTATAGTAACAGTGTTTAGTGACACCCAGTTCTTTCCGTTTAATTTATATGGTTCTTGTTATTTTCTTTACTATTGTGACAGTGTCTATTGTAACAGTGAATAGTTATAGCCCATTTTTTTCCGTTTTATTTGTATGGTTGCTGTTATTTACTTTGTTCAGTATGTCAGTTTCTGTAGTAACAGCGGTTAGCGATATCCCACTCTTTCCGTCTAATTTGTATGGTTGTTATTTACTCTGTTTAGTTTCAAAGTTTCTATAGTAACAGTGTTTAGTTATAGCCCATTTTTTCCGTTTTATTTGTATAGTTGTTGTTATTTATTTTGTTTATTATAATAGTTTCTTGAGGAACAGTGTTGAGGGATATCCCACTCTTTTCGTTCAATTTGTATAGTTGTTATTTTTCTTTGTTTAGTAGGACAGTTTCTATAGTAACAGTGTTTAGTGATATCCCACTCTTCCCGTTTAGTTTTTATGGTTGTTGTTATTTACTTTGTTTAGTAGGACAGTTTCTATAGTAACAGTGTTTAGTGATATCCCACTCTTCCCGTTTAGTTTTTATGGTTGTTGTTATTTACTTTGTTTAGTAGGACAGTTTCTATAGTAACAGTGTTTAGTGATATCCCACTCTTCCCGTTTAGTTTTTATGGTTGTTGTTATTTACTTTGTTTAGTATGACAGTTTTTATAGTAACAGTGTTTATTTATATCGCACTTTTTCCGTTTAATTTGCATGGTAGTTGTTATTTACTTTGTTTATTATGGTGGTTTCTATACTAACAGTGTTCGGGGATATCCATCTCTTTCCGTTTAGTTTGCATGATTGTTGTTATTTACTTTGTTTAGTATTGCAGTTTCTAAAGAAACCGTGTTTAAGTGTATCCCAAGCTTTCCGTTTATTTTGTATCTTTCTTGTTATTTACCTTGTTTAGTATGACAGTTTATTTCCGTTTATTTTGTATGGTTGTTGTTAGATGCTTTGTTTAGTATGATAGTTTCTAAAATAACAATGTTTATTTATCCAGCTCTTTCCTTTTTTGTTATTTACTTTGTTAGGTTTACGTTTTGTATAGTAACTGTGTTTTGTTATATCCCACTCTTTCCGCATAATTTGTATGGTTTTCTTTATTTTCTTTGTTTAGTATGACAGATTCTATAGTAACTGTGTTTTGTGATATCCCACTCTTTCCGCATAATTTGTATGGTTTTCGTTATTTGCTTTGTTTAGTATGACAGTTTCTATAGCAACTGTGTTTTGTGATATCCCACTCTTTCCGTTTTATTTGAATGGTCGATGTTATTTTCTTTGTTTAGTGTGACAGTTTCTATAGTAACAGTGTTTAGTGATATCCCACTCTCTCCGCATAATTTGTATGGTTCTCGTTATTTATTTTGTTCAGTGTGAGAGTTTCTATGGTAACAGTGTTTAGTGATATCCCACTCTTTCCTTTTAATTTGTATGGTTGTTATTCCATACTTTGTTTCACATGACAGTTTTGAATATTCCTACACAGAAATTGATAAGTAACGTTATGTGATGTTTTACTTTATCTCCATGTTGCGAAGTTTCTAGAATGCAGCTGAGATTGGTTTCTGTCATGAAACATTGTAACGCAACTGCCAATCAAATTCTTTCCATAATTTACATGTTACACTATAACACCTTCTACCTAAGTTTTATTTAATAGGTAAAAACTCTGAATTCTCGTTGACAGGTAATTTAAGTCTTGGAAGATGAAAGTATTAACACCAAAGAATAGAACACGTCAGTTTAATGTCATTTCTCATGCACGGTATATAATTGCCCATCAGTCTTTACATTTAAGGAAATTCACGTGAGATTCTGGATTTTTCAGAAAACATCGGCTAGAAATTAAGAACTGCTTCTCTCTAATTCATGATAAAATGTACAACAGACATTTATAGCAGTTACTAATGCTTTTGGCTTCTATTGTTCATGTCATGTCTTCGTTTTTAGACACGCACAGAACATTAAAAGTAACATCTCAGTCTCTACAGCCATAACAACTGAAAAGACCACTACACTCACTTTACTCATTTTATCGAGTCTTTTGTCCAGCTGTTCACTTTCAGACTGAACGACCAGAAAACCAGTTTTTATGTAGAACTCTACTTTTACATTTTTATATGTATCTATACATTGTAGAAAGGTTACATATGCTTCATTAGTTACTACACTGATATGTAGTAACAGAGGGGTTACAAATGTTTCATTTGACAAAATACTATAGTGTGGTAGCATAGGTTACAAATGTTTCATTAGACAAAATACTATAGTGTGGTAGGAAAGGTTACAAATATTTCATTAGACAAAATACTATAGTGTGGTAGGATAGGTTACATATGTTTCATTAGACAAAATACTATAGTGTGGTAGGATAGGTTACAAATGTTTCATTAGACAAAATACTATAGTGTGGTAGGATAGGTTACATATGTTTCATTAGACAAAATACTATAGTGTGGTAGGAAAGGTTACAAATATTTCATTAGACAAAATACTATAGTGTGGTAGGATAGGTTACAAATGTTTCATTAGACAAAATACTATAGTGTGGTAGCATAGGTTACAAATGTTTCATTAGACAAAATACTATAGTGTGGTAGGATAGGTTACATATGTTTCATTAGACAAAAGTATAGTGGGTAGGATAGGTTACAAATGTTTCATTAGACAAAAATACTATAGTGTGGTAGGATAGGTTACATATGTTTCACTAGATGTAATACTTTCGTGTGGTAGGATAGGTTACATATGTTTTATTAGACAAAATACTATAGTGTAGTAGCATAGGTTACAAATGTTTCATTAGACAAAATACTATAGTGTGGTAGGATAGGTTACAAATATGTTTAGGTATTAGACAAAAATACTATAGTGTGTGTAGGATAGGTTACAAATGTTTCATTAGACAAAAATACTATAGTGTGGTAGGATAGGTTACAAATGTTTCATTAGACAAAATACTATAGTGTGGTAGGATAGGTTACATATGTTTCATTAGACAAAATACTATAGTGTGGTAGGATAGGTTACAAATGTTTCATTAGACAAAATACTATAGTGTGGTAGGATAGGTTACAAATGTTTCATTAGACAAAAACACTATAGTGTGGTAGGATAGGTTACAAATGTTTCATTAGACAAAATACTATAGTGTGGTAGGATAGGTTACATATGTTTCATTAGACAAAATACTATAGTGTGGTAGGATAGGTTACAAATGTTTCATTAGACAAAATACTATAGTGTGGTAGCATAGGTTACAAATGTTTCATTAGACAAAATACTATAGTGTGGGTAGGATAGGTTACAAATGTTTCATTAGACAAAATACTATAGTGTGGTAGGATAGGTTACAAATGTTTCATTAGACAAAAATACTATAGTGTGGTAGGATAGGTTACAAATGTTTCATTAGACAAAATACTATAGTGTGGTAGGATAGGTTACAAATGTTTCATTAGACAAAATACTATAGTGTGGTAGGATAGGTTACAAATGTTTCATTAGACAAAATACTATAGTGTGGTAGGATAGGTTACAATGTTTCATTAGACAAAATGTTTCATTAGACAAAATACTATAGTGTGGTAGGATAGGTTACAAATGTTTCATTAGACAAAATACTATAGTGTGGTGGTAGGTTACAAATTTCATTAGATAGGTTACAATATGTGTCATTAGACAAAATACTAGACAAAATACTATAGTGTGGCAGGATAGGTTACAAATGTTTCATTAGACAAAATACTATAGTGTGGTAGGATAGGTTACAAATGTTTCATTAGACAAAATACTATAGTGTGGTAGGAAACAAATGTTTCATAGACAAAATACTATAGTGTGGTAGGATAGGTTACAAATGTTTCATTAGACAAAATACTATAGTGTGGGTAGGATAGGTTACAAATGTTTCATTAGACAAAATACTATAGTGTGGTAGGATAGGTTACAAATGTTTCATTAGACAAAATACTATAGTGTGGTAGGATAGGTTACAAATGTTTCATTAGACAAAAAACACTATAGTGTGGTAGGATAGGTTACAAATAGTTTCATTAGACAAAATACTATAGTGTGGTAGGATAGGTTACAAATGTTTCATTAGACAAAATACTATAGTGTGGTAGGATAGGTTACAAATGTTTCATTAGACAAAATACTATAGTGTGGTAGGATAGGTTACAAATTACATATGTTTCATTAGACAAAATACTATAGTGTGGTAGGATAGGTTACAAATGTTTCATTAGACAAAATACTATAGTGTGGGGATAGGTTACATATGTTTCATTAGACAAAATACTATAGTGTGGTAGGATAGGTTACAAATGTTTCATTAGACAAAATACTATAGTGTGGTAGGATAGGTTACATAGGTTAGACAAAATACTATATGTGGCAGGATAGGTCATTAGACAAAATACTATAGTGTGGTAGGATAGGTTACAAATGTTTCATTAGACAAAATACTATGTGGTAGTGTGGTAGGATAGGTTACAAATGTTTCATTAGACAAAATACTATAGTGTGGTAGGATAGGTTACAAAAAATACTATTGTGGTAGGAGACAAAATTTCATTAGACAAAATACTATAGTGTGGTAGGATAGGTTACATACGTTTCATTAGACAAAATACTATAGTGTGGTAGCATAGGTTACAAATGTTTCATTAGACAAAATACTATAGTGTGGTAGGATAGGTTACAAATGTTTCATTAGACAAAATACTATAGTGTGGTAGGATAGGTTACAAATGTTTCATTAGACAAAATACTATAGTGTGGGATAGGTTATAGGTTACAAAAAATACTATAGTGTGGCATTAGACAACAAAACTATAGGTGTTTCATTAGACAAAAAATACTAGTGTGGTAGGTTAGGTTACAAATGTTTCATTAGACAAAATACTATAGTGTGGTAGGATAGGTTACAAATGTTTCATTAGACAAAAACTATATAGTGTGGTAGGATAGGTTACAAATAGGTTACAAATGTTTCATTAGACAAAATACTATAGTGTGGTAGGATAGGTTACAAATGTTTCATTAGACAAAATACTATAGTGTGGTAGGATAGGTTACATATGTTTCATTATTAGACAAAATACTATAGTGTGGTAGTGGTAGCATAGGTTACAAATGTTTCATTAGACAAAATACTATAGTGTGGTAGGATAGGTTACATTAGACAAAACACTATAGTGTGGCAGGATAGGTCATTAGACAAAATACTATAGTGTGGTAGGATAGGTTACAAATGTTTCATTAGACAAAATACTATAGTGTGGTAGGATAGGTTACAAATGTTTCATTAGACAAAATATACTATAGTGTGGTGGTAGGATAGGTTACATATGTTTCATTAGACAAAATACTATAGTGTGGTAGGATAGGTTTCACAAATGTTGGTAGCATCAGACAAAATTAGACACCATACTGTAGTGTGGTAGGAGGTCACAAATATGTTCATTAGACAAAAAACTATAGTGTGGTAGGATAGGTCACAAATGTTTCATTAGACAAAATACTATAGTGTGGTAGGATAGGTTACAAATGTTTCATTAGACAAAATACTATAGTGTGGTAGGATAGGTTACAAATGTTTCATTAGACAAAATACTATAGTGTGGTAGGATAGGTTACAAATGTTTCATTAGACAAAATACTATAGTGTGGTAGGATAGGTTACATATGTTTCATTAGACAAAATACTATAGTGTGGTAGGATAGGTTACAAATGTTTCATTAGACAAAATACTATAGTGTGGTAGCATAGGTTACAAGTGTTTCATTAGACAAAATACTATAGTGTGGTAGGATAGGTTACAAATGTTTAATTAGACAAAATACTATAGTGTGGTAGGATAGGTTACAAATGTTTCATTAGACAAAATACTATAGTGTGGTAGCATAGGTTACAAATGTTTCATTAGACAAAATACTATAGTGTGGTAGCATAGGTTACAAATGTTTCATTAGACAAAATACTATAGTGTGGTAGCATAGGTTACAAATGTTTCATTAGACAAAATACTATAGTGTGGTAGCATAGGTTACAAATGTTTCATTAGACAAAATACTATAGTGTGGTAGCATAGGTTACAAATGTTTCATTAGACAAAAAATACTATAGTGTGGCAGGATAGGTCACAAATGTTTCATTAGACAAAAATAGTGTGGCACTATAGTGTGGTAGCATAGGTTACAAATGTTTCATTAGACAAAATACTATAGTGTGGTAGGATAGGTTACAAATGTTTCATTAGACAAAATACTATAGTGTGGTAGGATAGGTTACAAATGTTTCATTAGACAAAATACTATAGTGTGGTAGGATAGGTTACAAATGTTTCATTAGACAAAATACTATAGTGTGGTAGGATAGGTTACAAATGTTTCATTAGACAAAATACTATAGTGTGGTAGCATAGGTTACAAATGTTTCATTAGACAAAATACTATAGTGTGGTAGCATAGGTTACATATGTTTCACTAGACGTAATACTGTAGAGTTTAGTAACAGAGGTTACATATGTTTCATTAGACACAATACTGTAGAGTTGTAACAGAGGTTACATATGTTTCGTTAGACATAATACTATAGTGTAGTAACAGAGGTTACATATGATTTAATTAGTTACTGTAGTGTATGCTGTAGTAACAGAAGGTTTGTTTGTTTGAATTAGTTACTGTAGTGTATACTGTAGTAACAGAAATTTGTTTGTTTGTTTAAATTAGTTACTGTAGTGTATAGTGTAGTAACGGGAGGTTTTTGTTTGTTTGAATTACTTACTGCACTGTAGGCATGCAAATCGTGAAAACTGTTCTTTCCTATCATTTAAGGATTATTTACAAATCAGTAATTAAAAAAAAACTTTTGCTGAACTCGTTTATTATTTTGTTTACTACAATGAACTTTTCCTTTATTATTATGTTTGAGTTCCAGAACATTCGATAAGATTGTTACCTGTTCTAGATGAATTTATATCCAGCTGTTCTTAATATTTTAAGGGTCACATTTTTTGACCAAATGAAAATGAATCAGTTGTATTAAAGTACATTCAATGTTCTATGAATTATTTGTACGTGACTGATAAATATTGATATAATTTTCGAATTCAACATACAGGAATTAATATAGAAGATGTAAACCTTTCAAGACAATAAAACCATCGCGGGTGTGTGTAATCATAGAACATTGTAACAGAATTTATTATTGTTATGATTTATCAGTACTGTTACAGTGTAGTTACATTCGTGTGTTTTAAAACCATTCACCAGTACTGTTACAGTTAATTAGCATTCAATAGGAGTTCCGTGATGTGTTAACATACATCATTACAATAGTTCATGTTGTTGTTTTTTGAATTTCGCACAAAGCTACTCCAGGGCTATCTGTGCTAGCCGTCCCTAATTTAGCAGTGTAAGACTAGAGGGAAGGCAGCTAGTCACCACCACCCACCGCCAACTCTTGGGCTACTCTTTTACCAACGAATAGTGGGATTGACCGTCACATTATAACGCCCCCACGGCTGGGAGGGCGAGCATGTTTGGCACGACTCGGGCGCGAACCCGCGAATTACGAAGCACACGCCTTAACGCGCTTGGCCATGCCGGGCCCTACAATAGTTCATAAGTACTGTTATTTTATCATACACTGTGTTGATAGTAAAGTGTAGTAGAGGGTTCAGCAGTCTTTATTTAATCGAAAATGACGTTGAGACGGGGTGGAAGAAACCATTAACCTTGGTTTGTCAACTTTTCTTCTCGTGATCGGATACAAAAACTGTTCGCACATCACTTGTCATAAGTGTTGCATTGTACTGTGAAAGGAACAGTAAGCCATGCAAGTCTTGGGAAGTAATGAATCTCCTTGATGAATTGTTGCCACTTAGAGTGATCATACATTAGCTTTGACTACTGAAGTTGAACTTTGGAGTTCTATGTTCTTACACCACAATTATTTTTTAAAGAAGTGTAACTTTCAAGCTGGAGATATCAGTGCACTCCTGTTCGCTAATGATTCAATATTCTTAAGATATATTCAGGATCACTCCGAAGTTTATAAATTCTACATTGGACAATATCTTTTTATGACAATGATGAAGGGTATAAATCTCCACCGAATACAGTCAGGAGCTCTATGTCACGGATTGACATAATTTCCATTTGTGATTTAGTCATGTGCCAGTTTATAACTGACCTTCTTGTTTAATCGCCCGAAAGATACAAGTGCCACTTGATCCTGTGGTCAAACTCAGCATCGAGCCTGTTTCTGTGAGCTGAGTGATTGGTTAATGACAGTTAACTTGTGGTCAGAGGGAAGACCAGTTAGCTGTACATAATGGGAGTTAGGTGATGACTATTGAAGGCCCCTAAACAACAGACATTTGGAAGATTGTCTAGAATCGTTTGTAGACCATCTGTCGGATTGAACACACATTAACAGACAGCGCCTCTGTCTTAGCGCGAGCACTCACTTTTACAAGACTAAACAAACGGCCGTTGATTCTTGTGGGGATTCAAATTCCTTCTGCAAGTTTGGAGAATTACAATTCAAAATAGCAGCTAGAAACAGAATGAATAATGTTGTAGCCAATACACAAACTCGTTCGATACTACTGGGAAGGTTTCTTATGTGACACTCCTATGTAACACCTGTTTGTTCATTGGTGAATAATTTCAAAAACCTTCTGTGGGCAGAGAGCAGCTCCCTTTTTAAACTGTCAAAAGATTTGACGGGCATGTTTTGTTTGATAGGTTTTTCCAAGGCGATCATATCGATTTTGCTTCTGTTTGTTTGAAAACTGCAATGACTTTTTGTTAGCACACGTTTGGACAATGTTTGAATCCATTGAAATATCATTATGACCAGAAGTTTTCCTGTGATTGAAAGTAACGAAATACCTCAATAATTTCCACAGTCATGTGATCTCCTTTACGTTTGTGAAATGTTAAAAACAGGACATCCTTGAACTCCTAAGGTGGTTCTTTAGCTTGAAAACATCATTCAAAAAGATAGAAACCATTCTGGTTTTAAAAGTAATTCTATACTTTTTGAAAATGTTGGCAGGTGGACCAGTCAAGTCCATTGTTTAAGCAGGTCCAATCATTTTTATTCAAGTCACAAGTTCGACTTGACTTAATGTGTTGTCCGACATGGTATCTATTACCAGGACTAAAGTGCTAAAAGTTTGTCACTACTAATAACTTAACCCAAGAGATTCCTTAAGGTTAGAAAAAAGACTTCTTTAATGTCAGTTTTGTTTGTCATTGTTGGTACCTTGGCTGACACTTTCAAATCCTAATTCAGCATCACCCCTCCCTTTGTTATCCACAAGAAACCAAAAGAAGGTGTAGTTCTTTTCTTCCTCTTCCTCTGTTACATTAAAGTGAGTTTCTTGAGGTGCAGTGATGTTAATACTGTATTTATACATTTCCCTATTAACTATAAAAGTACGTCATTCAGATCAATTCCCTATTAACTATAGTAGTACATCATTCAGATCAGTTCCATATTAACTATAGCAGTACGTCATTCAGATCAGTTCCTTATTAACTATAGCAGTATGTTATTCAGATCAGTTCCTTATTAACTATAGCAATACGTCATTCAGATCAGTTCCTTATTAACTATAGCAGTACGTCATTCAGATCAGTTCCTTATTAACTATAGGAGTACGTTATTTAGATCAGTTCCCTATTAACCATAGCACTACGTCATTCAGGTATGAAAGTATTTTCTCGATATAAGAGCATGCTGATATTCCAATTTGCAAGTTTGAGTTTCCGTTTCTCGACCAGAAAACTTGAGGCCAGTTGAGTGTGGTAGCCCAGCCAGGTTGGTTTGAGTGGATTATGTTTATCACTTCTTTCCAAGGCAGTCACAGCCATCCTTTAATAGGACTATCTGCTCACTTCAATAAGAAATCAGCCGACTTGCTTCTTCTAATATTCTTACTATCTTATCCACGGTTCTGACCTCTATCTACGCTTTGTCAGATCCATCTTGTGACAGATCCTCCAATTAGCAAACACTAAAAACCATAGATATCCTAAGCATTAACTCTCTCGAAATTGCTATAACACATCCGCGTGCGGGGCAAAGTGGATAATCCTATCCCTGAACACTCCAGTTTGAAAAACCTATCCTCAAAAACTAAATACCTGCCACAGTTTTGTTCTTGTTTCAATAAGAGATTGGATTATTATCTCCACATTGTCCGTCCGTCGCCATTACTCAAACTACATACATGCAATGTCCAATTAATGACTCAAACCTGTTGTCACTATCAGCAGGACTTTCTCTTCATTCTTAGCCCTCGCTGGTGTTTGAGGTGTAGGAACAGCAACGAGGTGTAGATATGCTCTCAGACTGAATCTCCAAGGTTCACCTGAATGCTAGATATGATGGTTGACTGGAAAACAATCTGGGTTTTATTTTGGATTAACCTTCTCCTAGAACCAGTGGCTGTACTTAGTTAATGGCTCTGATTCCGTCAGTTCCAGAGTTCAAAAGTAACTAAAGCATGCCTTCTCTGCTGTTACTCAATTATGCCACCAGTCCAGGTGTTCCACCATCCTGTTCCGTCAATGGTTCGCCATATCCCTTGTTTAGGAGGCTCTGGGGTTACCGACTTTTGCCCGTAGTTCTATGGCTACAGCAAACCTCACAATCCCTCTGTAGCAGCTAAGTCTTATTGGCTAATACTGTATTGTTACTATTGATTATTAGAGGTACAGTAAACTATCCTACAATGAAGTTCTTATCAAAATAAGCTAAGTACGACAATCAATAGCTATAACTAAACTTTTTGTAACCAGTAAACTGCTGTTACGTTTTCATTTATAAAACTTTAAATACATTGTTACACTAGTGGTCTGTTTTCTTTGAGTGATATCTTCGGTCGTTATCTTAATAGTAAGGTTCTCTGTCGAGCTAGATTAGAAAGTTCAGACTACTCCTAAAATCTCATTTTAAGCTCACACTATAAACTAAGTTTCATAACTTAAGTTTAAAACGTAATAAGATAAATATTAAAAAGAGACGTTAAACTTTCTAACCAATACTGTTGATGAAATTAACATTAAATAGGATTATAATATAACTCACGGAATGCAGACAAACATTAGTGGTTTGCTGGTGGACCATCGTAGGTTATTAAAAGGTTTGTTACAATGATTTATCATTCAGTGTTTCTAGAGTACTGATTGTTCGTTTTTTTTTTAATTTCGCACAAAGCTACTCGAGGGCTATCTGAGCTAGCCGTCCCTAATTTAGCAGTGTAAGACTAGAGGGAAGGCAGCTAGTCATCACCACCCACCCCCAACTCTTGAGCTGCTCTTTTATCAACGAATAGTGGGAATGACCGTCACTTATAACGCCCCACGGCTGAAAGGACGAGCATGTTTCGCGACGGGCATGCGAACCCGCAACCCTCAGATTACGAGTCGTACGCCTTAACACGCTTGGTCATGCCGGGCCGTTTCTAGAGTAAAACACCCCATATTGTCATTGTTGCCAGTTAGTGTTTAGTTACAGCTAAGCACTATACAGTTACACTATGATAAATATTTTAGTACTGTTACAATGATTTATCATACGGCATACCAATAGTGAACATTGTGTACCAGTCTTTAAAGCTTAAATCCTAAAGCAACATGTTTCTACCTAATATTCGGCTGGCATGACGAGGTGGTTAAGGCACTCAACATGTAATCTTAGGGTCGCTGGTTCGAATCCCCGTTACACCAAACATGCTCGTCCTTTCAGCCGTGGGGGCGTTTTAAGGTGAATGTCAATACCACTATTCTTTGGTAAAAGTGTAGCCCAACAGTTGGCAGTGGGTGGTGATGACTAGCTGTCTTCCCTCTAGTCTTACACCGCGAAATCAGGGATGACTATCGCAGATAGCCTTTCAGTAGCTTTGCGCGAAATTCAAAACAAACCAAACCAATCTACACTACATTCAGGTGAAGAAAACAGCTACAACCCACGTGAAAGTCACATGATTGAGACAGAATAATGATTATATAATTTTTTTCACTTTATCTTTCACAAAACAGGTAAACTTCTACACCTCTCACTCGATGACACACGAATTGTGCCCGGTGTCATATACCAACCTACCCTCGAAGTAAAGAATAGAAGATTCCCGCAGTGTAACACGTCACACAACAATATTCTTTTTCACATTTGCACCAACGCTATCAAGCGGAGGAAAGCATCTCTTTAGGCGATATATCTTCGCGGTTCCGTCGCTTGGTTACAGTAACGAGTGGTATTATGTCCTCCGTAAGAAGCTTATGACATATAATAGTAGTTTAAATAGATTACCTTTTAACACATGACTACAAGTCTGAATATGGAGTGATGTTTATGAAAGAAGTCCAGTTTAGTGATGAATCTTCCAGTTCCACATTTGATAAATATTTAGGTGAAGTGACACAATCAATCAAAATTCAGAGATTGCTTTTCAAGCTTTTTAAATAATACACAAATATATAACTTCATAATTGAAAACAGTCACGTAGAGGTATTTTGAAGGCGTGGTCTCAGTTATATAACCTTATCCAAAAACGTTTGAACACCGTGTTACTTATTAAAAATCAGTATATTTCTGTGTTTTAACGTGCTGTGATATGTTCCTGTGATTCTGTTTTTCGTCTGACCTTTGCTACTGTTTACGAAAGAAACAAGACGGTAAGTTCACTTTCCGTCAAATAATACTTTAATTAAAACAGTTGAATAACAGAGAACGTTAAGTTAGCAAAATATCACCATCAGTTGTTTCTCTAATCAGCTGTGTGGTTTAACAATATTAGATAATAAGTTATTGTGTGTCATCTGATAGTGTTAGATCATCAGGTATGTTGTACGGCCTGATAGTGTTAGATCATCAGGTATGTTGTACGGCCTGATAGTGTTAGATCATCAGGTATGTTGTACGGCCTGATAGTGTTAGATCATCAGGTATGTAGTGTGGTATAATAATGTTAAATAGGTATGTTATGTGATGTGTCGTGTGGTGTGATAATGTTAGATAGTTGTCTCGTGTGATATGATAATGTTAGATAGTCAGTTGTCTCGTGTGGTATGATAATGTTAGATAGTCAGTTGTCTCGTGTGGTATGATAATGTTAGATAGTCAGTTGTCTCGTGTGGTATGATAATGTTAGATAGTTGTCTCGTGTGGTATGATAATGTTAGATAGTCAGTTGTCTCGTGTGGTATGATAATGTTAGATAGTTGTCTCGTGTGGTATGATAATGTTAGATAGAAATGTGTAGTGTGATAATGTCAGATAAGTATGTCGTGTGGTGCAATAATGTTAGATAGTCTGCTATGTCGTATGATAATGTTAGATAGTCAGTTGTCTCGTGTGGTATGATAATGTTAGATAGAAATGTGTAGTGTGATAATGTCAGATAAGTATGTCGTGTGGTGCAATAATGTTAGATAGTCAGTGGTCTCGTGTGGTATGATAATGTTAGATAGTCAGTTGTCTCGTGTGGTATGATAATGTTAGATAGAAATGTGTAGTGTGATAATGTCAGATAAGTATGTCGTGTGGTGCAATAATGTTAGATAGTCTGCTATGTCGTATGATAATGTTAGATAGTCAGTTGTCTCGTGTGGTATGATAATGTTAGATAGTCAGTTGTCTCGTGTGGTATGATAATGTTAGATAGTTGTCTCGTGTGGATAATGTTAGATAGTCAGTTGTCTCGTGTGGTATGATAATGTTAGATAGAAATGTGTAGTGTGATAATGTCAGATAAGTATGTCGTGTGGTGCAATAATGTTAGATAGTCTGCTATGTCGTATGATAATGTTAGATAATCAGGTTTGTTGCGTGGGCTCATAATATTTGACAATTTAGTGTGTTGTGTGATCTGTTAAGGTCAGAGAAATACCCATTTCGTTTGGTTTGTTAATGTAAGGCAAACAGGCATATCGTGTAGTCTGTTAGTGTGAGATAATTGGAAATTTACTGTTCACTGATAATGACAGATAAGCCGGTATGTATTGTACACTAATAATGTGAAATAAGTCGTTATTTGCTGTGTACTGGTAAGTCGGTTTTGGTGGACAAGACTGATTTTAATATATCATTTTAAAACAAGTGGATTATTTTCTGTCTGTTTATTGTTTGAATCTATTACCAACAAATCACAGACACCTACTGTAGAGATTCCAAGCCCATATTCAAATCTCTGATAGTCGATAAGTGCTGTACACTGATAATGTATCATATGGAACGTTATTACGAATGAAAGAGTCTGATGCCCGATACATGAAGCTAGTGAAGCTCCGGGTAAGTTATTGAAGTAATTCTTTGTTTTGTAATTCACTTTAAGGATAACAATGTTTATGGCAGCACATCCTTTGGATAGGAAGAGCGACACTTGAATCGTGGGGGAGGTCTGTGATCGTTTAGCCACCATGTACAAGAGTTGTACAAAAGATGAACCTGACATTTTCAGGTATTAAGTAAACTTCTTTAAGTTTCTAGTTTTAATCTAAAAGTGTTTGAGCCCCTATAGCAGAGCTTTGAGAAATCAATGTGTGATCTACAAGCAGTGTCAGTAACAACTTATCACAAAACCAAATTTCTTTGTAACAGTCATATTATTGATACGTCATCACTATGATTATATCAAATACACAATAATTGATAACTAATTGTTGCATAATTTAAGGCGTAACTTCACGACCATTTCTTGTGAGAGTCAAAAGTGAATGATATGCTATTTGTAACATCAGTTGGAATATGACAGTTCTGGTTCTGGTTCAAGCATAGTTTGAAGAGAGATCAGATGGAATATTTACAGATTGATTTATAGACTAACATAGTAGACTGTGACTCCAACAAGAACAAATGCAGCTAAGAACTTAAATTCAAGTGATAGAAAAATAATTTAAGCAAACAGGACACCTCACAATATTCTTTTGTAACTTCCTGAAATGTTAAGAGAAGCCACAAAAAATTAACTTAAACAAACGAATAAGAAATTCGTTGATAGGAAAAGAATAAATATAATCAAAACATTTCTGTGTAGAAGTACAGACTACAGTAAACCAACTGAAGATCATGAACCTTCAACCGACTATAGTTGTTAAGTATACTCAATGTGTTGTATCATTCTGGTTACAGTTTGCGTTCTTTTGGACATCCTTGTCATTTACATTCCAGTAGAAGTTCATCACTTATGATGATGAGGCCAACTTCTTTGTCATGTCATAATTTGGGTTAATGAGTAAAATTCTTGATAAACATGGATATAAGAAGTGGAAATAAAAAAAACCTTTTTCGTGACACATAGTTGTGTCGACGATGTTCCATCTCTCCTCCTCGAATAGTTTGCAAGTTAAACTGCAACAAAAGTATTTGTTCTGAATCCCTGCCCTAGAGCGTAATTTACAATTTTGTACCACTGGAGTCTTTACTTCATACAATTCTTGAACTGCTTATTGGAATGACAATAATTTTCTTTTCCTTGTCTCAGCTCTCTTTACTACGTCTGTCTGGGAAGGTGATGGTCAGACATTCTGATCACATAACCAGTCCATCTGAGCTGAGCTTTATGGAGCATTGTCTCGATGCCATACGTGCTCACCGCTGAACCACAATTTTTGTGTCTTCGTCTTACTAGCAAACGCTCGTGATTGAACGGAAGAAACACTTGTGACAGTGCTCTAGTTTATTGGGGTATATTCTGTATTGGGTTCATGTTTTCCAGCCACACAGAAGGGAGAACAGAACAACAGTCTGTCTTCTACATGGAGTCCATGTTTCCCAGCTATACAGAAGGGAGGACAGAATAACAGCTTGTCTTCCACATGGAGTCGATATATCCCAGCTATACAGAAGGGAGGACAGAACAACAGCTTGTCTTCCACATTGAGTCCATGTTTCTCAACCATGAAAGAAGTTTGTTTGTTTTTTAGAGTAAAGTCACACTGGGCTATATGTTGTGTCCATAGCGGGGAATGGAACTCTGTATTATAGCATTGTAAGTTCGTAAACATGTCCCACTGACAGACTTACAAAAGGGAGGACAGAACTACAACTTGGTACATCATTAAACCATAAATAAATAAATTACCTCAAGTTTAAAGAGTTTCCAGAATACTTAAATGTGCCTAACGTGTTTTTGCCGTCAATTTTGATGAGACCTCACTATTTCGCCTTTTCCATCTTGAATAATAATTTCCGTGTCTTTACTCTTTACTACTTTCTGGCTACTTCATCTCAATTGACTAGTTATAATCTGACTTTATAAATAACGAAAGTAGTTGTATTATATAAACTACTAGATAATTTTATCTCAGATATTATCCTAAAACTTTGCTTTTCCATTTTCAATATGCGAAACTTCATAACGGTTCTATATTTATTATAAAAAACAAATTGCAGATGTTACCAACATCTGAAATAAAAGTTATTACATTCTTCTTATTTCAAACCGTAGTGGACAAATTAAATGTCTATGGAATACTTTTTTTTGATATAACACTTCTAAGCTTGTTGGTTTTCTAATACTTCACAGGTTTAACCGAACATTATAATCGTATTGTTCACGTCCGTTTGCTGTAACTTTACCTTCTCTGGTCTTTGATGATGGATTATTGTGTTAATCTTCACTTCGACGCTTGCTCTCATATATTTTCTATATAAATTTTTGTAAACCAAAAGTAAGAAATGTTCAAAAAACTGTAATTCCAAGCTTGTCATATTCAACCACCATCAGAAACTCACGATACCGCCAATCAGGGAGAGCAGTGGATCCTATCTAAGGCTAATATACAATCCAGTGATCTAAAGATATTATCGATGGTTAGGGATGGATATATGTATCTGAGTGTATCCCATTTCCAACTCATGTTGCTTATTATAATCAAGGGAAACAGTAGACATATTTGATTAAAATCACGAAGATGGCGAACCGAAAAGACATTTCGTGTGTGTGACAGACTTCAGAAAATGGCGACCCGTCAAGAAGCCCTGTGTGTGTGACAAACTTCTGAAATCCATTTTGGACTTTGGACTGAGAAAATTATTGAACTTATTACCATGGTAACATTGGAAGAACCATAGAAGATATAGAGTTGAAGTACAATCGTATTTTAAAATAAAAACATGTGATAATCTGATAAAAAAGTGTTACTGAGTGAGGGTTAAAATACTTACATAAATATAAACCACCTGTGTCGATGAGTGAGGGTTAAAATAATTACACAATAGCAGTATAAACCACTTGTGTTGTTGAGTGAGGGTTAAAATAATTCCATAAATATATACCACTTATGTCGATGTAACTGTTGTACCGTGTATCCTGTTTCCTATGTAAACGTCGTTTGTACAAAAATCTAGAAATAAAACAGTATTATCAAAGTAACGGTGTATTGAAAAGAACAAACTCCTTTCTCTGAGTTGAAGGCAAGTGAGGAAGTAACGACCCTAACTGCATCTGATGTCTGGTAGTAAAGTGTTAAAAATATGTTGAAAAAGTATTGTGACAAACAGAATTGCCGACTAAGTATCTAAATATTTACACAAATTGAAGAATTAAAACTTTGGTATCTATAAAACACTGTGAATACACATACTTAGTAAACTAATTGCATGAATATAGAAAAAAAAACATAATACAGTAACTGATTCACGGGTCTTTCAAGAAATACAAATAATTATTGGTCATGAGAATAGAACAAGACAACAATTATTGAAACGTTTACTTCCCGTCCAATAATATCTTAATATGTACCGACCTAAACATTAGTATCTTCCTACATAAACATTGATATGTACCTACCTAAACATCAGTATGTTCCTACCTAAACATTAGTATGTGCCTATCTAAACTTTAGTAGTACCTACCCAAACATTAGTAGTGCCTACCTAAAAATTAGTATGTACTTACGTAAACATCATTATGTACCTACCTAGACATTGTTAAGTTCCTATCTAAATATCAGTATATACCTACCTCATTATGTTATAAATCGTTGTTTACCAACTTATTAAATGTCTTCTTCGATAAATGATGTCCACGTTTCTTGCTTGCTCTGTTGTTTATAAGGTGTTACTTCAGACAGATTGACTATATAACAACAGTGTGTTGTTTATAGGTAGTTCATTGAAAAAATTGACTGTATAGCATATAATGTGTCCTTTATAAGTGTTACTTGGGAAAGATTGACCGTATAACATGCAATATATCGTTTACAATGAGTTATTTGGGGCTGGTTGACCATATAACATAAGATATATCGTTTATAGTGGGTTAGTTGGGACAGAATGACCACAGTGTTTGGCACATTAGTTAAAAAGACTGCCAGACTCAAACATAATTGTTCATAATTTAGAACATCGAACTAGAAGTAGGATAAATTCCCCTTACCATTACTTATTGTCAGATGTATATCACTAGTAGATGATTTGTTACTTCTTTCCATTACTTATTGTCAGATATATATCACTAGCAGATGATTTGTTACTTCTTGAATCGTATAGTAGTGTCATATTACTTCTGGTTAGGTCTAAGCTCAGTTTCATTTGTCACATCTTGTGAAACCTGATACCCAATTGTGTCGATTATTCTGTGGGGTCTAATATAGTGAACTTAGTGGGTTTACAGTTGTGTATTTCATATGTGTTACGTCCTTACAAGGACACACTTTGATATATCACGTTTTTATCTGTTCTACGTGTGTTACGTCTATATAACGCAGAGTTTGATATATCACATTTTTATCTGTTCTACGTGTGTTACGCCTATATAACGCAGAGTTTGATATATCACATTTTTATCTGTTCTACGTGTGTTACACCTGTATATCGATAGAGTTTGATATATCACGTTTTTATCTGTTCTACGTGTGTTACACCTGTATATCGATAGAGTTTGATATATCACGTTTTTATCTGTTCTACGTGTGTTACACCTGTATATCGATAGAGTTTGATATATCACGTTTTTTATCTGTTCTACGTGTGTTACACCTGTATATCGATAGAGTTTGATATATCACGTTTTTATCTGTTCTACGTGTGTTACACCTGTATATCGATAGAGTTTGATATATCACGTTTTTATCTGTTCTACGTGTGTTACACCTGTATATCGATAGAGTTTGATATATCACGTTTTTCTCTCCTTTGTTTGTGTGTGTGTTACACCTGTATATCGATAGAGTTTGATATATCACGTTTTTCTCTCCTTTGTTTATATTGACTTTTTCATGAAGTTGTTCAAATATTTCTTCTCTATGCCATGTGTAACTTCCTAATATTGTTTATATTTAGTATTAATACAAAAACAGATGAAGAGTTATCTATACTGAGTCCACCACGGGTATCGAAATGCAGTTTCAGACGATAAACTTACCGCTACCACTGGAACAGCTTCATTAGGAAATTTCGTAGTTGAAATATATCTTCTTGTTTCTTTTATATTTCTTGTCGTGCTTGAATTCCTTATATATGATCACAGAGTATATATTAATGTAAAGCTGCATATATCCATCTGTCTGTATCTAACCTATATTAAAGCTGATGTGGACAACATCACGTAACGCTACGCTTGATTTATTTTGATGTCTTGAAATAGGAGGAATTATAACAACCAAAATGCATTTATACAGAAGAAATAGTTCAGATCCTGTCTACATATTACAGTTTTATTGACGAAGGTGTAAGGAGGCTGAGAAGTGGACGTGAAACCTTGTAAGTGTAGTGAATGTTGATATAACAAGCTTGAAGTAAAGACATAGTGTGGGATTATTTATCCGAGAGCCGAGTGCATAAAATTGATCATGAAGTAAGAATATTGATCTAATTTTAAAGTTAAATCGGTTCTGAATAAAGCCATTTTTCTGTTGTATGACCAACAAACGTTTTCAATCAACAGAGATTTTGAATTAAGTAATGTAAATACATATAATATTACTGTCTCTTGTACTTCCATGTAACTATCCCATAGAGTCATGGGGAAAAACATACACATTTCCAGTTTTGCGTTTAGAGGTTTTCATGAGTGTTTTTGCTTATTTTACTACTAATTCGCCCCCTGTTGATGAATCTTTGTCAGATTTGTTGTGTAGGCTTTTCGGGTCTATGATGAGATACATACAAACATTCAGTTGTACATATTATGTTTTCAGTTTTTATGGACGTTTCTACATTTATTACAATTACTTATAAAGAAAGCAAATTTTCATGTCCAAAGATAGTCTTTCACTAATCATGAACTAAATAACTTCTGTCCAAGGTACGTGTACCCCTTTCTCTAGGTTTAGTCTGTACATTCGATTTTATACTTTCAGTACACAGACTAACAACAGTATTAGATTATACTGGTGTTGCTAAGAAACATGACATGAAAACCGTTGTTTGAACGTAGTGTTGTATAAGTAATAAGTTATTAATCTAACTGACATTTACCGATAGTTATTCTATAAATACGCCATAAATTAATTTAAGAATGGGATTAATTTTGATTGACTTATAAAGTAATTTATCAACATTTGACTGCCTTGATTGCACTTTCTCCCTCTTTATTGGTCAAGCTTGATTCAGCAA
Organism: Tachypleus tridentatus; assembly: GCF_004210375.1. NCBI lineage: Eukaryota > Metazoa > Arthropoda > Merostomata > Xiphosura > Limulidae > Tachypleus > Tachypleus tridentatus. The sequence continues at coordinate 67,126,298 of NC_134837.1, read as the reverse complement.
AATGTATTTATTTCAGTTAGCTGTGAAATGTGAAATTAGGGTATACTATAAAGTGGGGGTGGTAGCACTCTTTTCGTCATAATTGATGGGCAGTATTCCAGTATATGTATGTATATGTATTTAAACAAACACACTTCAAAAGAAGTCGCACCCAATAATGATATATTGAACATCTACGTTACGTATTAGGACAGACATCACCTTATCATATGAATCTAACTGTATTATAGGTCAAATAATTCAATAAATATGTACTGTTTCATGTGCTTAGGCTAAAATACTGGGTTTATATACAGAGAGACATTGTAAACAGTAAGATATATTCCTTCTATTAGTTTTAAGATATATATACACTATTGCATGTATGTGTTAATATCAGATTCATGATTCCACATTATTCATGTTGATTGATTGAGTTACATTAATATATAATTGTAAAACAGTACCTGGGTGTATTATATCCATGTATAACTAACTATTCACACTATAAATCGCATTATGTATCGTTCAAGAATCGATTATTTAGTATTTGTGGGGAACTATTTGTTATCTGTTCTATTTCTTTACAATGTTAACAGATTCGCTACTTATGTTTGTTTTACGTAGCTTTTTATGGAATGTAGATTTGACGTTTTCGTTCGAACATATATCGATGTTTACTAACGGGTCAAACCTTACGAAAGGTGAATGTATCTAGTAAAATGTTTTATCACAATATGTTCGATGCTTGAAATAAAAAGCTGTTAAAATAAAGGTTTAAGAAAATAAAATTATGAATATCATGTCCTTCGATTCTGAAAGCAAATTATATGTTGAATAATGTGACGATAATAAACTCTTGACTGTTTGTATAATAGTCCTCACAACGACAGGTAATAAGACCAAAGCCGTCCTCAACTACATTTTTAAAAGTTAAAATAACTACCATGACTAGTAACGTTTACAATGAACCATATGTAACCGTACTTAAAATTAATCATGATGAATAATTAAATTTACATAAGTTAAATGTAACTGCTTGTAACCATAAGTAGAGCCATCTGTAATGAATGGTGACATTTATATAAGCTAAATTATACTACGTGTAACCATAACTAGAGTCATCTACACTGACTGGTAATAATTTTATCATGAAAATTATACTACGTATAACCATAACTAGAGTCATCTACACTGATTGGTAATAATTTTATCATGAAAATTATACTACGTGTAATTATAACTAGAGTCGTCTACACTGATTGGTGATAATTTATATCATGAAAATTATACTACGTGTAATTATAACTAGAGTCGTCTACACTGATTGGTGATAATTTATATCATGAAAATTATACTATGTGTGACCATAACTAGAGTCATGTGCAGTGACACGTGATATTTCAGTATTTGGTGCTTTAGGGCGCAAAGCAACTAGGCTGTCTGCGCCGTGATATTTATATCGTGTAAATTAAACTACGTGCAATCATACCTAGAGTCATTCATAATGACTGGTGACATTTATATCATGTAAATTATACTGCATGTAACTATAACTAGAGTCATATCTGCAGTGACTGATGATACTTATACCAAGTAAATTGTACTATGTGTAACCGTAACCGCAGTGACTGGTGATACTTCGTGTAACCATAAATACAATATTTATGTAAATTGTTTAAGTATTGTCTTGCTTAATACTTCGTGATTTTGTGAAACTTTATTTAAAGTTCATATAAAAACAACTTAAACTTGTACAAAACGATATAATTTAGGCTGTCGTAAGTTTCCTACTTATTGTATTACAATATATGTTTTATAGCTTTGATGTTTATTATATTGAAATAAAAGTATTTATAGTTTCGTATTTATTACTGTGTTTTTTTCACTAACATTTCCTTTCAACTTATTTTATAGTTACTTCTCTTCCATGGCCCGGCATGGCCAAGCGTGTTAAGGCGTGCGACTCGTAATCTGAGGGTCGCGGGTTAGCATCCCCGTCGTGCTAAACATGCTCGCCCTTTCAGATGTGGGGGCGTTATAATGTGACGGTCAATCCCACTATTCGTTGGTAAGAGTAGCCCAAGAGTTGGCGGTGGGTGGTGATGACTAGCTGCCTTCCCTCTAGTCTTACACTGCTAAATTAGGGACGGCTAGCGCAGATAGCCTTCGTGTAGCTTTGCGCGAAATTCAGAACAAACAAACAAACTTCTCTCCTACTTATTACATTAAAATTATATTTTTTTATTTCCTACTTATTATCTCCTGGTTGGACAGCAATTAGTTTACAGACTTACAACATTAAAACTAACAAACAGTTCTGTCGTAGCTATTAAATTAATTTTTACAGCTATTTCGTTTCTATTTATTGAATTAAGTCTTTTGTTACTTACGTTTTAATTAGTATATTTTATTATTATTATTTACTTCCAACTTATGTTTTCTGCTACTACTATTAAGAACTCTCAGAAATCCGGGTTTCGATATCCGTGGTGGACGCAACACAGATAATCCATTGTATAGCTATGCATTTAACAACAAATCTATATTAACTTTTTTTAAATTATTTCTTTCTTATGTGTTATATTCTATGTTTATGGTTGTTTTTTATTTATTATACCCATAATATTATTTATTTTAAATTTATCACATTAAACTTTAATTGTTTATATTTATTGCATTAAATTGTTAACGTTATTTATTTCCTATTTCTTATATTATTTTGACAGTCGTTATCCCTGGTTTCAAATATCATACTTTTCAAGTAATACAAGCGAGTAAGACGAGAATCACGTAGGCCCGGCATGGCCAGATGGTTAAAGCAATCGACTGATTATCCGTAGGTCGCGGGATCGCATCTCCATCACACCAGACATGCTCGCCCTTTCAATCGTGCGGGAGTTATAATGTGACGGTCAATCCCACTATTCGTTGGTAAAATAGTAGCCCAAGAGTTGGCGGTGGGTGGTGATGACTAGTTGCCTTCCCACTAGTCTTACACTGCTAAATTATGGACGGCTATCGCAGATAGCCCTCGAGTAGCTTTGCGCGAAATTCGAAACAAACGAAACCGAGAATCATGCAGACTTTGTGGAAACTTTCTGTTTCCACAGATCAGAACGCGGTTTACTTCTTAACAGTGTAATATCATGTACAGGGTGGCCCGTAAGTCCCTACTCATCCATATATCTTATGTATCCAGTGTATCTGTGTGCTGTCCCTCATTCTCGCTGCATAATATTATGCGATGCCATGTTCTGTGAGACATTTTCCTCAACATAGCAGGGGTTATTGTTCCAAATGCCGCGGTAACAGTTGCCTTCAACTCATCATTAGTATTATAACGTTGTTTATTATAACATATGGATGGGTAGAGACTTACGGGCCACCCTGTAGATAAATCACTGAGAACTGTACAACTCAACAGTGATTGACTTCACGTGAAGAATCACATTAAGAATGTTCCTTGACGAATCTCCTTGAGCATCTGTCTCAGGATAAAGAAAACACTAACAATTATTAACACCAACGATTACGACAGTAAAAATCTCTTCATACAAATTAATTCTTGAAACAATGTTGTGAAACTTAGTGAAATAGATGACAGTCACGACCAACAAGCACAGGCCTAACACAACCCCACACCTCTACAATCAACTAACATTAAACAGTTCTGTTAAAAACGTATGAATAAAATGTTAAAACTATTGTACAACAGAAGTAATAGCCTAAGTGTATTAACAACTCGGTTAGTGTTAGTTTTTATCATTTGTTTAGGTTTTAACTGTTCTAATTATACAACTTGGTTATCAGTAGTTTTATGTTGTTCTTGTTTTAACTATTGTAACTACACAACTTGATTATCAGTAGTTTTATGTTCTTCTTGTTTTAACTGTTGTAACTGTACAACTTGGTTATCAGCTGTTTTATGTTATGTTCCTATTTAATAATTAGTATTTTGTTTCTTACATTAACACCTCAAGTATAAAACTTGGTTATAATTAGTTTTTATTTTCTTTCATATGTGAACGCCTTAAGTATAAAACGTATTTATAATCAGTATTTATTCTGTTTCTTATATAAACACCTTAAGTATAAAGCGTAGTTATAATTAGTTTTTATTCTGTTTCTTATATAAACACCTTGAGTATAAAACGTATTTATAATCAGTATTTATTATGTTCCTTATACAAACACCTTAAGTATAAAGCGTAGTTATAATTAGTTTTTATTATGTTTCTTATATAAACACCTTAAGTATAAAAGGTAAACATATAATTAGATTTTATTCTATTTTTTATATAAACACCCTAAGCATAAAAGTTGGTTATAATTAGTTTTTATTCCATTTTTTTATAAACACCTTGACTATAAAACGTTGTTGCAATTAGTTTTTATTTTGTTTCATATATAAACAGGTTAAGCTCAAAACTTAGTTATGATTAATTTTTATTCTGTTTCTGGCATAAATACTTTAAGTATTCAACGTAGTTATATCTAGTTTTTATTGTTTCTTATATAAACACCTTACATATAAACGTAGTTATAACTAGTTTTTACTCTGATTCTTATATAAACATGTTAAGTTCAAAACTTAATTATAATTAGTTTCTATTCTGTTTCTTATATAAACAACTTAACTATAAAACGTAGTTATTATATTAATAATTTAAAGACATTTGTATTAGTCCCATTATACTGATAATCACAAAACATTAGTATTAGACTTATTAGACTGATAATCACAAAACATTAGTATTAGACTTATTATACGGATAATTACGAAACATTAGTGTTTCACCTATTTACTGATAATCACAAAACATTAGTATTACACCTGTTATACTGATAATCACAAACTATTAGTATTAGTCATTTTATACTGATTATCACAACACATTAGTATTAGACCTATTATACTGATAATCTTATACTGATAGTCACATAACATTAGTATTAGATGTATTATACGGATAATCATTAAACATTAGTATTAGACCTACTATACTGATATTAACATAACATCAGTATTATACCTGTTACATTGATAATCACAAAACATTAATATTTGTCCTATGATACTGATAATCTAAAGACATTTGTATTAGACCTATAGTACTCATAATCACAAAATATTAGTATTAGACATATTGAAATGATAATCGTAAAACATTAGTATTAGAATTATGATACTGATAATCTAAAGACATTAGTATTAGACCTTTCATACTGATAATCACATCACATTATTATTAGTAATATTATACTGATCAGACTGATACAATCAGACCTCAGTACTAGACCTGTTATACAGATAATCTAAAAACATTAATAATAGATCTATTATATTGATAATCAGAAAACTTTAGTATTACACATGATATACTGATAATCTAAAAGACACTAGTATTAGACCTATTACACTACTAATTACAAAACATTAGTATTATGCCTATTACACTACTAATTACAAAACACTAGTATTATACCTATTACACTACTAATTACAAAACATTAGTATTATACTTATTACACTGATAATCTAATAGACATCAGTACTGGACCTGTTACTTTGATGATCACAAAACATTTGTTTTACATTTATTATACTGATAATCTGAAGACATTACTCTTATTCCTATTATACTGACAATCTAAAAGACTTTAGTATTATATCTATTATACTGATAATCTAAAAGACTTTAGTATTATATCTATTATACTGATAATCTAAAAGACTTTAGTATTATATCTATTATACTGATAATCTAAAAGACTTTAGTATTATATCTATTATACTGATAATCTAAAAGACTTTAGTATTAGTCCTGTTATACTGATAATCTAAAGACATTAGTATTAAATTTATTATACTTATTATCCCAAAACATTAGTATTAGACTTATTATTCTGATAATCACAAAACATTAGTACTAAACTTATTAAACTGATGATCACAAAACATTGTTATTAAAATTATTAAACTGATGATCACAAAACATTAGTATTAAACTTATTAAACTGATGATCACAAAACATTAGTATTAGACCTATTATGCTGATAATTTAACATCACAATTTAACAGTACTGTTTGTTGAGAATATTGAAGAGTTATTATAAATCAGTAGAAATAGTTGAAGTCGATATCTAGTATAACTTGTTACTAATTTATAATTGCCTTGTTCCTCACCTTTCTTTCTGTGAGGAGTTTATCAAGTGTTTATTGTTATTTGGAGATATTGAAGTCGGTTTTAATTAAGGTGAAGCCGTATGTTTTTTAGAAAAAAATTAGTTTTATAGAAATTTGATGTTTAACTTTTCCGAGATATTTACGCAAATTAAACACTACTAATGTTTAATTTAGATATTTGCTATAGGTATCATAATGTTAAGGATAAGATAGTTCATGAAGGTTACGATTCCTGTAATTTGTAAAAAGGTATCTACTATTTAAATACATTTAATCGGTGAATGAGAAGTCATTGAATGTTCATAAATAATCAGTAAATGGTCAGTTTTATCAGTGACAGTCAATTAATTCATTGTCAGAACTCTTATTCATCAAGAGCTCGCAGATATATTCTGTGATATGGTGAGTTATTTAAGTTAGTCGTACGTCATCAAGTTTATATTGAAACATTGTATTTAAAGCTAGGGCTACGTTTATATGTGAACTTTACCTTGAAAAGTCGTTTATGATATTAGGCCTCAAAAAGAACGTGGCTGTAGCAAGCATTCGTTTAAGAAATGAATTAATTAGTTATCAGTATTTAGACCAAACTCTGTCTAAATTTTTACTTAATTTTCCAAAATCACGCGTTCAACGAGAAAATACGGGACAGCAGTTGTGTCAGTGTAATGGCTGTTATTATGGTGAAACTAAAATATAGTTTTAAATTTCAAGATTGTGACGCGAACAAGAGTAGAGATAAAATTTTACCAAAAATATATGGAACGTGAAAGTTAAAGGGGTTTAGGAAAACGAAAGAAGACCATAAAGTAAGAAACCAAAAATTAAATGAAGAAGAAAGAGACAGAAAGAACGAGGCAGAAATATATAAAAAACTTAAAGAAAGATGAATACGTAAAAGGTAAGAATTTAGCAGAAGAGTTAAAAGAAGGATTATTCAATATTTTAAAACAATTGAAAACAAAGATCTGTCTGAAGACAAGACTGATGAAGCGACATATACAGAAGGATTACAACTATGAGATTGAAATACAGAAAACATGATCGAAGTATTAAAAGGGTGTAACAATAAAGTCGAAGAAGCTCAGGAAAGAGATATTGAGTAGCAAGTAATATTATTGAATTAATAAAACACCTGAAAAACGGTTTAGATATTGCAAAGATTAAGTCAACAATACTTTTACTGCACTGCCCATTAGTTCCAAACTATTATGCAGTCTGTTACAATATTTGGTATACATGAACATATTTGTTCTTCATCTATTCCAACTACTCCTACAGCTGTAGAGAAGGAGTCACCTTTAAGGAAAGAAGTAATAAATCAAATTGTCACATAAGGGTAGTGTAATACTTCACTTACAAGAGCTTTATAACCTGAGCTGTGAAAGTCTTTCAGCTGACCAGAACCAGAGATTACATGACTTGTTCATAGGATAATAAAATATCTTCTCTTGGAGACTTGTGAATTAAGCCAAAAGAATAAAAATTCTTATAAGACTGAAACTGGAGATGCAGCCTCAATACATCAGTTAAATAGATATTAGTGAGTGAGATATTTATGAAGAATCTAGAAACAAAGCTCAGTAATAAATTCGAGAATCAGTTAAAACATTGAAACTGTTTTTAGTTGGTGGAGTTCCAGTTATTCAGTGAAACAAACTGTTTATTTAAAGTTTTTGGGTCATGATTATCTATCACATATGTTCATATATTTGAGTAATGAATTGCTAAATTGCACAAGTAGGTTTATTTTTATGTTAATCATAGTACCATAAGTGAGTAAATCTCTGAATTTAAAAGCCGAATGTTATTTGTCGACTAGGTCTTAAAATTGTCTATAAGAGATAATAGCTTACAGTCAACGTTGAAAAATAAATGTGTTATTATTAAAGAGGCTGTACTTGGCACTAAATTGTTTAAAATATATCACTTAGTAAAATAAAAATGTATCATTTTCGGTGTTTAACTGCAGCTTTTGATTCTATATTAACTTTTCTACTGTTAATATGCACCAGTAAGTGTGATTACAAAAGTGTTATTTATTCTGTTAACTAGGTATGCTACTATGTTTTTGAATACTTCATATGTATATTAATATCAACATCCATACTTATCCATACTATCGTCCCTCTGAGGGATAAAATTATTAACGAAATGAGTTAAATGTAAAAACTGTCAAACTGTTGGTAAATTTATATCTACATGTAGCCGATATTGCATGTACTTAAGTGAATCGTAATTTCATATGATCACTATTTCATCTGACAGATTACCCACTGAAACAAAACCTGTCAACTCTTCACCATGTGTCAACATCAACCACAACAACTTTCAACTCTTCACCACGTGTTTCCGTAAGGTTTGCGTAGAATATTCTTTGTGTTATACTCACATGCTGAAATAAATCTTACCTGTGTAGTGTTAACTCTGGTATCATACGGATCAGACTACTGTTGAAGAATATTCAAGTTCCTGTTGTTAAGTCTGAGAATATTCCTGATGAGTAAAGCTATTGAAGAGTTTTCTGATGCTGAGAAATACAGTTCTGAGGTTATTCCGATTTAAAATCTAGGAATCTTGTCAATATCCTAGTAGAATGTCTCGCGGCTTTTCCAATTCATGTAAAAATATCCTAGCGGATCATGTCAGTAAATCTCTTCGCTCAGTTTGTTAGCTTGGTTAGTTACTTCAGTTTATGATGTGTGAACATTTACTTGTTCTTAAACTACTGTTGTATCTTTCTTGTGTTTTCAACTCCACTGTGATTGGTCAGTGTCCCACAAAGTGGAAACATGGGAAAGAGACCGCAGATTGTGAATCTCAAAATCTACAGAACGTACCCCAGGGACTAAATCCTGGTACACAGGTTCTGGAAATTAGTAGCAATAACCTGCAATATTTACCAAGTCGTGTGTTTCAACAGCTAGGACTAGTAAACTTGCAGAAAATATTCGTGTCGGATTGCAGCCTGGTTGGAGTTGCAGATGACACTTTCTACCAAGTCACAAATCTGATTGAACTAGACTTAAGCAGAAACTTGCTCGTGAGTGTCCCCTCAGTTTCTTTTGCAGACATCCCCTTTCTCCGTCGTCTAGTACTCAACAACAATCCTATTAAAGATATCCAAAATAACTCTTTCACGCATGTGTCTCGTCTTCGTAGCTTAGACCTAAGTTATTGCCAGATATCGAATATCGAGCCAGATGCCTTTGCTGGCCTTGAGAGACTTGACAAGTTAAAGTTAAATGGAAACATGTTAAATACAATATCACCACAAGTCATTCAAGGTCTTCCTCCGTTAGACATGCTTCATCTTCAAACCAATCCTTGGAACTGTGATTGCAGGATTCGTAACTTAGTGACATGGATTTCAGTTAATAACGTTCCTTACGGTGTACCTCCAACCTGCAATGATCCACTCCGACTAGCCGGCAAATTGTGGAATGTTTTAGACTTGAATGCCTTTGCCTGTGCTCCACAAATCATTACAAATAATTCGGAGGTTCTTTTGAATGAAGGCAGAAATGCTACCGTTTCTTGTAACGTGCGATCCTCGCCTTGGGCTACAGTATATTGGGAAATAGAGACTGTTCCTCTGAAAAAGTCCTCCTATCCAAATGTATTTGTTCAGTACAAAACCTCGAACGACGTCCAGATCAGTATTCTCACCCTCACAGACAGACAGACAGACGTGAATGTTGTCACTTGTGTTGCTGAAAATTATGCTGGAATCTCTCGAAAAAATTTCACCATTATTGTCGATTTAGTTCACTTATCCAGTTGGACTAAAAGTCAAGTTCTTGGAGCGGTCATTGGAATCTTCTTGCTGATGACGATACTTTTGGGGTCATTTTTTATATTCATCATTCGAAAGAGGTCTGTGGCAGCTTCAACGAGCGACAAATTGTCCACTACTAGCTGTCTGAAGGTCTTGATATCCAGAAATAAAAATGATGTCGTGAAGAGCGAACATGATGTCCAGAAAGGGCAAGAGAGCGGAAGTAGTGGTCCAGATAGAAAAACACCAGACGTTGTTAGCAAGACTGCTAAGACAAGTGAAACAGTCTCGTCTTTACCGTTCCGCAACATTCAACAGACACAACTAGACTTACTTCAGAGTTCAGAGGTAACATGCTTGTCCTGTAATAAAGAAGACTGTTTCAATGCTCCTGACTCCTGGAACGACTTTGGAGTCGGAGATAACGTCTACTACCCACACTGTTAGAACAGCGACCTTTACAATCCAGAATTAACAAGGATTAGGATACTGCGAGATGAGAGCGAGAGTTTCGTTGGTCCTCCTGTTTCATGAGAACAGTTGGACCGGAAGAGAAGTGAGTTAAGTGTTCTGGACAGTACACGTCCACCGACAGATTCTCCTGATGAAGGATATGCCGAAAGTACTTCTGAAGTTTGGTAAAATACTAATGATTACTATTTCTGTGTCTTCAAGTTAAAGAACTGTTTTTATGGTCTTTAAATCGGTGTGATTAATTTCAACTTATGGTAAACATATAGATATCTTTCCCATGTAAGTTATTATTTTATGTTCGGTATAGTGTTTGGTACCATATGCACTTGGTTTCATGTTTGGTGTGTCTTACTAAAAGTAACTATTTGAAAGAGAGTGGCCACTATATTAAATAGCTACTGTGTTAAAGTAAGTATTATAGCATTCTTCTTAAGTAAATAATGCGTAAAATACAGTTGGTTATCTAGTGTCTCTCTACCGACCGAAATTAGCAACATGATTACTGTAAAGCCTGAACCCGAATATCACGCTATTGTAATATCAAATAATCATATTTCTAACATAAATCATTCCAACCAACCCTATAACAATGAAACTGTTAATATATAATTTTATTTTCTCTTAATTTAATGAGGTACATTTTTAGTTTTGTCAAACATAAGTTAGAAGTCTTATTAACAGGTTGATGGTATTAACTTTCAACAGACTTTGGGTGGATTCTAATTACATTATTTTGATTATTCCGTACCTCCATATTTTAGGCTCAGAGATAATTTCGTTGTAAAATCAATTCCTATAAAAGTTTTAACCTTGTTTAATAAATTTGACATATTTAAAAAATAAATATTTTTCACTAATTTGTTATTAGTTTAATTAACGTTGTTATAGTTTGTTTGATGTGTATTGTTGTTACAGTTACATTAAAAGGCACCATTAACTACATGAAACAGCTCAAAAAATGTGTACAATTTTTCGTAACCTTCATGTATTTTTATGTAGACAGTTATTTTGAAAAATAAACAAAAATATAAAACGTTGCTGAACAGAAATTTTGATTAATTCGTGATTTCTTCCCCTGTTTCTTTGTCAAACAATAACAAATATTCACAGCATTGAACTAACTAATTTAATACTTCTCTCACTAACCCTCGCCTAACTCACGTTTTCATATGCAACTCATATTGTTTCCTAAACTTTAAAGAAAGTTTCAAACATTAAAGCTGCCTTATGACATTGCTAAAATTCAGATTAAAATGCTACAATATTGACCATGGAGCCCCTCATACAAAATAATAGGAGATAAAACTTGAGCTTTCTTCGTCACAAAATAAAGTAACTCTTGACAATTAATAAACATTATAATTGTTGAAACTTAGGCAACAATGACAGGTTTGGCTAACACAGAAAATATTCTCTTCAGTTTGATTTTCATAAAATGTCCAGTAACTGAAACATTTTGTTGTCTTTTCTTGTTTTCTTCATTCCATGGCTTACGGTGAAAAACTGGGACAATCACTCTTCAATTGGAATAGGTGTGGTTCCATCCTTTAGAACTAAAAGTAATTATGACAGAAACTTTGGGTAGTTCTATCAGGTAAGGTGTGGTTCCCTCTTTGATGAACTAGAAGTGATTGTGACAGGAACTTCGGGTCTTTCGGTTGGTGTTTCTACCTCTGACTGTCTTGTCTTAAGCTAGCCAACTGCCCGATTTGTACTTCAAAAGACCATCATGACTGTGGATAACCTTTAACTTGAACCACTCGTCATAATAGATTCTGTTCTCTTGCACTTTATGGTTAGTTGTCTTGTGCTTCCCTCCTTGTTATCCATTTATTCAAGTCTTATGCAGTTCGTAGAGATTTTTTGGCTATAATCTGTATAACGATTTGAATTTAGTTTGACCTCGTGTGTGTGTTTACTAATGAAATATATTCCCAGTACATACACTTCTTTAATTACATATCATGTGAGGATAACTTCCTCATGCAGTAAAGGTGATATCATTTTACAGTAAGGGTAATATTCTAACACAGGAGAGTGATATCTTTTTACAATGTAAATGGCCTTCAATCATCTTTTTCTGGAACTTTATAACTTCGCATCAATCCGAGATTTTGTTTCATTTCTAAAGGGAGATTTCTTTCTTATATCGCCAAAGATCTGTAGAATAAATGTCAACAAGCTACAAGGTTCCCATAAATCACTTACCCACTTTCCAAATGGTTTTATTTTCTTTACCGATGAGTTTATTTGCTTGTAGGTAGTTCTTACTTTCTAAAAACATCTATGCAGTTCCTGACAGGAATACTTCTTTTATTATCATGATTTATCAGTGAACCACTCTCCAGCACAATAACAATGCTTTAACCGGTTCTTCCACACTTCTCATACTTCCTCACTTACACTTTTAAATTTTTCTTTAGAAACTTTCTTCTGATGTAACACTTCAAACCTCTTTCCTGAGACGGTCACCAGTTTTTCGAAGTTGTTAAAGTTGTTAATAGTAAATTTGTTTAACATTTTTAATTTTATTATCCTTAAACATGCAGCAAGTTAAACAGATTTCTGTTTACTATTTCATCCACTCACTCTGCAAATTATTTTAAAATGAGTCTCAAACTTCTCATATGATGTCTATCAATCATAGTTTTTGTTTTTCAGATGGCGCCGTGTTGCTGAACTTCTTGACTTACGGTTACTGAGGTATATGGTGTATTCCAGGAAGGTCCGAATAATGGGTTTTCATACTCCAAATTAATCAGTTTGTGAGATAGCAAGTTCTTTTTTTTTTGCCCCCGCTAGTACAGCGGTATGTCTCCGGATTTACAACGCTACAATCAGGGGTTCGTTCCCCTCGGTGGGCTGAGCAGATAGCCTGATGTGGCTTTGCTGTAAGAAAATCACAATTCTATTTTTTTATCGCTATGTTCATGGATCATTTATTATTTCCTTTTCTCGTTTACTGTATCTATAAAACCCTAGTTGTATTAAAACGATAATTCACCTTCATTTGTATTTTGAGTAAATATAAGCGTATATGACGAAACTGATATTTTTTCATTATACACAAAATTAATAATGGACAATCAATTCACTTAACTATAACACAAAACACCATTTCTTCATCTGAAACTTATACTCGCAAAATGCCCAATGTATTCATTGATTCTCCGATTTAGTTATAACCTGGTACTTAAGGTGTTCAAATCGCGATTATAAAACTCACTCAATTAAAACGTTTGTTTGATAGAATCACTGACAAGGCTAGTTACTCGTAAGTAAAACTACCAGCCGACCCATATTTCAATGAGATTACTTATAATAACAGTCTGCATACTTTTAGGGCTACAGAACAATCTTGTTTAATTCAAACATAATAAAGGGAAGGACTGTATAACAATATTGTGTAATTCAAATTTAATGAATGGTTGGACAACTATGCAATGATTTAGCTTAATTCGAACTTCATGAATGGTTAAACTGTATAATAATTTAGCTTAATTCGAACTTAATGAGTGGCTGGACTGTATAATAATTTAGCTTAGTTCAAACTTAATGAACGGTTGGACTGTATAATGAATTAGCTTAATTCAAATTAAATGATTGGTTTGATTGTATAATATTTTTTTTAATTCAAACATAATGAATGATTGGACTGTATAGCAATATTGTGTAATTCAAGCTTAATGAATGGTTGCACTTAATAACAATATTGTTTAATTCTAACATAATGAATGGTTGCACTGAATAACTTGTTGTATTTGGAAGCAATAGTGGACTAACGGGTAAGTTGGTAACTTGAATACTCATTCGAAATGTACTCTCAAATGTCACTGACAAACTGATAAGTGTTGAAATAGCAATAATTTTATGATCAAAATGGTTTACTTTGCCAAAAGTGAGATTAATTCTGTAATTAAAATGAAGAAAGGGTTGTATGAGACATCGAGAAATATATACACACCTGACACGTCTTATGTTTGAGTCCAGTGTTTGTTGTATTTTGGATCTAATTACCTACAGGAGGAGAACAGTACTGGTAGTGTGTTTTTGTAAGACAAGCAAACGCATTGTTTAACGCCCAGTGTTTAATTCAGGCCAAAGCCCCAGTGTCATATCTCACAGTCCTAGACTCGCATTTTACGTGCTCTCGACTCATAGTGACTTGTACATACTTCTGTACCATCCATATGATAGATATGAGAAAAATGACTTATCGGCAATAGCAGACAAGTGTAACTTCTATCGATGTGGCGTGTAACTTTATCCTAAGATTAGAATTAACATTATTGTATTACTAATTACATCCTGTTCATAGAAAGGCTTAGAAAATATAACTTTCTTTATTTCAGAATGAACTTCAATAAAGATATACTGTTTTCAGTTTCTAATTACAGAAAAATAAACTATATCAGCTTTAGCTTCATCCCACTTTTCTCGTTTATGGAAACAAATTTATGTTTAATATCTTTATTTCAGGTAAATTAAAAATCGCCGGGTTTAATATTTATGGCCTTAGAATTCGTCACATTAAAAACTGTAACAGTTTGAATAATTGTTTACTAATTTAGTAATCTCAACTGATTTTTTATTTGAAAACTACCGTCGATTGTCTCATGAAGTTTCTAGTGAACCTAAAATGTCTTATC
Source organism: Tachypleus tridentatus (assembly GCF_004210375.1). Classification (NCBI taxonomy): domain Eukaryota; kingdom Metazoa; phylum Arthropoda; class Merostomata; order Xiphosura; family Limulidae; genus Tachypleus; species Tachypleus tridentatus. Next base: position 67,111,227 of record NC_134837.1, on the reverse strand, counting down.
AAAATGAAAATTACGAAATTCATCATGGAGACGGAACGCACAAGTTCGGGGAATCGTCTGATCGCGTGACATCATATAGAATAATCAAGCCCTGATTCTTGTGAATTAACAATATTCTCCAATCCCCCCTTACCCGTACACTGATAATTTCAACAGACGGTTTGTCTTGATATAATAACAAACAGTACACAAATAAGCCAAGCAAAAAATATATAAAGTATAATATGTGTTTTAAAAATACATAATCATATAATAATGACTTAATCAATTTGTCATAAAATTATTATTAGATTTAAACGATCAAATGGAAATTTCATTTAAATAACTTCTAGATTTTTCCCTTAGAAATATAAAATAATCGATCCTGAAGAAATTTCAATATGTATATTTTCTTAGCACGACCACAACTAGTGTTGAATACAAAGCTTTGTCAAAATAATGCAACGTTGTTTTTAACTAGTGTTGAATACAACGTTCTGTCCAACTAGACGGACGTTGTTTTTTTTTATTAGTGTTGAATACAACGCTCTGTCCAAGTAATGGGACGTTTTTTAACTAGTGTTGAATACAACGCTTTCCAACTAGTCGGACGTTGTTTCAAACTAATGTTGAATGCAACGTTCTTTCCATCTAGTGTGACATTGTTTGTTTCAACATATGAATGAAACAGTTTAATAATGTCGTGTCAAAAGGTGCTAGAGTAAAACAAAATAAGGTTGTCAAAACAAGATGTGTATTTTATTTTTAGATTATTTTGAAAAAAGACGTATTCTATGTTTAAGTCTAACAGTTTTTTGTTTTCCTGTATATAAATCTTACCGAAATTCGAACGACAATGATTTCCTTGCAAACAATTAACTTTCATTCAACTGTTGCTAAAAATATGAAAACATCTAAAAATGACTTTATCAGCTATATCGGAACGGGTCGTGGTCAGTGACTAACGTGTCCGGACTGTGGATCTCCTTCAAGAGTTCACTTCCTTTTATCACAGAAACAATTATCATTCCCTATCTCATGAAGCAATAAGTGTTTTATAAGTGTGACAGTCACTTACCGGTCAGAGTACAGTAGCTCAAGAATTAGTGACGAGAGTAGACATTCCCTCTAGTCTATCACTTCTATCCTTCTGTGTTCACCTAGTAATGTGTATCAATCGTATTCGTCTGTGTTATAAACCTTGACAAGTAACGATATCACAAAAGTGAGATATACTATATTCAACAACAGAAATAGCTAAAACTGTTTCATAAGTAAAGATTGATAACAAAGCATAACACGAAATGTTCTTTTAAACAAACCATAACATAAACATTTTCTGGTTGGGGCGTTATTTCTTGTCGCACAAGTTACACATAAGTGAACTTATGTTGTATCTCCATATCAGATTCAATAGAACTAATGTAGTATTTATATTTAATTGTCAGTATGTATTTATACAGAAATTTTGGGATCTCATGCTATTACTGTTATTCTGGGAACTCTGTGTTACAAATAGTTTTTTAAGACAGTTATTCCCTAAGGGATGGGCTAAACTTATACCTAGTTTTTACGTTTCATTCCAAATCTAAACAAATGAAGAAACGTTTTTATTTACTTATATACTCCGTTTTGGAACGGTGGTTCATTCTGAACATTTTGTTTGGCATGAGTATAGTTATAAAATAAATCTATAACCACAACCCACGGGATATTCTGCAAAGAGGTGTTTTGCCATGAATGAACCCAGTAAAGTAATGCACATCATTGTTTAAATAAAGGAAACCTTCTGAAACCAGTAACTATAAGAGAGGAGTTAAGCCATGATTCATCTCAGGATATACTTTGTTTCCAGATATATCTTCTGAAACCAGAAACTGCTAGGGAATAGCTAAGCCAGGACTCATCTCAGAGTTTTCTTTTTTCTAAATTCACCTTCTGAAACCAGAAACTGGTAGATAGGAGGGTTAAGTCAAAGATATTCTGTGTTTAAAATCGAAAACTGATTTATACAAGGTATTTAGCAAAAAATCGTACTGTTTAAAATATAGAGATATACCAGACTTAGTTAATTTTTGGTCACATCTACACAATGTTATTTTCTATTAACTTTTTGAAATTCACAGAAGATTACTACAATCCACAATTCTATGGGTTCGGGGACATAAAAATGAAAGAGTATCTTACGATATAGAAAATATTTTGTAAAGTATATGTGAGTGTTTCATTTCTACTCGCTGAACAAAATTCCAGAAATCAATTTGTTGAGGAACGGGAAGTAAAAAACAGCCCTGCTTGTTACAGCTGGTCACTTTCCCTGGAATCTATTAGAAAACTTATCCACGTTTCACAAACGCCTTTGTCTGATTTCTTTAATTTAATAAATCATTTAAGTGATATCCTTTCTGGTTTTCTTGTTACAGATGACTGTAAATCATGTTTAATCCAGTCGAATGTTCAAATAGTTAAACTGCCAAAAGATTTTTATATGACATATATTTTAACTGTTTTAGGCCTTAGAAAAGATAATTCAACGTATGGTACAACAACTTTGATTTCTAACAATTAAACTCGACATAATCCGAAATAAGAAGCACATGTTGAAGCAGAGATGAAACCAAAAACAATAATACGAAAAAGAAGAGATAATATAATAAATCAAAACGTCAGAAATTTGTTCACTGATATAATTTAGCATCGAAACTATTACATAGCTAAGTAGAACCACTGGTCTATGAAAAGTTCACTCCAATCCAACTATCATGCTCTAGCGTCCCGGTGGTCCACGGAGGCCCAGTCTGAGGGCACATCTACATCTTGCTGCTGTTCCTCCACCTTAAACACCAGTGAAGGCTGGGAATGAAGAAAAAAGTGGATTGGTGGCTAGTGATAGAGACACTAGTTGGTCATCTTAAGCGGTTTGAGTTGTAAAACTCCAAATTTTTGTTTAAGAATCATATGGTGCCTTGATGGTTTCATCCACCCATTCTCTAAATGATTTTCGATTATCGAGGGACCGCCAACTATTGTATATGTGCTGACCAGAATACAGTCATTGTTTTACATTTACTATCTTGATATTCCAGAAGAGAGAAGGAAGGATATTTAAAATAAACTTAGTGGTCCCAAAGCTAAACTCACATCTTAGTGATGTCAAAGTAAAACTGATATCTTAGTGATAGATAATATAAAGCTGACATCTTACTGAATCCAAAATAAAAATGGCATCTTAGTGATGTCAAAGTTAAAATGATAACTTAGTGGTGCCTATGTATAATCGACATTTTAATGATGTCAAAGTAGTACCGAAATCTTAGTGACTCCCTATTAGTTTGTTTATTAAGAATCTCATTGATGGCGCATTAGAATATGACTCGTGTGGTTTTCATTAATAAATCTGTTTAATTCATTTTTATATCACAACAGTTAACAACCTGATTTCGTAACTATAATATATTACACACTACATATATTTTAAATTTTCCCTGATTCCAGGTCAGTCTTGAGCTTTTACAAATAAAAACTATTAAACAGTTAAAGTTGTGTCATAGAACAATAACCGGCGCGTGTAACAATCATTAAATTATTACAAATTCTTTAATATTTATTTTGTCTTCTTTTAGTCAGCTAATAAACCAGTACTTACTTAGTTAAAAAATTACCTTGATGTTTAACTTTCTGTTTGTATGCAAATTGTGTGTCTGTTTAAAGCAATAAAGAGAAATGTATATAAATGTGCCATACACTGTGGTTAAGGACGAGACAACAATGTTTGGTAAAATACACGTATGTGAGGAGAACTCTACTATGTTTCTTGAAATACACGTACCTGTTAAGAAAAGGAAACAATGTTTGGTGAAATACAAGTACATGTTGAAAAGAGACAACAATGTGTGGTGAAATATGGGTATATGTGAAGAAAAGATAACAATGTTTGGTAAAATATTGCAACAGTTGGAGGAAACGTTTCTCTTGTAAAACAAAGGTATAGTGAGAGAAATAAAAGTAGCTGCTATTCTGGAATATAAGTATAATTGAGGAAGAAATAATATCGTTCCTTCAGTGAAATACATGAACGTGTTAAGAAAAGTATGAACAAATAAGACAAATGTAGAAGTGATGTTTAGTGTAAAGTATGACTACAGTTGCAGGAAAACAATTTTGTTTCACGCCTTGTCGAAGGAGAAACCAAAATATTTTCTGCGAAACTCGAAACTCTAATTCTTTTCATTTTTAAATTCACTATTTCCTTTTATAAAATATAATACCTGTTCCTGAGTCACGTTTATTAATTGATTCTTTATAAAACGTCTCAAAATACAATTCATTTATTATTTTTGTTTATTTGTTTTAGAGTAATCGCTGTCATTTAAGAGACTCGTGTAAGGGCCGAATTTATTCTATTTTTCCATGTGAGAGTAGCATTACGTTAAAGAAGGAAATAATTGTCTGTCTTTGTCATTTATATATCATCATATTGAAGACAAACGATTAGGAAACTGTCGTTCAATAATCGTCACTCTCATCTACATATATCCTTACTTAATAGTTTTATTATTTTAGTTTATTGAATAATACATTTTGTCATACTATACGTTGGCCGATGTCTTTCACAGTCAAAAATGTAGTTTAAAAGGTTAAATCCTAATAGGAATGATGATTGTTTCTTTTGATAAAAGGAAGTGAATTCTTGAAGCAGATCCACAGTGCGGACACGTCAGTCAGTGGGCCACGACCCGTTCGCAAATAGCTGATAATTTCATTTTTAAATGTTTTCACATTTTTAGCAACAGTTTTAACGAAAGTTAATTGTTTTCAAGGAAATCATTGTCGTTCGGATTTCGGTAAGATTTTTGCACATGAAAACAAGAAAAACTGTTAGACTTAAATACAGAATACATGCCATTTTTCAAAATAATCTTAAAATGAGTTTATCAGCTATCTCGGAACGGGTCATGACCCAGTAGCTAATATGTCCGGACTGTGGATCTGCTTCAAGATTTCACTTCCTTTTATCATAAAAACAATTATCGTTCTTTATCTCATGAAGCAATAATTGTATTGTAAGTGTAACAGTTACTCACCGGTAGGAGTAGAGTAGCCTAGAAGTTAGCAACGGGAGTAGATATTCCCTCTAGTTCTAGTCTATCACTTCTACCCTTCTGTATTCACTAAGTATTACCGTATTGAGTAAGTAGTACTGTATTCTGTAGATTGTAGTGTTTTCAATGGGTAAAACAATAAGTAACACCGTATTTCAGTCTTTTTATTTGAGGTTTCGTCTGTTAATACAAGATCCGTATTGGTGTAATCAAAGTTGCCCGAAGTGAGATGTCCATGCATCCTGTATCAACTGTATTCATCTGAGTTGTAAACCTTAACAAGTAAGGATATCACAAGAGTGAGATATATCATTTCCATCAACAGAAAGAGCTAAAACCTAAGATCGACTACCATACAACTGTTTTTCCGTTCCGGATCTTTCGTAAGTAGAGATCGATAACAAAACATGAGAAGAAATGTTCTTGTGAAGAAACGAGAGCATAAACATTTTCTGGTTGGGGCGTTATTTCTTTTCGCGCAAGTTACACATAAGTGAATTTATGTTGCATCTCCACACCAGATTCAATAGAAACAGTGCAGTATTTGCGTTAAATTCTCAGTACGTATTTATACAGAAATTTGGGGATCTCATGCTATTACTGTTATTCTGGGAACTCTGTGCTACAAAAAGTTTTTTACGACAGTTATTCCCTAAGGGATGAGCTAAACTTATACCTAGTTTTTACGTTTCATTCCAAATCTAAACAAATGAAGAAACGTTTTTATTTACTTATATACTCCGTTTTGGGAAATCTGACTCGTTCTGAACATTTTCTTCGACGTGAGTATTGTTATAAAATAAATCTATAACCACAACCCACGGGATGTTCTGTAAAGAGATATTTTGTCATGAATGGACCCAATAAAGTAATCCACAGCCTTATTTAAATAAAGGAAACCTTCTGAAACCAGTAACTATAAGAGAGGAGTTAAGCCACGACTCAACTCAGAACATTGTTTTCTTCTAGATGCAGTAAATAATTATACTACTTTAAAGTGGTGGTAAAATAAGGTCAGAATAAATACTGTTCATCAAAATTATTCTACAACGCTTAGCATTAATACCTTCTACTTGTTTGTGAATATATATTTATTTGTATGACTTAAAAATAATTAATGACACTGGTGATAAAGTACTCTTCCCATATTGTGTTAGGAACAAATTATTATAGTATATGGTTGGATAAACAAATACTGAGTGTTAAAAGAAGAACTGTCGCTACATTAAACGTACACGTCTTGTTGAAGAACAAACTGAAATGTCGTTTCATTAATATCATTATCAAGTATTTGAACAGATTTGGTTATCTTAGTGAATTTAACATGCAATACAGAGATCAATACTTATTACTATGGAAAACTCAAAGAAGTGGTGTCAAGTTGTCTTAAATTTGTAAGACAAAACTGTGAAATCGATTGTAGCAATAGCTGAGTAGTTTAATAGGTAATTTATCCATCTGGTATTAATCACTGAATAACTTAAACTGCCCTGCTGTTTGGATAGATAGGTACTTTAGAAATAAAAAGTATACATATTAGAGTTAGTACTTTAGTTACAAAGTTACTATAATATACATATGGAGTTAATACTGGTTACATCATATGTTCTAGCGCCGGTTATGTGTTTAACACTGATTCCATCATATGTTTTTGTGCTAGATCTGTGTTTAACACTGATTACATCATATATTCTAGAGCCAGTTCTGTGTTTAACCCTGATTACATCATATGTTTTAGAGCCAGTTCTGTGTTTAACACTGATTACATCATATATTCTAGAGCCAGTTCTGTGTTTAACACTGATTACATCATATTTTCTAGTGCCAGTTCTATGTTTAACACTGATTACATCATATATTCTAGAGCCAGTTCTGTGTTTAACACTGATTACATCATGTATTCTAGAGCCAGTTCTGTGTTTAACACTGATTACATCATGTATTCTAGAGCCAGTTCTGTGTTTAACACTGATTACATCATATTTTCTAGTGCCAGTTCTGTGTTTAACACTGATTATAGGACATATTCTGGTTCCAGTTCTGTATGTATCATGATTAGATTACATATTTTTAGTATTCTCAGATATACACGAGTCATCTTGTACAATATCAGGTTACTTAGTATAATATTTTATTCTCTATTTGCCATCATTGAAACCTATGTTAGAATTTAAAAAAGTAACGAATTCTTTACCGATTCAACCATGTTCATTTCAATCCTGTAATTGATGGTTTACATGTTCAGATAAGGGTAGCCCAAGAGAGAGTAGTGTTCCTTTAATAAAGAGCTTTCTCTTGGATCTGTTTGTTCGAAATTAAGGAGGGCTGCATACAGACATCTTGTAATGGAGTTGTGGGAATACTCTGAAGCTCCCCGCTAGTACAGCGATATGTCTCCGGATTTACAACGCTAAAATCAGGGGTTCCATTCCCCTCGGTGGGCGCAGCAGATAGCCCGATGTGGCTTTGCTATTAAAAAAACACACACACGCATAATCTGATGAAAAATAAAATAAATATTCCGAATAAGAAAAAAAACGTTTGGTGATCATACATGTTAATACGTATCTTATGGATCATAGAGGGTAATACGTATTTCAGGATCATACAGGTTACTACAGGTAATATGTATTTCAGGATCATACAAGATACTATGGACTTAAATTACCATATCTTATGTAAGTTAATTTTCAGCGATGCCTTCTGTTTATGTGACTTGATACCTGGTACTAGATATAGATCGTTGTGAACTTTATTGAAAATTCGAAATTGATTTGTGTAGTAAATACTATGTTTCACGCTACTGACACGACAAGCACAATTGTGATTAAACTGGAATATCATTGTAAGTAACGATGGAAAATTGAGAACGAGCCCACGCAGTTACGTAAACAGAGAGAAAGCTCTCATGGCACGAGAATTCCAAGGCGAAACAAATTACTTGTAACGAAATTCGTTTAGTATGATTGATATGAAACCATTTTTAAGTTGTTTTTCTGTTTTCTCTATTGATTCGATAATCTTAGAGATAGAAACAGTTCGAAAGGAAGATAAATGAAGTTTTTTTTTGGAAATTAAGTTACATAATCTGGCTATAGAAGTTATTTATATAATTTAGCTACATAATTTAAACGTGTAAGCTATCTATATAATTTAATTACATAATTTAGCCACACAATGTAACTATACAATTTGACTATATAATTAAGCTACATAATTTAATTATATAATTTAGTCAGACAATATAACTACATAATTTAACTATATAATTTAGCCAAACAATGTAGCTATATAATTAAGCTACATAATTTAATTGTATAATTTAGACCGGGCAATGTAATTACATAATTTAACTGCATAATCTGATTATATAATTTAGCCACACAATGTGACTACATAATTTAACTGTATAATTAAGCTACATAATTTAATTAGATAATTTATCTATATAATTTAGATATATAATTTCAAGTATGTTTTATGTTCAACTTAATACAGAAAAAATATCCATCTAAATCGATGAACGTAGCACCTGGATACTGACGTTAGAATTTAACAGTTTTAGTTATATCACTAGTTCAAGTTTCACTCAATATCGTCACCTCAACAGTTGTTAGATATAAGTTATAGGTTATAAGTATGTTAACTGTATGAATATCTTGCATAAACATATAGGTGTTCTAATATATTCCAAGACGGCTAGTATGGGTATTAAAACTTTTATTAAAATAAAGTAGAGAACAACATTTCGACATTTTTAGGTCATCTTTTGTTAAACTTTTTTTTTATTAACCTGAAGATGAACTAAAAAGATAAAAACGTTGTTTTCTACTTTACTTCTTTATTTTAATAAAAGTGTTAATATCCATGTCAACCGTCTTGAGATAGATTTTTCACTTCAAGTGGGTTTCTCGTCATTACGAATATAGGTGTTGTGGCAACGTATGAATATTCTATATTGACAAATAGATGATGAGATCCAACATTAACTGCAACTCTGTTAATCATAGTCCTGGCGATTATACCACTGTTAATCATAGTCCTGGCGATTATACCACTGTTAATCATAGTCCTGGAGATTATACCACTGTTAATCATAGTCCTGGAGATTATACCACCGGTAATCATGCTTTTGAAAATTATAGCTCTGGATATCTTATTTCATGCAATTTTACTTTTACTACGTGTTCCCTCACCTCCATAAGTCTGCTAACCGTTTGTAAAACGTGTGACAGTAACATGACATCACTGGATGGACGTCTTTCTTGATGAAATCAATGGTTACACTGTATGGTGGGTTTCGGCTATGGTCAAACAACCAGGGAATGAGATGGACGCCACCAGGCTCCAACTGCATAAGACACCAAATGTGACAACCAATAATGAACTCATTACAGATCGGTTGCAGCACGAGTTAACAATGACCACCACTTCCTCCCCACCCCAGTTGGAGGTTATAAGTATGTTCCTGACCCTTCTATCACCAAGTTCCGTGCAAGAAACAACGTCTTCATCGGTACACAAAACTTGAGGATATTGACAGCCGCATGGATATTGAAAGAACTTACATATGAAGTAGACAAATACTTCTGGAATCTCCATAACTCTGTGAGATGTGTAGGAAACATTTTTGGGAAGCATCAAACACAAGGTTTACTCCAGTGGCAAAAAGGATAAACATGAATATGGCGTTTGATTTCTTGTACACAGAAATGTCGTGAACACTGTTATGGTTGCTGCACAACCTACAGCAGGTTCACCATCAACCACCTGAGGACATCTCCATTTAAACATCACAATAATACAGTGTACGCCCCAACGTCTACTACGACGACAATGAGATAGAAAACGTTTACAAACAACTGCAGGACCTAATGCGCGAAATCACCCAAAATGGACGTCCTTGTCTTACAAGGAAACTAAATACAAAAGTCGGTAAGGATGCACAGACATACTGGCAAGATCTCTGCAGACAGTTCTGCAATACTAAATCAAAAGAAAGAGGACTATAACTCCCGAAGTTTGCCTCTTACAACAACTTTGTGTTCACTAATACTTCTGGTCCTCACAAATCATTCAAACGATGGACCTGGTACAGTCCAGATGGACAATATCACCACCAGATCGACTATATTATGGGAAAAAAAACACTTTCAAATGGGAGTCACAGTTATCAAAACCTGAAATACACATTGGAGGTTATTGCAATTTGTTAATGATGACTTTATCAGTGAACCATATCACACAGAATGGAGATGACCGGTGGGAAATTAGCACCCCTTACCAGTTTGGATAACGAAAACACGCCTCGATTCGACGATAACCACCTTCAACACAACATTTACTGCATGACGTAGTGAAGAAGATCCTTGGGAAATACCGTCGAATTAAGAAATACTGGGTCATAATCTGGACCTGTGTGACGAAAGAAACGAAGATAATCTTGAAGAAGTGCGAAAAAGAGAGAAGTCAACAACAAAATTACAAAAGGCATGAAGAAGGAACGGGACAACTGGACATAAGAACAGTGAATCAAATCGAAGAGAATCTAAACAATAACAGAGTTAAAACAGTTAAAATCCGTTAAATAAGGACGAGCCACAACCATCCAAGACAAATCATGTAAGAACATGAGATCCTCCAATGGTGTACAGAATACTTATAGAACTAAACACTCAAAAGACCCTGGTAATCAGAATTATATCCATGTTAATCATGTTAAACTGGTAGAAGAAATATTTTTACCTAAAAAGGTGTAAAGTACAGGCTCAGGTCTGCCTATTATTGTCAATAATTCTTTCTAATATTTGGTACCAATCTACAAAATCTACATAAGAAAAAGAGATAAATATAGAGTTCACGTTTTGCTAATTGGTCAGTAAACAAAATATTTTAATTAATTAGAAATTCAGGTCGTATCCGTTTAAAGGGTTTTTTTTCTAATAGCTTTTATTAAATATTAGCACATAATTATACAAAACAAATATACTTAATGCATGAAAAATAGACTACAGCAACTTTAGAGAAATTAATTTTATGGCGACTAAGTATTTGTCCAATAATCTTGTACCTTGCATATTTAATATCAATTAAATGAAACGACATGCAACGACAGCAATTATTAATAGGAAATTAAACACAATTATCAAAACTACAGATAACAACTTTCTGAAAACTCTGAAACTACTAAATATGAAACACAAAAACAAACTCTCCATTGAAACAACAACAACACATATATATGTTCATAAGTCAGTGTCAGCACGTTATCAAGCAAAAACGATGGCTAATATAAAAGTTTATAACTATCAAGTAAAAAAGATATTTTCTTCAAATGATAAAACTTAAACGTTAAATATTTGGAAACAAAAAACAGTTATTTTTGTTTTGAGGAGATTTGAGTCATTTCAAGAACTCTCACAAGTGTTACTTTTGTTTAACTCAGGTGAATTACAACACTCTGTTTAACAACAGCGATAGTTTAAATATTGGTTAAACATTGTAAGCACTGAAGTGTAAATATCTGATACAAAGTTCTTCAACGATGTGGTCTGGACATCAATGATACTTTAAATATCTGATATTGTGATCTTCAACGATGTGGTTTGGATATCATAGATACTTAAATATCTGATATTGTGATCGTCAACGATGTGGTTTGGATATCATAGATACTTAAATATCTGATATTGTGATCGTCAACGATGTGGTTTGGATATCATAGATACTTAAATATCTGATATTGTGATTGTCAACGATGTGGTTTTGGATAACATAGATACTTAAATATCTGATATTGTGATCGTCAACGATGTGGTTTGGATATCATAGATACTTAAATATCTGATATTGTGATTGTCAACGATGTGGTTTTGGATAACATAGATACTTAAATATCTGATATTGTGATCGTCAACGATGTGGTTTGGATATCATAGATACTTAAATATCTGATATTGTGATTGTCAACGATGTGGTTTTGGATAACATAGATACTTAAATATCTGATATTGTGATCTTCAACGATGTGGTTTGGATATCACAGATACTTAAATATCTGATATTATGATCTTCCACTTTCTTTTATCGACAACAATGATATTTAGAAAATGTGATGTAAGTATATTCAACTTCATTGTGTGAATATCATAGATAATTTAAATACACTAATACTTAATTTTGAAATCCCACATATTATTTGTTTCATGATATTTCAATACGGTGTACAGTTTTTCGGTTATTTCATCACACATCAGTAACCTAAATAAGAACAAGTAACCAGGGTTATTCAGTATTTTGAATATTCAGATTTTAAAGATGAAATTAATATAAATTTGAGATAATATTATACTTTAAGGTATCATTGTTGGTTTCAACATTGTTAAATTGGCAGTGATTTAGAGATATCACCACTTCTGTTTACATTGTTGAATGTGTGAATCATCTTTGTTGCATAAGTTTTCTTTACTTGCATGTGGTAAGAAAACTTGTCGAAGATTTAAGACTAATGTCAGTGATACAGCGGAACTTTTTTTTCCAGTTAATAAAAATGACAGAGTGAAATGTCTCTCTTTTTCAAACAAATCCATTACATGTTATTTAAAAACATTGTTTTAGTCGTTTTGAATAACTCTAGTATAAAGTCTTAGAATAAATTTAAAACTCTTGTCCGTTTTAATGATTAAGAGAAATATAGAGTTCACTTTTAGACAGTCAAATATTTTTAGGTTTATACGCATTTCTCCACGCATCCATCAAGGCAGCCGAAGAATGGAATCTATAAAACACCATTAGTGGCATCAGAACACGACAAATAATTCCCCAGACTCTCTCACCGAAGAAGTTCAGTTGTAGACGACTGGTGACATAATCCTGGGCAGTGAAAGTCTCCATTAACCAAAGAGCCATATTACTAAACACCAAGAACGTGACGACCTGTCGTCCAGGACGAGCCTTCAGTAACTCTTCTTTATAGCCACAGGACCTCCGGAGGACCTGGTGAATGAACAGTGATTGAAGAAAAGAGTTGATTACGATTAATCCGCCGTCAATAAACAGCACCATGTGTTTAACACTGTGAACTTCCAGTCCTCCCACTACCATTCCAAAAAGTCCATATCCATAAGCAGCGAGAACACCAATGTGTTGCAGAAATCCATTCAGTTTGCGAGCTCGTCGATTCCGTGGACTAAGATGTGGAATACGTGCCAATCCAATAAACACAGCAATCGTCGAGAAAAACAGGATAGCCGAATGAAGAACAACATTTGCAAAGAGTGCATCAAAATACATAGTGTCATCTTCTCTTCTGACGTAAAAGAGGACAATAACCATGATACCAGCAACAAGAACGAGGAGCCCCAGAAACAAACCCTTATTGGCTCCTCTGCAATCAGTTGTGAAATAAGTGGTCTGGCAAGCATCATCTTCATATTCAGATATAACAGATTTTCTCTGACGTCTGCCAAAAGCATTGATGTTTTTCCAAAGGTAGTAAGTCATCACAGAGCCAATTAAGCTATACTGAATTACAAAAGAATATAAAAATGGGGTGGATTTATCCCAGATCCAACCGGACTTTGAATTTTGAAGACAGTTGATAAGAGCCGTCATAGATTCCATTTTACCGCCATCTTGTATTCTCCATCGGCACTGGCGTGTAACTGAGAGGAAGAAAAGATGAAAATAAACATGGTAAACTACCTACTGTACTTGTATTAATATTCAATGGTTCAAACTAAACCAAAGACTTGACAGGTAATCTATGCTGAAGAGCAAAATCATTGAACAGTTTTTCTATTCGATTTGAAGTGAGCTTTAAATATCCACCTCTCTATTTTTAAGTCTATATTAATATGTGTTTAGGTACTATCAAACAATACAAAAGTAAGGATAAAATAGCAATAGTTATGAGTGACGATAAAAACACTATGGTATAAGACATTGAAATTTAAAGATTCAATATTAAATTGTTACTCATAAATGTCTTTAAATGGGGAAAATAACTATATATCTCAGCCCATCTCAAGTGGCCTTCTCGACTTAAGGATTATTTCACCAAGGGAAAATAAATGCTGTATTAACAATATACACTAACACGTTAACCTAAGGATGGTTTAATAATATAATAACATTACATACTGACACGTTGATATGAGGAATGGTTTAATAATATAATAATATTGTATACTGACACGTTGATATGAGGAGCGGTTTTATAATATAATAATATTATATACTGACAAGTTTAACTGAGAACAGATGTTTTAATATAATAATATTATATACTGACATTTTAATTTGAGTAAAGGTTTTATCATATAATAACGTTATATACTGACGCATTGATGTGAGAACCAATGTTTTAATATAATAATATTATGTACTGGCATTTTGATCTAAAGATAGGATTTATAATAAAATTACATTATATACTGACATCTTGACCTTAGGTTAGGTTTTATAATATAATAACTTTATATACTGACGCGTTGATCTGAGAACAGGTTCTATAATATAATAACATTATGTACTGACACGTTGACCTAAGAATAGGAACCATACAAATATTGACCTTATACTGGCGTTTTTTTCTGTAGTTAAGAGCTACAGAAATATGTACAATATAATGACATAACTCTGACGGTAAATGCTATAGAATTATAAATCATATACTGACACATAACTGAGAATATCAGCTATAGAAATATGAATAATATAATGACATATAACTCATGGTAAGAGCTTCAGAAATATGAATATTATAGTGACATAACTGTGAGTATAAGAGTTACAGAAATAAAAACACGATAGCAATATATAACTGAGGAAGAGATAATAAAAATATTTACACTATAATGAAATGTTTCTCCAGATAAGATCTAGAAAAGCATAAACATTTTAGTGATATTTAGCCCTGTGTACAAAAGCTACAGAAACAATGACCTTGTAATAACACATATAGCTCTGAAAATATGAGTTATAAAAACATAAACACTATATTGACACGTAACTGAGTATAAGAGCCATATAAATTTCAGACACTATGATGACATTTAACTCACAATAATAGCTACAGAATATGAATACAATAGTAACATATAAATGATGATAAAAGGTTCAGAAAAGTGAACAATATAATGACATATAACTCAGAATAAGTTATAGAAATATGAAAACTATGGTGGCACATAAGTTTAGGTAAGAGCTACAAAAATATTGACACGGTAATGACATATATCTTTGTATATAAGAGCTCTAAAAATATGAACAGTATTCTGACATGTAACTATGAGTATAATAAATATAAAAATATGAACAGTATTGTGACATGTAACTATGAGTATAATAAATATAAAAATATGAACAGTATTGTGACATGTAACTATGAGTATAATAAATATAAAAATATGAACAGTATTGTGACATGTAACTATGAGTATAATAAATATAAAAATATGAACAGTATTGTGACGTGTAACTATGAGTATAATAAATATAAAAATATAAACGTTATAATGACATATAACTATTAACAATGTTTTGTACATATCAACATTTAGAGTGCTATTTTAACATTATTAACCCTCATTAACATCTCGATAGTAGAATATATAAATCATTCGAGAGGGAGATCGGGTTTCATGTTTCTATTTTAAACAATATTTAGGGTGAGTGTTCTGTTTCAAACGAGTAAAATCTCGTGAGTTTCCAGGTGAAGTCAGTTCCCAATATGCAGTTCTGTTCCACACCATTTATCCACACATCTATGTTACCATATGAAATGAGTTCCCAATATGTACTTCTTCTGTATATCAATTACCCACACATCTGTGTTACCATATAAAGTCAATTCCAATTATGTACTTTTCTCTATACCAATTATTTACACATCTGTGTTACCATATGAAGTGAGTTCAAATTATGTAATTATTCTATACACCAATTATATCTGTGTTACCATATAAATTCAGTTTCAATTATGTAGTTCTTCTATATACCAATTATCCACACATCTATGTTACCATATAAAGTCAGTTGCCAACAACCACCATTAGATGACCATCCTCGTTTCTGTCTTACCCCATTTTATGACCACTTTCTCTTTACATCCATAGTTCTTCTTGTTTCATCTCTGCAGCGTATTTCATTACCAAGTCATATACATGTAGGGTTTGTATAAAACAAATGTATTGATTTATGGTCTGATTTATTTAAATTATTAATCCCTTATGTTAACCAAGGTACATAAGGTTATTGTCAACTGAACTTCAGATGGTTTATGTTTCCCAATAAACGGTTAGTTCTCTCTCTATCTTTTCAATCTGGTTCAATTCGCATCTTATTATCGCCAGAATATCGGCACCTAGGTTTATTTGAATGGTTGTTAGTCCACACACACAGCTTTAAAATCCATGTTTTATGGATGGATTGGTCTAAAAATCTATCTGATCTAAAAATCCCATAATTTTTTCTAAATATCTTTAACTGTTTACCTCCATTTTTAATTCATTTTAGTCCCATCTTCAATTAATATAGTTTGCTTTAATCTAAATTTTATATACTCTTTCACTGTTATATTGGCTGCACGCCAACAAATCCCTTATTTCACGTTAATGATCTATTTCAGCAAGTTTGTCTAAACATCATTCATCCTCTTACTTCACTCCTAAACTCTGTTTTAGAAACGCCCTTCTGATGTGACCCAACTCCAGATCTGTGTGATGATATCGGTATTGACACTTAGTAGTTGTTACAGCTCTCAGTTGTTGAAGCTGGTCATTTCAAACGTGCAGCAAGATGAATGCCATATTATTCACAACGTCATCTATTCTCTTTGGACATTATTTCAAACACTACTTGGTACGCATCAGTGGTGCCTTTCAATGTTGAATTCACCAACTATATTTTTCAGCTTGTTAAAGTGGTGTAGTGGAAACAGTCTACGAAGATCCTGCATTATTAGATGGCTAATTAATGATGATGACAGGTGTAGTCCAAATGTACTCTCCTATTCAATAATGCACAGTTAACAGGTCAAATTCCTGGGTAGATATAATAATGATTTAGGTGTTTGATTATTGTATTTGTCAAGTAAGTTTCAGAAATATTTTATCCTTGACGTGATATACATTACTACATTTACGTGTACCATTTCGGTTATTTCTTTAATAATGATTTTCTCTTTCGTTGCTGTAATTTTTCGATAATTTCTTTATCTTTTCTTTGATCAAGCTTATCTGTGCTCATGACTGTTCTATACTACTAGTCTCGTTCTTATAATTTTTCCATTAAATTCTTGTATTTTTCTACTAATTTTTGGTCTTTTGGATTATTCGGTAAAAATAATAGTGCAATCCATTTAATGATCACAGTAATGTTTCATTTCTTCATCTCCAAGTTCTACGTGTAGCAGTATTCACCTTATATAGACATGCTGTGTCTAACGTATTATTTCACTTACTCCTAAAATCATTATCGTTAGTTTTTGACAAAACAGAAATCCAGTTTTCATAGCACTAAACTAACCAATTAAATCATGCCTATAATAATTACGTAATTTTATAACTCACTCTAACTTGTTCATCAATTCTCTCAAGCTCTTTTACATATCACTCAAATTGTTCCCAGACATTAAGGCCACGCTCAACACGTTATGTTAAACTTCCTTCCGGCTGAATAACAACAAAAACGTCTAGATGGTAAACATGGCCTAAAACACTATTTTTAAATTTAATGTTTAAATAGCAAGACACAAAACTTTAGGTTTGATGTTGTAAACAGAACCATATTACACAATATATTGTTACTGACACAAAACTTTAGGTTTGGTGTTGTAAACAGAACCATGTTACACAATATATTGTTACTGACACAAAACTTTAGGTTTGGTGTTGTAAACAGAACCATGTTACACAATATATTGTTACTGACACAAAACTTTAGGTTTGATGTTGTAAACAGAACCATGCTACACAATATATTGTTACTGACACAAAACTTTAGGCTTGGTGTTGTAAACAGAACCATGTTACACAATATATTGTTACTGACACAAAATTTTAGGTTTGATGTTGTAAACAGAGCCATGTTACACAATATATTGTTACTGTTTTAATCCTGATACTTACTAGAGGGTGCATGATTTTAAATGAAGTAACATCACAAGATTAGTCCTAGAACACCTAGAAATGTTACGATGATGTCATTTCGATCAGTATATAAAGATAAGAGTGTATTGTTTATAAGTGCTGGTGATCAGTGAATGAGAAGCCAGTGAGATATTGAGTACTTGTTCAGAACACTGATCCAGTTAAGTTATTCAGTAAGAACTAATGTTTCCATAAGCTAATAAGTAAGTAAGACAGACTTGTTATCAACTGAGGAAACCTTTGTTAAGCATTACTAGTATAGTAAGCCTAAAGTTGTTTGTAAATTTATATTGAAAAGTTTGTTTTAGGCTTACAACTTGTGTCAAAGTGAATGTATCCTGTAGCCAACATTATTGTTACATCACGTGGCCATCACTTGGCATTATTTTAACCAAACAAACTAAAGGATTCACCCAGTGACAGAATATGTTACAACAATGTGTTGCTTCCACATTTTTCTTCATTGATACCATAGAAGTTTAAAATCCATTCAGCTGATGACTTCTGGTATTAAACGAAAACCTTGCTTAGCATTGAGTTTCAGTAAATATATTAAAACTAGAGGGGCACTCAGTAGAGCTTATAGTCTGTCACTTCGTATTAATGAAGAAATACAAAAATGTGTCTGTATAACCGTCGTTATCAATGAACATTAATTGTTTTATGGCAGAAAAAATAAGGAATAATATTCTGAATATTTCCATCACGTTTAATCAAAATCCGTTTATTTTTGAGTGAACTATAGAACAAAAATAGTGTAAAAAACTGGTCCCGGTGTTAACAGATAGGGGTTTATCATTCTCGTGGCTTTTCTATAACTTTGACATTTCAAAAACTAATTGTTCTGAGCTGGGTCATAGTCCTAGTATGTACAAACCTTTACTAAAATCCACTCAAACGTTTACGAGAAATATTATTGAGAAACACACAAACAACTACATACACAGTGGTTAAAACAACCACCGTCACCTTCCGTATCGGAGACTATATTATAGAAATATAAACAACCCATTATAACATTGAACTATAAAACAAACTGGACAAAATTCAAACATTGTGGTAAAATGTGTGAGGATTTGGTTTATTTAATAGAACATAATGCCTAGTCCATTCCATGTAACGATACTGAATTAGCTGATTTAATTTTTACCGTATGTCACAGGTTACATTCACTGATAAACTTAATTTCATAAACAACGTTTCAACAGAAACTCCGAAACTAATGCACACCAAACTGACTTGTAAACTTACTTTCATAATTTCTTCACTAATTAACCAATGATAAACACAACCACTAACTCACAAACTATTGAACAACAGAAAAATAAATAAAATAACTCTCACTGTATAATTCACTAAATGACATTCAACAAAGTAACTCATTAATTCACTCATTGATACACAGAATACTAGTTAATATTTAAACTGTACTCTTATTTCTACATACTGTATAAAGTTTATAAACCATTACATAATTAATTATGATTAGCTCCCTCTAGCAAAGAAATATCGAAATTATAACTGTTGTACCTTATTCTGTCATTAGGTGAGACTTGGGTTCCGTTGGATTATTTGATAAAAATATTGCGAAGTATAGTCCACATAACAATAATACAATGCATTAATTTATTTCTCGGATAACGTTTGATAAAGGCTACATTCACTTTAACTCAAGCTTACAAACTGTCCACTTAGTGTAGTTGTAAATTTACTAATTAAAGTTAGTCAATAAATTATCACAATTGCTAATCTCATGGTAGCAAGATAGATTCAAAACTCTTACTTGTAACACTGAATAACTTTGGTGAATATTTCACTTATTGATTAAGTTACTTAATAATATTAAATACATGTCTGCTAGAGAGGGCTCGTCGTTACGATGATGCCAAGATGTAGAAAGTTCATGAAAGTTAAAAAGTGAGAAGCTTCTTGGACTTGGTAGACATAAAACATTGAAATTAAAGATTGCAACAAAATATTAAAAATATAGTTCACAACACTATCCCATTCTTAGTTGGGAATACTCTTGAACAATCTGAATGCCTAGATACAACAGTACTCAAAAAAGGTTTTGGATGTTTCACTTTTCGAAGGTTATGGTAACACGGATGGGATGAGTACTTGTCTCTTATCCTTACACGCTGTTTTATCATCAGGAAAGTTTCCTCTAGATAGATGGTTAAAACTCACTGGTGACTCTCGACAGGATCCATTAAGTTGACTCATCATTAATAGAGTATTTTATTTTTACTCAGCTGGGCATTCTCTCATTTGCTTATTTCCAAAGACAATTACTGTGGATGACCTTCGGCTTGAATTCATATTCTGGATTCTGTAAGCCACCTTGCTGTTTAACTACAACTTATGGTTCTTCCCAACTCCTGCTTAACCTTACAGTTTGTTTCCCTCTACATCAGATATTGTATAATCAAGCCAAAAACGAAAAATTCCAGTTTTATCAGAATTACAATAATAGTAATTATTCATTTTATCATTATCCAAGTAGAGTCAAGATGATGCCAGTGGTATTTCTTAGTTATTCTGCAGGATTTTCTAAAGGTTTTGAATAACTACATATAGAAGATCCAATGACACTTCGAACTCTTTCCGAAACATTATTCGACAACTCATAGATGGAAGTGAACGGTTTTGATCTCAAATTTTCAGGTGTTCATCCAAATAAATTACCAATTTATTTAAATGTGTATGGTTGTATCATTCCATTATTCCGTCAAAATAATAACGAAGGGTTGATTTTCTATGATAGTTCAAATCTGATGTGTACTTTGTAACAATCTAATTAAACACTTACTGTAACAAAAACTAGAGAACCATTTAAAACAATTCCACAATGCTGATTCACAGTTCTGTCCCTGATTTAAGTCAAGTCCGATAGTCACACCAAAACTTCAAACAAAGTGATTAATAGAGTTTCTGCTTTGTGCCCATTTGATGAAATACTCCCTCACAAGCATGATATATTTATGCACACTGTTACTCACTGGCAGAGAACAAAATCCATCAAGAGCGACTCACACCATAGTTCATCTGAGAAACACCAATTCTCTACAGATCTTCTGCACCCAATCATATAGAAATGTTTTCCTAGTCTTTCCAGTGTCTCCTTAACACCTATATTTATGGCTGTTGGAAAGTTGTGGATATGACATGTGCTTCTGAGTGTAAAGACTTTGGAAGCGTATAGTAAAGTCATTATTTATGCTAATAGTGTCTTTCAACTGCTGATACAATAAGCCCTCTTATACACTGAGCCCGGTACATCTTTGTCTTTCAGATACATGGAGTGACTGTTTAACCCAAAAGGTTTTCTCTGCTCTTCTTGAGCAATGGAATAATTTGTTACAAAGTATTGCCTTCTGAATAAAGTTTAATGTTAATTCTGATGTCAGGTTGGTTGTGCTTCTCACAGTTGTTGTAATGTATTTGGTAGTGCATCAGACCCATCCAGAGTGTTGCAAAATGTTATTTGTTTTCCTGGAGTTTCTGAAGTCATCTTGCTATCCAGCCTACTGGATTACAAAAAATCACTGATCATTTTGCTGAAACATGGTTTGTCTGGAATGTCAACTTTTATTCGTAAAGGTAATGGTGAAAATTACTTAGGCCTCAAACAACATTTAATAGTTTTTTGGGGCTATAAAATACCTCATTTCTGCAGCATTTATTGCCTTGCTATAGTTTGTTTGTTTGTTTTGAATTTCGCGCAAAGCTACTCAAGGGCTATCTGCGCAACCTTGCTATAGTAAGAGAACATGCTCTTTCTGCATTATATTTATGAATATACTGCATAATCACTAGCATATGTGTCTAACATGAATGGATTTTCAAGAGTTGGATATGCATACAGAAACAGTGGTTAATTCCTTCTTCAGTTTGTTAAATGCTTGTTTAAAAACGTACTTGGTTTTCGAATAATTTGTATAGATGACAAGCTGTGTCATTAAATAACGATTGTAAGAACACAGTCGAAGAAGTTATCTTACCTGACAGATGTTATTAGATGTTATCCAATTCTGAACAGATTCATCTTTAGTGGATCTGTAAACACTCCCTCTCTGCTGACTGCGTGTCCCAGGGAACACCTGTTGACAGCTTAAGGTTCTCTTTTATCAACCAGTCTATGAACTTCATTATCTTTTCATAATCCATTATCAAAACTCTTCTCATGTGCAGTTATATTGCTTAAGTAAATGAGTACAATGTTCTACGGCAATTGAGAAAGAGCAAACAATAATAATTGAAATATAGCAGATACTTCTCATAATACAACGATAACACGACACACTGTCACAATCCCCTTCCTACAATAAAGGTTGGTTGGTTGGAATCAAGCATAAAGCCTCACAGTGGGCTACCTGTGCTCTGATCACCACGGGTATCGAAACGTGGTTTCTAGCATTGTAAGTCTACAGCCATTGGAGGAGGCTAGAATTAAAGTAAAGGTTGTCTTCTCTCTATCCGCTTTTTTTAAATACATTTGCCAATATATAATTTTAAAATACAATACTGAAAATCGTTTTGAGTAAATCCTTAGCAGTGGATAGACATCCATTTTTTGTGGCTACATTCATGTACTAGAAATATTCAAAAATCTTGTGGACTCATATATTTCTTCAGAAATATAACAGATGATGTCACTCAGCTCTACTACTCCTTGTGTCTTCATTACTTCTATCTTTTTGAAAGCCTCAGCCTATTTTACAAGTGGGAACCATTTGGCTATTTGGTGTATTGGGACTGCCATTCCAGAATCAATCATATGATATTTTATTTATTTTGCCCAAATCATAAGGGCCACTGGAGCATATATATTTTATACTGTAAAAACAAGGATCCAATGTATAGCATTCCTTTACTTATAAGACACCAACCGTTTCTGTTATACAACTCTTGTAATTAAGATGTTAAGCTGTCAGGACTTGAGACCAAATTTCCTACATTTTTCTTTGAAGATGATTAAAACTGACATGGAAGAAATACCTATAAAGCTCCATACCTTGATACGTCAGAACAAAATTTGACTCGAATTCTATGGTTTGTTCTGTACATAGCCTTATTGAAGACATCTTTGTTCTGTAGAACCACGAGAGCTCATTGAACTAATAATATCTCAAAACATGTTGTAGTATTCGATTATATTACACCATGCTACTGGATGAAAACGTACTCATATTACGTACGTACTAGTGTTATAATTCAATTCTTGGTAACACAGTACTATTCTGTTATTACCAATGAAAGTTTAACATCTGTTGTCGTATATTGTACTGTGATTTCCTGAAGCTATCATAAACTCACATCAGATATCTCCACATGAAGTTGTTTTCTAATATACACTCTTTTTCAATGTCAATCACACATCATGAGATTTATAGAAGTTCTCCACAGTTAGAGTACTTTTAGCTTCCGTCTTCCTCAATCAACATACTGCAATGTTTCCCATCAATAATCTCACTGACTTGTGCATTGATTTACAAGTTTAGTTTTGCCCCATGAGTGCTACTAGTTTATATTTTTTCAAGAACTTTTTAGCTCATTTTGTTCCTTTGATACGATTCTGACTGAAGATTCATCTTCACAGTATTTCCTCAATAATTTATTACCATAGTCTGAGATGTAATGACAATGTTTCTCACATTCCTAACAATTTATTTTTCTGACTTGTTTATCCCTACTGGTTGCAATTCCTGGCAGAATGTTCTTACAAGTTACACCCATTGTTTTCCAATTTATTTCCTTCATTCTGTGCAACTGGTTGTCGCAGGAAGTTTACGTTCCAATAATACCCTATTTGATGATCCTGTTTCTTCTATATCATCATTTTGATTAGCTGTAAATATATAAAAAATTCAACTTGCATGTCCATTACAGAGCTTCATTAACCTCGTCTGTTACGACACATACGAATTAATCATGTGTCAATGAATCCACCATTTCACATGACGGACCTGGGTAAAATAACTGAACAAGACTTTTCTAATTTTCTGCAAGTACAGCTAAGGTCTCTATTTCCTTTATACTGTGCTCTTAAACCTTGCTTTGTGTCGCTACAAATCTGTTAGATAGCAGCTACTAGTATTTCTTGTAATGGCTCTCAAGTGGAAGGTTGCTTAAAGATGTTAAAGCCAGTCATTGTAAATAGGCAGAAATATGAATAACTTCTTTTTAACCACTCGACCTGCCAACTCTAGAAATTACTTCAAACTAAGCTGTGGTTGAACTGGTTTAGTAGTGACATGGCTACAATAGTCCAGGAATGTTCTTCATTCACAGATGGCATAGCCATAGTAATAACAGATGTATACCAAATTCATGTCCTTTTAAAAATTATATAATAAATGGCGTATTATGTACGACCTCTTGAGCTGGTATAGAAAGATGTGTGTCTGGTTTAATCGTTGGATTTATCAGTTCATGTTTTCTTCTTCTCCAGTTTTGTAATTACATCACCTCTGTACTTCTTCAGTTTTCTAATTACAGCCACTCTGTACTTCTTCAGTTTTGCAGTTACAGCCACTCTGTACTTCCTTAGTTTTGCAATTACAGCCACTCTGTACTTCTTCAGTTTTCTAATTACAGCTACTGTTATTTTAGGTTATATTCACTGGTAGGTGTAATTGCACAAACGACACTTCGACATAAGCTTGTAATTTACTCGATCGGTTAGCAAACAAACACTGTGAGTAAGTTTATAAGTTAGTTTTGTATTATATTCAGAGTTTCTATTAACATGTTGCTAGTGAAGTTAAGCCAGCACTTGCGAGTTTTAATGATAACATTCAGATCAAACGATTGAATAAGACAGCTCTCGGACATCTTAAAAACTCTAAGTGTGATATGTAATTTTAAGCATATTCAAAAGTATAATGTGTATATATATATATATACACACACACATAATATAGTTAAAAAAGGTTACAGTCTTCAAGATAGTAGAATAAGTTAGTTCTACCGCAGTTACTTCGTGCATATAAACTGATTTGATTTTACTTTAGTTCCAGTATACTTACAGAGGTTTTAATGTCATTTGTAAAGGAGGCTTACAACAACTTGCAACAGTGTACAAAGTTCAAACTTACAAAAATGTTTAAAAAGTAATAAACTCATTTACAGTTGTTTTTTTTATTGAAAGTTAAATTATTTTAACCAGATAACTTAAAAGAAGTTGCAACTAAAATATTAATCTAAAAAAAAAACTTAAGATAAAATGCTTTCACTCATAAGGACAGTCATCTTCTGAAAGTGTGTAAATCATTACTTGGAAATTAGGTAAGCATTTGATAAACATCAGAAAAATCTGAGTCGTGAAACCTGTTATATAAGTTGGACTTATAGAAAGTAGACATTTGTCTTATAATTAAATAAACTGTTATAATTACTTAAAAAGTTGAGATCAAAGTATCATAATTTAGAATCACTGAGAACTATGGGAAATTTAACCCACTCTACTCCTTCAACGCCAAAAGTCTGTTTGTTTTGAATTTTACGCAAAACTACACGAGCGCGATCCATCCCTTATTTAGCAGTGTCAGATTAGAGGGAAGGAGCTTGTCATCATTATCCACTGCCAACTCGTAGGCTACTCTTTTGTGAACGAATCATGGTATTGACCATAACATTGTAGTGCCTCCACGGCTGGAGGGGCGAGCATATTTAGCGTTACGGGGATTCGAACCCGCGACCCTCAGATTGTGAGTCGAGCGCCCTAACCACCTGGCAATTGTTGAATATTTAAAATAAGTAGTAATAAATAAAATGTAATAAATTGTATGCCTTTGTATAATTTATATCGGACAGTAAATTAATTGTTTTTACATACGGGCTTGGCATGATCTAGTGGTTTAGGCGCTTGACTCACAATCTGAAAGTTGCGGGTTTGAATCCCCTTCACCGAACATGCTCGCATTATAATGTGACAGTCAGTCAGATGGTGATGGGTAGTGTTTCCTCTAGCCCGTCACTAGTAAATTAGGGACAGCTTACGCAGATATCCCTCGTGTAGCTTTACGCGAAATTCAGAACAAACTAAACTTTGACATACAGATGTTTTGGGTATTTACATAAAGCTCAATTTTAATTTACCTTTCTACAATCTCGTAAAATAGCTTCAGAAAAAAGGATAAAACTTGTAACTTGTCCTTACAGAAAATACTGTGGTCTCCTTTCTCGTTGAATGTGTGAAGAGTGAAATTATAACTATCCAATGGCCAACGATCCTTCGAATTAATTTTCAAATGATTTAGGTTTTCCCATTCTCGTGCCACTTCCCACGTGACTTGCCTTATCCAGACTGCTACGTTTGTTGCTACGACGTGCATGAGAGCAATATGACGAAACCATCCCAGTGAGCAAATGATCTCCTACAACCATAAATAAAGTTTCACATATTCCTGAAACAATATTTGGGTATACAAAAAACAAAACCATTCATTATAACAAAATACTGTTACCTTTTCGTATTTTCGTTAAATATGTTTTCCTCATCTTATTCTTATCAGTAAATTTGAAGGTTAAGAACGCTAAAACTTGAGATTCGATCCTTGTGATGGGCAGAGCCTGTAACACTTTGTGCTTGACAAACAAACTTTGAGCATGTGAGAAAACCTAACAACTAAAGGAAGTTCAAATGGTAAATTCTCATGTATTGTAATGACTTTATATACACCATTTTACTACAAAGTTTCAAATGTTCAACAAAACTTCTATCTCAACAATAATGATAAACCACTTTACTACAGGGCTTTAAAATGGTGATGGAAATTAATATTAAACAGGTGACTTGGACCTGAAGTCTACGTTTGTATAGGATAGATAGGACTACAATATATTACAATTAAACAGGTAAGTTATGCCTACAATAAACGTCTGTAAACACTTAATTTAGACCTATAATATACGGCTGTTAAACAAGTGAGTTAGGTTACAATATTCTAACACTTTAAGGCTAAGAAATATTTTGTTCTAAGCTATATTTTACAACTTAAAGATTAAAAAATATTTTATTGTGAACTATATTTTACCTCTCTAAGGTTACGAAGTGTCTTGTTGTAAACTGTATTTAATCTTTAAGAAATACGAGGCTAAGAGTGTGCTGGAAAGCTACCATCTGAAATATTTCAGACACAGAGACAGCAAGTAGAAGAGTAAACAACCTTGCAACTTACTGCCCGTTTAAAGGTACCAGCTTTAATTATCTGTGTGGGAGTCATAATAACAAGCAGTCATTGGTAATTGTATCATCCAACAAGTTTGGTGTGTCACACCGGAAAGAATTATTCAGAACAAAGTTCTGAAGGAAAGAAGAAATCTTAGCCAGAGTTATGAAAGGTTTCTGAAGACATACCAAATTAATTTTACCATGATATTCCACGTGACAATGGATTTGTTGACACATGACTCCTTCAACGGTGCCATAACAGATAAAGATATACAAATTAGGATGAACTAAAGTTGATGTACATTTCTAGAGGAAACACTCCATTAAAGTTTGAAATAAACAATGAAAGACAACAGTTAAAACTTAAGGGGTCGTCAGATCAAATAGTATTCATACGTCCACTCCCTGAAATCGATTTAGAGGAATTGAATGATTAGTTTCACAACTGATTACAAAGAATGAGAAAAAAATCACAAGAACAATAATAGGTGGCTTTTGTGTCAGTTAGAATAGAACATATAACTGATATTTGAAACCATTGGTATTTGGTGAAACTACATAATTACAGTATCCAACAGCTGTTACAAATGTGAGAAGTATACTCAATAGAGACAGAACTGTTAGGAATAATCACCTGTTAACATCGTTGGGAAACATCTTCCTTATAAGTTATTGTTAACATTATTGAAAACTGCCTTGTTTACAAATGGTAAGCTCTTAAAAACACAGAAATCTTTATACCATCAAGATTTATTTTTTTACCAAAAATACATTCTTAGAAAGATAATGATAATATTATTGGTATCTGTCTTGTTTACAGACAATAGACTCTTTGAAAGGTAATGATAATATTATTGGTATCTGTCTTGTTTACAGACAATAGACTCTTAGAAAGGTAATGATAACATTATTGGTATCTGTCTTGTTTACAGACAATAGACTCTTAGAAAGATAATGATAATATAATTGGTATTGTCTTTTTTACATACTGTAGATTCTTAGAAAGCTAATGCTAATATTATTTGGATCTCTCTTGTTTTATGATGGTAGATTCGTACAAAAGAAATGTTCATATTATAGAAATCGGTATTATTTTCAAATAGCTGGCTATTATTTATCGATAGAAATTAAATGTTGACATAACTGGGGTATAATTTGGTCGTCAAACACCAGTTGAATATACAAATAACTTGATATACGTCTTAAACTAACTGCTAACAAGTCTTACTTGAGCATTGAGAAAGAGGAACACCATCTGGAGAAGCGTGAAAAGAGCCTGTAGAGATGGTTGAGCCATACTGAGTTTATTTACACAAGACACATCCTGAGTAGAATGAGCGGTGATTTCCAAACCAAGCAAGATGAGAGTACCAAAACCAAACACTGTGTATTACAAAGAAAAACACAAAATAAAACCTATCAGATTTTCTAGAATGTGAATGTAAAACTGTAAACAGGATTTAACTTCTAGTCAATGTTAACAACCCGAACGGTCTTCGTATCTTTAGCTAATGTGCTGTTGACCTTCGTACTTCTAAAGTTCATTTATAATATCTGGACGTAATGGGATTGAATTGACAGAACTTGTCATACTATGTATTTGGACGTTTGTGTTCTTTGTTAGTAAAGAAAGACTTTTATGTTACGTAATTTAATGGCTGGATCATAACTTTAACAAATAACTTATAAGTTAACAAAAACAACTGTGTATAAAAAACAAACTACTTGAATTGTCAGCTCATAAATTATTGTAGATAATCATGCATAACAAATTACTAGAAGTTCCATCTTATAACTTAAGGAAAACAATCGTGTAATGCAAAAATGGTAGAAGTGTCAACATGTAAGTTGTTGAAGATAATTGTGTATATAACATAATCTCAGTGAAATTTAGGCTTAGTATTGGTCCATCACAAATTTGTGATCACTTACATCTTTACACTAATCATAATAGTTGTTTTGATGAAGTGATTGTAATATAACTAAGTAAGGTATTAAAAACTAAATGTTAGTATTTCCTTCAAAATATTTTAAATAATTAATGACAGTATAGTGTGTGCTGTCATCTTGCGAAATATAATAATACTACAAAGACAACTTAAATTTCAACAATATTATATCAAATATGTAATGAACTATTATATCAGTATTTTATTTCAACATGGTTTTACATGAACAAACTATAGAAAATTATATACATAATTACCAAGAACAATAATTTAAAATTAGTAGGAAGAAATGGACTAGTTAAGTAAATTTATACATTAATGAATGCGGAAATTATTTAATTCTTAAACTGACAGAAAAATATTTTGAACTCGTCTTACCCAAAGACCCTACTCGTATATAAATACTAATATCTGATGAGTAATAAGAAATTCTTCGCCTCATTACAATCGCCTCAGGGTCAACAGTGCCCTCTAAAGGTGATGAGGCACTACCAGTCAATTCAGGACGTTTGTTTATCATCATGGCGATGTATATATACAATAAGCAGATCACAGCACCACCTAACAAGTAGGTGAAAATATAGCCCTAGAGAATAATAGATGCAGATATGTGAGAAAGAAAAACTAAGTTACTTCATTATACAATAGAAATGAAACAATTGACTGTATTCAGTTACGTATTTATCACCCAAATTTTCAACAGATGTAATGTGTATACCTAGTAAATAATAAGATTATGGTGTAATATGAAGGCCTAGCCATTATAGAGTTGAGATATTATGTGTAGGCCTAACAATTATAAAGTTATAAAATATATACGAATCTATCACGTACAAAAAAAAACAATAAGGCGACAATAACAAAGACTAGAATAAATACTTCAGAAACAAATTTTTACTAAAGAATACTTACTTCCAACGATTACTGTTACCTGA
Organism: Tachypleus tridentatus; assembly: GCF_004210375.1. NCBI lineage: Eukaryota > Metazoa > Arthropoda > Merostomata > Xiphosura > Limulidae > Tachypleus > Tachypleus tridentatus. The sequence goes on along the minus strand of NC_134837.1, from coordinate 67,080,933 downwards.
TAAAAAAATTGAATAAGCTATCTTGAATCAAAAAGTAGGCCCCTGACTGATGTCAACGTTTTCTGTTTATAATAATGTTTGTTTGATTTTGAATTTCGCGAAAAGCTACTCGAGGGTTATCTGCGCTAACCATCCCTAATTTAGCAGTGTAAGACTAGAAGGAAGACAGCAAATCATCATCACCCACCGCCAACTCTTGGGCTACTCTTTTACCAACGAATAGTGGGATTGATCGTACATAATAACGCCCCCACGGCTGAAAGGACGAGCAAGTTTGGTGTAAAGGGGATTCTAACTCGCGACCCTCATATTACGAGTCGAGTGCCTTACCCACTTGGTCATGCTTGGCCGCTTATAATAATAGAGAAACATATTCATTATTAATATTTCAGATACATTTTTTAAACCTTGACACATTTCAGTTTATATTTGGAAAGTTATTCAAAAAGTCTTATCAACTCAAGATAAAACTTACGTGAAAAAAATGTATGTTTACATCGTTATCCATAACTTCTGTAAGCACCAATACTAAAGTAACCATCACCAAGAGCTTGGCGTACAAACAGCTTAGTACGTGTACTGTATCATCAGGGTGTCTCCGCCTTCTGCAAAGTAAAAAAAACAATAACAGATTGATTTTAATTAATATCAATATGAACAAGACAATTACAATTTTCAAATACCTTCCATTTCTCTATGCTTCTTTTTGTTGTTGTTGTTGTTGTTGTTTTTTATTTCGCGCAAAGCTACACGAGGGCTATCTGAACTAACCGTACCTAATTTACTAGTGTAAGACTAGAGGGAAAGCAGCTAGTCATCACCACCCACCGCCAGCTCTTGGACTACTCTTTTACCAACGAATAGTGGGATTGATCGTAACATTATAACGCCCCCACGGCTGAAAGGGCGAGCATGTTTGGTGCGAAGGGGATTCGAACCCGCGACCCTCAGATTACGAGTCGAACACCTTAACCCACGTAGCCATGCATGACCCTGTAAGCTATTCATTATTCTGTTGTCTCGGGTTTTAACAACTTCTTCCAACATAAAAATAACTAATCATATAGAAACGTTTTCTAATTTAACATAAATGTCTAATACATAGGACAAACTGGTGTGCGTTCCAAGCTAGTACAGATACACTAATTACTGTACTATTAACAACTTTATATAGTCATGCATCATATATGTCGGATGTTTCAAAAATTACTTCCACTGTTAAAACAAATGTAAATTTACTTCTAAAATAAAACTGAATATTAAATATATTTCGCGAAATAAAATGTCAATGAACAAACTTGCTTGAAAATTACCTGAGGGGTAAAAGAGTTTCTGCGCAAGTCTGGCTGTTTCTAATAATTCTGCCCTCTGGTGGTGGATAGGCAAGAATGTTCCTGAGAGACTCATCAGACACATTTGTACCTGCAGTCATATTCGGTGGATTAGGAGGTGGTGAATGAAGATTGTGCATTGTACCATCTGTGTTGAGGTTGTTGTTTACTATTTCTTTGTCTAGCTTTGGAAGATCTGAGATCACTTCAGCTCCTATAGAAAAACATGGCGATTACTTTCTAGATAAAAACAGTAAGTTTTTCTAAAAAAAAGGTTTACTAACAAATAAAGTTTTACGGGAAACTAACTACCAAACACATACTATACTAGTTACTTGTGTAGGCTTTGCTTGACGTTTAGAAGATTGTACCGTTTTTGTCCTGGTAAGAGAAAGATAGTTTAGAGGAAAAGAATCTGATTACCATAAAACGTGAGTTACTCTACTGTAAGTCATGGCTGATTATTGAGAGCGTCTGTAACCATTACGAGTAACAATAATAAAAACGATTTTTTTGTTTGCATAATAATTAAAATTATTTAATATAACTTAGAATCAACTAGTTTCGGTAAACATGTTAATATCAGAACAAAATTCTGCGTGTATTGAAACATTGACTTAAAATGGTACGTGGTAAAAGGGAGTATCAACACGTGAAATACGTGATCCTTGTGACATACTTCATGTATCGTTGTTACAGCAATATATAAAGTTGAAGCGTGTTGTTTTTATAGTTGGCGATATCGACATTGTTGCAAATAATTATCGGGAGGAGTAAAAAACAAAAGTTACATTCACACACAACATCGTGAACCTGACGATGACCGAGGTGGGTCGAAACGTTGTTCGCTCCTCTACATAAAAATTTTCTCAACCCAAACCAGCCGTTTTTACATATATATATTTTCGCTACAAGTGGGTTTTCTCGTCAGCACTGAATGTTGTAATTTGTTTAATTTAGATGTTAGATTAAAAGAAATAAAACCTTATGGGTTCAAGAAAATCCTTAAACTATTTAGGAGGGTGTGGAAAATAAATCTGGCATTCCATGAAGCATGGGGAGGTTAGATAGGAAATTGGTGAAAAGATGTGTGATGAAATAGCTGAGGCATTGTGTAGATATATCATCCGAAACGATTTATGTGTCTACATGAAATTTGGCAAGTTTTCCAGTAAACATGAAGTGTCTTGCTAAAAACTAATGTTTCAATGAAAAAATAAAGGTATTGAGTACTATATATTGTCTTAACTTATTTTATCAAAAACTTTAGATGACAAGTAACATAAATTAACAATAACAAAATAGATAAATATTAGCATTTTTGTTATTTCACTTCTCTTTCCATCTAACATTTAATTTATCAAACCTGAGAATTCGAACGAGCACCGTCAAGTGTGAAATACTTAAATCAGATAATATGATAACAATACTACTGTAATAACGAGTTCGAGAATTAATATAACAATACTGTGATACCCAATGAGTGAATTAGCATAACATTACTAATGTCATAAACAGTTTGTGAATTAACATAACACTGCTACTGTAAAAACCAGTTAGTTAATAAACATGAAGATACTAATCTGATAACCAATGAGTGAATTGGCATAACAATACTAATGTGATAACCAATTATTGAATTAACACAACAATACTAATGTAATAACCAGTGAGTGAATTAACATAGCAATACTAATGTGATAATCAATTATTGAATTAACACACCAATACTAAAGTGATAACCAGTATGTGAATTAACATAACAATGCATATATGATAACCAGATAGTGAATTAGCATAAGATTACTAATATATAACAAGTAACTGAATTAACATAACAAAACAATACTAATGTTTTATCTATTGCGTGAATTAACACAACAATACTAATGTAATAACTAGTTAGTGAATTAACATAACAATACTAATGTACTAATTACTGGTGAATTAACATAACAATACTAATGTAATAATTACTGAGTGAATTAACCTAACAATACTAATGTGATAACCAGTTAATAAATTAAGATAACAATACTAATGTGATAACAAATTAGTGAATTCACATAATATTGAAGTTATAAACAGTGAGTGAATTAAAACAATAATACTAATGTGATAACCAGTTAATGAATTAACCTAACAATACTAATGTGATAACCAGTTAATTAATTAAGATAACAATACTAATGTGATAACCAGTTAATGAATTAAGATAACAATACTAATGTGACAACCAGTCCGTCAATTAACACAACAATGCTTGTGAAATAACCAGTAAGTGAATTAACATAACATAATATTAATGTGATAACCAGTGTGTGAATTAAGATAACAATACTAATGTGATAACAGGTTAGTGAATTCACCTAAGATTAATGTTATAACCAATAAGTGAATTAACATAACATAACAATCCTAATGTGATATCCAGTTTATCAATTAAAATAACAATACTAATGTGATAATCAGTTAGTGAATTCACATAATATTGATGTTATAAACAGTGAGGGAATTAACATAAGAATACTAATGTGATAACCAATTGGTGAATTAACACAACAATACTAATGTGATAACGAGTAAGAGAATTAATATAACAGTACTAATGTGATGAGCATTTAGTGAACTGACATAATAATACTAATGTAGTAACCAGTAAGTGAATTAATATAACATAATATTAATGTGATAACCGGTTTGTGAATCAAGATAACAATACTAATGTGATAACCAGTTTTTGAATTCACATAATATTAATGTTAGAACCAGTGAGTGAATTAACACAATAGTACTTGTTTAATCTAGGATACTAAGTGTATTCGTAAAAAAACTAAACTGGATGAAAAATGAAATTATAGAGGTAATGAAGGTAAGAAATAAATCTTAAGTTTAATATAAGAGTGCTAGAATGTATCTATTTGAAATGTACATGGGAAATTAAAAATAACATCTATGATGTAAGTATTTGATAATAAACATTTATCATGTAAATATTTTATTATCAACAATTGAAATGTAAATATTTGATAATAAACATTTATAAAGTAAATCGAACTTGGAATATGACCGAATATGTTCTAAATGACACCAGAATTTTCTTAATGAAGTACTGCGCAAACACGATCTAAATTATAAAATGGTGATAAAATTTAGAGCAATTTGAATAATATTTGTACAAAAATAAATCATGAAAAAAATGATAATACATAAAGACATATATCAAAAATACGCTTTGACAAATTCCTCAACATTGTATGGCCTTCCTATATATTATAACTCACTTTTACTTGCTGTGGATATTACAAAGCTTCAACCTTACATAATTTATATAATGGCCAGGTGGGTTAAGGCGTTCGACTCGTGGGGCGTTATAATGTGACGGTCAGTCCCACTATTCGTTGGTAAAAAGTAGCCCAAGACCTGGCGGTGGGTAGTGATGACTAGTTGCTTTCCCTCTAGTCTTACACTGATAAATTAGGAACAGCTAGCGCAGATAGCCCTCGAGTAGCTTTGCGCGAAATTCAAAACAAACGATTATGATCTTTCTGTGTTTGTCCACCGCGGGTATCAAAATATAATTTTTTAACGTCGTAAGCCCAGAGGAAGTTATTTAAGTAAAAAGTAATGTTTTAAAACTATTTTAAATATATTTTTAATAAAATTAAATGAACATTATTGTTTAATTGGACAAGAAACGGCTCTTTTCACTTTCATATTGCTGCTTGTTTTAGTTCCACCAAAACTGGCTCACTTTTATATTATTTCTTTAGACTTGCACAACTTGTCTATTTTTCATGCATAATATTTGTCCCGTTTATTTGAAATCAGCTGTAAGTGTAGAAGTGTTTTCAAGATATTTCAACCTTTTGTTTGGATTACAGTTTTTATTAACACAAAACATAAATTGAATTAAACGTATTATTATTATTCGAACTATATACATACACACATTAAATTTTGTCTATTTTCTTCTCTTACTGTTTGTCTCGTGTCACGTAATTTATAAATGTCTGAAAAAGACACATCAATGCTAAAGGATGGTTTGCGTCCACACTTGCAGATGACGCTAAAACATGGCCTCCAGACCGACCTTTGACCTCAGTTTTTTTAATAACTCCCGAACGCTGAAGTCATTCTCTGTTTCACTTCAGATCATGTTTAGGTCCCTGTTAGCTACGGAGTGCCTTAAACATTAAAATTTTGTTTTTCTTTAATTACTACACATGCTGTGGAAGTTAACCGACTGCATTTCCTAATTCAAACCGATACCCGTCTCGATGACAGTTTTTTTACCGTTTTTTTACTTCCCCAAACCATTATTGGATATAAAATTACTGTCTCAAACGTGACATAATGGTGTCTAGATATGTGAGTAATATGAGAACAATGACACTACAGCGTTAGAAAGATCTGTGAAAATATACCATCAACAGATATTTTGTAGAATGAAACTATTAGTTCTATTAAGCAAACTGAAATAACCTTTTTCTGTGCTTAAAAATGTTAGACACTTTTCATACAAGAATGGTGAATTTTTTTCTATCACTTATTTTTAGCAATAGATTTACTAAATGAACAATATAAGTGTTTTACCATGATTAAATCTGATTTAATACATTTTATAGCTAAACAATATAAGTGTTTTACCATGATTAAATCTGATTTTAGTAATAGATTTACTAAATGAAAAATATAAGTGTTTTACCTTGATTAAATCTTATTTTAGCAATAGATTTACTAAATGAACAATATAAGTGATTTACCTTGATTAAATCTGAACACAGCATTAGTCCATTTAAGCATTCCGACTTTGATACTGGAAAACATCAAAGAGACAAACGATAAATTAAACAATTCTGTGAAAGTTTATCATGTTAATCTGTGAAAAATGTAACAAAAGTTAAACTTCTTTAAAATTAACATTCCAACATTATATGACTCGAACAACAAGTGTCAAAATATAGCTTCCATGTTTCCTAGGCCTTCAGTTTCAACAAATAATACAATGTTGTGAAGTCTAGATTATACACAAGATAACATGGTTGAGGAGTCATACAGGGTTGTGAAGTCTATATTATATACAAGATAACATGGTAGAAGAGTCATACAGGATTGCAAGGTTTAGGTTCTGTGTAAAACAGTGCAAGGTGTTATAGAGAATTGTAGAATGTGAAAAAAACATTCGTAGAAGAGTAAAATGTGTCATGTGAATATGTAATAAACCATAGAATGCAGTATCCAAGGTGTATAATAAACTGTCATGTAAGATTGCAATTAACTATTTTTATCTTAATTGTCGTTTTAAGATTAAGGAACACTCGTGTAGTTGAGTGCAAGAATTGAATATGAAAATTGTTGATCTTGCTCGAGGACCGATATGTCGGGAACTGATGTTTATCTTTTGTATTCTGTTTTAATAAGGCTTGACTGATGAGTGCCTAATATGGCAGTCTGGAATATTCTGATGGACTCATATAATCCTAACAGAATTAGTTTTCTCTCGTTCTCAGAGATGTTATTAAATTTTTTCCTAGTTAAGATTCAAGTGTCTTATATAACCAAAGCTATGTTTTCTTGGGAAGTAACAGTGTCAGACTTTGTCACTTCTGATTAGGAGAACGTTATTGTTAATCTCACTGAACCTACTGTTATTTCGGTTTAGAGTCTTACCTGTTCATTTCGAGTGTACTTTATAACACCACATGGAGGATGGACGTAAGCTATATTGTGATTTCAATTCACCACATGTTGTAGATTCCAACGTTTAACTTGTTTGGATAACCTTGAATAATCGAATTATGGAGCCTGCTTGTCAAGGGAAATAAGGATGTGTACCGTTCTCCACAACTGATTACATCAAGTACTTAAATAGAAACCATGATGTTTGTGATTGGTTGGCTAGTTCAGAATGTGATGTAGAGGGTTTTACATTCCGGGTTTGTGATTGGTTGGCTAATTCTTGTTGTAATGAAGAGGATTGTGGACTCGGTGTTTATGATTGGTTTACTTGTTGTTGTTGTAATGTGGAGGGTGTTCTTTTTTATTTGTGAACAATACATGCACGTGAAAATATCGTATTGTGAGACAGAAAGCGTATTTATTTATTTCGCTGGTATACTATGACAAACATATTAAGTAACTCAAGTATCCTCCTAGAAATAATTTTTGTGTCTGCAACTTCTTCTAAATTTTTACAAAATGCTATCTGTGATCTTACAATCCCCGAAAGGGAGACATATCCCTGCAATTTTCTGAAATAGTTTAGGTTTATATAAATTCACAAACAGGACTATATTTATTTATTTCAATGAAAGGATTAGTAAAAATTAATCACCCCCAACTTCTGTGCAAGTGTTCTGTAATTTGTGTAAAAGTTTGTTATATACCTCTTGTTTCTAATTTGTAAAATAAAATAACGACCCGAGAAGAACGAATAGGAATAACGTGACCTCTAGACCACCAACGTTATAATTATTTCTTCCTTTTACTTGTATAAAAAAATAAGTGTGACTTCGAGTTACCAACAGATCACGTGATGTGGACCTGGAGACAACGACCCGTTTACTGGCTACATATTTCCTAGAAACTCTGACAGTTACCCCCTCGGTTTCAAATTTCCTTATACTCTTTCAAGCCTCGAGTTTAGCTGCATTGCCTATTTCGTTGGGAGAGTAATTCCCAAGTGTTCTGAATCGTACGCTCTCGCAAAACTCATACCAACATTATCATGCCACAAAAAAACCCATGTTAACATTACTCTGACATACAAAACTCATACCAACATTATCATGCCACAAAAAAACCCATGTTAACATTACTCTGACATACAAAACTCATACCAACATTATCCTGACACACAAAACTCATACCAACATTATCATATCACACAAAACTCAGTTTATATATATATATACACAATATCGAAACAAATCATATTTATATGTATATACGTTTATGTATATACAAATTCAGAAGAAACCATATATATGTTGATATATATATATATATATATATGTACAAAATCAGAACAAACCATATATATGTTTATATATACACACAAAAAAACCATTGTTCATATAACTAGGTAGATTACACATAGAACATGTAACATCTTCTGAGCTGACCTGATGTCTGTTCGTCATTATTTAAGATTTGGGAATTATAGTGTGATGTTTATACTGTATTTCATTGCATATTTAATTTATCAACTATTTCTAGCCGTTATGTCATTTAGTTTTATCTATTATATCAAATCTTAGATTTAGCATATTTCTAATCATTTGTATGTTATTAAAACTTCTCACGGATGAGTTCGATATTAGATGTTCCATTAACACCAGTTTAATGTTTAAATCTCCTGGTTTAGAACGTAACTATAAAAACAAGATTCTTGGTGTGTTAGCGTGATAACAGATAAATATTTATGATAAAGAGGAGGTCAGTCTTAACTAAAACATTAAGACACTTTTTACTACATCAATACATCAAGACAGTGTATTCTACTATTCAATGTAATACGTAAAATTAGTTTCGAAATTAACAGAACCCATCGAGTTTATTAACCATGCTGCCACAACTAAACCATATTTCAGTTTCAAACCCAGCCATAAAAATATCAAACATCAAGGGTACAATTGAGAAACCATATCTGTAACTTCAGATAATGTATACATATTGATCGTAAGAAAACTATAGAAACAATGAAGCGTGTCAAACTAATGATCATATTTTAAACAAGTCACATCTCCATTAGGTTCAATATTTAAACTAATATATCACGTGAATAATGGTGTATAGGTGTGGGGGGGGGGTGTTTTACATTGATTTTCATTTGACATTCCTGAGGATGACATGATTCGACTTCAAAATATATATAGTGACCGTTCACTGTCTCAGAGTAAAATTTTCAGGTACTGTACTTCAAAAACGTAATTATGATATTTACTCAAGTACTTGACTTTTAACCTTTTGATATGTATTAAAGGTTCTCAACTTAATAATATCAACTTAACGATGTATATTTTTCGTAATTAATGTTCTGTCAACACAATAATGTGTATTTCTCTTCTTTGCTGTTTTGTCAGCGCAACTTTGTGTATTTCTCTTCATTAATCATCTATGAACACGACAATGTGTACTTCTCCTGATTTGTGTTCTGTATATAAAATACATCTTTCAAACCAGAACAAACAATAACTTACTTACTCCTTTCAAACTAGAATAAACAATAAAATACTTACTATATTCAAACTAGAACAAAAATAACATACTTCCTCTGTTCAAACTAGAACAAACAATAGCGTACTTACTCTGTTCAAAGTAAAACAAACAATAACATACTTACTCTGTTCTGAACATTGAGACCCGCTTGATAGTTAAATATTTGTTGTGACGTTTCACTTGGTTTCTTCATGAACCACTACAGTTTATATTGCAAAACTCATAAATCTTCCAAAAAATAACATTCACAAAAACCATTTTACTGTTCTGATACCATGAAAAATATTCTTTCTGATTTCAAGAAAAAAAAAGTTTTTTTTTTTATCTGTGACTTGCAGAAAGCGTTGTCAGAAGTAAAAATTTCTTGGTTTAGGCTTAGCAGTACATGAGATACTGGGTCTACTGTTAGGCATCTGCAGTGATTTCAAGCTCTCTTTACATGTATATTGCGCATACTCTCGAAACTGCTCTACTATTGGTGGAAATGTTTTTCTACTTTATGTTTTTTAGAAGACATTTTTCTTTACTTATAAGACAAACTGTGTAGCCAATCACGCTTCTTTCTGTGTTCCTCAATAAATGAGTGTCATTATAAGTTGTGAAGTACAGGAAGTCAAAGGTTTTCTCTTGTGCAAAGAAATCAGAAATCTCAGATAATAGAAGTAGAAAAAGGTACATAATATTAGCTTGCATACTTTATATGGAACTTTACTTTTCATCCACTATTTTTTTCCGTTTAAAGTTAGCTCAATAACTTCTTTTCGTATAGCACTAAACTTGTAAAGCAAAACTGATATTAGTCGTGTTGATTTAGGATTGTCACTCGAAGCTACAAAATGACTGTCTGCCCTTAACTGATAGACGTAAAGAAAGGCAACTAAAGAACAATATCCGCCATCAGTTCTTGAGCGACTACTACAGTGGGATTTAACTGTTACTCTTATAACGAACCGATGACTCTAATTGGTGCCAATCGAACCATGAACCAATTGGTTCACAATTAGAGTGCGCTAACCACAAGGCCGTGCACTGCTCTAAAAGTATGAAATAAAACTCACATGTCTAGTTGTACAAAATGTAATACTCTTCAAACTCTCTTGTTCAGGTGTTTCCGTTTTCTCTGTTAACTTTGTATTACTTTATTTTCTTTTTTTCCAACTTTGTCTTACTATTTCATATACTTTACATACTTCTTGTAACTTTGTTTTATTAGTTTTATCTTTTTTTAACTTTTCCTGAGTCATAAGAAAATTACAAGTGTTAAAGCTTTGTAGAAATAAATCGTTGTTAGCTACTTAAAACATTTTCGTGAATAATCTTAAATTAATAACTGACGTCCGTGGTTTATGAAACAACAGATCTGTGGGATGTTTTCTTTCTTATATGTTTATTATCTAAACTGAAAAATATAATATGTATAAACCTTATATGTTTAAGAGTAAGTAATTTACGAAGATTTAAATTCATACAACGATTTTAAACATCAAACAATACGGTCTATATCACCGTTCCTTCAGTGATTTTAAACATCAAATATACTCCTCTAACACTGGATAAATTCAAGGTAATTTGTTTCCAAGATGTTTTTCAACACTGAGTTTATCCCTCTCCCCACTTTCCGTTTAGCTGTAACCACGGATACCCACCCATCAATCATAGCAAAAATAGGACTGAGTCCTTCTCCCGTCCGTCACACAACCACAGCTTATAGTAGACGCCATCATAAATAAAATGTGTTACAGATGGTACTTGTCCTAAGCCACATAGGAATGAACAGCACAAGTCGTTAGTATCAGAGCTGTTCAGTGAAGCAGGTCAGAGAAAGGACATGTTGGGTATGTGACAAAAATATAAGCTAAGTAAAAAGTCCCATTAGACCACGACTTCTTATTTCTTCAGAATTATTTATTCAGAATGTAACAGTTTATGGGTAATTCATATTCAAAAACAAGGTGCGAAAATAAGGAGTGGCATAACGGAATTATGTTACGTAAGTACTCCAATAGAACACACTGATTGGTCCGTCGTCTGTACTTATAGACACGAATGCGTTTTCAATTTTATAAATACTGTCCTAAGTCACGTTCTATATATATATATCTTTTAATTTCCCTGCCATAATTACAATAAATGTTCACATACCGTAGAAAACACGGTTACGCGCACAAAGTGACTTAGCTTAGCTATCTGAGTCGAGAACATAGTGCTGACACGTTTCAGGTCACTATATTCATTTATTCTTGTTAATAATTCTTTTTGTCCTGTGTACGTTTTTCTTCAACTGATTTCACAAATGTCATTCAGTCCTTCTTGATGTTTCAAACTCGTTGACAGTTTCGTTTTGTGGAACGAACGCTACTTCGAAACATGTTCGTCGGAAACGTTAGCAATTTTTTCCTAAACCCTAGGAAAGCATGGTAAACTACCGAATATGTTTTGACACGCTTTTAATCCAAAATATTTCAGTTATAGATGTTTAACGATCATTATTTGGACAGCTTCCTCAATAATTATTGGGCCATAATCTCTGTCTACTGTTACTGGTGTTAAATATATTTTTATTGTTTATAGGTAAGTCCAGTTCAATCTACAATTTGATCAACGTGTGTTATTGCGTTATACTTAGTAAAGGTTAGGTTTAGCTCAATCTACCCTTTGATCAAAGTGTATTATACTTAGTTCAAAATAGGTCTACTTCAATTTACACTTTCATCAACATATGTTATTGTGTTATACACATGCTCAAGGTAGGTTTATTTCTATTTACACTTTGACCAACATGTGTTGTTGTGTTATACTTTGTTCAAGGTAGGTCCAGTTCAATCTACACTTTGATCAACGAGTGTTATTATGTTATACTAAGTTCAAGGTAGGCCCAGCTCAACCTACATTTTGATAAAAGTGTGTTATACTTAGTTCAAAATACATCTAGTTTAATCTACACTTTCATCAACATGTGTTATTGTGTTATACTTAGTTCAAAATAGGTCCAACTCATTCTACACTTTGGACAACTTGTGTTATTGTTTTATACTTAGTTCAAGACAAGTTCAGTTCAACCTACTTTCTTCAACGTGTGTTATTGTGTTATACTTACTTCAAGGTAGGTCCAGTTCAACCTACTTTCTTCAACGTGTGTTATTGTGTTATACTTACTTCAAGGTAGGTCCAGTTTAATCTACTGTTTGATCAACGTGTGTTATTGTGTTATACCTAATTTAACGAAGTTCCAGTTCAATCTACATTTTAATGAACGAGTGTTATAGTATTATACTTAGTTCAAGGTAGCTCCAGTTCAATATACACTTTGATCAACGTATGTTATTCTGTTATACCTAGGTTAGAAGAGGTCAATTCAATCTATATTTTGGTCAGCATCTGTTATTGTGCTATACTTAGTTTAAGAGAGTTCAATCTACACTTTGTTTAACGTGTGTTATTGTGTTAATCTTTATTCAAAGTTGGTCCACTTCAATCTACACTTTGATCAACGAGTGTTATTGTGTTATACTTAAATCAAGGTAGGTCTAGTTCAATCTACAGTTTGATCAAAGTGTGTTACTATATTGTAATTAGTTCAAGGTAGGCCCACATCAATTTAAACTTTGGTCAGCGAGTGTTATTGCATTATACTTAGTTCAATGTAGGTCCATTTCAATTTACACTTTGATCAACGTATATTATTGATTTATACTTAGTTCAAGGTAAGTCCACTTTGATCAACATATGTTGTTGTGTTATACTTAGTTCAAGAGAGGTCCAATTCAATCTACACGTTGGTCAGTGAGGGATAATGCATTATAATTTATTCAAGGTAGGTCCAGTTCAATCTACACTTTGATCAAAGTGTGTTATTGTGTTATACTTAGATCGAGGTAGGTCCATTTTAATGTACAGTTTCATGAACGTGTGTTATTTTTATATTTTAGTTCGAGACAGGACCAGTTCAATCTACACTTTAATAAACGTGTGTTATTGTGTTATACCTAGTTTGAAACCCCTCGATGTGGATTCACTCTTTAAAACCGTTTGTGTACATTTCTGCCGCAAACGGGGAATCTACCCAGGTCCAGAACTCCGTCTTGATAATGTTGTACTTCCTGTCGTCCCTGAGGTAAAGTTCTTAGGTCTTATATTTGATTGTAAATTAAATTTTATATCGCACATCAAGCAACTTCGTATCAAATGTCTAAAAGCATTGAACATTCTCCGTGTCCTCTCTTCTACTTCTTGGAGAGCAGACTGATACTACATGCTCAAAATTTATCGATTCAAACTTGACTATCTGTCTGCGGTCTATGGTTCTTCCAGAACCTCAGCACTGAAAATGTTGGATCCTATCCATCACCAAAGGCTTCGGCTTTGCATTGGAGCTTTTCATACTTCTCCCGTGCAAAGTCTGTATGTGGATTCTCATGAACCCCCTCTATATATTCACCATTTGCAACTCTCTCTAACTGTCTCCAAACTTCGATCCTTACCACAGCATCCTACCTGGACTTGTGTTTTCCGACCACAATGAACTACACTTTTTAATAACAGAACATCTGCCATTGTTTCTTTTAGTCTCTCTATCCAGGCACAATTAGAAGATTTGGATTTATCCTTGAATAACATTGCAGTTTCTTCAAATCAGCCTAGTCCACCATGGCAAATTACTGTCCCAAATTGTGACCTGTCTTTGAGTCATCTGAGGAAAGCAGATACACCTGATTGGAAATATCGCTCTTTCTTTGCTGAACATCTTCCATATGATCCATCCATTCTTATATATACAGATGGTTCCAAATTGAGTGACTCAGTGGGCTTTGTCATGGTTTGTGACAGTTCAATTGTGGCACACAGACTCCTCCCTACAGTTTCTGTTTTCACTGCCGAACTGTATGCCATCTCTCTTGCCCTAAATCATATTGAAATAATGCAATATACAAATTGTACAATATATACGGACTCACTCAGCTGTCTCTTGGCCCTGGAATTATTCCATGATAGTCACCACCCTCTTCTCATCAATATCGAAAACAAACTGGCCCATCTTTCTCTCTCATCTATCTCCGTCCAATTCTTTTGGATACCAGGTCATGTTGGTATTTATGGGAATGAGCTGGCCGACAGAGCAGCAAAATCTGTCTGTTCTGGATCTATCATTCCAGTACCCATTCCATACATGGACTATGGTCCAGTTATCAAATCCAGACTGCACACCAAGTGGCAAGCAACCTGGAATGAGCAACACAATAACAAACTTTTTCAAATCAAACCTTCTCTAGGTTTTTGGCCCTCTTGCTTCTGTAAGGATCAAAGAGAGAAGGTTGTTTTGGCAAGGCTACGCATTGGTCACAGTTTTTTAACCCACCACTTCATTTTATCTGGTACTGCTGCACCAATGTGTGGTCTATGTAGCACTCAGATCACCATCATCCATCATGGCGTTGTTGTTATATTCATTATTTCTAATGCATTTGGAACAAAACCTACAAAGTAGGTAGTTATCACTGATTGTTTATAATAAAGCTGGAACAAGATATACTAACGTTGTTGTTAATATTTATATCAGTTGTATTTAGAATATTACCTAAGACCGATTTGGTCTTATTCATTATTTCTAAAAAGCCTATAATAAAATCTACAATCTGTGTTGATTATTGTGTGTGTTTCGAGAGTTAATTTCAAGGTTACCTTGACTTTGCAGTGTAGTAACAGTGATTACACAATCTCTGTCAGATTGGTCTCTCTTCGATACCCACAGTTACTTAAGTGGAGACTGTTTCAAAACAGGAAGCTGAGAATTAACTTTCATTAAAAGAAAAGAAATAATAATAAAAAGAAATAAAGTGATTTAAAGTTTTTCTTTTATCCTTGTGTATAGTAGAGCTTGGTTATAGTTGTATACTGTGTTACAGAAAAACGAGTAACATTATGTTTTTTGTGCTGGTTATTAGAAGTTAAAGTACGAGGAGTTTCCGAGCTTACATTTAATCGCTAACCTCTTACAATTAAGGTCACTGACTTTAAGTGAAATGATCGCCCTGGTTTGTTCCCGTATCTTGAGATGTAGCACGTGTTAAGTCATAAATAACTATGTGCAGGAAAACGAGTACAGTTGGTAAGTTTAAGTGTTTTTTGGGTTTTTTTTGTACATTTGAATTTTTAACATTTTCGTCTGTCCAGATTGTTTGTTTATTTTAAGAATGTTTGTATATTATTGAGAATACTGAATAAATTATTCATTTTTCTGTATATCCTAGTTGCTTTGCGCCATAAAACACCAAACCAACCAATCCGTATATCGCTTCTGAATCGAATAATGCGGTGAAATTGTTTTATTATAACCGTGATGAACGGAACTATTTAATTTTAACTTAAATAAAATGTTGGAAAGTGAATGTTATGGTTCTGACTGTTTTGTATTGTTCATAACATTTCAAATTTACTTTCTCATTTTCTAAGAAGAAAAATTGTTCATGTTATTTATTACTCATACAAGTGAATTAAACGATGAGGTAAAAGATGACCTATTCGAAAGCTCCATCTGTTGACTATAAATTGAAGTGCAATATAATCCTTCAGACGTTGTTCCTTCACTGGGATGTTTAAATTCAACAAAAGAAGCAGGTGAAAATGTGAGTAGATGTATAGAATATTCCAGGGTAGTTAAGACACAGCATACTCCATTAGTCATTGAAGTGTAGCAAGTGTATTACGTAATATAAATCGTAACACAAAACTTTATTACAATGTATTAGCTTCTTTCTTTTTCGACTTGCCCTCTCCATGTCCACTCTTCAGATTACTGATCCAGGTAAAGTATCCAAAGAATATTTAATCCCTCACAGAAGGGAGACATCAGTCTTTGTGATTTCATTTACCTTGTTGGCCCATCCTCCTCATTGTTACTTCTTGGCTTCTATCTCCTTAGAAGTCCCAGCATCTGTTCTACAAGTAGGAATCAGCTGGCTAACTGACCTACTTGGAAGCTATCATATGAAATATTCACTTTTTTCAGTTTAAGTGATAAAAGTAAGAATTTTAATCTATGAGATTAATTAACTGCTAAATCTCCACAACTCTGGTCACACAGCTCCTGTAAGTGAAATTATAAAATGTTTTATATGACGATTTAACATCAGACTTTCTTCATCTTTCCTCAAAAGCAACTGCCCCTGATGATTTTCATTTATTACCTATAAGCTTCACATTTTCCAAACTTCAAACCTCAACAACTCTTCCAACCATTAATATCTCACAAAATTTTGATGCATGTGGTTTCATTAAGCCTCAGTAAATGGAAGTAAACTTATTCCTAATAGGTCCTGATATACATACTTGAAATATTAGTGGAACAATAATTTCTCACCTAGTTGTCACTAAAAGTTCCACCTCTTGTATAAAAATTATTATATAGTGTACATCCATTCCTGTTTATAGACGGTGAAACTAGCCTAACCTTACATCCATTCCTGCTTATAGACAGTGAAACTCGTCTAGCCTTACAACCACTCCTGCTTATAGACAGTGAAACTAGTCTAGCCTTACAACCATTCCTGCTTATAGACGGTGAAACTAGTCTAACCTTACACCCATTCCTGCTTATTGACTGTAAAACTAGTCTAACCTTACATCCATTTCTGTTTATAGATGGTCAAACTAGTCTAACCTTACACATCATAAGATATAGAATAGCTCAGAAAGTGATGGTTACTCCAACTCTTATTTTGTTGAAACTTAATGTCCCTCTGTTGTTAACATCAGCTCATTTTCTTTATTCGTCTCCAGAGCCAATTTCCTCCATTTTTTACTGCGCTAATACAAATAATATTAGCTGAGGAACCAATGTCGATGAACACACTGCAAGATCTCCTATCAATAAATCCTTAAACTTGGACTGATTTTAAATAATATATTTTATCTCATGTGCTGCCAGTGGGACAGTAGCAGCTGCACTTTGCTCCATACGTCCACCGAATTCCTTTGTTTAACATTTAGTTAGTTCCTTGTTTCCCTCTGATTGGTGGATAAAACAGTTATCAGTGTTTTAGAATTGTTATGGCTCTGAACTAAAACATTCTTAGTGACATTAACGCCAGTCCTCTCAAATGGACAACTGGATAAACAGTTTGTTGTTAATTATTCCAACAGCTCACTTTGGAAACTATTTTTGAGTTGAACCTATTATGTCTCCCATAGTGCCTGGGCATCACAGTCTATTGGTTTCTCGATTGGTCAATGTTGTTGAACCGGCCAGCTAAATACTGGAAATAAATTTGGTAGTGTCATTAGTAGAGTAGTCAAAGAAAGTTCTACAATTACAGATAGCACAGAAGTAATGATAACATGGGGAGCCAAATAAATTATCCCATTCCACAATTTATAATAAATGATATTTTATATTGGAGAAAGAGGTGTTAATAGTGTAATCTTTACACTTATCAATTCACTATCCATATGCTTTATCACTTTTCTACCTCACTAACAGTTACTATTAGTACTATTAGTTAACTAATAGTTAAGACATACAAGTCTTGAAATTTGCTAATAAAGTTTTTCTACACTTTATAGACGCCCTTTTGTATCGTTGGTGTCCTTTTGTACTTATACACTCTTAGTGTTTGATCCCTTTGCATATATTCAGTATCTTCATCGATCTTTTCTTCAATCAGATTTACTTTTCTTCATAATTCCTCTTTAAAATCTTTTGTTAAGTTCTCATTTCTTGATCTTTTATTATTCTATGTTATTTTTGTTATTCTTTTTTCTACTGTTTCATAATATCTAGCAAATGTTCGATTTCACTTATTATGTTGTCATCCTGAAATTTATTCTGAGTTGTTTTCTATTTCCTCACTCCTACTTTTGTTTGTTTGTTTTTTGAATTTTCGCGCAAAGCTACTCGAGGGTTATCTGTGCTAGCCGTCCTTAATTTAGCAGTGTAAGACTAGAGGGAAGACAGCTAGTCATCACCACCCACCGCCAACTCTTGGGCTACTCTTTTACCAACGAATAGTGGGATTGACTGAACATTATAGCGCCCCCACGGCTGAAAGGGCGAGCATGTTTGGTGCGACCGGGATTCGAACCCGCAATCCTCGGATTACGAGTCGAACGCCTTAACACACTTGTCCATGTCGGGCCACCCCTCCTCATTCCTACGTAAGTAGCGTAGCATTTCCTACTATTAGACGGATTCTTTAAATTACTGGGTAAAATTTATCTGAAACCCAGTCAAATTAAATATAACGATTTCTTTTACATTTCTTTAACAATATTTGTTACAGACTACGTTTACTAGTAAGCGTAATGTACTTACAAACGTGCTTGAAGAATTTACACATCGATTTATTGATAACACATACACTGACTAATTTACTGACTTGATCTCGGAGAAATAGATGTACTGACTTTCACTCTCACCTCAACAACTAACAAAAATTGTTAACTCACTAATATAATTAATTCGCCCAATCTTAAATTTTCAACGTGTACTCATTTTTTACTTACTACAGATATTAAACCATCATTACATCAGGGTGGACTTTATTTAATAAATAAACATATAAATTAAAATGTCAAAATATAGATTTCAACAACGGCAGCACACATTTCAGTAGTGGTTATATAAGTTTCATAAATTACGTGAATTCATTATCCTGACCATTAATGCTTTACTTTATGCATGACAAAAGCCCCCATTGGCACAATGGTAAGTCTGCAGACTTATAACGCTATAAATTGAATTCTAATACCCGTTGTAGGCAGAGAACAGATAGTTCGTTGTGTAGCTTTATGCTTAACTACAAACAAACAGAACGCGGCAAGGAGAGCCCATGTTAGAATTTCTCTTGCTGCAGCTTTCAAATTAATCATGGCATTCCTTCCTAGTGTAAAGCTTATTTTTTTTTACAGAACTAATACCAACTCCGAAATAACGTGGAGGATACAGAAATTCATTGAATGGATAGTCTTCCTATTTGGTACGATACTCCATCCATATTTCCTTGCTGTAAACGTGAACAGTAATATACTATTTTGTCATACTCCTGCAATTCCATTATTTATTATATTATTAACCCTTTGCAATTTTTAAGTTTATTAACTACTTTAGTGACACTCAAACAGTGAACTTTCAACCATACAAATATTACTGAAAGTGTTTTAAGAAGACAACAACTGTACATAATTCTTTCTTCAATATACAATATTTGCATTCGAGAGCTAAGAGTGTATGATTACCATACGTGATTACATTTATACTCTGTTTCCAACTGTGATAACACTGCTTTAATTCAACTATCAGTTCATCATTTTTCTAGCAGAAAGCCACAGTCCAGTCGTTGATATGCCCACAGTGTATTTTCTAATAAATCACAATCCAAAGACTAAAATGCTGACTCATATTCCTTGCTCCACCTTCTCTACCTTAGTAAGGAAAAATAATGGTGAAGCAGTGTGATGTAAAACCAACGAAACTGTGATTTTTTTCACTTGGTCACAGGTTGAGTCCAATTTTACAATTATATTATTATAGAAGGAGCCACGAAAGTTCCATCTCTACCAAAAATATGACTCAGAAATTTCACTTTAGTGCTAATGAATGCGCATGTTCTGTGTTTAAGTTTAAACCTGGCATTTTTATCTTCTGGAATACCACTTTCCGGT
This sequence comes from Tachypleus tridentatus, assembly GCF_004210375.1. NCBI lineage: Eukaryota > Metazoa > Arthropoda > Merostomata > Xiphosura > Limulidae > Tachypleus > Tachypleus tridentatus. Next base: position 67,060,723 of record NC_134837.1, on the reverse strand, counting down.
TTTAGTCACATAATGAAATGTGTGACCATACTTCAGGATGTATTTGACATAGATCACAACTTCTCTCAATGCAACTACCTTTTTTATGTAAGTGAGGTTTCCTATACATAATCAAAACATGGCCTTTCCATTCACATTTAATTTACTTTCACTTTACAGAAAAATGTTCATGTTAAATGAAACGATTAGTAGCTTTCCTTGGAATACCTGATATACTATGACTTTTACCAGTGTTCTGGCCATTTCTGTGTCAATCAACTTTGACAGGCACATACCAACACATGCCCAGCCTATAAAGAATTGGGGTTAAAGCCACACAATGTGATGCAAAGTGATTTTAACACTCCTGGTCTATCTTATGCCCTTCTTATTTCCTAGAAATAGAGTAGCAGTTGATGTTCTCCACTTGATGTTGACTCTACTGCACCTGTTGTACAATCAGTTAAAATCAATAATTTTATTTGCATAGCTGTTCAATAAAATAATAGTTTAATAAAAATTACCCAATATCCCACATGCAAAGCAAGGTGATGTCTTGATAGATAAGCATAGGGTGTGAAATACAAATAATGTAGTGATAAAGTTATATCTGCATAGTTGCTTATCACTTTAAAAAAAATTCACTTAAAGTGACCTAATGTTCCAAATGCAAACTAGATGCTTTTTTTTTTACCTATCAGAACAATGTACCGATACATGCACCAATAGCATATTATGAAATGTTCACTGAACACCAATGCAATTGTACTGCAATGCCTAGAGTTGTGAGCAGTTGAGTAACCCTTATCTTTTATACGTTTCTTCTTCTCTTACAATCGCTCAGCAGATTGCCCGATGTGGCTTTGCTATAAGAAAACACACACATACTCTTACAACTAACTTATATGTTTACTTCATACTACATCATGACAGAAACTGTCTCAGTAAGAGTAAGGACATTTCTCGCACTCAAGTATTGCTATTTTCTCCTTTCTACGAACTTGTTAATTAACAAGAAAATAATCACAATATGTATCTCAGAACGGCTGTTGCGGGTATTAACACTATTATTAATAAGGAGAGAACAACGTTTCGACCTTCCTACGTCATCTTCTTTAAAAAAAGAGAATTTGAATGTAACCGTTGACGGACACATGTCTTATGTTCGAGAGTATAAACAGGTACGGGATTGTAGGGGGTGTTGCAGGTGGATGTTAGGTTATTAATTAGTATAGGTATAATGGTGTTTCTTTATCTTGATTTAATTTTGATTTTAGTTGTTGTATAAGTATGGCTTCTTTGATTTTGCATTTGTTTATATTTGTTTTCCTACAGGAACTAAAACTATACCAATTAATAATCTAACATACACCTGCAATGCCCCTACAATCCCGTACCCGTTTATACTCTCGTCCCTAAGACGTGTCCGTCAACGGTCACATTCCAATTCTCTCTTTCTTAACCTGAAGATGACCTAGGAAGGTCAAAACGTTGTTCTCTCCTTATCAATAACAGTGTTAATATTCATAACAGCCGTTATGAGATACATTTTTATTACAAGTGGGTTTCTCGTCATCAATAATTCTCACAATCTGCTGACACCATTACAGGATAATTCCTGTAATTGAAATAGGAAAAATTACTCGTGTGAAATGTCAAGCTTTCCAAAACAGCCCACTTTTGTGTCTTGAATAACTGTGACAGGTTTCTTTGTTTTTCATCAAGATAAAATCTGCAACTCAATTTAGGAATGAATGTCTTCCAACCCCAGGGTTGCTTTTCATATAAGTGCACAATGGAGTCTAGATCCAAACTGTTTAGATTCAGAACCAGGTATTGTACAGCTTATTCCATAGTCCAGTAGTCATTCCAGGTGAAATCCTTCAAAAACGATCCAATTTCTCCCTCACTGTACCTTTAAGTCTCAGCAGGAACAAAAATCTGTTAAGCATGCTTACGAAAAACCATGGTTTTTGGTCAGACAATTTCCTTCTTAACTTCCCCACCTTCTTCTGACCAATATATTTTCAATATTGTGGGCACAGTATGGCAGGGAACTCTGATACTCTGGCAAGTGCTAAGCCACTTCTCTAAGGAAACAGAACAAGAAGGTGCTCTTAGTGGGTCATTCAGTGGCTCTGCTCAAACCCCAAGATCCTGCATAGTTCATGATTACATAACGCATAAAAAACAGTACATCTCCAGCTCGTGGAGTTCACAACTGTCCGTGATCCACTTATTTTGTCATTTAGCACTTAATGTCCAACCTACTTTTAAGGTAGCTCTGTTTGACAAATATTGTTCACCAACAATGCCTCCAGTCTCTGTAATGTTCCTGTTTCTGTCATAAATAGGGGTTGAATGGCTCTGATTGGTATAAATCTTGCAATCCTTTACAGACCGTCTCATCTGGTCGTATACTCACCAAATGACATATCACCACAAAAAGTTTTAGATGTTTATGCTTTCCTTCAACCAAGTTCAGTCCCCCTACGAAGAACACGGTTAGCCATTCTTGGTGCACCAGAAGTCATCAGCGCTTTTCCCTTTATCGATAGTTCTAACTAGATAGAACTCGTGTACTTTTACAGCATTTACTAAATTTCTGTATCTAGGAGGGGACTTCTTTTAGAGTCAAAAAGGTACTCATGAAGGTTGGTGTTCAACTGTCCCTCTTCACGATGGTGTATTTGTTTCAGATCGTGACAGATTGACACTTTTACTGAAAACTCTCACTGACTTACTCTTCAAGGTTTTATTTAAGGATGTATAACTGCAACAGGAAACCTTGCATTTATCAAGTGGCTAGTCAATTTCATTAGAACTTAACCGAGGCCATAACCTTTAGACATCACCTGTACTAAAATGAACAAAGTTGCTGCCGACCTACTCACACAACGTGCAGTATTGAGCAATATTGCCTCACACCCAGTCTGAGAAAAGCAGTTATTAATCCTGGAATATGGAATGAAATCAATGTTTGTTTCGTGGTGACGAAAAAGTCACCTGAAGCAAAAATGTATCTCAAGACAGCTTGTATGGGCATTAAAACTTTTACTAAAATAAAGTAGAGTACAACGTTTTGGACCTTCCTAGGTCATCTTCAGATTGACAAAAAAAAATACTTGAAGATGACCTAGGAAGGTCGAAATGTTGTACTATATTTAATAAAAGTTTTAATATCCATACCGGCCATATTGAAATACATTAATGTTTGTTTGCTGGAAGAAGCATGTTATGATAATCTAAGATCTAGAAATTTCATGAATGTTAAGGGCTATTTAATTATCCATAAATTTCTAGTTAAATATAAAAATGACTTCGTGAGTTAAATAAGTTAAATGAATATTTAGTGAATGATTTGAGTCAGTGACAGTTAGTAAGGTAAACAGCGATTCAATTAAACAATGAGTTATATAGTGTGATTGTTATTGGTTAATTAGTGGGAAATTCATACACCTAAGCGTATTTGTAAGTTATTTTCGAAATTTATGTTGAAAAAACGAGAATTATACTAGGCCTACTGGAAAACTTAAGATGTAGAAGAGTTACTGAAGTAATTAATCAATTCGTTATCACTATGTGGTCTCTACTTGATATTATTTTCACCAAATATTCCAAAAGAATTTGACCAACTATATAAAACTCTTCAAGAAAATTTATCGGGAAGAAGTATGTGTATTAATTGCAAGAAAGCAAGAAGATTAGACCATTCGTTAGCATTTAGCTCGTCACATACAAAGAGAAACGAAACCAAGTATTTTTAGCAGAATATAATATTTGAAAAAATTCCTGAACAAGCTATTTTTGGCGTCCTTTAAATATAAAAATAATAAAATAAAAGTTAAATTCATTAAAGCTAAGGAGTGTCCACTACTAGATGGCAGTGTCATTGCATGATTCACCCAAAAAGAGTGAATTCGTAGTTTATGGTACTAAAATTTTAAAATTTCTGGGACTGACGTGATAGGTATTAAATATTTTGCAGATATCCGATGACAACCACGTTTATTACTTTAGTTTCAGTATACATTTAGCCGAGAAAGTTTAATCAGTGATTTCACGTTTTGTGATTATAAGTCCCTTTATTAAGGCTTTAACTTAAGAGTTGTTTGTTTTTTTCAAGACTTCGGCTCCAATACCAAAAAGTAAGCTAAGTACTATGGCTGCCATTAGGAAGAAATTAGTTATCGTAGGGGATGGTGCTTGTGGTAAAACGTGCTTGCTAATTGTCTTCAGTAAAGATCAGTTTCCAGAAGTCTATGTACCAACTGTTTTCGAAAACTACGTAGCTGACATCGAAGTCGATGGGAAACAGGTCGGTCTTCTCTAAAATAACGTAAAAATACAAGTTTAATTATTATGCATCAGACTTTCATTTACATCAATAATAATTGTTAGTGTGTTATCGTAAGCTTAAGATTACAAATAATATAGCTTCTTAAGGACAAGAAGGAACCATTTGGTCTTTTGAAGTTTATGGCTAACCCATTATTGAAAAAAGTAAAAATGAAAGTGGTAAATTTTCAAGAAACTGTAGTATAACTATTATATGTTTAGTAGTTTGTCTTCTGCTATGAGTAATCTGTTGTCAGAATATCATTTGGCAAATTGATGTTTAATTAATGATTCTCAGCATGGCTTTTGGAAGCAGTTAAAACTTTGAATTTATATCAGAATTTCTATTTCTACCACTTTGAACAAGGTCACCTTAATTAATGTTTCTTAACATTACAAATAATAAGAGACCATTTGATCTCTGTACACCTACAACTGAGAAAAACTCAAAATTTAAGTAGAGCCTTATTTGTCTATTTCAATGTAAAACTATTGTAAGTTCTGCATTTCAGTTCACAGCCAAGAGCAGCTTCCCTAGTTAATAAAGTTGCATCAGCTGGAGCCTACATTATATTTTTAATCCTAAAGTTGTGTCTTAGTATCTGTAGAATACAACACAAGGAAATCAAAGGCCTTTCCTCAGATAAACTTGTGAATTCAATGAGATCATCACTTATCCTTCTATTCTCAAGAGAAACAAGTTAAGGCTTCCTAATCTGATTTCATAAGACAGCCTTTCCATCTCTAGTATAATTCTGATATCCTTACTCCAAACACATTGAACAAAGCAATGCAACTTCTCAGCAAAGGTAACCAAAAATTGCAAATATTTCTAGTTAGGCCTAAGTAGTGATTCATATAAAGGAAATATTGTTTCTGTTGAATTATAATCAATATGTATTTAAATAAACCATTACATTCTCTTAGCTCTACTCCGACAAACAGAGCACAAACTGTAAAGATTGTCTAGGTGACATATTCATGATGAAACTTAGTTGCACAGGCAGCAACTATCTGTTGTAGAGGATGATGTTTTGAAAATCTTTGGTCTGAAATCTGAATACTGTACTGAGGTTTTTTTCTTTATGGCATGAGGTTGGTATTACTCTGCCAAGTGAAGATTGTCTATTAAACTTGAATAAAACAGTAAGACAGTAATATTGCAAGTTAATGTTTAAAGACAAGTACTCATCATTTTCTATAAACTATTTGTATGCACATGATGAATGTATCAAAACTATAGCAAGAGTTTTGTAAGTTTTACATAGTAAAAGTGAAATTTCATTGTGTTTATCAATATATGTGTCAAATTAAAGTTTCTGTTCACATTTCTCCTTATTTTCTAATAGTATGTTTCTGATGTCAATTCCTTAACATTCTTGTAGTCATGCCTTCTCGCTCCCTTTCAACATATTACTTCCTGTTTTAACTACAAACATTCATGTGCTATATTCACTGTTGTGATATATACTGTTTTATGTTGGTTAATTTAATAATTTTGTTTATACAGATGTTTTCAGAGTTTTCGTGTTAGGCTTTCATAGGTTCTTTGAAAGAAATGTTATAGAAAGCTACTTAATTGTATCTTACTTTTTTTGTTTTGCACAATCCTTATTTATAGTTCACATGTAGTCAACTGGTTCTACTTCATCTTTAACCCTTTCCATACAGGTCAAAGACCATATCAGATTTGTTCACTTGCTTCAAAGTTTCATTGAACTGCTATTTTATAAATTTATGTCAATAAGTTTGTATCAAACTATGTAATATAATTCAAATCTTTGTATTATAAATTATTTAATTTGTTTTAATGAGTCGTGTGGTATGTTTATACTAGATGTTTGTGATATCAGTCTATTGTTTTATAAAAATTAGGAACTTCAGCTAGATATCAACGAGCTAGAATCTGAAACAAGAAAATCCTATTTTTTCTATCGGCTCATATATTGATAATGTACTCAGTAAAACATGGTGACCCCACTCACTTGTTTTTTTCCAAACAGTTCCTTATATATACACTTGTATATATATGACATGAATAACCAATCACAAGCTCAGAATGTCCTTAATGGTTTTATCAACCACTTTCAAATATAACAGCATCATTTTTTCTTTCAAGACAAATGCTTATGTAATTCTATAGTATTAGTACAATAATTTATGATTTTTGGTTATACAGATGTGTGTGTGTGTATATTTATGTATATAAAACCTAAAAAAAAAAATTAACACCCTCCATTTGTGAAATGTCTTAAGGCTTACTATCCTCCAACAAGCTGCAATTGAATACAGGTCATAACTAGAAGAGATAATTGTTTAATTCTGTTTTTCATTTACTGTTCTATGTTTTTAGAAAACAAGTTTCAAACTTCTTTGTAAATAGTAATAATGTATACCATATATTATGTATCATAACTAAGTCATAACTGTCTTTTACAAAACACTAGTCTACTAAAACACGACTAAAGGCGGATTCCACTGGACCTGTAATGAAGGGGTTAAGTAATCATGGTTTGGTGGATTCCATTGGGCTCATAATGAAGGGGTTAAGTAATCATGGTTTGGTGGATTCCACTCAACTTGTAATGAATAGGCTAAGTAACCATGGTTTGGTGGATTCCACCCAACTTGTAATGAAGGGGTTAAGTAACCATGGTTTGGTGGATTCCACTCAACTTGTAATGAAGGGGTTAAGTAAGTAATGCATGGTTTGGTGGATTCCACTTGACCTGTAATGAAGGGGCTAACTCATCATGGTTTATTGGATTTTACTCAACCCATAATGAAGGAGCTAAGTAATCATGGTTTATAAATTCATGGCCCTTTATATCATATAAAAATATCAAAATAGTTCCTAAACATACTTGCCATTTGCTGACACTTATAGCTATTCCTCTACCATCAGGTTTTCAACTTTACTACTCTGAGCATTGGGTTTACTTGTTCCAGTCTTTTATACTCCACCTAACTGCCCCTTTGCAATATTTGTCAATGTACCCTCTATCATACTATATATAAGCACTTCACTCACATAATATAATACCTTTTTTCAAAAAATCATTTAGTCTTGTTTTTATTCTGATTATGTATTGTTCCTGGTTATATTATTGTTTGGGTATAATGCTCATGAAACTTGGGTGTTGCTGCAGTGTCCTTGTTTGGCATTGTAGTGCATCCCCTCTTAGGGCTCCCTGGTGGGTGGGGTCAGTGGGCCCTGAAATATTACTTCTTTATTATGGATACCCCAAATGAAAGTAAAATAATAAAAAAAAAAAGGCCATAGGTAAATCATGTCTTGAAGCTTCTGAACAGCAATCTTCAACACCTGTACCTCATTTTCTGACATTTCATTCTTTTTCAAACAAATCTTTAGAGCAGGTGTCTCCCTTTCTTATTCAGAAGAGACTAGAGGGGCTTGCTGGCTCTCCAAAGTCAGTCCAAAAGCTTTGTACTTGTGATATATTGGTGGAAACATCCACTCCAAAACATAGTGAACTGCTCTTGTGTTTGAATGCTATTGGAGATATGTCCATTGAGGTTACTTCCCATGTTACTTTGAATGTCAGAAGGAGTTACTGCTGAGAGGGATTTAAAGAACATCTCCAAGTCAAAAATCATTCATTTTCCACCCAAAGAGTTTCTGTAGTGAGGCATATCTCCACTCACAAAGATGGAATTATGATGCTGACCAATGTCCCAATTTTGAGTTTCACATCACCTCATCCACCTGCCACCATCAAGGTAGGTTATTTAAATTGCAAAGTATGATCATATATTTCAAACTCTCTCAGATTTTTCCAACGTCAGCAGTTTTTTGCTCAAAGACATCATGCCATGGTTCCTTGATGTGTGCTAGTTTTGGTAGCAGGCACTGTGATGCCTACAAGTGTGTAGTGTACATTGTAGTGGCTCTCACCCATCTTATTTACTGTCCACCCCTCTATCTCAGATGTATGCTGCTGCACTCCATTCCACTGCCACATTGGGAGTACAAACACATCTCTCCTTGCTGCAGACAGAGTCCTTTTCAAACCATGTGAGAAGTCTTCTGCCCTCAGTGGTCAAGAAAGTTGATGAATCAATGTCAAAACCCATCTCTATGCCCACCATTTTCTAGCAGCTCCCTAGATCAATTCCTTTGATTTTGGGTTTAAGCATTTCCTTGGGTCCATCTTTATCTCTGGTCCCAAGATGCAGAGAGGTGTGGCTCTGCTGGTTGTCCAGCATGTGCCACTCAATACACCTTTGGAGGCCAGAGCCATCCATGTTTCCTTGGGTCATACCATCACTGCTTGCTCTCTTTACCTGTCTCCTATGATCAATCAGACCTTGATGTTCTGATTGAACAGTTACTGTCTCCCTTTTTAATCTTGGGATATGTTAATGAACATAATGCCCTCGGGGGAGGTGCTGATATTAATTGATTGAAGGGGCTGCTCCATAGAGAGTATGCTCTCATATCACAACCTTTTTCTCTTCAATACTGGTTCTCATTCTCACTTTTCATAGAGGGTTTACAGAAACTCGCAAGAGGGTGATCATTTTCAGAGGCACTTGCTATGGTTGATGTCACCTGACTCATGCCCCAGTGGAAGTTGGGCCAAGCTGACTGGCCCTTTTTCACTGCTCTTTCAAGATTTGGTGCTGTCATCAGTAGATGACTGTGTGGCAGCAGTAACTGACTGTATTATCTAAGCAACTGCTCAATCTATTCCTAAAATCTTGACACAGTTTCTATGGCATCCTCATCCATGGTGAAATCCTGCCTGCTACATGGCAAAGGCTCAAAAATGGGCCTGGGATACCTTTCATAGGTATCCACACTTTCCTGCCATGTTACATGTCAGCAGGCCTGTGCACATGCTTGGTAGGTAAGACATCATAGCTAGAAGGAATCTTAGATTAAATTCACAAACAGCACCTCTTCTACCACCAATTCCAAAGTCATATGGGACAAGATTCAGAAGGTCAGTAGGCAGTATACTTCTGTCCCTCTTGATCTTACTTTTCTGTGGTTGGTAAGTTGATACCCAGAGCATCTGGACAAAAGCTTTTGCAAGTATCAAGCATCCCCACCTTTTAGCCATCAAGACTCAGGCAAAGTGATTGCCTCTTTCCTTTCAGGCTGATCATTTCTACGACTGTAATCACCCTTTACACTGAGTGAGCTCGCTTGCTCTTCATTGGTCTGACCTGATGATGTACACTACAAGATGCTGTCCCATTTCTCTTCTGTTTCTTTTGATATTCTTCTGGTTGATTTTAACCAGATCTAGCAGGAGAATACTTTTTATGATGCTTGGCACCATGTTATTGTTCTACCTTTCTAAGTCTGGGAAGGATCCCAAAATTCCTTCAAACTACCATCCAATTTTTTTGACAAACTTTTTCTGTAAGATCTTAAAAAAGAATGGTTAATGGTCATCTTGTTTGGTTCTTCAATTAAAACAACCTCCTCTCACCCACCCAGTATGGGTTCCAACAATAGCTCTCCACCATGGACCACCTGATTCGATTTGAAACTCAAGCAACAATATCTTGTATTCGTGTTCTTGAACCTTGAGAAGGCTTACAATACTGTGTGTATGGCATTTTGTGAGACCTCCACTCATATGGGTTGCATGGCCATTTACTCAGTCATTCACTGAAGTGGACCACAGCAAATGTCTTTACCTTTCTCTCTAAAACTGTTTGCATGCACTTTGCTGCTAAAGGGTATTCCCTCCAGAAACTCCATGTCGATGAAGTTGTGCTTCCTATGGTCCCTGAGACAAAGTTCTTGGGGATTACCTTTGACCGTAAGCTGACCTTTATACCACACATTAAGCAGCTATGAGTCAAGTTTACAAGGGCACTGAACATTCTCCATGTCCTCTCTTCCATCTCTTGGGGAGCAGATCAATGTTCTATGCTGAAGATCTGTCTTGCCATCATGAACCTCTGCCATTTGCAGCTGTCTTTACTGTAAGCTTTGAAACTTTGATCCATACTACATCATCCCACTTGGGGTTGTGTTTTCCTTCCTCAGTGGGTCATGCTTTTTCAAAACAGATGGTCTGCCATTGCTCCTTTTGGTCTTTGTATCCAGGTGCAGTTGGATGAATTGGGTCTGTCTTTTGGTGACATTGCTATATCCACAGGTCAGCCCATCTCAACATTGCTTATTACCATCCTCAAGTGTGACCTTTCTTTGAGTCATCTGAGAAGGTTGGATATTCCCGATTGGAAGTACTGTCTTCTGTTTACCGATCATCTTTCAAACCATCCTACCATTCCCATTTACACTGATGGTTCGAAATCAAGTGACTCTGGGCTCTGCCATGGTTTGTTGTGGTTAGGGAGTTGCACAAAAGATCCTCTCTACAATTTCTTTGTTCACTGCAAAATTGTATGCCATTTCTCTTGCTGTGGATCATATAGAAGCTAAGTAGTACTTTCAATTGCACTATTTATACTAATTGCATAGCTCTCTAATGGCCCCTCATTGTGTATTCCTGTACATGGTGAGGTGACCTCCCAGGGAAGGTTCTGTTCTTTCAGTTTGCCTCCTTTGAGATCTAAACATCCACCCAAGTGTTTGCTGCACATGGTGATCCATGAAAGGGAGGAGGGGTCCAACCCTAACACACCACTTTTGTCTTGAATTCCTGTAGATGGGTGGCCCCCCTTGGATCAGTCGGCTGGTCCACTTGGGCTAGGGTCAACCAAGTACCAATGTTGGAAGTTCTCAACAGGAGTTGTGGACATTGTATCTAATGCTAGTGTTTGGGTATAGTGCTTATGAAACCCTGGTGTTGCTGCAGTGTCCTTGTTTGACATTGTAGTGCATCCCCTCATAGGATTCCATGGTGGGTGGTGGGGTCAGTGGGCACTGAAATTTCACTCTTTATTATGGATCCTCCAAATAAAAACTTAAATAAAATCATAAAAAACAGTCCATAGGTAAATGACCACGTCCTGCAGATCCTGAGCAGCAATTTTTAACATCTATACCATCTGTTGTACCTCATTTTTTATCCTATATTCTCTTTTAGAAAAACCATTAGGGCAAATGTCCCCCTTTTTTTATTCAGAAGAGACCGGAGGGATTTGCTGGCTCTCAAAGTCAGTAAAGAAGCTTCAATCTGGTGACATATTGGTGGAAACATCCACATCTCAATACAGTGAACTCCTCTTGAATTCAAAGGCAATTGCAGATATACCTATTGGATGACATCAAAACACTGATTGCTTCCTACCATCCTGTATGTTTTTCCTTACAGGAAACATTTCTGAAACCTGCAAATACAGTCACCTTTTGGCAGTTTCTGTACAAAGAAGTGGGTAAAACAGGTGTGCACATGCTGATCAACCAACAGTGCCATTCCTCCATGCACTCGTCCCCACCCTTGAAGCCATAGGCATCCATGTTTCCTTGGGTCATACCATCACTGTTTGTTCTCTCTACCTGTTGCTTGGAGAGACATATGATCAATCAGACCTTGATGCTCTCATTGAACAGTTGCTGTCTCCCTTTTTAATCCTGGGGGACTTTAATGGGCATCATCCACTCTGGGGAAGTGCTGTTATTAATAGGAGGGGCCACTCTGTGGTGTGTATGCCTCTGATCACAACCTTTCTCTTTTCAATACTGGTCCTTGTACTTATTTTCATACACCTAGTTACTCCTTTACTGCTATTGATCTCTCAATTTGTTCCCCTTCATTATTCTCCCATTTTTCATGGATGGTTGACAATCTACAAAGCAATGATCATTTTTCTATAATTTTAGAGAGACTGGTTGTGGTCATTGCCACTTGACCCGTGTGCCCTGGTGGAAGCTGGATCAGTCAAACTGGCCCTCTTTTACTGCTCTTACAGAATTTGATCTTACCATCGTCTGTAAGCCATCAATAGACGACTGTGTAGTAGTAGCAACTGACTGTATTATACAAGCAGCTGCTCAGTGTATTCGTAAAACCTCGAGACGTTTTCCACTATATCCTTGTCTGTGATGGAATCTTGTCTGCCACATGGCATGGAAGGCTCCAAAATGGGCCTGGGATACTTTTTGTAGATATCTCACATTCTTGAACTGCATCGGTTTCCAGCGGCCCCATGCACATGCTTGGTGGGTAAAATGTCAAAGTCAGAAGGAATCATGGATTATGTTTACAACTGGCATATCTTCTACTACCAGTTCTAAAGTCATATGTGACAAGATTTGAAAGGTCAGTTGGCAATATAATTCTGTCCCCTTCTCGATCTTGCTCTCTGATGGCCAGGAAGTAGCTGCTACCTGGAGCATTGCCAATACTCTAGGTGAAAGCTTTTACCAGGTATCTAGCACTTCTGCTTCCTCCTGCACCTTCTTAGACATCAAGAATCGGGCAAAGCAATCACCTCTTTCCTTTTGAGCTGCTTGTCTCTGTGACTATAATCGCCCCTTTACACTGGTGTAACTCAAACTGGTCCTTCATCAGTCTGGCAGTTCATCGGTTGGACCTGATGATTTAAGCTATGATATGCTGCACCATCTATCTCCTGCTTCTTGCTATTCTTCTGATTATTTTTAACTGGATCTGACAGGAGAATGTTTTTCCCTGATGCCTGGCACCAGGCTACTATCCTACCTTTCTAAGCCTGGGAAAGATCCCAAGATTCCTTCAAACTACCATCCAATTGCTCTGACGATCTGTCTCTGTAAAACCTTGGAGATAACGGTTAATGCTCATCTTGTTTGGTTCCTTGAATCAAACAACCTCCTCTCACTCACCCAGTGTGAGTTCCAACAACAGCGCTCCACCATGGACCACCTGATTCTACTTGAAACGTCAGAGAAGTATTTCTCAAATGACAACGCCTTGTATCAATATTGTTTGACTTTGAAAAGGCTTATGATACAATATAGAGGTATGGCAGTTTATAGACCTCCATATATATGGGTTATGTGGACATTTGCCCATTTTATTAATTTTTAATTAACAGGAGTTTCCAAGTTCATGTGGGATTGACACTTTCCTTTCTCTTTCTACAGGAACTTGAGTCCCTTAACTGTGTTTTGAATGCCACACTTTTCAGTATAAAAATTAATGCCATCACTAAACAACTCCCTCTCACTGTTGCAAACAGGTTCTGTATCTCACGACTTTCACACCTCATGTCAGTCTTCAACCTGAGGTATATTGAGCAGCAGCTAGCAGACTGCCCTCTCAGTCATTTACTGAAATAGACCACAGCAAACGGCTTTACTTCTTTCTCTCTCTAAAACTGTTTGCACGCACTTTGGCTGCCAATGGTATATTCACTTTGATCCTGAACTCTGTATTGGGGAAGTTGTGCTGCCTATCGTCTCTGAAACAAAGTTCTTGGGGCTTATCTTTGACCTAAGCTGACCTTTATACCACACATGAAGCAGCTATGGGTCAAATGTAGAAGAGCACTGAACATCCCTCGTGTCCTCTCTACCACCACTTGGGGAACAGATCGATGTTCCATGCTAAAGATATATCATGCTCTTATTCGATCGAAACTTGACTATGGATCACTGGTATATGGCTGGACCTTAAAGATGCTGGACCCTTTCGTCATCAAGGACTTCACCTCTGCACTGGGGCTTTCCACACTTCCTTAGTTCAGAGCTTATGCATAGAGTTTCATGAACCTTCTTTGCACTTCTGCTGTTTGCATGTCTTTACTATATGCTTCGAAACTTCGTTCCTTACCAAAGCATCTCACCTGGAGTTTTATTTTCCTTCCTCGGTAGGCCATACTTTTTCAGAACAGACAGTCTGCCATTGTTTCTTTTAGCCTTCATATCTAGGTGCAGTTGGATGAATTAGATCTGTTTTTAGATAACATTGTTTTATCCACTGGTCAGCCCATCCTACCATGGCTTATTACAGTCTCCAAATATAACCTTTCTTTAAGTCATCTGAGAAAAGGAGATACTTCCAATTAGAAGTACCTTCTTTTATTTGCTGAACATTTCTTGAACCATCTTTGCATTCCTATTTATATGGATGGTTCAAAATCAGATGACTGTGGGCTCTGCCATGGTTTGTTGCAGTTTGGTGGTTGTGTGCAGAATACCCTCTACAGCTTCTTTGTTCACTGCTGAACTGTACACCATTTCTCTTGCTCTGGATCACATAGAAGCTAAGCAGTACTCAAACTGCACTATTTACACTGACTCAGTTCTCTACTGGCCCTGGAATTGCTTTACGCTAGGTCACACCCTGTTCTCACCCGATATTCAAAACCAACTGCCCATCTCTCTTTAACATTTACTTGTATCAGTTTTGTGGATATCAGGCCACATTCGTATTCACAGGAACGAGCTTGCCTACACCACAGCTAAATCGATCTGCTCTGACACTATCACCGGTGTGCCTGTTCCATACATGGACTATGGTCCTGTATTCAAAGCTCAGCTCCGCACTCAGCTGGCAGTCGACTTTGAGTGAGCAATGCTAAAAACAATCTTTTCCAAATAAAACCCTATATTGGACTTTGGCCATCTTGCTTCCATAAGGATTGGAAAGAGGAAGTTGTTCTAACTAGACTACGATTGGTTACAGTTTGTAACTCATTGTTTTCTTTTATCTGGAACTAATGCACCAGTGTGTAGTCTGTGTAATACTCAGATCACAATAAGACACATTTTACTTTCTTGCCATCATTACAACTCTCAACAACTGCACCATTTTAAACATGTTCTGTTCCAAGATTTGTCCATAATGTTAGTAGTGTTATTGGTGATGGTGACCATCCACCTTGGTAAAGTTTTCAGTTTTTTAAAGACCATTAATCTTTTAATGCTGTTTAAGTTTTTTAATTTATACATTAAACCTTTTTTAATGTGGCTCCCTTTTAAGAATCACAATCCATCTAGTTCGATTTGAAATTAGAAAATGGCTGTAACGTTAAATAACTCAAAACCAGGACTGGAAAGGCAAACTTCAGGTTACTAACACTGCTGTTTGAACTACCTATTAGTCATCCTAGGGAGTTATTAAAATTTTCCTACATGTCTTTTAAAACTTTTTTACTCTACTTTTTTAAAATGGCCATAATGTCAAATAACTCGGAACCAGGACTGGAAAGGCCAACTTGAGGTGTCTGACGTGGTTTTTGTACCTACCTGTTAGTCTTCCTGGTGAGTTATGATAATTGCAATTATGCTACAGAAAGTTCTTTACGACTTCTAATACTGTAGTTTTTCTCTTAACATTGTAGACTAGATGTACACTTTGGCTTTATGCTACTTATGTTTCTTTTACCTTAATATCCTTTTATGAATTTTACTAAATTACTTTACTTTACCTTTTTACCATATGTTTGGTGCAGATAGCCTAGCTGCTTTGTGCCATAAAACACTAAATCAACCAACCAACTCTTTATTGGCTCTGGAATTGGTGCACATTAGTTCTTACCTTGTTCAAAACCAACCTTCCCATTTCTCTTTAACATCCCCTTCTATCTAGTTCTTCTGGATACAAGGCCACATTTGTATTTGCAGGAATGAGCATGCTGAGGCTGCAACTTAGTCTTCTCCTCTGGTGCTATCACTTCCATGCCTGTTCCATACATGAACTATAGTCCTGTATTCAAGACTCAACTCTTCACCAGTTGGCAGCAACTTTGAGTGAGCAGTATTATAACAAGCTTTTCCAGTTAAAACCCTGTATTGGACTTTGGCCATCTTCTTTCCATGAGGATTTGGAGGAAGTTGTCTTAACTAGACTATGCATTGGTGACAGTTTTAACTCATTGTGTTCTCTTATCTGGGACTGATGCACCAAAGTATGGTCTCTGACACTCAAGTCACAATAGTCTACATTTTATTATTGTCATTGTTAGGACTCTGAACGAAGGCACTGTTTTAGACATATTTTATTCACATTTTTACCCCTGATGCTGGACACTTCTCCTAACAAATGTTTATTTTAAGGACCAATGACCTTTTAACACTTTAAGTTTTTAATTCAAAAATTGACTTTAACCATTTTTAACTTAATTCCTTTTAATTTTCAATTTTTACCAGTCTTTTGGTACAGGTAGCCTAGTTGCTTTGTGCCATAAAATACCAAACCAACCAACCAACCAGACCCACCCTGTTCCAGTTATAGTATCTAGCATCCCTCAACAGCTGGGGTGGGAGTCCCTCTTGGTTGAGGTTGCCCATGATTTGCTTCATTGTGAGATGAATACATAGATTTGGCCTAGGAATCTCTTCTTTTGGTTTTGAAGCTGCTTTTCTTGATGTTCCAAGACTTTCTGGGGAATTTGGACTTGTTTCTCTGACAATTTCTTTTACTTAAGTTAGCTTCTTTATTAAGGTCAGTTTGGATCAACCATCTCCTGCTCCTTTCTTCAATTTTCACTCAAATGTGTAAGGTTTTGAAGTACTTTCTCAAGTTGCCTTTGAGTTTACTCCTTCCTTGTAACAGAATTCTTGGGTTTATCATCCAGAAGGACATCTATTTAGATTCAAAAAGGCTAGATCTGTTTTGGACATAAGGGATTCAGGACTGAGACTGTATTAAGTTTGCACAGATCTGAATTTTTTGCATTTTTCTGACCATTGCTCTTGTTCTGAGGTATTTGTCTAATATCAGACTTTTGTCTGAAGCATTAACATTCTTAGTACAACAAATGATGGTATTCCAAGACTACTTTTCACTTCCAAGATACACAACTAAGTTTAAGCCTCAGGAATGGCATTTGCTTTTACGCTCTCTCTCTCTCTATGTATATATATATTGCACTAAGTCACGCATAATATAAGGTTGGTTTTAAAGGCAGGACTCACGATAGTAAGAGAACCAGTGATGTACATCACAACTTCATGGTTTCTGATTACTTCTGTCTCTATGATTCAGAGTGAAGGCAAATATATTATCGTTCTTTTTGCTTTTCTTTCTAGATGAACTAACACAGCATTATATCTAAGTAGCGGTTTAAGATTACGGCGTGAACATAATTTCAACCCAGCACATATGCAAAGCGGTGCACTCCAAGATTTTTATCGACCTTCTGCACAGTTAAGTAGATCATGAAATTTGGAAACATGCGAAGTCTTAATGATCTCTTACGGTGGCTATATAACTTCCTGGTCAAATGAACATGAGTAATAGTTGAGGTGAACAAGTAACTAGTGATAGCAAATGTAGATAGATGGTGTTATTGTATTTTTAAGGGTATTCGCGTTTATTGCTGTTTGTTTGTGTATGGTGGGACAGAGATAATAAATAAGCTAAGAATGAGAAGGTAAATAACATGTCGTGACCTGGATCATTAGGGACAATGTTACATTGTTAGATAACGGTGTTCACATGAACGATCACATATGAATAATGTTTAGCTTTTTAGACCAGGAGAGTTTATGTATTTATACATAAACAAACTTTGATTACCAGTTTTGTGACCTCTAAGATAACAGACCTATACATTGTTCTTCTGAAAAAACACACTAACCAATAAAAAAATTATCGATGCCAACCACAGGCGACGCTAGATACTGAAACACTGGACCAATGCACCGATTCCACAATTGGTGTTTTGAAAATTCACACGCATATGAGCCGACGTTTCAAATCTTTTAAGCACCTAGTGATGCCTCAGAGATCAACATAGCTTCTTTCCTTGATGTTTGTAAAGCTTTGGACTTTTATTTCCATATTTTGAGCTTTATGTTGTTGATGAGGACATCAACTGTAGAAATTACTTGACATCATTTCGTTCTGCGTGATCTGACTGTTGGTAATCATACTTGTAGAATGTCTTCACTAACACGGCATGTCAAGTGACGCAATGTTATTTTACTCCTTAAGTTTGTGTATGAAACTGAAACTAAAGGACAAAATGTGATCCGTTTCGTGTTCTACTAGTGTAATATGTTAAATGCTTAAGCAACAAATAGTGTCACTGATGTAATCATTTATAGAAAAATAACAATTATTTAATGCTGAGCTTATAAGATTTTTTGATTTTCTTAACGCAACACACACTTTCTTTTCAGAACAAACTAACAACGAAACATAACTCAAACTCTTAATATTAATGATTTTATGATTTTCGTGTTCCTGCAACGATACATACGTTGGAGAAACGGAAGAAAACTCGTGACAAGAATAAAAGAACATAAAGATAGTACATGACTCTTGAAAACACAAAATTCAGCCATTGTGAGCATGCCACGTCAACTGGGCACAGAATAAACTGGGAGAAAATAGAATCATCGACACAGACAAATTCTGGAAGACAAGAAAGATCAAATAATTATTTTGTATTAACACTATAAAACCTTCACTTAACAGAGATTCCAGATTAGAGGTGAGTAGCCTGTGGCTCCTTTGGTTGAATCTACAAGAAATCTCTCCTCCAATCAGAAACAGTGATAATCCAACCAATCACAGCACGCTCTCCACAATCCACCAGGACACTATAAAAGACCGTCAGCACCTCACAAAATATTCAGATATATGTTTAGTTGAAGATATGAGAATCTTAACACATTTCAGAGATCAATAAGTACAAAGAAGTTTAGAACACACATAATAAAAGTAGGTTATTTAATACAAATCTGCCAGCGAAGTGAGCAGCTGTGAGCTAATTAAAGAATAACTTCCCGTACATATGCACACTGAGTTCAAGTCGTGAATATAAGAAACAAATGAACATGTGTACGTCAGAATTGAGTTTTCAAAGTCTGAATATGCATAAAAGAGGTCACGATATTGTGTCCTCTTATTCAAATTCTCTAGCGCCTTGCATTTTTTTTCGAACATTTTATTTAATTTTATTTGGTCAAAAGCAAGTTTAATAAAGGCTTTGATGTATAGTGCACTTATAAAAGTTATAATACTGATTAGAGCAGGTGAAAGAGTTTACAAAGAAAGCTGGAATTTTAGCGAAAACATATGCTATTTTGACGTAGGGAAATTTAATCGCATAACTAAAATATTTGTCACAACAATAAGGTTTACTCGAAGAAAGCATTGCAATCACCACTCAAAACACTGATCATTTTTTATTTTCACTTAATTTCACTGTGACTTCCCTTCGAGGTGGATTTCTCTATATGACAAGGGGATATCCCAGAGAAGGTCTTGTATTTTCAATATACATCTTGAATCCAAATATGCACCCACATGTTTGCCGTGCTTGACAACCCGTGAAGAAGAGAAGAGGACCCTGGCAGTCATTAATGTCATCTTATATCAGTGTCACTTAAACACATCACTTTGACCACGAATTCTTGCTGACAAGTTGCCTTGGGTGGCTCCCCTGGGTCAATTGACTTGTCCTGTTGGGCTTGGGTCAACTAAGATCCAGTATTGCACATAACTAACAACTGTTTTGGACATTGTGTTTAATGGTGGTATTTGAGTATAGTGTCCACAACACACTGGCATAGCTACATTTTCAATGTGTGGCATTGTAGTGTGTCCTCTCGTATGGTTCCATTGTGGGTAAGGTTAGTAGGCAATGAATTTTGTCAATTTATATAAATCTGGAACCCAGTAATATAAGAAAACCTCATTCTTAGGAAAGAGACCATGGTTGGAAGAGCATTTTTTCTCCTGTACCATGTTTTTATTCTACTTTCTTTGTTTGATAAACATTCAGGGAAAATGTATTCCTTTTCATACAAAGGAGATTGGTTCTCTAAAGTCATTTAAGAGGCTGTGTTAAGGGGACATTTTGGTAGAAACATGGTACCTTTCAATGTTCTTCTACTGATATTTACATTGCCATTGTCAAGGCAGGTTATCTGAACTGTAAGCCTTATATTCCCGATCCTCTTAAGTGTTTCTAGTGTCAGTGGTTTGAACATTCTAAGACATCTTGTTGTGGTTCTTTCACATGTTCTTGTTGTGGTTTTTGACATCTGCTCGTTGTGGATCATGACACCTCTGTGAGTCAAATGGACCTTTGTGGTGTCAAATGTAGTGGTTCTTATACCCTAGGTAGATGGAAGAAAAAGTGGTACAATGCTTATGTATTGTCAACAACATATTTTATCTCGAGATCTGCAAGTTGTTGTCCCTAGTTCCATCCTGGACATATGATACTGCATTGTTCCATTGCAACTATGGGAGTGTAAACAGATTTTTCCATGCCTCCAACAGAGTCTTTTTATCGCCATGTCAAGAGTCGTTTGTCATAAGTGGATGCAAGAGCTCAGAATTCTATGTCTATTCCTGCCTCTATTCCCACTATCACTTCTAGAGACTGTTCAGGTCCGAGTCCTTCAGCCCCTAGGTTAAGAATCATTACTGAGTCATGCATAATTATTATTTATCCAGTTGTCGTAGAGCAGGATCCATAGAGATTGATAGATCTCTTTCTACTAGAGAAAAAAACGTCGTGATTACACACAAAAGGAATCTCCATTCAGTTTTCCTTCTAAATAAAAATTGCCACTCTGATACAGTGAAACTGTCGAGGTTTTCATTCTAATTTGGATGAAATTAAGGCTTTGATCAATTTCAATCATCCCCTGTGTCTCTCCTTATAGGTAACATCTCTTAGAACTGCTGACATTTTAATATTTTCACAGTTTTCCTTATACTGGAATGACAAGTTGTATGATTGGAAGCTCATGGAAAAGTAACACTGTTGGTTGATCAACATATATCCACCATGTCTGTACCACTCAGTACACCTTTGGAAGCTATACTCAGCCATATCTTCCATGTGTCATATCATCACTGTGTGTTGTATGCCTATTTTTAATGCACTTACACAACACTTAATGTCTCCCTTTTTCTGTTGAGAGACTTTAATGGATACAATCTCCTCTGGGGTAGTGCTAATATCAATGGGAAGGGGCATAACCTTTCTCTCTTTAATACTGGTTATTTTACCTACTTTCGTTCATCTAGTTATTCTTTTACTGTTGCTGATCCATCTATCTGTTCACATTCACTTTTTCATCATTTTTTTCTTATAGTGTTGGCAGTGACCCATAAGAAAGTAACCATTTTCTCATCATTTTGAGGTAGATTGACGACAGTTGCTGCTACCTAACACGTGTGCTATACTGGAAGTTGGAGATGACCGATTGGCTCTCTTTCATTACTCTCTCAAAACTTTATCCTACTGTTGTTAGCCTTCCATCTATTAACTACTGTGTGGAGGTATTATATTATTCAAGAAGCTGTTTGTTCTGTCCTCTAAACCTTAATATGATTCCCATAATATCCTCGTTTCTGATGGTCTCTTGCCTGCCAACAGGCATTGAATGCCCAGAAATGGACCTGGAATATATTTTGAAGGTATCCAACTATGTTGCTTTCCAGCAGAGTCCTGCTCATGCTTGGTTGTTCAGATGTTAAAGCCAGAAGGAATCCTGGTTAAGTTCACCACCACTATTTCTTCTACCATAAGTTCCAACGACGTCTAGGACAATACTCAAAAGGTAAATTGGAAGTGTATTTCCCATTCCCTTCCATCTTGCTCTACAAAGGGCGAGAAAGAACATAGAATGCTTATAGAACATTACTGATACTCTTTTGGAGGACTTTTTCCACCTTTTCAGCACATCTGCTTCTTCTCCCACATTCTTAGCTTTCAAGTCTTGAGCTGAGGTATCGTCCCTTTCTTTTCAGGTAGATCAACTCTGTTATTATAATCGCCCATTTACACTGGCGGAACTTAAGCTTGGTCACTACCAGTCTGGTAATACATCAGTTATACCTTATCATGGCCCCTACACTATGAGACGCTATGCTATCTTTCTCCCACCACTCTTGTTCTTCTTCTGGTTATTTGGAACTAGATTTGGCAGGAAAATGTGTTCCTAATGTTTGGCACGAGACTATTGTTCTCCATGTTTTAGAGTAAGGGAAAGTTCTCAAGATTCATTCTAATTATCATCCAATTGTTTTGACTACCTGTCTCTGTGAGATCTTATAGAGGATGGTTTGGTTCTTTAGTCAAACAACTTCCGTTTACCCACCTACTGTGTCTTTCGTCGATAGTGCTCACTGTGGATCACCTGATTCATCTCGATACCTCGATCAGGGAAGCCTTCCCTAAGGGAGAGCATCTTGTTTCTTCAGAAGACTTGCAACATTACGTGGAAATTTGACATTTTTGGAGACTCTCACTTTTATAAGTTGCATGGCCAATTGTTAATTTTTATTTATAACTTTTTCTTGAGAGGAATTTTCAAGTCCATGTAGTTTTATTTTATTCTATTCTTTTACACAAGAACTTGTTGCCCCTCAAGGTTGCGTATTAAGTGTCACAATTTTCAGAATAAAGATCAATGCTATCACTAAACATCTTACTTCTACTGTTGCAAACAGCCTCTACGTTGATGATTTCCACATTTCTTGCCTGTTATCGAACGTGGGATGTATTGAATGGCAGCTCCAGACTACTTTCACTCCTTGTTGTAGTTTCACCTTCTTTTCCTCTAAAACCGTTTGCATTCATTTGTGTTGTCAAAGAGGCTTACACTCTGATTCTGAGCTTTTTCTCTGTGGTATTGTTCTTCCTATGGTTCCTAAGAAAGATCTTGAGGTTTATCATTGACCATAAACTCATTTTCATTTCTCACATTAAGCATCTTTGTGTCAAGCATACAAGGGCTCTGCACATCTTCATGAGAGTATGTAGATGTTAGATGATTAAGATCTATCGTACCTTCATATGCTCCAAGTTGGACTATAGGTTTCTGGTCTTTGTTTCTGCCAAAACCTCTGTCTTGAAGATGTTGGACCCTGTATATCATCTGGCACTTCAGTTCTGCACTTCACCAATTCAGAGTCTGTACAATGAGTCCCATGAATTTTCTTTCACCTCCAATGTTTGGAACTTTCTTTGCAATATACTACCAAGCTTCTATGTTTACCACAGCATCCCCCCCCCAGAGCTATGTTTTCCTTCCTTGTTGGGCTGTGCTCTTTCAAAATAGATGGTCTGACATTCCTCCAACTGATCATTGTATCCAGGCACAGCTGGTTGAATTGGATGTATCATTAGATGATGTTGCTCAGTCCAATGATTAGCCCATCATATCATGGCTCATTACCAGCATCATCTGAAACTTTTATTTTAGTCATCTGAGGAAGTTGGATACTCCTAATTGAAAGTATCATATTTTATTTTGAGCCATTCTTCTGTTTCCATTTTTATGGATTTTCAAAACTAGGTTATTCTGTGGCATCTGCAGTGGTTGTTGTGGTTCACTGGTTGCTTATAGATAGATATTATATTGGGCTTGAGTTGTTGTATAAGTAAAACTTCTTTAATTTTGCATTTGTTTATGTTTGTTTCTTTATTTAGTATTTGGGTGGTTTCTATAGTTATGTTGTGTTTATTTGATTTGCAGTGTTCGAAAACGTGTGAAGGTGACTTTTTGTGTTCTTTGAATCTGGTTTCCATTTTTCTACTTGTTTCTCCAATATTGAAGTCGTGGCAGTTATCGCATTGTATTTTATAAATAATGTTGGTGTGGTGTTTGTCAGTGTAGTTTTATATAGTAAAGACCTTAGTTTTGTGTCTGGTAATGCTGTGTTAATTGCTTGTGTTTCAACTTGTGTCATAAAAAATATTGGCTAGAACTGGTGATACATGGTTGCCCATGCTTAGGTCATTTGTTTTTATATAGTTGTGGTTGTTGAACATGAAGTTTGTATTCATCGTGGTGAATTCTATGAGGGCTGCTAATTGGTTTCTGGGAATGTCTATTGATGGGTTAGGGTCTCGGATATAGAGTTCTAAGGCTCTCTTGCAGACTTCAAGCGGTTGGGACTTCTGTAAAGAGGGATATAACATCGAAACTGGCCATCAAGGCTTTATGATTAAGTTGATTAAGATTAGACTTGAAATTAAAAGTTTCTGATGAATGAGCTGGCTGATGTTACATATTTGGAGAATGCCCATGCTATGTATTTACCAAGATTGTAATTAAACCATTCATATGTCGTAATGTACAATCTGGTTTATGAGGTTTGGGAATGCCGTATATTTGTGGTGTGTGAGTCGGTCTTGCATAGGTAGGAATAAAGTGTTTACTTATACAACAACTCAAGCCCAAAACAAACCAATACAAAGGAACACCTTTATACCTATATTGATAAATATAATCAAACATCTAAGCATGCCCTCTATATTCCTATACTATTACACAACCCCCTTCAAACATGTGGTCAGCTATCAGTCAGTCACCTCTTTCTTTCTTTGTGAACCTGACCATGACCGAAGAAGGTCGAAACGTTGTTCGCTCCTCTACATAAAAATTTCTCAACCCCCAAACCAGCCGTTTTTACATATATAAATATATGTAAAGGACATTCAAGATTGAAAGAATGAAAGGACATGTCATTTCTTCCTTCACCATCGAATGGCGGTGTAAAACAACGTGTTTGCACTACCTTGTCTGATTACCATTTAATACTTGCAGCAACTAGGATAAATTTTTGGTTAATTTACAGAAATATAATGGAACATTCATAATTTTTCTTTTTGATAGAAGCCTATGCTTCATTCAAGTATGAACATTACTCTAGAAACATTGTTGTTTTCTAATCCCATGTAAGGTCATATGACACATACATCCCAATGTATATCTTACATCATATAATAAAGTCTTATCAACTGCTACGTTAGATAATACAATTATTTCGATCTTATCATACAAGTACATTTCAACCGCTACTTTATAAGTTAACAAGTAAATCTCAAACTATTTTACTATATAATAAATCCGTATCAACATCAGCTGTACAATATAACAAGTACGCCTCAATCCCTGCCTTAATTATAGAGCGACAATTCCAGATGTTTACTCTAACACATAGCAAGTACTTGTTATCTGTACTTTACTATATAAAAAAGTACGTGTCAACTCTTGCCTCATCTTTTTACAGATATATATACAGTTTTTATACCTCTTATACCTCTATTTTTTAAATGATATTACAAGCAAATTTTTGTTGAATATCAAATATTGTTTAGTATGATAGTTATTATTTAGTTGATTCAGTAATCTAATATATGATGATTATTTAGTTTCATAAAAAAATTGTTTAAAATTAATTATTTTATTGGCGACAGTTATGAAAAGCAACGTAAGTTAGTCGTACATTGTGTGTGTAGTTCAATTGTTGCAGTATTGCTGAAGTCAGTTTTCTCGAAACTTCTAAAGTGTTTCTCGTTTTGTGAATATTGTTACATGATAGTATCACCTAGCTTGTAGGAACTTGTGTGTGATCAAGCGAAAGCAAGTTAAATAAAATTCAATAAAGAAAAGTTCTGTCAGATAAAGGAAAGAAAATGTAAAGTTAGTTGGAGTGTGAGTGCTTAGCCTTAACAGATGATTCATGTAGTTTGTTTCAAAGTCGTGCTCTAATAACAAAGACAGGAAGAATAATTTGTTTTGTTAATTGAATTCTAAAGTAATTGAACCAGCTTGTGTGGACTTATGACGGAAAAAATAAGAGACTTGTCTTCTTAGAGACAATTATCTAAAGCTCTAGATATAACTGTGGTGACCAACAAAAGAAAGGAAGTCAGAAAAAGTTAAGTTAGTAAAAGTTAATTTAGACTGTGTGATTGTTAGTTTAGCCATAACGGGCAATATTTTAAAGTGAATGTTACAGTTTAACAGAGACAAGAAAAATAATTTGTTTTGTCAAAGTAACTGAACCTGTCTTTATGGAATTTCACAAAAATTAAAGGATTATTTAAAGTTCGATATGCAACTGCGTTAACCTACGGAGTAACGTAAATTAATCTATTCACAGATTGTACAGTAAGAAACAGAGAACAGAAAATAACTGGTCTGGTCAATTGGATTTTAGTGTGATCGCATCAGCCTATTTGGATTTTTTAACAGAAGAAAAGAGAATTACTTAGAGCTTTAAATAAAACTGCGATATCCTACAGTGTAAAGAATCTTTGTACATACGTTTGACTTGTTTTAAGTATATTATTTTAAAATAAGTGGATTTTGTGCAATCTGATTTGTTGTTCGAATTTATCGCCAACAAATCACAGACACGTACTGTAAAAGAATCCCAGCCCACTTACATTCATCTTTAAAATCCTGACAATTTTAATAATCACACCACACGTATTATATGCAAAATGCTTACTCTTAACACTAGGACATCATGCAGACATGTAGCTATATTCTGTACAACATCACTCCAGTAAACTGGCATTATTTCAACACTTAACACCAGTACTCTCGCAGACTGTCAAAATTCTTGCTCTGGACACCGATATTCCATGCAGGTATACATAATTCACATTGTGAGTATCAAGACTTCATGTAAGTAGGCAAATTCATAAAATGAACAGCACAACTCTACGTAGGCTGGAAAACGTTGATATTATGAAATTTAACATTTTATGAGGCAGGACAATTTTATATTCTTAACAGTGAATACAGGCAGGTAAAGTTTTTACTAAGAATATTAAGACTGTTTAAAGTCAGGCAAAATTAATATTCTGAATATCAAGATTCCATACAAGCAGGAAAAATCCACAATACGAATTTGCACGCACATGTAGAAAGCAGGATATTTTTCATATGTATTAAATTAATCAATTCATGATGACGAGAAACTCACTTGAAGTAAAAATGTATTCTCAAGACGGCTAGTATGGATATTAAAACTTTAATTAAAATAAAGTACAGAACAACGTTTTGACCTTTTAAGTCATCTTCAGGTTAACTAACTCTTTTTTGTTTCGATTAAAGTTTTAATACCCATACGAGCCGTCTTGAGAATAGAACTTAATCAATTATCCTGGATACCAGTACCACCACTTCAGTACAAAAAAATTAATAATAAAAAAGTGCTTATATCACTGCACTCACTGTATACGAGTAAACAAGGGACCAAATATGTCAGTTCTCATTACATCACTACAGTCCATTTCTCCACAACCTTTCATGGTTTATCTGACTACAGTGCCTTTTGACAATAGCCTTGCTAATTAGTTCCACTGCAAAAGGCTCTGTCGTATAGCTATCATCACTTTTCCCTTCTAGCTTTTCACAGTCAATCCTGTCTATTAGGAAATTAGTTTGAAGCACCCATTTCAGCACTCTTATGGCACAAAAGACATAGGTGTTGTGTTTGGCAACTTGACCACTATTTCTTTGTATGGAATATAATGACTATCCATTTCATTACCTGGGAGCATGCAGTGTGTGATGATTAAGCCGAAAGTATTACTGGAACCCATAGCTTTGTTAACCCATATCCTTTATTCTTGGGCTCCAGATAAAGATGCTTTTTGATTATGTTGATAATGTTGCCTGAGACTAGCTATCGTGTTTTTGACTTTGACCTGTTACAAGACGCCACACTTTATTTACCATTGCTGTGGTACAATTTGTTGCTAGTCTTTTTCTGGATAATGCTGGTGCACTAACTTGCACCATATTCCTTTGTTTTCCAATGTACAATAAATATCTCTTGTCTTGGAAATCTTAACCTTCATGTCTCTATATGAATATTTTGCATTCAAGAGGGCTGTTACACACCTTTCCCAAAAGCAATCAATTTTTTTTTATGATTACACACTGTATGTAGCATCAAATAATGTCAATATGTAGTTCTAATACATTGAGTTTCATCCAGATTTCATATTGTCTGTGATTCTAACGTGACTGCCTGATTTGCATATTCAAATCGTTTTAATAAAAAGTACTCATTTCTGTTTGTATCCGGATTACTCACATCTTAAGAAAATCAATAATGGCAGAAAACAATGAAGTCTAAATTGACGTCATTTCACAGAACCAATACATCGTCATTAACAAAATGATTCGAAAATTTAAACCATACTTTAAGTAGAGTTATATTCATAATAAAAACGAGTATTAATTCCATTAAGTTATCCAGAAATAAATGTTGGAATTATCACGATGACATTTAGAAGCTGACTATTGAGTAACTTATCGCTGGTTGGTTTAATCTAACGTTTGTCGCTTACAAAGCGTCTTAATTGTCTGCTGTTTCAACTCTTCTCAGAGTAAATTTTGCAACCCCCAAGGCAGCATGGACAAGAAGGACTTTCGTTTGATTTTCCTCAACGACTTCATAGTTGGACGAAATGCTACCGAAATTACACGAAACCTCAACCAGTCTTTTGACTATGAATATGTTAAACGTTGATTCTAAAGGTTTTGACATGGAGATGAAAGTCTTGAAGATTACAAAGTCGTACAAGGAAGCTATCCTTAGGTGAAAACACATTAATGGAAGCAGTTGAGACAGACCCTTGTACAACAGTACGTGAGCTTGCAGAAAAGCTATGCACAAGCAAATCAAGCATTGCCATCCACTTGAGTGCAATTGTAAAGACAAAAACGTTGGATAAGTGGGTTCCGCAAGAGCTGAATGAAGGTAAACAAAATTGAGTTGTGAGACCTGTCAAAGATGACGCTTCAAAAATTGAACGAATTAGGAATCGAGGTTCTGCTTCATCTGCCTTATTCCCCAGACCTTTCCTCTACAGATTTTCATTTGTTCAAACACTTTGATAACCTTTTGAGTAATAAATACTTTCAAAAACCAGACAGCTGCAGAAGAAGCTTTCAGGGAGTTCATTAACCATAGAAACTCTGATTTCTATAACAGGGGCATAAATAGCATCGTTTCACGTTGGCAAAAGTGTGTTGAAGCAAATGATGCTTACTTTGATTAAAGCATGTTTTATAACACTGGTTTATACTTTTTCAAACTTCGCAGTTCAAAAACGATATTACTGGACAACCTAATAGCTCCTAATTTTAGCATTTTTAATTAATTTAATATTTAATGTTCGTCACCGAACATGCTTTTCCATTCAGCCTTGTCAGCGTTGTAATGTGTGGGTGTTGATTTACAGTATGACCGTTTTCTTCAATTAAAAGGCTTCCTTTACTTTATCCTCCTTCCTTCCTCCCTAATGGCACAGTGATATATCTACAGACATTATACCCTTATAAACTGGGTTTTGATATCCATAGTGGGCAAATCATAGATAGCCCATTGTCTATTTTAGCTAAAAATAAATAAATGAACTATATATTGGTCAATTTAAAAAAAAAATCCTTTATTTTGCGTTTGTTGAAACCTGGATATAGTTTAAAAGTACAATGTTTTTCGTAGATATACTTTGTTTGTGTTTTTGGAAATGCAATAGTGATAAACATAGACGTTTTTTTATTATGTTCGATGAATCTGGTTTCTAGTTCATTTCAATTTCTTTGATGTATCTGTACAAATATTATACGTTAGTTATTTTACATACGACGTTGGTGTTGTAAATTGCCACACAATTTTATTTACTAAATATTTAGTTAAGGTCGTAATTTTACTTGAATTTGAAGTCAACAAGAATTTTATATTTAATGACAAGTTTTGTTTAAGTGGGAATTAATTTATTAGTAAACTGCCATGTAATGTTTTGTTATTAGTTGGTTCATTGGTATCAGTTATGTTCGTCGATTTCGTTTTGAGATATTTTTTGAGGTAGTTGAATGGAACATTTTCAACAGTAACTGGTGAAAATTGGTTCCTGTAAATGAAGCAATACTTTAGAAGATTGATTTCTTCATCAGTTTTTTTTTTTCAATTGAGTAGAGTTTTAATCATGTGTTTATCTTTGGGTTAGTCCCATGAGAAAAATCCAAGGAATGTAGAGAGCAGTATGAGTGTTCTTATGGTAAATTTCGGTTTTGACTTGTGTGTAGGTCTAATAATATTGATGTTGAAAGAAGGATAATTAATTGTTGTTTCGAGTCTCGAAGGTGAATTTAATGTTAGAAAGAATAGATTTTATGTATTTAGAGGAAGTATGTGTACATTCATTAGAAGTGAATCTAATGTAGAAGGAGTGGGTGATAAAATAAATATTTTAGTGTTTGTATTCGGACATAGATAAATATGTTGCAGAGAACAGGTGAAATAGAACTGAACATCTTAAACCACCTATTTTAATATACCTTTTGTTGTTGAGCATAAGGTTTGTTTTGGTTGTAGTTAATTCTAAGAAGGGAACAAAATGTGTGTGTCGGGGATGTCATTTAAAAGGCTAGGTCATTAAGATAGAGGTTAATGCAATATTGGCAAACGTCGCCGTTGGTGAGAACTTTATTAAAAAGTGACGGCCATTAAACTGTCTTTTAAGGCTACAGGTTTTAGTCGGTCAAGTGGGTTTCTGAGATTAGAGACGTCTTTAAAAATGGTATCTAAAGACTTTACATACGATGTGAAAGCTCATGCTATACGAGGGCTGTTCAAAAAATACGCGGACTGACGTCATAAAACAAAATGTACTTTATTTAGAAGTTACAGGTCTGGGACCCCTTCAAAGTACTCTCCTCCCCAACGCACACACTTATCCCAACGGTGTTTCCACTTGTTGAAACAGTCCTGGTACGCTTCTTTTGTAATGTCCTCCAGCTCCTTCGTCGCATTTGCCTTAATCTCGGGAATCGTCTCAAATCTTCTTCCTTTCAAGGGTCTTTTGAGTTTGGGGAACAAGAAAAAATTGCAAGGAGCAAGGTCAGGTGAGTAGGGGTGGGTGGGGAAGAACAGTGATCGAGTGTTTGGCCAAAAACGCACGAGTTCTGAGGCACAAATTTCGCAGCAACGAGGTGCATCTTCAAATTTTCGGTCAAAATCTCGTAACAAGATCCAACCGATATCCCACACTCTTCAGCAAGCTCCCTGACAGTCAGACGTCGATTTGCCCGCACCAGGGTGTTGATTTTGTCGACGTGTGGGTCGTCAGTTGACGTGGAAGGACGTCCAGGACGCTCATCATCTTCAATGGTCTGTCGACCATCCTTAAAACGTTCATGCCACTTGAAACATGCCGTACGCTTCATAGCAACATCACCGTAAGCCGTGTTAAGCATAGCAAAAGTTTCAGTCGCAGATTTTCCAAGTTTAACACAAAATTTCACAGCAAGTCGTTGCACCTTCAGGTCATTCATTCTGAAATCCACCAAACGAAAAAGCCGCACTTCACTTAAAACCGCGTAGCTAATACACAAATGAAGATATCTGCAATCGGAAAATGGCGTCGTAATCAGCTGATCTGTGCGAACCTAGCGACACCAAGCGGATTCCCCTGAATCAACTGGAGCCGCGCAATTCAAACAGTCCGCGTATTTTTGAACAGACCTCGTATGTCTGCCAATGTTGTAGTTAAAAACGGTCATAAGGTAATAATGCGGGTCGTAAAATGCATTCTGGTTTGTGTTGTTTAGGAACCCGTACAGTTGTCGTATATAAGTGTGTCAGTTTGACAAAGATAAGAATAAAATTCTTCATTAATTAAATTATAGTTTTTTATTTGTAACAAAGATCTATTTAATTGTTTTTTTTATGTATTTGTTAGGTTGTTGTGGACTGTTTCGAAATTATTTTCGTCGGATGATTTTTTTTGTTTGTTTTGTTGCTAAGCGCAAAGCTACACAAAGAACTATCTGTGCTCTGCCCACCACATGTATTGCAACCCGATGCTTAACAGCATAAGTCCGCAGAGATACAACTGTGCCGCTGGGGGATTCGGATGATGCTAATATTTATTCGCGTTTTAGTAGATGGATCTAACTCAGGAGTTATTACACTTCACACGATAAAATATGTCATGATATTATGGTTTCAAAATGACATTTAGCTTTATTTCTCTTTAACATAACTTTGATACAACTTTACGCTTAGCAAATGTACTTACTGATGGACAAGTCAACCTGTTGGTCTTCTCTTTTTGTAAATTATTTAAATCGAAAACAAACAAAAAAACAATCTCATACATCCCAACGCCCAACATGTTCTAACTTACAATACATCTTAGCCAGAGCACAAGGACTTGGAGACTGGAAATTCACCTTTTATGATAAGTTAACCCTTGTTGAATGTAGATTTTCGATTTATTCTTTACCGCACACTATTCTTATCTAATAGATAATCACCTAATATGAGGATGATCAAACGTTTTGTATGAATAACGCAGTGGCGGCGCCAAGGGGAGGTTTGGAGGACTTGAGCCCCCAAAATGAGCCAAGCCCCCCTCATCCCCCCAATATTGTTTCCTACATATATTCATAAAATATGGAAAACACAATCATCGTTGTTGCTTAACAATTAACATCAAAGAGACATAGATCTGTATAACTCAACGTCTTCATTAAGACGGAAGTATGTGTCATGCGTCCCATAGCAACGTACTGAATGCACTGAAACTGTATTGCCGCTCCCTGTATAATGCCATTCTATCCTGAGCTTTGACGAAGATTAGACAACCACGTTTATTTCAAGTTACAACAGATCATCAGGGATTTTACTTGATAAAACAAAGGTTTCACAGGTATTTACCCATTAATTTTATTTATCTTCCATTGAAAAGTAAAACATAGCATGCATGTATAAGTGTATTGTGTACAGGTCAAAACTATGAAGCATTTAGCCGGTGTTGTGTCCTCTGTGAGATCATTTTGTATTGTGTATCAGCCATCCAAAATTGTACTGATGATTGTGGCATACACTTAAAATTGTGACTTACAATACAATTAATGTTATGCTTATGATTAGATAATAACCTTACGTGTTAACTAACCAAATAATATTTCTACACAATTCTAGAATGAATTTTGAAATTGTCATTGGGCTATTTAGAAGTGCCTAATTTAAAGTAATGTAGTAGTTACATTATTGTAACAGGTGCTTGTCACACTTATGATAATAAGAACAATATCACAATCACAGTTTAGCCTGTATGAATAATGTAAACTTATGAAGAAACCAGCCTTTCTGTGAAGGTCAACTGCAATTTAGACATTTTGTTTTGGTGCTACTATGACCATTCAATATCCAGGCCGCGAGTTTGCTTTGTTCGAGCGCGCGTTTCCCACCTCGAACGCCTCAAGCGTATGATCACCGAGCCGCTGAACATGGTGTACGCTATGCGTACGGCTAACAATCGATTCAGCCGATCGAGATCCAGATGCCAGCCGCACGCCACACACCCCCCGCTCACTCCCATTAGCTGCCCACAGTTTTACAACATGCCCTATCAAAGCTGTGTTTGTATTCCCTAATTAGCCCTGTAATTTTACATTATCACTACCCTCTAATTAAGTACTTGTGCTATATGGTTAAAGATAAAAACTTTCTCTAACAGTATTTCACGGATATGTTATGGATGCCAGGAGACACACCTTCTATGCCATCATAGACAGGATGCTCAACGAGTTGAATAGAAGATTCTCCTCTGATGCCTGCAGTGTTCTGATGGGTGCAACTGAACTGAACCCCAAACACTCCACATTTCTGTACAAGCAAGCACTCTTAGAAATGGCAGCAAACTATGGTGTGGCAGAGCATGACTTCGTAGTGGAGGTCCACCAGTTGAACCGGCTAATCGCCAGGAGGAAGAAAGACAAGGGCAGGAAGTATCCATACCATTGGAGCTTGCAACCATGCTGGAGCCATACAAGGATGCCTTCAGGGATCTCCACAAACTTGTATGCATCGCTGTGACCCTGCCTGTCACTTCAGCTGCCTGTGAGAGAAGTTTCTCATGTCTGAAGCTTCTCAAGATATACTTGCACAACAGCAGTGGTAACAACCGCATCAGCAATCTTGCTGTCATATCAGTAAACTCCAGGAGGGCAAAACAACTCGATATTGATACTGTTATAGACACATTTGCGGCCAATCACCAGAACAGGCGCATTGTTTTGAAGTAATATTGACCATAAACACAACATGATGAAAGATAGTTAGCCTGATAGTAATCTTACTTTTCCTCAGAGTGTGTTAACTTCACATGGGATAACTCGTTTGTAAACTATGTCTTTATGTTATATTTCTTTTGATTTGTAGCTTTACTCTTAATGGTATATTAAATGTTCAAATTAAGCTAATCTTGATTTTCTTTATTATTATGTATTACCTTGAGTGGAATTTAGGTGAGCTTCCTCTTTTACATATACGCATATTTTCATAAACAGGTTATTTCTAATTTGTAATAATGAATTATTAATCAGAGTATGAGTTTCCAATGAAAACTGCATTGAAAACGCAGTTCAAAATAGCACACCTTTCTGAAATGTACCTTGTTATTTACATTATTATAATTTACCATTTATACTTCATATTGATGGCATTTTGGGAAGCCCCTCCACAGTTTACCTCAGCCCCCCTCAGCACCCCCAACGAAAATATCCTGGCGCCGCCACTGGAATAACGAGTCACAAAATACTGATAAAATGACTCAATACACAAAACGAAAGACCTGCTGTGTGAGTTTCGCCCTTGGTAGGGTCATCGTATAGACATACTTCTTTTTATTTCGTGAGAACAAGAATCTTGTCGACCAATGGTGTGTGAAATACACTGGTATGTTCTTAGCGCCTTGAGCAACATAGAAAAGTTTCATACAGTAATTGAAGGTACAAGCACCGTTCTTGATCTAAAATTATACCTGTACTGCACAGCAGAATTCAGACTTTTTTTTTTTAATTTCACACAAAGCTACATGAGGGCTATCTGCTCTAGCCATCCCTAATTTAGCAGTGTAAGACTAGAAGGAAAGCAGCTAGTTATCACCACCCACCGCCAATCTTTGGGCTATTCTTTTACCAACAAATAGTGAGATTGACCGTCACATTATAACGTCCCCACGGGCCGGAATTCAGACACTGGTTTCTTTTGAAACAACCAGTTGTACAATAAGTGTACGATTTAAAGCTTTTAAACTGAATAATATACTAATCCTAACAGTTAAAGTAAATGGCTGCTTTCTCATCATTTTGTCCTCTAGGTCTATGCGAGAACCAAATTACATAATTTTCAGTATTCCGTGGTTTCTTTGTTAGATAATGGTTTTTGTTATAGTGAAAAGAACAGCAGATTATTTACCAACACAATACTTAAAATAGTGTCTGTGATTACGAAGAAAAATATTTTACTATATAGCTGAATTAACCCGCTAAAACTGGGTTTCGATACCCGTGGTGGGCAGAGCACAGATAGCCCATTGTGTAGCTTTGTGCTTAATTCAAAACCAAACCAAACCATATAGCTGAAGAAATTAAACACGACTAACTTTGAATCTTTACTTTAATACTATACATATATTTTAAAGACGTCGAGAATACTCACATATTTTAACCTCTCAACAAGAACATTAAAAAGAAGATAGAAAAAAGAATTGAAATAAATTTTTATGTTAATATATTTTCATCATTAAATAATGTGAACGCTGTGAATGATTAGTAAATAATGTACTTATTAATAAGGATAGAACTGATAAGCGCGGATTTCTATATTTACCTCGTTATATTAAGCCCTTTCCATGTGTGTCTCACAAAAGGTTACCACAACTTTGCTGTGGACCTTACTGAAATCCACCAGTAACAGTGGTTCTATTTCCTTCGGTAAACACCGCACATTGTTCAATGTGGCTTTGCTATAAGAAACAAACACACAAACCAATGAGTGGCAATATAGAATTATCATCTCTTGCTTGAACTGCTAGAAGTTGAGATTATTGGTATTGTTTATTTATATACATAATTTGCTTTAAAAGAAATAAAGTGAAATGGTTATTTTCTTTCAATCTTATTCGTATCTCAATGCTTTATTGAATATAATTAACCTTCAACTGTGGCTTGGGTGAGCAATTTACTAAAAGTAATGAACAATTCTGAGGAGGAGAGATGAACATCGTTTCTCAAAAGAACGTTTTAAAAATGAGTGAGAAAGCGTGACCTGACTATACAGAGAAGTTCAAAACACCTTCCAATGTTGGATTCAATAAACTGAACGGGAATCGTTAACAAGAAAAAGGTATCACTATTCACAAATCAATCGATTTAGTTAAATATAGGATCTAGATTTCTATAAAAACTGGTTCTGTAATTTGTAGGTTTTGTTTCAAGTAGACAAAACGGCAATAAATATTATGGGCCACAGAAGCTCATTTAATTCTGGTAAACAAAGAATAAATATTCTCTAAATAGCAACAAATATATTCAAATGTAAAGAATCCCTTATTGCTGCATTCAGTCTTCAAGAAATCGATGTACAAATAATTTAGTGTTCCAGCCTGTACCATGCGTAATTCCAAGTGATTTAAGATTATATCCTATTCTTTTATTAAATATCTCTATATATATATGTGATAAGTATCCTTTTTAGGCCCTTTCACATAAAATGAAATGAAATTAAGGAGAGCGAACTTATGATGATGTCTTCCTAAGGTATGTTAACAACATTCATTTACTAAGTCAACATGGTTGATTTATTGCAACATAAATAAATAAATGACAGAATGGTTGAATCAGTGTTACAGCACATACCAAGAAAAAGTTTGTACTCATTAATACAACGATGTTTTTAATATCCTCTTTTTTCTTCAACATGTCTCTGTATCAAAAGTGATCTCGACCGGTTTATAAAACGTTTAGTCAACATGCGCGTGACATAGTTAGTAGTCCTAGTATTGATATTTTAATGAACACTTTGACAAGATAATCTTACATTTTGCACGGTTTTCACAAAATAAAGGTAAAGTTAAGATTAAGGAAACATCAGATAAAAAGTTCTCAGACCTAAATCAGTTTTTATTTTTTGTATATATTGTTTACATAAATAGATGTGTTTTTTATTTTTCTTGTCTTCTTTTGTGGATAGGTATGTGCGCATTTTGGGACAGCGGATACTCTCCATAGGTGTGTCGGTCGAATCTCAATTTACAGTCAGATAAAATACAGCAAAAAGATAACGTTGGATGCTGTTAATTAGCTGCCTCATCTCTCTCTCTATGTAGTGTATCCGTTTAAGATTAGAGAGGCTATATACAATTGTTTGTATAATTTGAACAAAAGTTCTGAGATAAATAAAAATGTTGATTTTCTGTGATAATGTACATGATAAGTAAGCAAGCTGTTGGTTTGCGAGTGTAGTAGATTGAGAAGTTTTGTGGTGCATAACAAGTAAATAATCTATTTTTGTTTGTGGTACTGTAGTACATAACAAACAAACCTGCCGTTTATTATGAGAGTGTAATACACAGTAGCCTGCGGCATGTTCAAATACACTCAATATAGATATATTTTAAACGTACATGTTCTTTCCCATGAGTTAACAAATTTCTTTAAACGTAATTGATGTAGCCTTACTGACAACATAAACAAGTGAATTTATAAACCACATTTGATGACTTTAAAGCTGGAATAATTTCCTTGAATCTGAAAAAAAATGTATGCAACAGTTAGGTTTAAAAACTCACCTCAACTGCAATTAAGTCATGTTTTTAAATCTAATATAGAGCATAAATTACCCTATAAAGTACAGTTCTTAAATGATGTTTACTAATCAAATAAAATTTGTCCCTTTATAGTAAGATAATAACAGTATGATATTTAGGTACTTCGAATATGCACAAGAGTATTATTGCAAGTGCGAGTTATTCTTCAAAATGTATTAAAACGAGAGTATTAAAAATAATTAATTATAAAACGAAGTAGGGTTTCTGCAAATAAAGCAATGAAACAATAATTAAAATTATAATCACAAATTTATAAAATTTAATCCTTACTTTAGCCTACACATAAGTGTATAAAGCTGCCAAAGTAAGGATTAAATTTTACGAGTTTCTGTGTGTGGTTTTAATTCTTGTTTCATTACATTTCAGATCCTCCTTCCTTTGTTTTCAAATTCTTATATTTTAATACTTTTGTTTGTTTACTTTTTATTTTATACCTGTATTAGGCATATACTTTACTTTTAGAAATTGTCGCGTACGTATCCATCAATATGTAGCACCATCCATTGAGTTGAAAAGATATTTAAGTACATGCATTATAGTTTACCATTTATATCATACCTGTATGTATTTGAATTTTTATATACATAGCTTTATAAAATAAATTATCCACTTAACAGAGGTTTCTTCCTTTACCTTTGCCATCTTAAAGCAACGAACATAAAACAAAGTCATTAAATATGGAAACAAGAACAATGCCAAATTTTTCGTATGAGAAATTCTGGTAATCATACCCACTGGAAATAAACAAATGTTTTATTAAAATTGATAACTGTATTAAAAAAGAAGAATCGAAGAAAGCATTTAATCAAAAGTGTACTTATTTCAAGACCTCCCAAAGTCACTTTAAGCTAAAAAGCTTCCTAGCCTCCTTAAGAAAATCCGAAGTTCCAGAATAAAGTAGGCATTGTTGGTCAGTTTTTCTATCAGAGGATAGCGCAAGACTGAAAGGATCGACATATAAATATGTCAGAATAGTTTTTCTGATATCAAGACTTCTTGTAGTTTGTACCATTTTCTGTGGTTCACCCATTAAATATGTTATCATTCAAATAACATAACCTTTTTCCTTACCTCGGTTATTATGCCATTCTGCGGAAGTTTTTAATGCAGTATGTGTATCTTCACAGACACAAAAATTAAAACGCTAAAAGCAGGGGATCAATTCCCTTCTGTGGACTCAGCAGATGTGGTTTTGTTGTAAGAAAAACACACACACGCAACATTTTGTAGAACCTTAATAAATATTACAAATATTTTGCACAAACAAAATCATATTTTTAATGAAGTATTTTTGCTAAAGATTTGTTTACGAATATATCGAATCCCTTTCGTTACTAGTCCGAATGCGGAATGATTTTTCATGTTATGATTAAAAACTACTCTTTGTTCTAAAAATCTCAAACAACATTTTTGTACTCTTTACAACCTCCTAAATATATTTAAAATAATTTTCTTGAGTAAAAAGTTATATTTTATTTCTCTACCCTAACGCCATATCGGTTGGTCAATTTGACCAATCTCCTTGCAACGACAAACAATTAGAAAATAAATATATAGCATGCTTCTTTTGTTTTAGAATGACAACAATAGCACAAATGTTTAATACAAGTAGCTTAAATTTCATTACATTATACATGTATATATATATATATATATATTTATTATATTGACCTTTTTAAACCATGCGTGGCTAACATTACAGAAGTTCCAACGACGCAATTTACATGCAGCCATGTTACCTTACTCAAGAATATAGGACTGGTGTTTACAAAGTGACCTGTCTTGGTTGTTTCAGTGAACTATTATTTTGTGTGTGGGTTTTTTTTATAACAAAGCTACATCGGGCTATCTGCTGAGCCCACAGAGGGGAATCGAACCGCTGATTTTAGCGTTGAAAATCCGTGGACATTCCGCTGTACTAGCAGAGTCCTATTATTTTGTAAAATAAAGTTACATTTCAGCTATAATAATATATTATAATTTATCTCGGAAAAGTCTCCAATTTATTATGTTACGTATGTTAACGTATTACGATTTCAAATAGCCGGAAATTTTAATTTTAAAGTTAATTGAATGTCGATCTATATCAAATCTATGATATTTGCCAACAAGTGATAGATACAATTTTCTTTCTTAACAAAAATATACTTTAATGCACAAGCAACAACACAGTTTATAATAATAATTATTACGAATAGTTATTTAAAATATTAGTTGCGCTACAAGAGTTTTACAAACTATACTGAGTCTTCTATCAGGTCTAGAATTGATATTTTATCGTCGATTCAGGTCCACGACAAGCAAAGTAATTCTGAGTTGATACTGTTGCACCTCGGTTAAACTAGTTGGATGTCTTTTTTTAGTTGGTCTCACACCGCTTACAAGCTGACTTTTTATCGCTGAAAATATTTAATGCCCTCATAGAAATAATAACGTCCGAAGTTAATTCACTAAAGTTGAATCGTTTGTAATATTCGAATCTATAAACGTTCCTGCTCAAATTATGTAGTTTTCTACAAATAAACTTTAATCACAATTATAGCTTCGGAGGCTTAAAGTATATTGACTGTAGCACCAAACAATATCTTATCACTGTCTCTTGGCAAGTCGATTTATAAACTTTTAGACGAGAGCCTAGATATTTCAATTGGCAACAATACTGATAATCGCATTGTTGATTCTTACTCTCGAGAAAGCTTCTACAAACTTAGAGAATAGACAGGACTTATGCAATACTCATTTAATAATATGTATCACATTCATCAATCTGAAAGAAACGCAGAAATTGAAATCAACGTATAATAGTAAGTTCGTTATAATGCATATTCTTCATTGATATTTACGTGCGTGTAATTAAGCTCAAACTTACCGAATAACCTACCTGGGTTTTGCCCACCACGGGTAGTGAAGCCCAGTTTTTAAAGACGTGAGCCCACAGACATGCCGCTGTGCTACTAGGGAGAATGGCTAATTATACACAAGTTGTTTAGCTGATTTTTTCATTAAAAGATAGAACTGTAAAGAAAGAAGTACAGCAAACAATTATCTCTTCTATTTAGGAATTTTGTAGTCGGTTGCTGTTTGCCCAAGATTGCTAAGCCTTATTAAGTTTCGCACGTAGAGGATGGCAAATTAATTATTTTTAAGTTTTTACTTACATTTTGAAATAACTAAAAATCATAAATTGCTTTACTAATGCTATAGAATTCTGGTATAGCTTATCAAGTTAAGAAACTAAACTGTATTTGTGTTTTTAAAAAATTTCAAGCTCACAAAAGTACTACCTTACCTTTTGAATTTTGTATACAAAGAAAGAGTTAATGTATCCACACATTTTAAAAAGGCTGAGAACGCCACTAGGAAACATTCTGTGATTTATATTGGTTACTCACGTCATAGACAGAAGTAGTTTTTAGTAATCACGTGTTTTCATAAATCGAAGAAATGGGCGTGGCTACTCTGTTCGACTCCGTAACTTTAGCGATACCTCGGAAAATAGAAAAGTTTGTTTGTTTTGAATTTCGCGCACAGCTATACGAGGGCCCTCTGCTCTAGCCGTCCCTAATTAAGCAGTGTAATAGTAAATGGTCATAATCACCCACCGCCAACTCTTGGACTACTCTTTTACCAATGAATAGATGGATTGTTTGCCACAACAGAACGCCCCCACGAATGAAAGGGCGAGAATGTTTTGGTGTGACGGAGATTCGAACCAACGACCCTCAGATTACGAATTGAGGGCCCTAACCACCTTTCTTTAAACCATCTTATTTATGATAAGATCATTAAAATAGCAATAGCGCCATTTTTAAAGCTTACATCGCCCAAAAGTAGGAATAAAGGGCAATACAACTCAATAATAAAATATCCTCATCATGACGCTATCATTTTCCCCTTCTTATTCACTCAGTATCACATTCACCTAAATTTGAATTAATTTCAGAGGAATGGGATGGTCTTCTTAATACCAAAACATTCTACAAGATATTTATTTTTTAAGCAGAAGTACTGAATATCTGAGTAACAGATAGTCACTTCTATTGAATTATATAACTTCAACTAATCACACCAGAATTATCTAACAACTGTCTAAATTGAACATTCTTCAGTTTTCGGGAAACGTGGACTTTACCCTCGTTTAGACCTTCTTGCTCAAGGTCCAGCATTACAACCATGAGTTCTAGGGATAGAACAGGTGTGACCTCATAAAAAATGACAACTTAGGACTTTCTTTTCCACTTGTCGTATAAAAACTGTGCTTTTTCAGAATCAAATATAAATTCATAAAAAGCATTAAACCAAAATAGGAAAATAGGAACGTATGGTTTACATATTTACAGTATTATTACTAAATTCAATTTTACACTTCAAAACATATATTTGTTGGAAAACTTGTTTTATTGTACTCGACTAAAATTACTCTGATGACTGAAACTTCAACTCTTAAAAAAAAAAATTTTTGTATCCATAGTTATATGGCTTTGTTAATATATTTTTCAGCTTTCGTAATATTATATCAGACGCAAAAGATATTACTAACAATACAAAAATATTACTGATTATCTGTAACATTTCCTGACTTAGAATTCAGATAAAGTCAATACACTTGAGTTAATTAAAGTTTGAATTGACAGAAAAACGGGGAAAATTGTAGGCTGAGAAGTTCTAAAACTTGTTTTTCGTCCGTGTCTTTTTTTTTTACATTCTACGTGCAGAAAAGTTTGTTAAAGTTGACCACTGAAGAAATACACCTTAAAAAAATAAGTATTTAGTCACATCTGTAACCACGGACAACCTCTAATATTTTAAGGATTCTAATCTTCTTACTAGAAAACTTTGTTATACTCGTTGCATATAAGACGTCTGACATTTTCCTAGCGTTTCAAACTATTTACTTTTAATTTGGATAGTAAGGAGGTA
Organism: Tachypleus tridentatus; assembly: GCF_004210375.1. NCBI lineage: Eukaryota > Metazoa > Arthropoda > Merostomata > Xiphosura > Limulidae > Tachypleus > Tachypleus tridentatus. Next base: position 67,018,198 of record NC_134837.1, on the reverse strand, counting down.
CCTTGCAGGATAATGTGCAGTTTCGGGAAATCTAAAGTTGCAACGTTAATGTTGGGCTTCATCCTGAACTGGCCTATTGACTTCTAACTGCAGTAAGATGTTATGCATAATATCAAGATATCACAGTAGGTTATCGAGTGTGCGTGTGTTTTTCATATAGCAAAGCCACCTCGGGGAATTGAACCTCTGATTTTAGTGTTGTAAATCCGTAGAATTACCACTGTACTAGTGGGGAACGTTATCGAGGAACTGAGAAGGAAAACATGTATCGATATACTAATGGATTTCTAAGATCTGTATTAATCAATCTTCAGAAAAGAAGTATTTATCAGGTATCACTTGTCACTAATGTAAAATTTATAGCTTTAAATTTAACAGGTAGATTATTGTAACTGCTTTTTAGACTAAAAAGTGTTTGATCTGTGTTATACACAAAGCTACACAATGGGCTATTTATGTTCTGACCACCATGGTTATCGAAACCCAGTTTTAGCGTTAAAGTTTTCAGACATATCACTGTGATATTAGGGGTATAAACTAGAGAACTAGTGTCGTTTCTCACGCACTTGATAGATTTGAGTTCCTAACTCCTAGAAGAAGTGCGGACTATTACTATTGGTTTGAGTATACTTTTTACCTCAAAGAGGAAGTAAACGTAGGCTTTATCTTTATGTTCATGCATGATTAACTTGAAATTTTTACTGAAATAATTTAATTAATTTATGTTACATATGCAGACCATAGTTATATGGAAAACGGAATTTGACTCGTACCCACTAAAAACAACAGCTCTGTATAGTGATTTTTTTATAGTTGCAGAACAGGAGATAGAATTTTAAAACACGTGTCATCTTCAGGGGCGTAGCCAGAAATGGCCATTGGAGGTGTTTTTTTTTTTGTTTGAGTGCTTGATGCAAGCACCGCAGACGCGAAGCTATGCTTGGGGGGTCCGGGGGCATTCCCACCGTAAAATTTTTAATAAAAACATGAAATAAAAGCCTGAATTATGCCCTCTGAGACTAAATTTTTGGCAAATTTCAGAATGGCACACTGAGGTGTTCGTCTTAATGTTTAACCATAAATAAATATATAGGCCTATATATATATATATATAACTTAAAGTTATCAGGCCCAGCAAAGTAGACCTACAGTCCTGTCATCAATATATAAAATATAGAGTCACTCAGGAGAGTGCAAAATATATGTATAGTGTCTATAATATGTATTCAAATATCATGAACAGTGTATGTTCAGATTCCCTGGATTTCAAGAATTAACTTCACAAATAAGAGTGGGTAGCACCAACATAGTACTATTGGCGCCATCTATAGTGAATTGGCATTCACTATAGGTGCCAATGGTACTAATGAATGTGACGTTAAAAAAAAGAACGTGACGTTGACAAACAGAAGTTGCGATAAACAATCATTCACTATGCCAAGCCTGATAAAGCTAAAGACACTGCATGGGTTCTTTAAACCCATTCACGAGGCTGAACCTGATCAATCTGCTGCAGCCAATGAGGTTGAATCAAAATTGTCAACTGAATTGTCAGAGTCATCACCGTGGCCTTCAATCAGTGCTGCCACTACCACCTCAGGTCCAGTTTGGGACATTGAAAATTACATTTCTGATGATGTTAGCATTGGTAAACAGGCAAGTCGACTCCTCATTACATTAATTTTGTATTACAAATCATGCAAACACCCTCCATCGTTGGCTTTCACAGTGGAGATGGCTACTCTACAGTCAGAATGCAAAGGGTGCTTTCTGCAAGTACTGCTGTCTTTTTGATCCTGATGGTGCTGGTGTTAAAAGCCAGAAATTTGGACAACATGTGAGATTTCCATACACAAACTGGAAGAAAGCTGTTGAAGGCTTCAAGGCACATGAATTGAACATTACCACCAAGACAGCAAAGAAAAAGTTAACAATTTTCTACGGGTCTTAAATACAAGTTCATCTGTGCACTTGCAGCTTGATGCAACTTACAAGCATGAAATTGAACAGAACTGGCAATATTTAATGCCTATTATTGATACTGTATTGCTGTGTGGGAGACAGGGTTTAGCTTTGAGGGGAAAATATGATTCTGGTCAAATGTTTGTTGGTGAAACTGATGAGGAGTCCATCAATAATGATGGGAATTTTCGGGCAATTTTGCGCTACAGGGCAAGGGTGATGTCAAGCTTTCAGCAAACCTTAAGAGTACAAAGAAGAATGCTACGTATCTGAGTCCTCAAATTCAAAATGAAATCATCAATGCCTGTAATACCCATGTTCTCGATGCTTTGGTCAACAGGGTTAATGCTGCAAAGTGTTTCTCAATATTAGCTGATGAAACAACAGATATTTCAGGCATTGAACAGTTTTCGCTGTGTGTTAGATATTTGAATGCAAATGACAACTCTGTTACAATGAGAGAAGATTTTTTGCAATTTATACCTGTTTATGATGTGACAGGCACAAACTTGGCTGACGTTATCATAACCAATCTGACAAAATATGGTATTGATTAGGCTTACCTGTGAGGGCAAGGGTACGACGGTACTACCTCTATGAGTGGAAATTCAATGGTGTCCAGAGACACATAACTGACAAATTCCCACTTGCACCCTATGTACACTGCAGTGCCCATTCCCTAAACTTGGCAATTTCTGATGCTTGTAAAGAAGTTCCTGTGCAAAATTGCATGGGAGTAATTTCTTGCATTGTCAACTTTCTCAATACACCCAAACGAAAGCACGTTTTGGCTCTTTCGATGGAGAATAAAGCACCTGAATCGAAAAAAAAGTTTGAAAGGTCTCTGCCCCACCCGGTGGGTTGAGAGACATGACTCAGTGATTTTCTCTTCTAGAATTAATCTATGCAGTTGCAGATGCCCTTGAGATCTAATCAGGTTGGCAAGACAGAGATTCTGCCACGCAAGCCAATCAATTGTTGTGTTCTATAATACAGCCATAATTCATCATCACTCTACTTAACATTGCTAAATTGTTGTTTTTTTTCAGTTTCCCTCTGTGCAACTTACTGCAGCAACAGAACATTGATTTAGGTGCTGCGATGCATCACGCAGAAAGAGTGGAAGATTTAATCCATTCTCTCAGAAATAATACTGTGAATGAATTTAACAACATTTTATGTGAGGCTCAAACTGAGTAATGCGCTTCAACTTGACATCATAATGCCAAGGCAGGCTAAAAGACAGATGTACCGTGCTAACCCACAAACCACTAGCTCTGAGGAGTACTTTCGTATTGTTGTATTTGTACCATTTGTTGATCACTTTCCTTCACAAATCTGTGACCGTCTGTCCAGTCACAAAACTCTCCTTAAAAACTTCATGTGTCTACTACCATTAGGATCTACCACAGAACGGTCAGAACCTACAGCACAACAATGTGACCAAATTAAAGAGTTGGTCAATATATACAAGGCTGACATTGACAGCACTTCACTAGCTGCAGTAGGTGAACTTAGGGTTTGGTACAAATCACTTGTGAACAACAGACCAAAAATGTCATAGATGCATATGCAATATGCAATACAGAAATGTTCCCAGTTATTTCTAGACTATTGAAGGTATTTGCCATGCTGCCTGTGTCAACGAGCTCAGTGGAGCGTTCGTTTTCAACTCTCAGAAGACTCAAAACGTGTTTGAGAAATACCACCGCTGAAGATCGATTGAATGGCCTGGCCTCATTATATATTCACCGTGATATTAAAGTTGAACCAAACTGTGTTGTAGATGTCCTGGCAAGAACGAACAGGCGTTTGAGTCTTTCATAGATATTCGATTGTATTTCTCTAGTTCTGACAAAACTTTCTGTTTTAAAAGAGTGTTCAATCAGAAATTTGCATTTGACTATTTGCTGTGTGTGAAATTATCTGCCATGCAAACACAGATCTTTATGAAACTTCACAGATGGCAACTGAACTTGACCAAAAAGTTTGGGTCCAAGGGATGAGGGGTAACCCCCAAACCCTCCCCTTGGCTACGCCCCTGGTCATGTTTCCTTTATTCAATGTTTGCCAACTATACAGGTCAAGGTATGGTGTTGAGAATGCTGGTATCTCTGAGTAAGCTAACGTGGGATCAAGTGATTTTTTTTATTGTTACATCCAACACACTTCAAACAAAATATATTACACTTAAATATACGAGTTACTTGTGACGAGGCCAACTAAAGAATTTGGCGCCACAATGGTGGAAACGAAGGTGCAAATGTATTAAAATTCAATTTGTTGTTCAAGTTGACCACTACTTGGAACTTGTTTATCATTTTAATAATATTTCATTTTTTCATCATTAAATAAACTATTTTATGGCTTATTAAAATACGAGATCTTAATATATATTTGTTTTATTTTCGCACGAAGCAGCCGGGTTGTGTTTTTTGTATAGCCACAAAGGGTTATCTACTCAGCCCACTGAAGGGAATCAAACCCTGATTTTAGCGTTCTAAATCCGGAGACATACCGCTGTACTAGGGGTGGGCAGCAGTTGGGTTCAGAATCATGACATTTTTATTTTATTGAAAACGTAAGTTATACGCTTTCAGATTTTGATGTAAAATATTGGCTTTAACATTATTAGCATAAGCTAAAGGTTCGTACAGAAATTTCATGTTAAAATAGATATTTTATATCATTTTTTTGTTCCAGATTTAATTGTGATATTTTTATTTGAATTCAAATTAACACCAAAATAGCAATAAATATAAGTTTCATTTTGAAGTGATATGATTTTATAGTATTAATATTTGTTAATAGGCATCAAAAGACATGTCAATTAACAAATAATTTCGTCGTTAAAATGGGTGAAACATTTAGAGTAACCTAAATGCTGCCAAAGTTTGAGTCTTTGCCATTTGCAAATGGTGTTTGAAGACACCATCTGTGTCTTCGTATTTTATTGAAGACAATACGACTTCAGCTGAAGTATTTTTTTTTGTTTTTTTGTTTAAACCCAAGCTACCCTGAACGCCTTAACACACTTTGGCTATGCCGGGCCGTTTTCAATGGCAGTAGAAACATCTAAGTAGGGATCTAGGACTGAAGTCATTCTGCTCTAGTTATTTAAATCTAACCATGGAAAATCAAGGGTCGTAAATTGTTTAAACATTTCTGAATACTCTGAAAAGCTCCTCGCGAAAGATAAAAAGATTACTTACCAGACCACCAAAGTGCATCAGGAAATTGTCAGCTGTATTGAAAGATTGATGCTATATGGCTACCTCTAAATAAGTAGCTCCAATTCCTTACTTTGGAAGTGCAAATATTTATGTTTATGGAGCATGTCCTTATTATGGAATGTTCTCTACAATGTATATGTTTCTAGAATTAGCTTATTCATTTTATTTGTTTGTTTGTAATTAAACACAAAGCTACAGTTATTATCTGCGCTATGCTCACCATTGGAATCGAAACCCGGATTTTAGCAGTGAGTCTATAGACATACCGCTGTGCCAACTAGGGCCTTATTCATTCATGCAGTGTGTGTGGTAGTTTATTGCTTTCATGAAAGAGCTATGTTATTTTGTGTATTTATGTAAAATTATGAACTGCGTCTTATTTATTTAAAGGAATGGTACTATGATTTGTAATGTGTTCAATTGGTAAAATATTTTATTTTGTTCTGACTTGTTTATTGGCATGGCCTAGCGCGTTAAGGCGTGCGCTTCGTAATCTGAGGGTCGCGGGTTCGCGCCCGAGTCGCGCCAAAACATGCTCGCCCTCCCAGCCGGGGCGTTATAATGTGACGGTCAATCCCACTATTCGTTGGTAAAAGAGTAGCCCAAGAGTTGGTGGGTGGTGATGACTAGCTGCCTTCCCCTAGTTTTACACTGCTAAATTAGGGACGGCTAGCGCAGATAGTCCTCGAGTAGCTTTGCGCGAAATTCAAAACAAACAAGCCATTGAAAAATTAATTTTATCAACAGTTTTACAAATTTTCAAATTTAATGTGTTAATTATAACTAAAATTATTGCTACTTCCACCTTTTCATCCTTTAGTTTTCTGGATTCGTTATATTAACACACTCTCGTGGTAAGAATTTAGGTTGCTTTAAAATAAGAGGTGATCAACCACCCCTTTGCTTTGGTTTATTACAAATGTTTCATGAAAAGGGAGAACACGTGGAGACGAAAGATTTAACATGTGCGATTTAGTTAACTTTTAAATGCCTCAAGATATCAGAAAAGTCGAGTCGACAAGGCTGCGAAAGTGGGAAATTGAGACTCTCAAAACAAACGGCTCCTGTAGGAAAAGGGTCTTACATGGTAGCAGGTTTATATATATCCAATATCAGATAATTTTACTGTTGGGGAAACGGGAGGACCTCGAGAAAACCTACTTCCACTGATCAAGCAATATCTATAAAGCTGATATTCGTCCAATTATTGAATATGGTTGTCAAATCAGATAGAACAATGAAAAACTACAATGTCAACAGAATAGAGTATTAAGATTAGCCCTGAGGCTTACCAGATATACACCAGTTAGCTGTTTACATAAAGAAAGTAAATTTTCACTACTTAAAGATAAGCATGATGCTTTGGCGAAAAGCATATTTTACGAAAAAGCAGAAACAAAGAAACATTCTTACTTTTGCCTTACACATCATTTTATGTGCATGACACAAAATAAGATCCCTTACAATACGCACCTTTGAAAACATAAATCATGAAGACAATACGACTTCAGCTGAAGTATTTTTTGTTTTGTTTTAAATAATTAACCTATGTTTCTGTCTTACAGTCTGGGCACAAAGCAGGTAGACTATTTGGCATCTACTCTATGAAAGTGAGTTTCACGAAATACTTCCGTGCGCGAAATTCAAATCAAACAAAACAACAATTCCCCAAAGCAAATTTAAATAAAAGGATACTCCATCATCAGACAAGACAGGAAGGATAAAAGAGATCCAAACATAGGAATATTACTATTGTATAGAACTAAACTTAGTTCAGGAACTTAGAATACCTTCCTCTAATGAATCAGTAATAATAAACATGAGAACACAAAATAATACCGAAGTAACTGTGGCGGGCACTTATTGCTCGCCTAGCAAAGTATCAGATGCAAATCTTTTGCATTTCATATATAATCAAAATCCCAATATAGTAATATAGGAGGTTTAAATAGTAAACATATCACATTCAACTGTAGATGTACAAACCCAAATGGCAAAATACTTTATAAATTTCTAGCCGAAACTAATATGATATTGTTAAATGATGTAACACCGACACATATCTCGTACGCACATGGCACCAGTAAAATACTGGACTTATGCTTGTGTTCGTACAATATGAGTCGTAAATTTGTAAACTTCTATGTTGGTCAGGATTTAGACAGTGACCACCTTCCAGTTTGGTGTATCTTCAATCTCACCCCACTTAAACAAAAGTAAAAGTAAAAGATAAACTAAATTATAAAAAATCTAATTGGCCATTATTTCAAACTGTCATAAACCAAACTTTATCAACTGAAGTACAATTTTGCCGCGGACGCATCAGATATACAGTCATGTGAAAAATTAGGACACCCTATGAAATCTTGTGTATTTTGTAAAATTGTGGATAAATGGATATTTAATCTCAATTGTAACAATACTGAGAGATTAACATAACTAAACAATTAAAACTGAATAAAAGACTTTTCAAGATCTTCTATGAAATGTAATTCTACAAAAATGCATATTCTATCTGAGGAAAGTTAGGACACCACCCTAAAATGGCTCAACTCACACACAGGTGTATAACACCAGGTGCGTGATTAGAAGATCATTACTCAGCATTTTAAATGAGGCTTGCCCTATTTAAACCTCAGACATTTAGTTTGGTGTGTTCCTGACTGTTGAAGTGAAAGTGAGCACCATGGTGAGAGCAAAAGAGCTGTCTGATAGAAAGAAAATTGTAGCAGCTTAAGAGTCTGGAAAGGGATTTTAAAAAATCTCAAAAGATTTTGAAATCAGTCATTCCACTATCCGGAAAATGGTCAACAAGTGGATGGGCTTTCAAAACAACTGCCAAAATGCCCAGGTCTGGTCGTCCAAGCAAGTTCACCCTGAGAGCAGACCGCAAGATGCTAAAAGAGGTCTCCAAAGACCCTAAAATGTCATCATGGGACCTACAGCAGGCTCTGGCTACTGTTGATGTGAAAGTGCATGCCTCTACAATCAGAAAGAGACTGCACAAGTTTAACTTGCATGGGAGGTGTGCAAGGAGGAAACCCTTGCTCTCTAAGAGAAACATCAAGACCAAAGAGAGAATATAGATAAAGACCAGGACTTCTGAAATAATGTTTTTTTGGACAGATGAGCCCAAAATTGAATTATTTGGACACCAGAACAGAGGACCTGTTTGGCGTAAACCAAATACAGCATTCCAGGAAAAGAACCTCATACCAACTGTGAAGCATGGAGGTGGAAGTGTCATGGTTTGGAAATGCTTTGCTGCAGCAGGATCTGGACAGCTCACAATCGTAGAATCCATCATGAATTCTACTGTGTATCAGAGGGTGCTTGAGGATCATGTGAGATCACCTGTACGAAAATTAAAGCTGAAGCGGAACTGGACCCTGCAACCCAACAATGGCTCAAAACATACAAGCAAATCCACCAAGGACTGGCTGAAAACTAGAAATAGAGAGTCCTGGAATTGAGTCAAAGCCCAGATCTTAATCTCATTGAGAAGCTGTGGGTGACTTCAAACGGGCTGTACATGCAAGAAACCTCTCAAACATCTCACAGCTGAAAGAATTTTGCATTGAAGAGTGGGGCAAACTTTCTTCAGACCGATGTCAGAGACTGGTATATGGCTACAAGAAGTGTCTCACTGCAGTTATTACAGCCAAAGGGGTAACACTAGCTATTAGGGTAGTGTCCTAACTTTTTCCTCAGTTAGAATATGCGTTTTGTAGAATTACATTTACAGAAGATCTTAAAGTCTTTTCTTCAGTTTTAATTGTTTAGTTATATTCTATAATCTCTCAGTATTGTTAAAATTGAGATTAAATGATATATCCAAAAATGGTAACAAAATACACAGGCTTTCAAAGGGTGTCCTATTTTTTCACATGACTGTAGATGCGTATAGTCATATAACCTCCGAGTGTCAAAACATGCAGCCAACAGCTCGATACGGAAACAAAAACACTTCACAACAACACACTCATGGCAACCACATCAACATATAATACACCAACTAAAAGACAGAAGAAAACTACGCAGACAGTATATACAAAACCGAAATCCCACACCATTAACACTATAAGAAATAAAATAAGACATCAAATCAGACAACAAAACAAGATAGTTGGAACAGCTTCTGCTCAGAACTAAATCACAAAACAATTCTGGACACACTTGAAAAGATATACGAATACAGGGAAAACAGCGTACACTAACACAGAAAAAGCTGAGATATTTAAAGGCCACCTAGAAAACACGTTCAAAACACATCATGAACAGATACTTCTATAATACAGTCAATAACTTTACTGATCACAACAAAGCGTGCACACACCTATATTCCTAGTAAAACACATAAAAACAATAGACTGGAGCACTCATCAACTAATAAAAGATATCGCAGTAATGGAAGTAGAAACTGCTATTAAAACACAAAAACAAAGCTTATGGAGAAGATGGTATCCAAGCTGTCCTCCTGAAACATGGTACCAGAAATTATATGAGCACCTATCAGCCTTATTTAACCTACCATTATCAGCTGGATACATCCTTGTTTCTTGGAAGGAAGCAGTATATTAATGTTCCAGAAAGGAGGAAAGCCAGCGAATAAACCAAACAACTAACGCCCAATTAGCCTAGCCAGTTGTATCGGCAAAATTTTAGAAAGAATAATTAGTAATCGTCTATCTATATACTTAGAAGTAAATTCAAAACGCATTTAGAAAATACAGACAAACTACAGGCACCTAATTAGACTAAAAGAATCAATTACAGACAGCTTCAACAAAAACGAACGTACTGTAGCTTGCTTTCTCGAGATTGAGAAAGCATTTGACACATGTGGCATAATGGATTACGTCATCGGTTAAAGGAAATAGATTTACCCCAGGGAATTATTCGCTAGCTATCCGACTTCCTGAAAACAGAAAGTGTAAAGTAGATGTGAATGGGACCCATTCAGGATCCTTTTCACCTGAGGCAGTAGTCCCAGGGAGGGGCAATTAGTCCTATATTATTTATCATGTATATTAGTAATATGCCTCTGTCGGACCTAAATTTAGGTTTTGCATCACAATTTGCAGATGATGTAGCGGTCTGGAAAAGTGCCCCCACTCCTTCAATCAACAATCCTCCAACCAGTCCTAAATAATTTAGAAGAATACTACCAGAAATATATAATAAAAATTAATATTCCAAAACCCAAGTAATATTATTCAACAGATTAAATAAACTAAAAAAAGATCCACCCAAGTTATACATGAATGGATCACTTTTACTGACTGCCACTTCTGCAAAATTTATAGCATTAACTTATGATACCAAATTAACGTGGATACAGCATACAAACAATATCCTGATCTGGAAAAGAGCAAATTATGCAAGAAGTCTTTCAGGTAAAAATCAAGGAACATCACCTGACAATATAATAAAAATATACAAAACATACATCAGACCTATAATAAAATACGCATCTCCTGTCTGGATAAACATATCACCCAAACAATTACAGAAACTACAAAGAATACAAAATTCAATTCTAACTTCAGCCGATAGAGTACCACGTAGCACTTCATCCACATTCATGCAAACATAAAACAATATCTGAAAGACTCTTGCATAATGCACTAAATTATTTTAATAAGAATTGGCATAAAATGATTTATGTGTGATCTCGACAGATACTACGTACATGATGAACATAGTCCTAAGTACCTCTCTCCTATAAATATCTATTTAAGAAATATAAAACAAACTGGTCACCACGCACTAGACGCTTAAAACTAGTTTTATTTTATTATTATTATTTCACCGATAAATATATATAAAAAGAGAATATTATATACATAAAAGCGAAGAAAACACAAAAAACGAATAGAAATATTGAAAAAACTTTAAATAATGAAAAAAAGGGCAAATCAAGACTATACATGGATATTGCTTTTAAAAGGGCCTGAGTACTGGGTATCTTGGCCCAAAGTCCACCCAATAACACAATCCGACGAGTAGACGACATGAAAGTTAGGATGGAAGAAGAGGTCTCGTGCATCTGTCCCTCCTGGATATTCAAAATTAACCTACCCAAATACCCACACAGTAGAAGCGAAGCGCAGCAAATTTCGAGGCGTTGATTTACAGATCCCCGACAGGTCATAAAATAGTTTTTTCAAAAGTTGTCGATTTCTGGAAACCAGCCTGACTTTAGTTTTGTCTTCTTCAACTTTATTTGTACTCCAAACAACTTCCAATTACTTTTAAGCATTCTCCAAACTCAATTTTAATTGTTTTTTAAAGCTCACCTTAAATGATAAATTACTGTCAGCGAATATAATATCTCACGATTAAGGTGAAGAGGAATATGAATATCCCTAAATAACCAGTTACGGAAAGTATTTTTCCTTTAAAATTAAATTTCTGACACATTTAAAAAAAATAAATAAGTGCCGAAAATGTCCTTGGTCAGTGCCGAGTCTTAGAAAATTTTAAAACATGAGAAGGAAGGAGAATCGTGACTTATCTCAGAAGGATTAAAGTTGCTACGAGGTTCTTGCATTGGTAGAAAATGTCTGAATGGATAAGAATAGCTCAAGGAAAATTTTGGATGTTTATGAGACTAGGTTCTTCATCATCATCACTGGAGGATGAGCGATGGAAGATTGGTTTGGTTTGTTTTGAATTTCGCACACAGTTACACGAGAGCTATCTGCGCTAGCCGTCCCTAATTTAGCAATGTAAGACTAGAGAAAGGCAACTTGTTATCACAACTCACCACCATCTTTGGGATTGACCGTCACATTATAACGGCTTGAAAAGGCGAGCATGTTTGGTGAGATCATGATTCGAACCCGCGACCCTCGGATCACAAGTCGAGTGTCTTAACCACCTGGTATGCGCGGGTGATGATCGACCATTTATGTCGTTCACGTATTTTGGAGCCAAGTTGAATCGTCGTAGATTGTGACTGGTTGTGATGGGTATATGTAAGCTGAAACGAAAGCAGTCGTTAGAGAAAGTATACGTGTCGGGAGGCTCTGCAGAAATATTGGTCATTATGGATCGGCGGTGGAATATTCTATGCGCCTTTTTTCCTCTC